>NC_135719.1:67117960-67816082 GCF_964656455.1 Halichoerus grypus
GTGCAGCCTTCGGGGCGGAGCGAGGGAACCGCGACCCGTTCCTGCAGGCGCTGGGCCTGCTGTGGTTCCGCTACCACAACCTGTGCGCGCAGCGGCTGGCCCGCGAGCACCCGCAATGGGGGGACGAGGAGCTGTTCCAGCACGCGCGCAAGAGGGTCATCGCCACCTACCAGGTCAGTCACGCGCCCTCTCCCTGCCCCCTCCCCCCGACGGCTGCGCGGGAGACTCCGCTGCCCCGCGGGGCCCTCCATCCTCGCGCAAGCAGCCCCCGGAAACGCCCTTTTCCGGGAGGACACTGCTCCCCAGAACTGGAGCTAGCGTCTAGGAAGGGACCCCGAAGATGAAGAGCAGGCAAAGGACCGTCACACACGAGATTGGCTGTGGTTATTAGTTATTAGCCCACGCCCATCCCGTGTTCCTAGTGGGGGACAGGCATCCGCACCTGTCCTGTTGGAGTCGCCTCCCTGCTGACTGCCCCTGCCTGGCCCTCACCTCCCACCTAAGCCTTCCTGGGGCTCAGACCCTCCCAGCGTGGCTGCTCCAGCACTTGCCTCCCTTTTGCCCTCTGTTGACCCTCAGAACATCGTTTTGTATGAGTGGCTGCCCAGCTTCCTGCAGAAAACACCCCCGAAGTATGCAGGTAAGGGGATGGGGAGGGAGACTGGGAGAGCTAGCAGGAGTTTTTTGGAGGGGGAGGGAGGGTGGGTGGTTTAAGGGCTAAATGTTACTATCCTCTCTCTTCTCCCCTTCCCCCAGGATACAGCCCTTTCCTGGACCCCAGCATCTCCCCAGAGTTCCTGGTGGCCTCTGAGCAGTTCTTCTCCACCATGGTGCCTCCTGGGGTCTACATGAGGTGAGGGAGGGTCTGGCAGTGGGAGAGGCTTAGCACACTGACAGAGGTGAAGGGTCAAGGACCTTGGGGGCCTGGAGGCTTTTATACACTTCCACGGTTTAATAGAGAAGAGAAGCAGATTTGGAACCCTAAATAGGACCCTGCGGTAGGAGTTTCAAACTTAACAACCCCTCCTAATGGCTGAACTTCAGTTGCTGAGAGCAGGGTTTGTCCAGCAGCTGGGTACTCTTGTCCCTCCTTCCCTTCCCACTCTAGGTGGACACCAATCCATACCTTCAATCCACACATATTGCCACATCCCTGCTGTGTTCAAAGAAGCTCAGTCCTCAGTCTTGGCCAAACTCCTCTGAGTCCCTCACCCCACTCAACCTCATCTCAGCTTTTTCCCTGAGTTCTCATCCCATCCTTGATTCCCCATTTCAGAAATGCCAGCTGTCAGTTCCAGATGGTCCTGTACGAGGGTTTTGGCAGCTCCCCAGCTCTCAGAGTCTGCAACAGCTACTGGCGTCGGGAGGTCAGCCTGGGGTCCGGGTCAGGGGAAGGTGGGTCAATGTCAGTCTTGACACACAGGCTGGGAAAAGCAACCATTCCAGTTCTGGGGTGTTGCTGCTCCAGCTAGTAGGAGATGAAGGGGAGAATGATCAGAAAATTAGGTGGAGACAACAGCTCAAAAGAGTCTAGGACGGGCCAAGGACCCATTGTCCTGAGGTACTGCAGTGCTTTAGGGTGACAGGGACCAGGCTTTGGGAAGAGGCCCAAGAGCCTACCCTGAATGTATTGTTTTTTTCCAGAACGCCAACCTGAACAGTGCCCAGGCAGTGGACCAGCTGCTGCTGGGAATGGCCTCCCAGATTGCAGAGCTGGAGGACAGGATAGTGGTTGAAGATCTGAGAGGTGAGCTCGGGAGCCAGAGGGGATAAAGGCCCAGGGGCCAGGGAGCCTGGGGACCCTTCTGGGTGAATCAACAGGCAGACCCTAGGGTACCTACAATGCGGAGGCACAGACCCACACACTGCAAATAGCCATTAGAAGAAAAAAGCTTTTAACTTCTTTTTTTTGCTTAATTTGGGTTTAGTGTGGTTTTTATTCTAAATTACCTGTGTCTGAGTATGTGGGGGGAGGGGTGACAGCATGATCTCCTTGGTGCTTAGGTCTCTAAAGATTTTCATCCAGTCCTGTCTTGAGGTTAAGGAGGTAAAGAACAGGGAATACAGTACTTGGTGACTAGAATAGTCTTGAGTCCCAGGGGAAGATTCTTGCCAGAAAAATTGCCCCCAATCACACATGGTAACATTCCCCCCCCGCCCCCCCGGAGGCAAAGTTGATATGGGCACAGGTCACATGTTGGGAGAGCTGGGGACGGGTAGTGCCCATAGCCTAATGTAAGGCTGCTGGGCAAAGCAGGGTCAGGAGGATTCGGCCTGTAGTCTGGTCCTCTCTCCTTCTCAGACTACTGGCCCGGCCCTGGCAAGTTCTCCCGCACAGACTACGTGGCCAGCAGTATCCAACGTGGCCGAGATATGGGGCTGCCCAGCTATACCCAAGCCCTGATGGCTTTGGGGTTGGACACCCCACGGAACTGGAGTCACATCAACCCCCATGTGGACCCCCAGGTGAGAAATAGTAATGATGGCAATAGGGGCTAAAACTTTCTTGTTTTAAGCCCTGTACACGTGTAACTCATTTAATCTACATCAAGAATGTTATAGGGTAGATACTCTCATCATCCTTATCTTACCAATGACATAGTTGGTAAGTCAGTCCTAGAGACAGGATTTAAATTCAGCCAACCGACCCCAGAGTATGTTCCTCACCACTACATTGTACCATTCCTGCAGGGTGACCTGTGTTGGGTGCCATTGTCCTATTCCTGCAGGCTCCCCCCTCATGAATTGGGTGACCCTGAAGCTGCTAATCATTGGGACCAGATAGTCTGGGTAGTGGTGGTCACAGGATATGGTCCTCAGGTACCTCACAGTGGTCTCAGCATGGGAGGGACACATTGGTCCTCCCACTGGACTTGCCACTCCTGAGGGGGACTGCCTAGGAAGAGGAGACTCCCTCAGGCCTGAGGAGCAAGCCAGGCAGCTGACGGAGTCCTGTGTTTGAAGGATGGAGCCACAGTGGCTGCCGTCCCTCACATGCACATGCGCGTGTGCACACACACGTGCACACACAAACTCCTCACCTCCCGTGGTGCCCCAGGTGCTGGAGGCCACAGCTGCCCTGTACAACCAGGACCTGTCCCGGCTGGAGCT
Organism: Halichoerus grypus; assembly: GCF_964656455.1. Lineage (NCBI taxonomy): Eukaryota > Metazoa > Chordata > Mammalia > Carnivora > Phocidae > Halichoerus > Halichoerus grypus. Next base: position 67,121,072 of record NC_135719.1, read on the forward strand.
GCTCCCTGGGGGGCTCCTGGAGAGCCATGGGGACCCCGGGCCCCTCTTCAGCACCATTGTCCTTAACCAGTTTGTGAGGCTGCGGGATGGCGACCGCTACTGGTTTGAGAACACCAGGAATGGGTAAGGCCTGCCTGGGTCCCTTCCTCAGACTTCACCTTGGCCTTTGCCCCAGGCCCTTTGCAGGTGCTGTCAGCAGCCCCATGGGCCCTTGATTCCCAGCTGGCTTCCCACGCTCCTCAGCCCCTCTGGGTTTCTTCCCTCATCTGGGTCCCTGGGTCCGAGAATGCTGGAGGCTGGCAGCCCCTTCCCATCCCAACAATTCCTGGTTTTCTCCAACTTAGGCTGTTCTCCAAAGAGGAAATCGCGGAAATCAGAAACACCACTTTTTGGGATGTGCTGGTGGCTGTTACCAACGTGGACCCCAGTGCCCTGCAGCCCAATGTCTTTATCTGGCATGCAGGTGGGTGGCCTGGGAGAACATAGTGAGTGGCAACCAGAGAAAGGAGCAAGGAGGGGGGCAGCGGATCACTTGGTCCTGTCCAGGGAAGCAGGTGCCAGGCAGTCCCTTCGCTGTGGTGCTGGGAAGCCTGCAATAGGCTGCCTCCCCTAGTAGGGACTGGACTAGTTTGCAGGCTGCACTCTGTGCTCCAGCTGGGGTGGGTGCTGAGAACAGGCTATGGAAGGGAACTTACTGAGGGGAACCAGCTCCAGAGAGGTGGGCCTGGAAGGAGAATGGTACCTAGTCCTTTACCGGAGAGAGAGGAGGAGTGCCTGGCCATGAGTGAGGTGCTCAGACTTTGAGGCCTTCTGTGTCCTTTCCCTCAGGTGCCCCGTGCCCTCAGCCTCGGCAGCTCACAACCCAAGGCTTGCCCAGCTGTGTGCCCCTGACCATGTTGGACTACTTCGAGGGCAGCGGTCCTGGGTTTGGCATTACCATTGTGGCTCTCTGCTGTCTTCCGCTTGGTGAGCTCTTCACACCCTCACCTACCTCTTTTTCCCTGCCCGTCCCCCTGCCTGCCAACTGTCCCTGCCCCTCATAACCTGCTGGTCTGTGGGACGAGCTTGCTACCGTCGAAGCCCGGCTCAGCGGACCTTGTGAAGGGAGGGGCAACAGCAGAACCCTCAGTGAAGCTGCAGGTGAGGGGCTTCCCTCCCCATTGGCTCCTTCTGATCCTTTTCAGTGAGTCTGCTTATCGCTGGGGTGGTGGCCCATTTCCGGAGCCGAGAGCGCAAGAGGCTACAGAAGAAAGGCAAAGAGAGTGTGAAGAAAGAAGCAGCCAAAGATGGTGTGCCAGGTGAGATGGGAGGGGGGAGGGAAGGAGGGAGGGAGCTCGGGGGCCGGATACGGAGCCCTGGGAGAAAAACCAGGGTACAGATATGGGGAGAAAGCCAGGCTTTGGGGTGGCCTGCTCAGACTGGTAGAGTGGAATTGGCTTGAGGTCAGGGGCCTGGGTACCTCTGCTGAACCGCTCTGCCCAACCGTCCTTTCCCCAGCGATGGAGTGGCCGGGCCCCGGGGAGAAGAGCTACCCCATCACCATCCAGCTGCTCCCAGACAGGCGTCTGCAGGTCCTGGACAGGCGGCTCTCTGTGCTCCGCACCATCCAGCTGCAGCCCCCGCAGCAGGTCAGCCTCATCCTGTCCAGCAACCGCGGACGCCGGACCCTGCTGCTCAAGATCCCCAAGGAGTATGACCTGGTATGGCCATCCTGCCTCCCCTACCTGGAAGGCTCCTCCATCTCCCCTCTCTGAGCCAGTCCTGTCAACTCACCCTCTCCTCAGCTGCAGAGCTCCCCTGTGAAGGCAATGCTGGGGAGAGGCACCCTTTCAGCAGACCCTACACTCCACGTGACCCTCCCTCTGACCCCCACCTTGGGCCACTCACCTGGTTCCAGCCTGGATGGATTGGGGGGCAGCTTTTCTCCCCTTCCCTAAACTCAAGGTCCTTTTGAGGGGAGGCTGCGCCAGAGCTGAAGCTCCGAGCACCGGCACGGGTTTCCTCCCACCCAGGTACTACTGTTTAACTCCGACGAGGAGCGGGGCACCTTCGTGCAGCATCTGCAGGACTTCTGTGTGCAATGGGCTCTGGGCCTTGACGTGGCTGAGATGAGCGAGAACGAGCTGTTCAGGAGGGCTGTGACCAAGCAGCAGCGGGGCCGCATCCTGGAGATCTTCTTCAGACACCTGTTTGCCCAGGTGCCATGGCTGTGTCTTGGAGACAGGACCTGGCCCAGGGGCTGGAGGGAACTTGGGCTGGACAGGATCCTACACGGGGTGAACTAAGCTTCTGGTCTGTGGGCTGGAGACAGACAGCCTTGATTGAATCATAGCTTTGCCATTCCCTCCCTGCCTGACCTTGGGCAAGTCACGTCGTCTCTGCTCTGTATCTCCATTTCCTCATCTATTCAACAGTGATTAAAATAGGATCCACCACCTTGAGTTGCTGTGACGATTCAGTGAGATAGTCCATATCAGTGGTTCTCAAAGCGTGGCCCCTGGACCAGCAGTAGCCGCCTCACCTAACCTCACCTGGGGATTTGTTAGAAATATAAAGCCTCAGCACTCCCCACCCAACTTAGTAAATCCGAAACTCTGCTGTTGGGGCCCACAAGCCCTCCAGGGGATTCTGATACACTTTCAGGTTTGAAAAACACTGTTCTATGTATAGTGTTTAGCCCAGGTGCTTGGTACATTGTAGGCATTTAACAAGTGGTAGTTACATGTATAGGACTTTTAAAATCTTTGCACAATGGGCAGGTACCAAATCAGGCACGTGGTAGCCCTGTCTAAATTGACAAAAGAACATATCCCTAGCCTCTTTCTGCCTTTCCACTCCTGTCTACTTCATCTTCTGTCCCCAGTATAGGCTCTTTCATTTTGCAACCCCATCTTTGCCCTTTCTCATTCCCACCCTCCCCCCTTGAGACCTAGCACCATTCCTACTCTATAAAGCTCCTGGATCTTGGGTCCAGGGAGAAAATGGACTGGCTGCTAGAGATTTGAGTCACCACCTCAACAGGAGAGCAGAGGCCCAAGTCAGAAGTATATCTAAGGACCGGGAATGGCCACCAGGGCTCACCGTTTCTGAATTGGACTTTGGGGAGATGGGAAGGGTCACTGAACTGTATCCAGCCCAGGCCTCACCTCCTTCTCTCTTGCTCTCTCTGCTGCTGCCCGAGTGCAGGTGCTGGACATCGACGAGGCGGACGCAGGGACCCTGCCCCTGGACTCATCACAGAAGGTACGGGAGGCCCTGACTTGTGAGCTGAGCAGAGCTGAGTTTGCCGAGTCCCTGGGCCTCAAGCCCCAGGACATGTTTGTGGAGTCCATGTTCTCCCTGGCTGACAAAGATGGCAACGGCTACCTGTCCTTCCGGGAGTTTCTGGACATCCTGGTGGTCTTCATGAAAGGTAGGGGGAGGGTGGGCCGTTCCAGGAACCAGCAATCTTTCAGCACAGAGGTGACCTGCATCCTTCTTTCTCTTCCCAGGCTCCCCAGAGGACAAGTCCCGCCTGATGTTCACCATGTATGACCTTGATGCAAATGGCTTCCTCTCCAAGGATGAGTTCTTCACCATGATGCGGTATGGTATGGGCCCTTCCAGTTCTGAGACTCCCTGCTGTTTGAAACAGGGAAAGTCAAATCAGAGGGTGGGCGAGGAGGCAATGTGACTATCTGTATTGACAGGTGGCTTAGCTACTGCTTCCTAGACTCTCAGAGCCTCCAGCTTCTTAAGTTTATCTGGCCAGGCCCCTGACTCCAGGAGGGTCTATTGTCTGCACTGTCTATACCAGCCAGAAAATTCTCCCTCCCTAGTTAAAAACAAACAAACCAACAACAACAACCAAACCAATATGACTAATAACAGAAGTCTACTAGCCTGTTTTGGATGCCTTTGGACCTTTGTAAACTCTTGTTACCATACATAACACTGTGCTTTGCACTGTGAAATAATGAATGGAGGACAGATGACCTTGGTCACTCTTCCTGTATTAATCACCATGACATGTGGGAGGAGAAACATGGGAAGTTCCTCTATATTCCAAACCTTCTTTCTTCCTGCTGCGTAAGCTATTTCTGATTATGGTGTGCTGATAAAGATCAGTTTTGAGGACGCCTGGGTGGCTCAGTTGGTTAAGTGTCTGCCTTCGGCTCAGGTCGTGGTCCCAGGGTCCTGGGATCGAGCCCCACATCGGGCTCCCGGCTCAGCGGGGAGCCTGCTTCTCCCTCTGACCCTCTCCCCTCTCGTGCTGTTTCTCTCTTTCTCTCTCTCTTGCAAATAAATAAATAAATAGATAAATAAATAAATAAAATCTTAAAAAAAAAAAAGTCCAGTTTTTAGTGCATAGACTTCTTATTCCTGAAGACACTGTTCCGGTAATAGAGTCCTCTTCAGCTCCCTAAGGCCAGGGGTCTTATTTCTCCTTTGTTTCCCACTGAATCCACCTCTTCTGCACTGTGATTGGCACACAGCAGGTATTCCAAACAAACTTACCTGAATCAGGTGCAATAAATGAGCAAATGAATAAATAGAATGCATAAAATGGTGCGGAGTCTTTTACCTTTCCTACCTCAAGCCTTTCTGTTGCTTTCAGCATTCCCCCTAACTGCCGCATCCCTCTTGCAGCCCAGATCCCACAACTGGGCGTGGGCGTCTGAAAGGCTGGGGTGAAGCTGCCTGGGTGGCTCAGTCGGTTAAGTGTCCGACTCTTGATTTCAGCTCAGGTCATGATCTCAGGGTTGGGGGAGCAAACCCTGCGTTGGGTCCATGCTCAGCGTGGAGCCTGCTTGAGATTCTCTCCCTCCATTCTTCCCCCTAATCTCTCTCTCTCAAATCAATCATCAATCAATCTTTAAAAGGCAAGGGTGAAGCCGGCTGCTGGCCATCCCTCACTGGGTGTGCCATTGCGGGCCCAGGCCTGGGTGAGGCTCTAGGGAATCCAGGAGAGGGTCCTTGACCCCCAGGGCTGAGCAACCACCGTCTCCTCCTTTACCCAGTTGTGACTCTTGCTCAGTCTCACTTGGACGATGCCTTTTTTAAATGTGTTTGCTGTGCCATGCACACAAAGGTCTCTTTCTGTTGGACTCACACAAACGTGCATGGTTGGTTGGTTTGTATCCCAAAGCACAAGCTAAGAAAAAAGTATGGCCGCTGCATCTGCCACTCCGGGTTCTATCAGATGGGGTGTGGAGACACCCCTGCGTGCACCCTGGGGTGTTGGCACAAGGAAGCAGCAGCCTTGTAGCCACATCTCCTCCCCCCACACCCGGGCTATCTGTGCCCCCATTGGACTGTGAAAGGGGGAGGCCAGCGGTGGCGTGGGATGTGTCAACACGAGAGAGGGGGCAGAGAGCCTGCCACGCAAGAAGTCCATGGCCCATCTGGAAGTGTCCCTACACTAAATGGACGTTCATCCCACCTCTCAATGCCCCCTTGTTTGAGGGCTGCTTTCTCTAATTGGTCAAGGTCACTTTCAATTTCAAACCTTCGGCCACCCCACCCAGCCTCATGTCAGCTGCAGGCTCGATGAACACCTTCTCAGTGCCATTTCCTGGGTCACTGGTAACCACATTAGATAATCTGGGGCCCGCCCCACCCTGCGCCTGCCTGAACCTGACCTTGCCGGATGACAGGTGGTTCTGTCTCTCCTCCTCCCCCAGGTCCTTCATCGAGATCTCCAACAACTGCCTGTCCAAGGCCCAGCTGAAGGAGGTGGTGGAGTCCATGTTCCGGGAGTCCGGCTTCCAGGATAAGGAGGAGCTGACGTGGGAGGACTTCCACTTCATGCTGCGGGACCATGACAGCGAGCTCCGATTCACGCAGCTCTGCGTCAAAGGTGGAGGTGTGTACGTAAGAAGTGGTAGGAGTCAGGGAGGGGTGTTCCTTCAAAATGAGAGTTACTGGTGGATAGGACCCAGGTTTTATTTCTCCCCAAGTCTTTTGTGCCTAGTATAGAGCCCGGCACTTAGGGTGTCACACACAGCTGTGCAATTTGCGCACTGCACAAAGATGCCTCCTGAGAGGTCGGGGTGGGCTGGGTGGCTACATGCTACTCACTAAGCTCGTGCACATTGGCCTGGGGCGTATCTAGTCAGAGGAAGAGGCATTATTTTCTTTATACAAAGGATGCAGGGTTGCATCTGCCTGCAGCGGTTCCCTTTCCTAATTGTGCCAAGTCACCACCTCGTCTAGCAGTGGCTGCCCTGTGTACAATGGGTGCTCAGTGTGGGCAGTGAGGGGAACAAGGCAGGAACAAGAGATGAGAACGTGACAAAGTCACTAGCAAGTGCGGTGGCAGCCTTCCTAGAGAAGTGGGTGGGAGCGGTCTCCCACGCTTCCAGACTCTCGTTCTTCACTTCAGGTGTTGGAGGCATCTTTAAACCAAACATCAGCTGTCGAGTCTCATTCATCACTCGGACTCCGGGGGAACGGTGAGCAGGAATGGGGTATCAGCAGGTCCCCTGAAGAGAAATGAAGGAAGTAGGGCTGGCTGAGTCAGTCCCTGGGACCAGATATTTGCCCTCTGAAAGTAGCTCTTAGTCCATGATTGATCCTGGCCCAAATTCCAGTGCTTCCCACACCCCATGTGGCTCAGGAACCTGGCTCTCTCCCTGCCACTCCAGGACAGAATCCTTCTCTAAAACATATGACCGGATCATATTCATTCATTCTGCCCTGCTTCTCCTGCCTGGCTTCCCTCTGACCAGTTTTATGGACAGGTTCTCTGGGCAGGGATGGGTCCCAGGATCCATCCCCATCTCCTGAAGTTCTGGTCTGGGGGTTCTTCTCCTGGCTGCAAAGACAAGGGGAGAATAAGCCCTATTTTCCATTTCTCAGGTCCTGCTCCCAGAAACTGGAGCTCCCTGCCTCAGAAGCCCCAGAGCTGGGAGGCCCTGGGCTGAAGAAGAGGTTTGGCAAAAAGTGAGTATTTTCCAGAACCTCGGGCCCAAGGAAACATGGGGAGAAGTCTCAGAGTCTCTGGCCCTGCCCACCCCCCCATGGACACACCAGGTCATGTGTCTCATTCCCTGACTGGTGGGCCACAGAGTCAAAGGATTCTTCAACATCTTCCAACCTCTGCACCCTCGTCATCAGGCAGGGGCTTGGCACTCAGAGGCAATACTGAGATGGCAGTAAGGGGTCTCCTGGCTCCTGCCTTCTTTGGGCACAGCAGCAAGGCCTGTGCAGGGAGCAGCAAGAGGGAAGGACAGATGGACAGAGGAAGATGAAGTGGAGTAGTGGGGAGACAGAAGAGTGGGGTAGATGGAGCAAATAAAGATGAGGTAAAAGTTGGGGTGGGGAGAGGAGTCTACTCCCCGGATGCTGTTTCCTTCATCTGTTCTGGCCCCTCTTGACCCTGCCAGGTTACCAGGTCTCCTTCATGGGGTGGCATTCAGGGGAGGCTGGGGTGCCCTGGTCTCACGGCCACCTGCTTCCCATGGCTGCAGGGCAGTGGGGCCCACTCCCCGGCTGTACACGGAGGCGCTGAAGGAGAAGATGCAGCGGGGCCTCCTGGCCCAGAAGCTTCGGCAGTACAAGCGCTTCGTGGAGAACTACCGGCGGCACATTGTGTGCGTTGCCGTCTTCTCGGCCATCTGCGCGGGCCTGTTTGCAGAGCGGGCCTACTGTAAGAGCTCCGAGTTGCGGGCAGTGGGAAGGGAGATGTAGAGAGCCTTCTGGTGGCTCTCCCCACTGGAGCCCAGGCGTGCCGACTCAGGCCCGGGCCCCAGCCTCTGTGCCATGCTGATCCACCCCTCGCCCCCTCCCCAGACTATGCCTTTGCCTCGCCACCCTCGGGCATCGCAGAGACCACCTTTGTGGGCATCATCCTGTCCCGGGGCACGGCCGCCAGCATCTCCTTCATGTTCTCCTACATCCTGCTCACCATGTGCCGCAACCTCATCACCTTCCTGCGAGAGACCTTCCTCAACCGCTACGTGCCCTTCGACGCCGCCGTGGACTTCCATCGCTGGATCGCCATGGCTGCTGTTGTCCTGGCCAGTGTGTGGCTCCTGGGCACCCTCGCCCCCACTGTCGCAGCCCCCTGGGTCTAGCTGTGGGGGAAACAGTGAGGAGACCGGAGCTACTTATACTCCCCTCTCTCCTCCCTGGGCCTCCTCTGTCCCTCAGGGTGGGAGGTGCCATCGGCCCTGGGTGGCATCTCTAACAGGGTCTCTCTCAGTTTTGCACAGTGCTGGCCACGTGGTCAATGTCTTCATCTTCTCAGTCAGTCCCCTCAGCCTGCTGGCCTGCATCTTCCCCAACGTCTTTGTGAATGATGGGTCAGTTCTGGGGAGGGCTCCCCCTTGGGACACTTGGGGCAGGCTGAAAGGCATAATGGAAAAGAAATAGATGGCCCTAGACACACTACTCTTCCTTTGAATGAGAGTGAGAAGCCTGCTGGGGAAGCTGAAAGGTGACTTCCTTGCCCTGGAAGGAAGCTGGCCATGATTAGCCAGGAAAGATGTTCTGGAGATCAATTGGAGACCCTTTCCCACGTGTACTTGGCATAGAGCGTGGCGTCTTAGCTTATCGTCCATTCACTGGGCAAACATCTATGGAGCACATCTTACGTGCCCATACAGGTGCCAGAGAACAAGCAGGCCAAATTCACACAACCATTCAGCAAATACTGAGTAACTACTACGTGCCTGGCATTGTTTGCGCATAGGGATTAGAGCAATGAGCAGAGCAGAGCCACACCCTTGCCTCCACGGAGCTTATGAAGCAACTGTCAGCTACAGTAGGAGAGTTCAAGATAACACAGGAGGAAGAACGACCGATAGAGCCGAGGGTAGATCTATGGGAGGTTGGGTGCCATGTTCCTGGAACGGACCCATGGCCATCTGAGTGGAGCCCCAGTAAGCTCAGCAGTCAGGGCCGGCGGGAGCAGCATCACATTGTGACAATGGGGGAGCCAAACCTACCCCAGCCAGAAGCTCCATATATCTTTGTCCTACAGGTCCCAGCTTCCCCAAAAGTTCTACTGGTGGTTCTTCCAGACGGTCCCAGGTAGGGAGTGGGGCTGTATGTGGGGTCTGGGGGTTCTATCTGAGGATCTCTGCTTGTCTTCATCTTCCCATGAGTACATCCTTGTTTATAGTGGTCATGGTTTCTTTCTAGTCTCCAGGACAAGCCCCAGCTGCAGCCCCTGCAGGCAAGCTGTTCTGGGGGCCAGGGAGGTCAGAGAAGGAGGGCAGAATGGGGGAATGCTCTGTTGTATTGTCAGCCCATGCAGAGGTCCTGAGAGTATTCTCTGACCCTGTCCCCCTGCTCCCAGGTATGACAGGGGTGCTCCTGCTCCTGGTCCTGGCCATCATGTATGTCTTTGCCTCCCACCACTTCCGGCGCCGCAGCTTCCGGGGCTTCTGGCTGACCCACCACCTCTACATCCTGCTCTACGTGCTGGTGAGGGCTTCCTCTGGGCAAGGCCAGGCCATGGGGCAGGGATGAGCAGGGTAGGGAGCAGGCTGAATTGGACCTAAGATCTCAGAATGAGACCCTGAGGTGGGAGACCCCAGTCTCTAAAGTCTATACCAGCTTCATCTACCCAGCCCAGGCTGAGGGCCCAGTCAGGAAGTGTCTGGACAACAGGAGTGCATGAAGGGGGCCTGGCTGGGCCTGAGCTGTACTAACTGGCTGTGTCTCCAGCTCATCATCCATGGCAGCTTCGGCCTGATCCAGCTGCCCCGTTTCCACATCTACTTCCTGGTCCCGGCACTAATCTATGGGGGAGACAAGCTGGTGAGCCTGAGCCGGAAGAAGGTGGAGATCAGTGTGGTGAAGGCGGAGCTGCTGCCTTCAGGTACCAGGCCCAGCCTGACCCCAGGGAGGGAACATTGGAAGCCAACTCATGGGATGTGTGGAGACAGCTCCCCAGGCCTCCAGACCACCATTGAGGCTTCTGATAGCCCCTTGGGGAACCTGTGCAACTTTCCTGATGCGAACGGAGCCCCAGCTATGTTTGCCCCCAGGATGACTTGCAAACAATGAGAAATGACCATGAGAAGAGGCAGTTGGAAGTGCATACAGAGAGGTGTTTTGTTTTGTTTTGTTTTGTTTTGTTTTGTTTTGTTTTTTAAAGATGTGATTCATTTATTTGACAGAGAGAGCGAGAGCAGGAACACAAGCAGGGGGAGCGGGAGAGAGAGAAACAGGCTTCCTGTTGAGCAGGGGGCCGGATGGGGGGCTCAATCCCAGGACCCTGGGATCATGACCTGAGCTGAAGGCAGAAGCTCAACGACTGAGCCACCCAGGCCTCATACAGAGAAGTTTAAGGACAACACAGACCCCCCCTTGTGTGTGGCCTGGGTGCAGCTTGGGGAACCATATATACCCCTCCCTTCTCCTAGAATAACCCCCCTTCAGAGATGGGCAATTGGCCCACATTTCGAGAGCCTGTTTTTGAGAGTCCCTGTTGACCAGGGTGGGGGTTCACATCACTGTGGAGGCTGACAGATGATTTTAGCTGTTGTGGGACCATTTAATCTTCAGGACTAAGTAAGAAAATTAACCCCATTTCAACTTTATGTCAGTTAAGATTACTCAAGGACAAAGCCTCAGCATGGTGTTAGTACACCCTTTGCACTCTGCAGTACTCACAAATCAACTTTTTTTTTTTTCCTTTTAATCAACTTTTTTTTAACAAAGAGAGAACAGGCCTGAAGCTCAGCGATGGTCAGGTACCAAACAGTATCCAGTTAAAATCTGATAAAATTTGGTGCCTTCTATTTAGAACACATGATACTGGTTTTCCACCCATCTTAGTGATCTGAAGTTTGTCAAGGTAAATCAAATTGAAAAAGTAAGTCAATTTAAAGAAAAACATTAGGTAAACAATAATGCAGAGGTGTCCAGAAATGGCCCATCACAAAGGTAATTCTCAAACAGTGGAGGTTTGGTAAACACTGAGATGGTCCTTGGGGAACCTGAGGTCCCCTGACCTGTAGGCTGATATTCAGGACAGTGGTATAGGGCCTGGGCCTTTCATGGGAATAAGGAGTGGAGGGGAGGAGAGAGCTGGAACCAGAGCAGAGAAACCCAACTCTTGGGTTACCCAGGAAAGAGAGAAGGGGATCCTCCAACTCCCACCCCGAGGAACTCCACTTGCTCAGACCATATGCCCACTCCCTGTGCCTGACCCTGTCCCCCTGCTCCCAGGTATTTTAGCTGTTGTGGGACCATCTAATCTTCAGGACTAAGTAAGAAAATTAACCTCATTTCAACTTTATGTCAATTAAGATTACTCAAGGACAAAGCCTCAGCATGGTGTTAGTACACCCTTTGCACTCTGCAGTACTCACAAATCAACTTTTCTTTTTCTTTTAATGAACTTTTTTAACAAAGAGAGAACAGGCCTGAAGCTCAGCTATGGTCAGGGTGGGAGTTGGAGGGTGCCTCAGGTGTGTGGAGAAGACAGGGTATCTGCCAGTCCTCAGGTACTAGGAGCAAGGCTTCTGATCCCTGCCCTTGCCTGCCTCTGACCTCCAGGAGTCACCCACCTGCAGTTCCAGCGGCCCCAAGCCTTTGAGTACAAGTCGGGACAGTGGGTGCGGATCGCCTGCTTGGCTCTGGGGACCACTGAGTACCACCCGTTCACACTGACTTCTGCACCCCATGAGGACACTCTCAGCCTGCACATCCGGGCGGCAGGGCCCTGGACCACTCGGCTCAGGGAGATCTACTCACCTCCAACGGGAGATGGCTGTGCCAGATACCCGAAGGTGACCAGACCCAGGCCAGATGAGCTACCCGCCCCCACATCCCCTTAGTAGGCCTTGGCCCTGCATCCCCAGGCTCCCCACTGTGTTCTTCCCCTCCGCAATCCAGAGACTGGTCTTTCCAAGTAATGCCATGGTACCCCCTTTCTCCTCACTCCATAAACATACCTGCCTTTCCCTGCCTCCCATTTCTAGCTTCAGAACTATTGTGGTGGTGGAGCTTAACTCAAACCCACTCCTCCTCTTGCAGCTATACCTTGATGGACCATTTGGAGAGGGCCACCAGGAATGGCATAAGTTTGAGGTGTCAGTGCTGGTGGGAGGGGGCATTGGGGTCACCCCCTTTGCCTCCATCCTCAAAGACCTAGTCTTCAAGTCATCCTTGGGCAGCCAAATGCTCTGTAAAAAGGTGAGTGTCTCTCTCCCATTCTTTGAAGCAATGGGAACAGACTGCCTGATTGTGTCCCCATGTCACAGCAGAGTAATATGAGGAAAAGCCCTAAGCTCCTAGACACTGACTCTGCTGGGGTCGTTCGTACGCAGTTGTCCACGTGCCCAACATTTGAGGGAGGGTAGGAGGTATAGACAGAAGGGCCTCTGCTGGGGTCTGTTGGTTAAAAGCTTGTGGGGCTGCCGAGGTTTGGTGTCTGTGGGTGGTCAGAGGCTTTCTGGCCTCTCGGTGAAGGCATCTGGAGTGGGGGAACCTTGAGCTGAGCCAGGTCCTGAGCTCTCGCCATGTGTCCCCAGATCTACTTCATCTGGGTGACGCGAACCCAGCGGCAGTTTGAGTGGCTGGCTGACATCATCCGGGAGGTGGAGGAGAATGACCGCCAGGACCTGGTGTCCGTGCACATCTACATCACCCAGCTGGCCGAGAAGTTTGACCTCAGGACCACCATGCTGGTAGGTCAGGGCCAGCCGGCCAGGGTGGCTAGGTGGGTCACCATCTAGACTAAGAACTGACCCTGGCTCTGCTTGGTTGTGACCTTCCTCCTCTACTTCCTCTCCCAGTACATCTGTGAGCGGCACTTCCAGAAGGTGCTGAATCGGAGTCTGTTCACGGGCCTGCGCTCTATCACCCACTTTGGCCGTCCCCCCTTTGAGCGCTTCTTCAAGTCCCTGCAGGAGGTCCACCCGCAGGTCAGTCCCACCCCACCTGTCCTGGGACCCTGACCTTCCCCTTCCAGGATATCCTGCCCTCAAGCACCCTGCAGATGTAATCTGAGGGGAGGACCACCCCATGCCAGCCCCAGGATAGGGTCAAGTGTGGAGGAAGGCTTCAAGCCCAACCCCCTGCTGCCCTCAGCTCAAACCTCCTCCTTAGGGCCGGGGTCAATGCCTTGGTCATTCCAGCAGGCTTGAGAAGCAGCTTCTTCCCAGGGTGAGCATCTTAAGCCTTCAGGGCTCTCCTTTCTGCAACCGTTCCCCTCAACACACTTGACAGGTACCGAAGATTGGGGTGTTCAGCTGTGGCCCTCCAGGAATGACCAAGAATGTAGAGAAGGCCTGTCAGCTCATCAACAGGCAGGACCAGGCCCACTTTGTGCACCACTACGAGAACTTCTGAGAACCTCTGAGAACTTCCTGGTTCCTGTTTCCCCTCTGTGGGCAGCCCTGCCAACAGTTTCTCAGTCAGAATCCACCTCAGGCCTCAGCTAGAAAGCTGGAAGCGCCCCTCCCTCATGGCCTCATCTGTCCTATGCTCTGAGAAGGTAGAGAAGGCCCCTCCGGCTCAAGTCACAGCAGGTTATGGCAAACAAAAGCAGGGTGGGGACAGCCCCTGCCTTGTGACATCAGTAGAGGTGAAGAGGTACAACAGCGGTTGCCTCTAATAGGTCCCCATGTCTCTGTTTTCCTTACACAAAATCGATGTGTTGCTTTGGTATTTTCTTGGCCAAGGCACTTGAGGGATGATGGGGTGGGGATATCTGATGTGAAGAGAGAGCTAAGTGGGACTCACCTCAGAGCCTACCTCAGAAGCCATGATGCTTTGAACCTGGACAGTCACACTCTATTCAGTCTCTGAGGCCTTGTCCCTCCAGCTCTGCTCCCGACCCCTTCTTGCTCCTAAAGGGAGCTCAGAGAACAAGCATGGCTCCCTAGTACTGATGTTCCGGTGGTCAACCAGCAATGCCTACTGCTGTGAACATTTTGTGGCCCCTTTCTGAGCCTGTGGAGCAGCCCCTGGGCTCTGAGACCAAGGGAATCCAGCCTGTCTTCCAGATGCCCAAAACTCCCTCTCAGTTCCCTATTCCCACAGGAGAGGGGTGACCAGCTGTCCTGGTTTGCCCAGGACACTCTCCATACAACCACTGAAAGTCTCCTGTCCTCGGAAACACCTCAATCCCAGGCAACTCAAAGTTGGTCACCCCACACAAGAGGCAGCCTGGGATGTCACCTCCATACTCGGCTCTTTGAGACACTTCCTTTTCCTTCTGTAACTGACCCTTTCCTGAAAAGCTGAGCTTTAGTTTTTTTTAATATAAATTTAAGTATAATTTGTATACAGCAAAGTGTACAAATCTTAAAGTTACGTGTACATGTGTTAACACTACCCAAGTCAAGATATAGAACATTTCCATCACCCTCAGAAACTTCCTTGTACCCCTTCCAGTCAGTCTCCCTCAACCAGTAGAAGCGACCACTGATGTGATTTCTGTCACTCCAGATTAGTTTTGGTCATACTGAATGCATCCTTTGGAAACTGGCTTCTTTCACTCAGCACAATGTCCTTGTGATTCATCCATATTGTTGTGTGTATCAGTAGTATATTCATTTTCATTGCTGAGTTGTATTCCACTATAGAGATGTGCCAAAATGTTTATCCATTCTTCTATTGATGGACATTTGGGTTGTTTCTAGTTTTTGATAATTCTCAATAAAACGTCAATGAACATTCTCGCACCTGTCTTTGGTGGACATAATGCATTCATTCCTCTTGGGTATGTATCTAGGAGTGGAATTGCTGGGTCACAGAGTTCGCCAGCCAACCTGTGGCAGGGAGAGTTTCTGCCCATCTCCGTATGCCTGCCCCAGGCTCCTCTCCTCATTGGTCCCACCCAACCTCTTCCTACAGCCCAAATGCCTTTGGCTCCCAACCCTCTATATTGAAGGAATCTCTCTGACAGAAGTGAAAGAACGCTGGCTCAGAGACCAGGATTCTGGTGCCAACTTTACCCCTAAGTAGCTACAAAGGAAAAACCCTTAACTTCTCTGAGTCTGTTTCCTCATATATTAAAATGTCTATGTGGGTATTAGGAAGTCAGACAGCAATACTGGCCCAGAAAATGATTCAGATGAGAAAATGTATGTGTTGTGTGCCAGGCTCAGCCTACCAATAATCAGTGTTGTAGCTGGACCAGCCCTTGGGGTTCTCCTTATGATTGCTAGACGCCCTCAGGAATAACCATCAGGAGACTTTGAAAGAGATGAGGTTTATTACTTGTAAGTGTTGGAAATTACATGACACACCTGGGGCCACACACTGAGGTCATAGCTCGGGCTTGGGATTCTGCTTCTACTGGGCTAGAGGGTGGGTGCTTAGGGTTTTGCAAGCTCACTCTTTATTGGTGAATTTAAAACAAGAGTGGAGGGGCATCTGGCTAGCTGGGTTGGTAGGAGGAGCATGTGACTCTTGATCTCAGGGTTGTGAGTTTGAGCCCCATGTTAGGTGGAGAGTACTTAAAAATAAAATCTTTTTTAAAAAAACCCATAAGAGGGGTGCCTGGGTGGCTCAGTCAGTTAAGCATCCAATTCCTGATTTTGGTTCAGGTTATGATCTCAGGGTTGTGAGATTGAGCCCCAGCGTGGAGCCTGCTTAAGATTCTCTTTCTGCCCCTCAACACCTCTAAAAAAAATTTAAAAACTCCATAAGAGTGGGAATTGAAAGTACAGGAGGAGAAAAAACAAGCAGCTCAAATAGTCAGTTATCAAACAAACTTCAACATAGATTTCTAAAACAATGGAGCTTTGACTGGTGAGGTGGGAGGGATCGCATCCTGGCTCTTTATCCAATCGTGTGGCTGGCAACGTGTTTATTCAAGATAGCCATCTCTTAAATGACTGTCTCTTTTTTTCTGTATTTATTGAGAAATAATTAACCTGTATCACTCTATTACTGTGTAAGTTTAAGAAGTACAGCATAATGGTTTGATTTACATATATTGTGAAATGATCACCACAATAGCTTCAGCTAACATTCATCATCTCATATAACTACCATAAAAAGAAAAAAAGAAAAGAAAAAATCATTTTTTTCTCCTTGTGATGAGAACTCTTAGGATTTACTCTCTTAACATCTTTCCTATATATCACACAGCAGTGTTAGCTAATGTAATGTTGTACATTACCTCCCTAGTACTTATTTATGTTATACCTGGAAGTTTGTACCTTTTGATCCCCTTTCTCCACTTCCCCCTCCCCACCCCCACCTCTGGTAACCACAAATCTGATCTCTTTTTCTATGAGTTTGGAGGCGTTTTTTGTTGTTGTTCCATATATAGGTGAGGTCATACAGTATTTATCTTTCTCTGCGTGACTTGTTTCACTTGGCATAATGCCTTCAAGCTCCATCCATGTTACCACAAAGGTAGAATGTCCTCATTTTTTATGACTGAATAATATTCCATATATATACTTACATACCACAACTTCTCTATCCATTTATCCACTGATGGACACTTGAGTTATTTCTGTGTCTTGGTTAATGTGAATAATGCTTCTATGAATACGGCAGTACAAATACCTTTTCAAGTTAGCATTTCTGTTTCCTTTAGACATATCCACCATATGTCTAGAGGTGGAATTGCTGGATCATATGGTAGCTCTATGTTTTCTTTTTAGAGGATCTTCCATACTGTTTTTCACAGTGGCTGCACCAAATTACCATCCTCTTAACAGAACAGTACACAAGGGTCCCTTTTCTTCTTAGCCACACCAGCATTTGTTATCTCTTATGTTTTTGATGATGGCTATTCTAACAGGCGTGAGGTTTTAGTTTGCATTTCCCTAATGACTAGTGATAGTGAGCATCTTTTCATGTACCTGTTGATCTTTTGTATGTCTTCTTTGGTACTTTGACCATTTTTTAAAAGATTTTATTCACTTATGAGAGAGAAAGAGAGCAGGGGGAGGAGCAGAGGGAGAGGGACAAGCAGACTCTGCACTGAGCATGGAGCCCAAGGCAGGGCTCTATCCCAGGACACTGAGATCATGACCTGAGCCAAAACCAAGAGTCAGATGCTCAACTGGACTGAGCCAATGCCTCAGTCAAAATCCAAAGTTAAGTTAGTCACGTGCATTAAAAAAAAAATAGAAAAGGAAGGAAGAAAAGAAGGAAGGAAAATAAAGAATAAGAAAGAAAGAAAGAAAAAAAGGAAAGAAGGAAAGAAGGAAAGAAGAAAGAAAAAATTATCAAGGTTTGCACTATACTATAAGAATGTATTATATAATTGCAATATGTGATGATTATTAATCTACCTATTTATTAACACCATCAAGCCTATGAGCTTCCAGCCCTCCTACTCCTCACTGGTGCACAACCAGTGATTAATCCTAAACTCTAGTCCCTTAAGTCTCGACCTTAGCTTATTCCCAAATCTGGCTCATCAGTGCCTTCCTTATTCCTTTCTAAAGACTACTCAAAGTATTTATCTGCCCCATCTTAACTCACCTCTCCTTGCCAGACTAGAGAATGTTGTTGATATGGCTGCCATGATTATCCATAACACTCTACTCAGCCCTACCCTCCCTGCCATGCTAGAGCCTGAGGATCTCCTGAAGACTCCATGATCATGCTTGACCAGACACCACACAATGTCAAGTGCATGTCCAGCTCAACAGAGGGACGTGCCATCATGATCTTGAATAGCCTCAGGTGGCCTGGCCTCCGTTCTGACTCCCTACTCCAGCCAGGTTCTCAATGTCAACACTAGGTATATATTCTTGTGATCTGGCTGCTCAGTCTAACCTTGCCCAGATTTCTAGTAAGCCATTTGTTGCTGAGATAAGAGTAAGGGCCCCTGGGGTACGCCAGGAACAGGCAGCCAACACATGATGTGCCTTTGGGTTGAGAAAATGAGGTCATCGACTACACAAGTGGGTGTAGGGGAGAGGACAGACTCTGGAAAATTATGTAAACAAGGGAAGCCACAAAAATACCTCAGGGAAAGAGGACTGGGGAAGTGGACTTAGAGGAAATTCATGGAAACGTTCATCCTAACAGTGTAAAAGGGAACAAACCTCTACCTCAGGTCACAGATGTTGATCTCAGGCCTTGGGACAAAGCCCAACGCAAATTCTGCCTCGAAGGGATAGAGATAAGGATGAAAATGGAACAGGGATGAAGAAGGAATCAGGTGGGATTGGATGGCAATGGGAATGAGGATGGAGAAGATGAGGATGAGGATGAAATTGGATGGAAGAGCTTTGGGGTCAGGCAGGGAGTAGATGAGGACGGGCAGGTGTTGAGGCTGAGCTCTATAGGAAAGGAATGAAGGCTAGCTCTTTGCCTCTTTTTCCAACTTTCCAGACTGACTTTCTACCCCACTTGAGAAGAAAGTTGACAAGATGTGGAAACCTACCCCACTTGAGAAGAGAGAAAGTTGATAAGATGTGGAAACCTTCCCACTCACTTGCTAAGAATTTTTGAGTAAGTGGAGCCAATCTAGCAAAGCAGTTGAGAGTAAGGGCTCTTTTTTTTTTTTTTTTTTAAAGGTTTATTTAAGAGAAAGCTTTGCGCATGCGCATATGTGAGCATGGGGCTGGGGCAGAGGGCGAGAGAATCTTTTTTTTTTTTAAGATTTTATTTATTTATTTGTCAGAGAGAGAGTGCACACAAGCACAAGCAGGGGGAGCAGCAGGCAGAGGGAGAAGCAGACACCCCGCTGAGCAAGGAGCTCCATGTGGGACTTGATCCCAAGACCCTGGGACTGTGACCTGAGTCCACGGCAGACACTTAACCCACTGAGCCACCCAGATGTCCCAAGAGTAAGGGGCTCTTGAGTCAAACTGGACTGCACCCACCTGGGTGGCCTACACGGGAAAGAAGTCGAAAGCGCCGGGAGGTAGCAGTCACCACCATGCCAAAGAATAAAGGTAAAAGAGGTAAAAACAGGCGTAGGGGTAAGAATGAAAATGAATCTGAAAAAAGAGAATTGGTGTTTAAAGAGGATGGACAAGAGTATGCTCAGGTAATTAAAATGTTGGGAAATGGACGATTAGAAGCTATGTGTTTTGATGGTGTAAAGAGATTATGTCATATCAGAGGAAAATTGAGAAAAAAGGTTTGGATAAATACCTCCAACATTATATTGGTTGGTCTTTGAGACTACCAGGATAACAAAGCTGATGTAATTTTAAAGTACAATGCTGATGAAGCTAGAAGTCTGAAGGCATATGGCGAGCTTCCAGAACATGCTAAAATCAATGAAACAGATACATTTGGTCCTGGAGATGATGATGAAATCCAGTTTGATGATATTGGAGATGATGACGAAGACATTGATGATATCTAAATTGAACTCAGAGTATGTGAGGATTATTCTACAATTTCAGTTTTGGCCAACACCTGTTAAGAAGACTAAAACTTCATTTATGAATTTAGTTTGTTAAGACACACTGATTTATTTTCATTGTTTTGAAGTATTGTATTTCTCTAAAAACTGATGAAACTGGATTACTTTAAGTGAAATTTTAACACTTTTTTCTTTTGATGTAATTGAATTTAGGAATAAAAGACTACAATATCTGCTGTTAAATAATAAAAACAAGTCATTCCCACTGTGACTACTTTATTCTAGTTAATAGGTGTTTTGAATAAATTGCCTTATCATTATAGGTTTTGATAAAGCCTTGTTCCAGCTAGTCTGTTTACAGTCTTTCTGTATATTCTAGTTAACTAGATGTTTTCTAAGATTTTTGATGTAATTTAAGAAAGGTGTAAGTCTATACTTAAAGTCAAGAAATGGGGCTATTTTCATATTTATGTAGTCATATGTATTTTTATACTGTTTGATAACTTAAATATTCTTTTCATCATTATATGTTGCCACCATCATAAAAAAAAAAGCATTTCCAAAATGCAGTTTTTAGAACATGGGTTTGAAAAGCAATTTTCAATTTGTAAGATTAGTAGTTACAAAAATTAGTGCTAGGTAACCCAATTATTTTTACATTGGAAGTACTGACATATTATTTTAGTATTTTTACTTAATGTGTATAGAAAATTTCTCAAGATAGCTTTTGATGGTAAAATAAGTACAGTATTTTTTATTATACAGAATAGGTTGTGTTAAATATGTCATTTATTGTCAAAAGTAATATGTATTGTAACCCATATTTTTGGGCTTTTTTTTAAATTAAATTACAATGTATAAATGAAAAACTAATTATATAGTAAGTTATATTAAACTAAGCCTTTCTTAAAGCCTTAGCTGGGTTTTATAAAAGGGGAAGAAAGGAACCACCACTGAGAAATATAATAAAATATGTTGTTGAGTATAAAAAAAAAAAAAGACCCAGCTGGGTGACCTTGAGCAAACAAAGGAAACTCTCAGTGCCTCATTTGGTAGGTTACAAGTGTTCAGCCAAAGATAATGTGTGGAGAGCCCTTTACTGTGCCTGGCATCTAGTAATATTGGTCTTATTATTCCTTTCATTAAGAGAAGTTGAGGATCCAGAAGGCAGAGCTCTATATTCTGAGGAGTTTGGAGTGTTTGGGTCTTTTTTTTTTTTTTTTTTTTTTTAAGATTTTATTTATTTATGAGTCAGAGAGAGAGTGAGAGAGATTACAAGCAGGGGAAGCGGCAGGCAGAGGGAGGGGGAGAAGCAGGCTCCTGCTGAGCAAGGAGCCTGATGCGGGGCTCAATCCCAGGACCCTGGGATCATGACCTGAGCTGAAAGTAGATGCTTAACCAACTGAGCCACCCAGGCATCCCTGGAGTGTTTGGGTCTTGAGTGATGTCAAGTGCCTTGTTTCCAGTCCAGGCCTGTCCTGTGTGACCACTCCGCCAATTTTTCATCTCCCCAAGAAAAGAGAGGAAGCTTGCCCTACCCTCTAGGGATACCTAGCCCCCAAATCATCTGGAAGTCACTCCATCCTGGCCTTGCCTGAAATGGAATGTGACAAAGTGAGCTGATCACCTCCTGACCCAGGCTCCAAGAATTCTATAAAGGGTGTGAGAATCTCTCCAGCCAATTTCCCTGGAGAGTGACCTCAGATGAATCATAATGTGAAGGGACTTCCTTTTCTGAGAGTGAGAGGCTGGCCGTGAGATTCTAGGAGAGACTGCCCAAAACACATTGGATGCTGGAATAGAAACCTGGATTCTATCTCCAGCCATCCTACTAAAATCACTGTGTGACCTTAGGGAAGTCACCTGAGTTCTCTGGGCCTCAATTTCCTCACCAAGAAAATAAAGGGATTAAGCTAAGACCCCTTCCAGACCTAAAATTTCACTATTCCCTTCTACACTTGTCATCTCAAACAAATGGAAGCCCCCATATTAGGAAAAAGGCTTCCTAGGCTTCTCATTCAAGGTTCAATCAGCTAGGGGAAGGGAACTGACATTTAAGATTCTATATCGCATTTACATAAATTTCCTCATTTAATCCTCATACTAACCCTTTGGGGGAAATATTGTTGCCCCTATTGTACAGAGGAGGCCCCTGAACCTCAGGGAGCAAATTGCCCACAAATATCCAGCTGGTAACAGGCAAAATCAGGATTTGAACCCAGGTCCCATGAAATCTCAGAATCCCTGCTCTTTCCAAAGTAATGGAGTTGCCCTCTCAGGCCCAGGGCTGGGTTCCCTACTATGCTCTCTCATTTAATTTTCTCAGCAGCCTGTGAGACAGCCATAACATCTGGAAATCCAGCAGTAAGAGAATAGTTAAGTAAACTACAGAATCAAACAGTATTATGTAACCACTTACAATGAAAATCACTAGATGAGTAATCTCATACTTAGAGATTTAGGATAGGAAATATCTCCAGAGTCTTAAAATATTTAAGCCCTCTCCTCCCAAATTCCTCTTGTAGGAACTTATCCCAGGAAAATGATAAAAAATCTGGACAAAGGTTTACATTTATAGTATATATATTATATCCCCTTGCTTGAGTTCCCTCTCTCGCTCTCTCTGTCAAATAAATAAATAAAATCTTTAAAAAAAAATCTTTTTAAAAAAATAGATTCCAGTCCAAACAAAAGTCTTTTGGGAGAAACTGTAATTACAAAGATTTTGTAAACATATAAAAATGGCTAATATTTATTACTGGGTAAAAATAAATCATATCTATGTTTTGATGGTAACTAAGAAAATATTTATAAATTGTTAATAGTGTTTATCTTTGGGGGTGGAGTAGAATTGAGAGTGACTTTCATTTTCTAATTACACATTTCTGTGATTTTTTTATAATAAGTATATATCACTTTCATAGTCATAAAAAATAGAGATATCTTAAAATTATAATTATGTATAAGCAAGGATTGGCAACAGAGAAAAGTTAAAAGTTGACATGTTACAGTGATGGTTGTTGTCAAATCAAAATTTGTATTACAGCTGTGTCAAAAAAATTTTTTTTAATCAGTGTTTCTGTATTAACCCATTTGATGTGTGTTGGTTTTTTGTGCAGCGATAGAAAACGGTAACATCCTCTAATACATCATCCTGTATATTTTACTTTATATAATGTCTCAACCTGCAAGGGTCGTGTTTATCATCTCTTTCCTTTCAGTCACCACCCTCAATTAAATGTCAGCTCCATGTTCATCTGAGCCATTTCTATGAATGGTCTCTGGCATAGAATAAATGCTTGGAAATTTTTTTTTTTTTAAATCAGTGTTTCACCCTCACAAGGGAAAAGGTGGTTAAAAGGAACCTAAAGAAGGAAGAAACAGTGGGAGGAATGCTTCATAGCATTTATTCTTAAAGAAAGAAAAGAGGAAAATATTTTTGCTTCCCCAACAGAGCAGATGGGTGATCCTTGAAAATTGCATTAATATCCGTCAGCACATGGGCACCTGGGTGGCTCAGTCCATTAAGCAGTTGACTTTTGATTTCGGCTCAGGTCATGAGCTCAGGGTTGTGAGATGGAGCCCTGCATTGGGCTTCACGCTCTGCAGGGAGTCTGCTTGAGGATTCTGTCTCTCTTTCCCCCCCGCCCGCCCCTCCCCTGGCCTGTGCTCTCTTTCGCTCTCAAAAAAAAAAAAAAAAATTCTTCAGCATAGAAATCCTACTTCTAATAATCCTACAGAAATATTTTATGTATTTATGTGGAAAGATATATGTACAATAAAATTCATTGTATTTATAAGGGCAACATATTAGAAGAAACCTACACACCCACCTACAGGATAATGATAAAAGATATATGATGATATATGGTACATCCATTCAATGGAATAATTTTAGCATTAAAAAGAATGAATATGGTCTACATGGATTATCATGTAAATATATGTAATGAGGACATGATCCCATTTTTGTACAATTAAATCTGTGTATGTATGATATAGATAAATGGAGATAGTGTATGGATAGCCTTTGGGGTATATCTTCAAGTACATACTCCAAATTATTAACTATGTAGGGTTCTACGAAAAGGGGGATTGAGGTAAGGTAGGGACATTTTGTTTCTCAGCTGAGTTAAATCTCCATTTTACAGGAGAGCAAATAATTAGCAATGCCAAGAATACTAGCCTAGAAAGCCTAAATAGAGCCAAATTAAACAACAAGTTGATTATAATGCAAACCACCCTGCCCCCACCACGTACCTAGCAGCTGAACAGAGAGAACATCAAGGTCCAAGGGCCACACTGTGATCAAGAATATCACAAAGAAAATGCAGCATCACTGTGGTTGAGGGATCTGTCATTTGAGCTCAAACCCCCACGAGCCAGTCATCTCCATTCAAGTTCCATCACTGCACTGACCCTTAATGTGAGGGCAAGATGAGATAATGTTTGTAAAGCACACAGTGCGACCCAATCCTCCATATTTCCTTGTACAACTATTTGCCAAGTCTGTAAATTCTGAGATGAGATCAAATAGGATCATATAAATATGGGTGCACTACTTGGTGAGTGGTGGGGGGGGCTGGTAAGAGATGTTTTACGAAAGCTAGAATAAATTTTTTTGAGCCTCATGTCTGAAGCCTGGGGAAAGAGAAGAGCCTGAAAGAAAAGTCCCACAACACGAAGGAAAAGGAACTAGCAACATAAGATAAGGACCCCAGTTGATTTTTGCTACTTTGGGAGCATATTTCAAGAAATGGAAACCTTGAAAGAATTCACCAACAGAGGTCATGGGCTGTAGAAATAATTCATAGTAACAGTGGGGACACTAACACAGAAGTGATCTGAAAGACTGAGGTCACGTCTAATGGCATGAGGTCTAATTAAATGGTGTATCAGCTTCGATATCCTGACAACTACCAGGCAAGTGAACAGTGAGGTTCACAGGGTTTTCTAGACTACGCTATGATATCAAAGGGTTAATAAGGCTGGGGAGGAAACTTAAACCCATATTTCTCTCAAGCAAGATTAAAATATGAAATCGGTAGTAGAAAGGATAAAAATATTCTGTTAAAGATTCTTATGGTAAAAACCAGTTTAAAAAACTAGCCAGGTGAGGTGATGCTCTCATCTGACCTAACTTTCAAGGACCCAGAAAACACAAAGTCCCCCACAGAAATTGCATACAGGGAAAGGAAGCAAAAGAAGAAAGCGAGGCGGGTCCGAGGGAGGACGAAGCCACACGCGCCACGGCCAAAGCCACAGTGAGGACCGGCTGAATTCCTCTGGCACTGGAAGGGTCATCGATGATTCAAAAACAAAACTCAGGGTGATGAAGCCCACAAAACACGGCTAAGACCAAAAGATGCAGGCATCTGGGGACTCACAGGAGGCACCAAAGCCTGGCCCGCTGTTGGCAGTCACTCTGCTGGTCATCGGATACAGAAGGTGATTAATTAAAAAGACGAAGGATGTAGCCTCATGGCTGAAGCATGCAGGCAGCCGGCTTCTCAGAACTAGCGGACCCACCCCACAGTCCTTGAGGCCACATGACTGACCCTTGGGCCCATGATGTCACACATCACCCTGCCCAGACTGCACAGGGGTCTGCTGGGGACAGGGGTGGGGTTCTAATTGTTTGCGAGGGGGTAGCTCCCTCTGTCTCCCTGCTTCTGGGAACTGGCTCCAGCCAAAGCCTTTTTGGGAATGGAGAGTGTCCCCTGCCTTGAGGGCCCGCGCGGCTACTTATGCTCTTCTGTGGTTAAGTCTGAAAACCAGCGAATTGTGAGTCCCTTATTCATTTTCTCTCTAACATAACATAATAAAATTAAATTTAAAAAAGATTTTATTTATTTACTTTAGAGAGAGAAAGGGGGGGAGGAGCAAAGGGAGAGGGAGAGAGAGAATCTCAAGCAGACTCCCCACTGAGCAAGGAGCCCAACAAGGGGCTCAATCCCACATGATCCCCCTGAGATCATGACCTGAGCTGAAATCAAGAGTCAGATACTTAACCCACTGAGTCACCCAGGAGCCTCCTCCTTACTCATTTTTTTAAATTCCAAAAGTGATGAACGATCCTGGTTAAAAAATGTATATTTTTTCAATCAATAGAGAAATGTATATGATTTTAAAAAAGAAATTCCTCCTGTTACCCTCCCTTCAAACAATACAAAATCTCAAAATTTTTTCCTCCAGAGTTAACTGCCATTAACACTTTGGTGTCTATCCTCATAGAAATTTTTTCCCCACATACATTCAAACATATGCATATATGAGGTTGGGGTGGGAATGGGGCAAATTATTTAACCTCTGTACCTCAGTTTTCTCAGCTTTAAGATGGGGGTAATGATATTAATCCACAGGGTTATTTGAAGGTGACCTGAGCTAAGACATCTAGCATTCTTAGAAGCATCTGGCTCGGACCGTAGTAAGCATTTGGGCATTATTGTTATGATTATTCCCTCATTCTTTCTCACAGCAGCTTAGTATTCTATTGTATAAGTGAGAATGATACTGGGAGAGGAGTTACTGACCCCACTACAGATGCCCAAGAACACACACAAATTAAATAGCTCTCCTAAAATTAGTTGGGGTGGGGGGGACGTGTTGGTCCCAGAACCGAGAACTCCTGATACAGTGTTTTTCTTACCACACCAGAGGGTCCCTCACAATCCTTCTTAAAGCCAAAAGGGTTTGGAGTGGGCAGCTGGTCCCCATCTTATTTGGACTCCAGGCTGTCTCCTGGGCCTCCAGGGCTGGGGGCTCAAGGCTCAGGTGAGCCTTCCTCTTGCTGCAGTTTCCCAACATGCCCCTCTTGGGTCCTTGGGGCTTGACTTCTCCTTCTACACAATGAGTCCTGCTGAAGTCTCCTGGCCACTCCGGGGTCAGCTCAAGCTGACGGCGCAGGACGGCAGTGGCTTGGAACTGAGAGGGAGGTCTGGCTGCTTATGAGGCTACAGATATTTCTAGAGCTCCTTCTGTGTGTGCAAGGCACTGTGCTAACCGGGGGGATACCTCCATGCCTCCGGGAGTCCTGGTCCCACTGGGACCAACTGCTCAGGGCTCCTGGGTACAGGGCCTCCTCGGGTCTCAGGGGGCAGCCTAGGGCAGCCAGGTAAGAGACAGCTCCTGAGTACAATGACCTGGTTCCCAATCCTCCTCTCTGTCAGCTCTCCAGATCTACTTCTCCTGCTCTTGCCCTGACAGGTTTATGGAAGAGTTGAGGGTGCTGGGTCGTGCCGGGCTGAGGCCTTTTCTGCCACCCTGGGAACTTCTCACATACTTCCAAGTGCCTTTCCAGACTCCAGGTACAGAGCCGGAAAAGTCTTGGGGATCAGCCCCCCTGCTCATTTACCAGATGAAGAGACAAGGTTAGGTGAGGGAGAGGCAGGGCCTTATTAAGCACAATCATGGCGCCATTCACCAAGCTAGATTTCAAATCTAAGCTCTGTCCGGAGTTTTAGATTCACTTTCATCAATCCTTACAGTTGCTTGTCAGACCCCAGCCGCCAAAATGGTGAAGCAGATGGAGAACAAGTATGCTTTTCAGGAAGCCTTGAACAGTGCAGGAGATAAACTTCTCAGTCACATGGTGTGGGCCTTGCAAAATGAGCAAGCCTTTCTTTCTTTCTTTCTTTCTTTCTTTCTAGGAATCTGTTCTTTCTTTTTTCAAAATATTTTATTTATTTATCAGAGAGAGAGAGAGCACAAGCTGGGGGAGCTGCAGGCAGAGGGAGAAGCAGGCTCCCCGCTGAGCAGGGAGCCCGATGCGGGACTCAATCCCGGGACTCGATCCTGGGACTCGATCCCAGGACTCCAGGATCATGACCTGAGCCGAAGGCAGACGCTTAACTGACTGAGCCACCCAGGCGTCCCATGAGCAAGGCTTTCTTTCATTCCCTCTCTGAGAAGACTTCCAACGTGATGTTCCTTGAAGTAGACATGGGTGACAGTCAGGTTGTTGCTTCAGAGTGTGAAGCCAAATACATGCCAACCTTCCATTTTTTAAAAAGGGACAAAAGGTGAGTGAATTTTCTGGAACTAATAAGGAAAAACTTGAAGCCACCATTAATGAATTAATCTAATTATGTGTTCTGAAAACATAACCAGCCATTGGCTGTTTAAAACTTGTAATTCTTTTTTATTTATAAAAAGGAAAGATTGAGTATGAAGGCTACATACTCAACTGCCTTCTGATTATAAGTGACTAAATAAAATACTGATTCTACCCTTAAAAAAAAAACTTCAAAATCACTTCATTTTGTTTCAGTGACAACCTTGAGCTAGGTATTATTTTTCTTACTTAAAGGATGAAGAACCATGAGGCTTAAAGAATTAAAGTGATTTGCTCAAGGTCATAAGGAAATGGAGTAGACTAATGTGTACCTACCTCTTTCTTACTGTAAGGAGGTCACGACATTGGAACACCCCACTAGCCTCTTTCTTTACCACCTCTTCCAAATGCATGGGAGTTTTTCCTCCAGGTGGGCCCATGATAAGACATATTTTGGGTGACAGAAACACCTCCCCAGCCAACCACCCCAACAATATCTGTCTTCTCCTTGGAAGCCTCACTCCCTCTGGAACCCTGTTATGAGAGAAGACAGCACGGCACCATGGCTTTTGGGGACCAGTGAACAGGGCAACGGCGTTCCTCAGGTTCTAGTTTTGTTGGGTGTGCAGTGAGATATGGGAATCTTATACGTGGTACCAGGAGAAGCCAAGTTGGGTTGGTTCAGGGAAGCTCTGGCTGGAGCCTGTCTGTCCCTGTGCTATGCAGAAAGCCCAGCTGCTCCCCAGAACCAGCAGCCCCAGTATCCAAAGGCCACAGCTGAGTCACATTCTTCACCCTGCCCTAGATTACTAATTCCTTTGTTTCTCAGCTTTTTCCTCATTCACTCTCTCAGGTCATGCGTTGTCCTCCTTCTGCTTACTACTAACAGTTTTTTCAGAAGTTCCTTAGAATCTCAATCCTTGTATCAGCAATGATGGCAGTCCCATCCCACCCCACCGCACAAAGCAGGTGACAAAGGAGATGACTCACTTTAGTGTTCTTGAACCATGATCATGATCTGAGCCAAAGGCAGTTGCTTAACCGACTGAGCCACCCAGGCGCCCCCAGCTATTTTCATTTTAAAAACATAACTTTAGAAAGCAAGAAGTACAAAAATGTATGGATAAAGTAATAATTGCAACTTTATTGTAAGCCCCAAACCCTGTAGACTATACAAATACCCAAAATACTATGATTTGCTTTATGAGTGACACAATGGAATATGGTGATTAAAAATAATGATGTGTGTAAATATTGACATAAAAAGGAATATAACAATTTATTAAATGAAAACAAATGCAAAACAGTATGTAAAGGACAAATGACCCAGTTTCTTCAACATAATAATGACATTTAAACAAAATGGAGGGGAACTATAATACATTCAAAGAAACTTAAGAGACATATTAACCACATGCAATGTGTTTGGATCCTGATTCAAGAAAATGCCTTGGAGCAGGGCAGCCTCCCAGCTAAACTCGAGGGGTTGGAAGCTGAGTGCAGGGACAGGGCTCCGCTGTATTTTCAAGTCCTAAATTTTGGAATGATTATCTCCTTGGCTCTAATGATCTGGAAGGGGTTAGTGCTCATAACTGGAAGTGAAAGTCCAATTGTAGCAGTGCTCAGGGGCAGCATGGAACCTGCATTTCATAGAGATCTTCTCTTTTTAGCAAATCGAGTTGAAGATCCCATCTGATTGGGAGAAAATGGTTGTTTTTAGGATAGAAGGAAGAGAAACTCCTATAGTTCATGGAGTTTTGAAGACTCATGAGAAGCAAAATGGGGACCCCTGGGTGGCTCTGTCAGTTGAGCATCTGCCTTCAGCTCAGGTCATGATCCCAAGGTCCTGAGATCGAGTCCGAAATCGGGTTCCTCGCTCAGTGGGGAGCCTGCTTCTCCCTCTGTCTGCCGCTCCCCCTGCTTGTGCTCTCTCTCTCTGACAAATAAATAAAATCTTTTTTTAAAAAAAGAAGAAGCAAAATGGACATACCAATTTTTGACAAAAGGAGATAATAACGTGGTTGATGACCGAGGCCTCTATAAACAGGGACAACACTGGCTAGAGAAGAAAAATGTCGTGGGGAGAGCAAGGGGATTTGTTCCTTATATTAGGATTGTGACGATCCTCATGAATGACGATCCTCATGAATGACTATGCAGTACTCTTTCGGCTGGGTGTATTTGTGCAGGTCCATCGTGAGTAAGAAGTCTGCCTTCTGTTTTCGGAAGATGCTCTGCTTTTCCTTACTGAACGTTTGGAGTAGATATTGGTCTGTGATTGGACCAGGAGCAGAGAACGCACCTATCTGCGCAGCTTGTTAGCAATGGTTTGCATTAGTTTCTGTTTCCACGCCAGGGTATGTATGGGAGGGGGCATGGGCACCATGGCACGCACTCGGGGGGACTCTCAAATCATAGGATTTCATATGTTGTCATTGTCAGACTTTCACATTTTGTACATCAGTGAATTTTTTTATATTAAAAGTTTGAGCCAAAGAGAAAAAAAGAAAAGAGAAGGAAGGGAGGAAGGGAGGGAGAGAGAGAGGGAGAGAGAAAGAAAGAAGAAGAAAGAAAGAAAGAAAGAAAAAGAAAAAAGAAGAAAGAAAGAAAGAAAGAAAGAAGAAAGAAAGAAAGAAAGAAAGAAAGAAAGAAAGAAAGAAAGAAAAAATGAAAATGAGGTGGAGAAATTCACTTTTTTTTTAGGTAATTGGAGAAAGTTGGACTTGGATTGATGGGGTGTTAGATGGTGTGAAGCAATTATTGTTAATTTCACTAATGGGAATTGTGATAAGTAAAAAAAAAGTCCTTATTTGTTATGGGTGAAAATGGGGGGAAAGTAGGTAAAGTACATTCCCATTCCTGATTATAAATACAGGTACATGTTTTAGAGATGTATAGAGATGCACAGGGAAAAGCTGGAAGGAAGCTCTCCAACTTATTAGCATCCTTGGAGAACAGATTATGGCTGATTTTCTCTTCTTCTTACTTACCTGCCTTTCTTTTCTTTTTTTTTTTTTTTTTAAGATTTTATTTATTTATTTGAGAGAGAGAATGAGATAGAGAGAGAGAGCATGAGAGGGGGGAGGGTCAGAGAGAGAAGCAGACTCCCCGCTGAGCAGGGAGCCCGATGCGGGACTCGATCCCGGGACTCCAGGATCATGACCTGAGCCGAAGGCAGTTGCCCAACCAACTGAGCCACCCAGGCGCCCTATTTTCTTAACAATGTACAAAGGTGTGTGATAAGGGGAGGGACAGATACCCTTATCTCTCGGTGGCAAGGGCTCTGCTCTTGGGATTCCTCTTGGGATTCCTGCAGGGATTCCTCTTGAAATTCCTGCAGGGAGGAGGAGCTGAGGCAGATCTGTGGGACAGGCCTCCAGGCCCAAGGAGCGGGTGGTTCAGTACACAGGGAGCCTGTGAGATCTGGGCAGGACACATCGGGCTTTAGCACCAACCTCCTGAAGGCTGGAGCCCGTCCCAAGGGAGCTGCCCCCCCACCGTTCCTCGGTGGTGCTGTGCCCACAATGAGCCCACTTTGGCCCAGACCCACCTTCTTCCCAGAGCTCCCTCCTAACCATGGATGGATTGCTGGGGTCTCCCACCCCCTGCTCGGCTGTGCTTCTGCCTCCAGTCCTATGTAGAGCACAGAAAGGCCAATCAGTGCCCACCAGCAGGGAAGTCGGTGATGGAGCCAGCTCTCCTAAGGCCCAGCTCTGGGCTGTACAGACGTCCTCAGGACCATACCTGGGGGCTCGAGGCCAAGTAACAGAACAAGGTGATGCCCAGGACGCAGGTGCTTCCACAGGCAGCGTCTCCACCCCGCTTCCTCTCAGCTCCCTCCCTCAGGGGACCTCCTCACACACACATATATGCACACACGGGACTGGAACTGAAACCCGAGAACACCCCTCACACCTCCAGCCTGAGGGCCACCCCCCCCCTTAAGGGGTCCTCACCTCCCAGGGCCTTGGCATGATGGGAACCCTGTATAACATTGTAACTGAACTAATGTGAGTTCCCTTCTTGGTGAGTTGCAGGTAGAATCTACACCAGGTGAGTTGTTGCACAATCTAAAATTTATTTGCAACAAATAAGATCATGGGGAATAACTTCCAAAGCTGTGACTCCGCAAGCAAGGGTGGATGAGTTCCTCTTATTTAGGGTTAGGATGAATATTTAAAAAGGGGATCCTTGTCATGGTATGTAGAGGTGGGCATAGTGTTGTGCATACATACGTTGTGTATTACGTAAATGAGGCTTGTGCTCCTCAATGAATGGGGATTTTGGTATTATAAGGGGATAAAGGTAATTGCCAATCATCCCAGAGGCCACTCCATGGTTCATGTGTGCAGGCTCAAGTTGGGGGTTTAGCTCAAACTGGGCTGGGTCGTCTGGGTCTTATTAGGGCAGACGTTATTGCTTGAGTTTTGGTTTCCATGACGGGATGTTATGCCCATTGGGTCTTTTGCCTGAGCTAAGAGATAAGCTGGAGAGAAGAGCATAAGGGAAAAGTGGGGCAAAGGTCGGTGAGTACAAGCAAATGGGCAGTAAAGATCAGATCTTAGGGTCTAGCTGGTGACACTATCAGTGGTGATAGAGACCTTGAGATCATCTTGCCCAACCCTTCCATTGAAAAGGGTGGAAACCAAGACCCGGGGGGAGTGGGGGAGTGACCCGGCCAATCAGTGAGTCAATGATGAGTCCAGGATTAGATAGAACCCAAGAATCCTGGCATCAAACCCTTTACAACGTGCTGCCTCTCGTCGGCCCAATGGGTCGAAGACTCTGCGGATAGAGGCTACTCCGCCGCCCCGCCGATGGTAAGAGCGGCGGAACAGTCCCTTGGCAGGAACACCGTCTGACATCCCGTGTCACTTCCAGGGGCCAGGGAAGCAGCTCAGTGTCTGACTCCAGGAGGGTTTTAAGAGGAGAGGGAAGCTGGGAGTGGGGAACAGAGGCCTGGGGAGGGGGGCACTGCTGTGCAGCTTCCTCATGGCAGGTGCTGCGCGGAGAACAGCCCCTCTGCAAGGAGCTCCTGGTCACACCACTTCCCTGCTCCTCCCCGAACCTCCTGGGACTTGAGTGTGTGTGTGTGTGTGTGTGTGTGTGTGTGTGTGTGTGTTGGGGGGTGTGGAGGTGGCAGAGATCTGCCTGCCACTCAGGAATGTGGGTCCCGTTGTTGGCCTTCTGTTTTCCAAGCCTAGGCTGAGATCATGTGCAGAGGACAATTCGGGAAAAGGCAAATACCCACTAAATCCTGTCTGCCTCCTGCACTCCTAACTTCTGGCCCAAGCAACTTGGCCGCAGGCCCCCACTGTTCTCCCAAAGGGAGTAAAATAGGAGCCCCGAAGGAAGAGGCCGGCCTGCGCACACAGAAGTAAGGCTGACGGGGACGGCCTGAGAACCAGGGACGGGCCCCCCAGCAGTGAGTTCACATCCACTGGAGCCGCAGGTGGACGGCAAGAGGGAGCTGTGGCCCCTTCTCTCCTGTAGGGTCTGTGGGCTGGCCTCTCCCTTCCACCGTCTAGCCTGTCTTCAGGGTCTTTCTTCACAGGTCTCCACCGGTACACCCCCCGCCCCCGATGCTGGGAGTGCCGGCTGGGTGGGGTCCTCGGTGTTGATCGAAAGCCAACAAGGTGCCAGGCACTGGTGACGAGCACACGTTGACCAGTGGGGCCAAATTCTGGGTTCCGGGACTGATTCACTGAGTTAATCAATATTTATTGAGCTCGCGGTGGAGGTGGTGGGAGGAATCAATTCCTGGGCTTCCCGCACTTCCTTCCCAACAGCAGGGGGAACATTCAACAAGGCTGCAGAGGCCAGGGAGCCAGGCAGAGCTCGGGCCCTCCCACCCTCACCGCCCGGAGGGCTCACTGGGTAGCCAGCCCTCGGTGGCCTCTCCTGCCACCCTCTCTGCCCCTGCTTGGGAGCTACCAAAGTGCGCCATGGCTTGGGAGCGGTGGGCGGATTTGGAAAGGGGAGGTGCTCTCTGAGCTGCTGTTTTCCATCAGGCTGTCCACTCTTCACGATTGCCCACATGCCAGAAGCACCAGGAAACAGAGACTGTGGGCCACCGACTGGGAAGATCCAGCCCAGTCAAGACTGTGAGATAAATGACACCTGTTTGTCCTTGGTAGCCCCACCTTTCTGCCACGCCCCGCCCCCCCCCCCTCCGCCGCCCTAGCTCCTAAGTTCCTCTCAGGTTCAGTGGCCTCTTTCCCCCAACAGACCACAATCAAAGGAAAAGTGGCTACTTGTGAATTTGACAGTGAATCCACTTCCCTCAGGGCATTCCTGTTGGAAGCCTTCCATCGAGAGGGGGAAGGTTTTCTCGTTCCATATTCAAGGAACTCTGGGCACCACGGAGCTGGCAGGGGGTTCAAGAGGCGGCAGCTGGTGAGTGTGGCTTTGGAGCGAAGCAGGACTCCGAGAAGAAAATGGGACAGTTCCACAAGTGGGCTGTGTGCCTCTGAGTGTGCACCGAAGTGTCAAGATCCCCCCCCCCCCAAGCCCAGAGATAACATGAGAGAGGAAAGGCGGTGGGTGACCTTGAGCAAATTGCTTGGCTTCTCTATTTCCTTAGCTGTAAAATAATCCTAGGCATTTGGCTTGCTGCGAGGATTAGAGTTCATTAACATAAATTCCCAGCAGTTAATGACATATTCGATGCAGAAAATGTGTCCCTTTCAAAAATCCTGGATCCTTCCCTTTATAAAACGAGTAACCAGAGGCCATTCCCCCCTAAAAGGGGGCACAAACAGGCGGCAACAGTGAGGCCCCACAACCACAATTTATTACCCAAAGTAGTCTGAGGGATTCCAAGCATTGGTCACGGCCCTCCCCAGTCACAAGAAAGCCAGAGCCTCTTCAAACTCAGCCTCCACTCCCAGCTGAAGGGAAGGATTAAAAGTCTGCAGGTCAAGTTATGTCACCACTACAATATCCTCATTCTTGACTAATAATCTCAAAGTCACTAATGGGCATCAAGTGATTTGGACCCAAATCTTACACAGGAAAACCCTACGATTAAAATAAGACAGGAGAGATCATTCCAACAGAAAGATACCAAGAGTGTTCACGGTCTATGAGAAGGAGGAGGGAATTCTGTTTATAATCATCAGAATTTAATGGAATTGTCTATCATCAGTGAGTGTGAAGGGAATGCTCACCCTGTGGGGTGGGAAGACAGGTGCACTGGCCAAACCCTCCTGGGCAAGTCTCCCAGGGGGACTCCCCTTGACTGTTGCCTTAAGGAAGGAGCCTCCTGTTTGCGTAGTGACAAAGGAGCCCACAGTGACAGCCCCTGAATGCAGAAGGGTGGGGGTGGGGAGTGTGGGGAAGGCAGTTTAAGTTACACAGAGTTCTCGGGAGTTGAAGAAGAGGCAATCTTCCAGCAGTATTGAGAACTTTCCTGACTATTTCTACAATTGGAGAATGCAAGCTGGTTGGATCTCACTTGGGATTTCAGTTTTTGGGGTTTTTTTTAATTGATTTAAAAATGATCCTAGACCCAGGCAGGTCAGTTCCTTAAAGTCTCCTTTTATCATCAAACCAAATGGCACGTATGTCTAGAAACGCTGTCCTCTAAAAACTGCTGACAATCCTTCATCCCAGACCCTGAAATAAGATGGAAATCAATTTCTGTGCCAGTTGAGTCTGGATAAAGTTGTCTCTTCATAACTTAGCTCCCACCCCCACCTGGCCAGTCACTGCGGAACCAGGAACCCAACGGGCAGATTTTTCCCTTACTTAGGCATTCCAGGAAGAAGGGGAGTTCCCCAGGACCTGCCTAACAAACTCTGCTCTACTTGCTGAACTTTGCTCTGTAGGAACAGGTAGGACATCCCGGCCGCAAATTCCCCCAAACTGTCCCTACTTGTGTTTTTAAGGCACACCAATTCCTCTGTGTAAGGCTCTCTGCTTATAATGAATTATTTTAATTATTCTTGCTACTCAAAAGAAACTTCTGCATCACAGCCTTGCCCTGCCCTGAGATACTGGCGTGGGGCGGGGATGAGGGCAGAGCCCAATTCATATTAGGGGTTCTGGTCCTTGGGGTCGCACTTGAGCATGACTTTCAACCCCAATCCCTTTCTGGCTATTTCAAAGGCTTCCAGAGCTTTCTCCAGGGGAAACCTATGGGTGACTAAGGGCTTTATGTTCACAGACTTGGAGGCAAGCATCGAAATCGCCATCGGCCACCTGTAAGAGATCACAAGTGTTACATTCAACCTACAGGAGGACAGAACCAGGTCCCCAAAACCACCAAGCACACGATCAGCTTGGCCATATTTATTTATAGTGCTGTGGTTCTACAAGGTCTATTCTACAAACAATGGTAGAAATGATCTTATGACCTGCAATATGGGAGTACAGGGTCTGTTCCCAAATGCCTCCACCCCTCTGCAATGTCTGTCACAGAGCCTAGAATTCCTTTGGCATGAAGGCATAAGGCATATGGAGGCCACTGTGGAAAGGGAGATAAGCCTCAGAGAGGCAGCCGATGATAATACATCCATATCCCTTTGCAGCATGGCGTGGCAGAGTTTATTGGAAAATGGCATTCTGCTGACAGAATGGCCACAGACTGTAATGGTGGGAGGAAGGACACTGCTGGGGAAGGTGGTCCTGGGAAAATTGCCCGGTTGGGGAGAGGCTAGAGCCACAGAGCATGAGGTGGGGTGAATTAAGACCCTCTCACTTCCCAGGGTGGGCCCTGGGGCTCTGGGGTGGAAACCAAGGGACTTGAGTTCTTGCTGTTGTCCCCCTTTCTCTCCTTCTTCCCTTTAAAGGGAGAAAATGAAGAGCTGGCCATTTGAGGAAATTTAGAAGAGAGGGCCTGGGTGATGAGGGGCAGATACCCAAGAAGAGCATGCTTCAAGATCCCCCAGCTTCCCTCCTTCCCTCTGCCATCTCTGCCTTCCTGTTTTTTAACCAGGAGTGATGCTCTCTCTTTGGATCCCTACCATGACACGTGGCTGTCAGTGTGGCTAGGGAGTGCCCTTCATGAATAAACGGGAGAGACTCTTGGTCCCAGAGGCCGTGCAGGGGTCCTGCTGGCCGCTCGCCACCCTGGCTCACCCACAACATACTCACGTGTTGCAATATCGAAACACGCCCTTGATATCCACCTCCCGGGTGGCCGCGTGCACCAGGGGCACACTGGTCATCTCGGAGCCCAGGCCTACGAGCACCAGGGTCCCACCAGAACGAGTAGCCTGAAGAGGAGATGAGAACAAGAAAACCCAAAAGATCAGAAAATGCAGACTTCTCACTCAAAATGACTTTTGTCACATAAATATCTGTTTGCATCAGGTGAGTATCCAAATATTCCAGAGAATATGATTCTTTCTCTACTGTTGAACTCTTCCATATGTCAACCAAACTTAGCAGAGCAGCAGAGTTATCTTTAAGGACCCTGAAGTCACACACTTTACCGGTGGAGGGCCGGGCACAGGGGGAGCCCCTCCAGCCCCTGGGCATCTCTCAAAGCTTTACTAATTCCATACCAGGTGTTGGCTCAGGCACCTCCTCATCTCAGCACCCATCCCTCCTCCAGAATGTCAACGCCACAAAAGATAGGACTTTTGTCAAACCTCTAAGGAAGCACCCTCTCGGTGAGGAAACTACCAAGCACATACAAACGGGGAGGGCCACTAGAATTCTGTGGCTTGAACATTGCCCTATTCGTGCAGGCTAGCTGACATTTAGAAATATTTTTGTTCCAGAGACATTCATCCCAATAGTATCATCAATCACAACAGATTTTGTCTTCCTTGAACATCTATCTGCTTTATCAGTTCCCTCCTTGGAGTGGGCCAGACATGGAAATTTCTCCCGATAATCTCCACATGATTCCACATGAGTGTTGTGCCTGCTCCAGAGATTTTTGGAGATCACTGTGGTCAACGTTGTGAGAGACAGAAAAATAGTTCACTTGCCTCAGTTTTCATGACAGTTGGCAGGAGCAAGCACTTACTGGAACCATTCTCAGTTTACTGAGCGGAGCTGCAAAGGGGCATCCACCAGAGCCTCTATCTCTGAGGGGAAGGATACACCATGAAGAGAGGCCTGCAGCACTAGGGTGACTCTGGAATTTACACTTTTGAGCTGTGGGACCCTCTCAACCAGCTTCTTCATGTGTAGGATCAGGATGATGCCTCCCCAGCAGGGCGGTTGGCCTAACAATCACAGTGCTCAGCACTTGGTTGGGCTCATGGTTTGGCACGTTTTCTGTTTTTACTGAAGCACAGAGTCCCTTACAAACCACCTGTGACTTATGAACCCTGTTGGTAAGGGGGGAGGCTCTCTCCCCACTGGAAAAGGTGGGGTGGGGCGTGGGATCAAAGTTGTGACGGAGCCACAGAAAATTCTTTTGAGTGAGAAATTTCCTTGGAAAACTGTTCCCCCATCAGCATCTCCTCTCTACCTAGTCAGAAGGAGGAGGAATACTGCCAGACTGGCCATCCCAAGGTGCCGGGAGGCCAGCAGTTTGCTGACCACAGACAAAGGAACATGAACTACCTGACCATTGTTTTGTGGGTGTGACCTCTGCACCAAGATGACGCGGATTCTACCCTGAGCCTTTGCCACGTCTCCTCCCAAACATTTTCTAGTCACGATTCTGGCAGGGAAGTGGCTCTCAGGTATGTCCATGTAAGGTGCCTCCACCTAACGTGCACACTGGCGGGGTGGCCTGCAGTGTGCTGAAGCGTCTGTCATGCACGATGGCCCCACCCCTCACTCAGGACAGGGCAGGCCCTCGGGTCACATTTACCTCTGCACCCACCTCAGGGAGCCTGGCAATTGGGCCCCCCCATCAACAGCTGGAGATAGATGCCAACTGTTCCCAGTGCCCTCCAGGCAGCAGAGAAGGGGAGGAAAGTCTTGCACTGGGGAGCCATGTCTTTTACTGCCTGTCTGTGGAGTGAGGGGTCACTGACTGCCAACAACTTGAAGACAGCCAGACATGCCTTATGCATCATAGCCCCCAAGGGCCCCGGCACAAAGCCACGACACAGCAGGTGCCCAAGACATGTCATTGGTCGACTGATCACACACAGACCCATCACCCTCTGAGTTTCGGGGTTCTCTTTGCCCCTTCCCACAAGGCAGCCGGTACCTCTGACAGTGGAGCAGAGGGGGGGCCGGCTCCAGCTGCAACTTAGGACAAAGCAAGAGAAAGTGGCACCTGTTCCTCTCCCGTCCCACCCCTTCCTCACCCCTGATGCCAGGGGCATCCTGGTGGGAAGATGGCGAGGCAGCTCGGCCCGGGTACCAGGTCAGCTATCCCCAGAAGGTCTGGCATGCTGCAAATGCCCTTCTGCATGCCCCAGCTGTGACTCAGAAGGAAGGAGGAAGCCCGCGCCGCTGTGGGACAGCAGTGCGGGCGGCAGGGCAGGAATGCCCAGGGGTGGGAGCTCCTGCTACCGCCCTCCTCAGCCCCATCCCTCCCGCCCCAGCACAGCTGCCCACTGGCTCCTTGGGCCCTGCTTCCCTTCTCTCCTAAGCAGCGGACAGGGTGAGACACGCTCAGACGTCGGGGCAGTGTGCTCGAGGCAAGCCACCAGGCCTCCCATGGGAAAATGTGGAAAGGGGTAACGAGTCTTCATGGCCACGGTGCAGACCTGACATCACATTTACAAAGCCCCCAGCAGAAGACCCAACACACGGTAGGGCTGGAACCTAGAAGGTATTCTTTCTCCCCTCATTTCGTCATACTTGGATCCCTCAACGCCACTCCCCACCCCTGCGTGTTCCCCGCCTTCCCCCACCACCCCCCATTTCCACCAACTTCCCATAAATTCTGGGTGGGTCACTGAGGGGCAAATCAGGTATTGGCAGCTTACCCTTTCCCAGGTCTGGGAGAGAAGAGTAGTAGCCAACTGTGACCCTGAAAAACCACCCCACCTTCGTGACTAACTAAATTAATGGCTGTTGCTTTGTATCAGTGACTCAAAGACAGCAGTTTTCCTCAATAAAGGAAGATAGGGATTTCCCGCACACAACTAAAGCATGGTTTCCCGTTCCTCCTGTTGATTTTTTTTTTTTTTTTTTTACCAAGAGTCCTTTTATGATCAGATATGATCACTTCAGGGGTGGGTCTCCTAACATCTTTCAACGGCCATATACACCTGTTACTTCATTTGAGCCTCACAATGACCCAATAAGGAAGGATGTGAAGCAAGTGAGATAAAACAAATAAGCAAATAAAAACCAAAGATACCGAGATCACCTCACTTTGTCTGGGGGTCACATGGTAAGGTAGTGGAGACACTCAATTCCAGCACTCCTTACCGCCGCCTACCCTGTGCTGATTCCCCAAAGCTGCGCACCAGCCGCCCTCATCCAACTCACATAGATGCCTGACTGGATGGCGGACTCTGCCCCTGTGCACTCGATGCTCACTTCCGGCTTGCACCCCAACAGATCTTCCACTTTACTGGCGATTTCCTGAGGGCTCTCCTTGGAGATCTGGAGGACGATATCAGCCCCCACTTCCCTGGCTTTGGACAACCGAGAGGCAGACAGATCTAAAGTGGAACAAAAGTTTCTTTCAAACTGAGAACTGGATGGTGGATTAGGGAGAAAAAGGTGGAGGGGCAGGTTTTAATGGTAGTATAGCTCCGGTGTAGTGGGTGGTGCCAATGAGCCCAACACACATACTCTCTACACCTTCACACACCCCTACACACACCACACAGCCGTGCACACACACACTCTCCCTCCCCTTCCCCCATCCGTCACTCAGATCACTTCTCAAACATCCACACTGTTCTACACCCCCCCACACCCCTATACACACCACACAGCCGCGCACTCTCTCTCTGAAAGGTAACTGCCCCTCATACATACACTCTCAGGTAACTTCGACACACACTCTGATACCTTCTTTGCACACAAAACACATCCACTCGCCTATATCCCTACTCCCCTTCACATACTCTACACAACTCCACACTTACCCACACCCACACTCTCACAGATACCTTTACACACACACATTCTCTCTCACAGAGTCTTCTCCACACACATCCTTCTATACCCTACACGCTTCCACACATACTACACTGACCCGCATGTGCTGTCACAGATAAGCTCTCCTCACACGTACACACATCTCCCACCCATACCACACACCTCACACACAAACACCCTTTTATAAACATATACAGCCCACTAACTCCACATCACACACACACGAGCACACATTCTGCGCCTCCTGGGTTTGGCCAAATGGACCGAGGGCGAAGCCTCTTCTTAGAACCAAGTGAGCAGTAGGGGCATCTGAGGTCCACACATAAAGAGCCAGGTCCTCTTCTCCATAGCATCTACCCTCTCCCGGAAGCTTCAAAAGACTCTCCTCCTGAGCCCTGAGGTGGTCATCCCCTGGGTGGGCTTTTCAACCCTGGAACCCAGGGGAAAAAAGGAGGAGCCTCTTTAGAAACCCAGCACCCCAGGAAGGGAAGAGTTCTCATGCCCTTGCTCCAAACTATAAGCCAGCTGTTTCCTCTTCAAGGAGATTTTTTTTATTTATTTACTATTTACTTTGAGAGAGAGAGAGAGCACACAAGCAGGGAGGGGGAGGGGCAAAGGGAGAGGGAGAAGCAGGCTTCCCACTGAGCAGGGAGCCCGACTCGGGACTCGATCCCAGGACTCTGAGGAGCGATCATGACCTGAGCCGAAGGCAGCCGCTTAACGACTGAGCCAGGCAGGCACGCCCTCTTCAAGAAGATTTAAAAAGAAAACCTTCTTACCAGTCACCAGCACTTGAGCTGCACCCATTGCCTTGGCCACGATCAGAGTGACCAGTCCTATCGGCCCTAAATAAAGCAGAAAATGGGAGATGTTTGTGCAATATTAAACACCAGCTCTCCCCCTCTTGTCCAGGCCATGGACAGGAACCATATCTTTTGTGCACCTCTAGCGTCTATCCCAGTGCTGACACATAGTGAGACCTTAACAGCTGTTCGAATACATAAGTAAATGACTATATGAAGAACTGTTCTCTACATGAAATTTTGCTCCTAGTGCTGAGTTCTATTTAATTCTCTCAGACCTCAGAGGTAGAAATTTGCCATTTACTCTTGGACACTGCTTGGGGTAATGTCAAAGAACCAGAGGGCTCAAGGAAACATATATTTGTTTTTGTTTTTTTTTTAAAGATTTTATTTATTTATTTGACAGAGACAGAGATAGCGAGAGCAGGAACACAAGCAGCGGGAGTGGGAGAGGGAGAAGCAGGCTTCCCCTCGAGGAGGGAGCCCGATGTGGGACTCGATCCCAGGACTCTGGGATCATGACCTGAGCCGAAGGCAGACGCTTAACGACTGAGCCACCCAGGCGCCCGGAAACATATATTTGTTAAGAGAATAAGATGTCTCAGAAGGTCTGGATACATTGTTCTGTTCTCTCTTTGACACCTACCTTCTTACTGTCCATCACATCTCCCCAAGGAGAGACACATCCTTTACAGGTGCCCTCTAAGAACTATCTTGGAGGGTGTCATTAAGTGAACTGGCTCCCTGGGTTGACCCAGCTTCTCAAGCAGCTCTAAGTTGTTCAGGTGCCTAAAAAATCAGCCCAGAGACCACCTGCTTCCCACAGAATCTGCATGCTAGATGACACAGTTTTGATACACAAAAAACCAGACCCACAAAATGAAGCTATGCAGATTATCTTTGAGGATTGGCTTTTTGTCAGTGCCTTTGAAAATAATTTTGTGAGTTCCCCCCAAAATCAAAACACTGGAACATACGTGAAATGATCAACAGAGGTGATTAGCTAAACAAACTACAGTGGGGTACCACATAGCTCTTAAAAATCGTGTCATAACTCTCTTATCTAGTGTCATGGAAAGATGTTCATAATATATTGATTTTTGTCTTTATAAAAGATAAAATAAAGCGTGTTTAGCATGATCTCATTTTAGAAAAACCTGAAAGATTCTACATCAAAATATTTACAGTGGTTCTCTCAGGCTGATAGGTGATGGAGCTATAGGTGAATCTCTCTGCGTGTATGTACACGTGTGGGATGTGTGACTTCTTTTTCTATGTCAAAAAGGTATTACTTATGTGGATTTAACATAGATATGTCACTTGAACACTACACTGTGTTAGCTCATTGAGGCAAGTCTGTTCTATACCCATCACCTCTCTTAGAAAGCCCTGTAGTCATTTATTTGGCCCTGTCAAAATCAGTCCTGAAAAATGTATGAGGACTAACTCAAAATGGATTAAAGACTTGAACATCAAGACCTAAAACCATAAAACTCCTAGAAGAAAACAGACCATAAGCTCCTTGACATCAGCCTCGACATGATTTTTTGGATTTAAGCCCAAAGGCAAACGCTTTCTAACAAAAGCAGAAATAAACACGTGGGACCACATCAAACTAAAAAGCTTCTGCACAGCCGAGAAAACCATCAACAAAATGAAACAGTCAACTGACCAAATGAAAAAAAATATTTGCAAATCATATCTGATAAGAGGTTAATATCCAAAAAATATATAAAGAACTCCTACAACTCAATAGAAAAAAACCAAGCAATCTAATTTTAAAAA
Organism: Halichoerus grypus; assembly: GCF_964656455.1. Classification (NCBI taxonomy): domain Eukaryota; kingdom Metazoa; phylum Chordata; class Mammalia; order Carnivora; family Phocidae; genus Halichoerus; species Halichoerus grypus. The sequence continues at coordinate 67,163,928 of NC_135719.1, forward strand.
TGGCCAAGGATCTGTAGACATTTTCTTTTTTTTTTTAAAGTAATCTCTACACCCAATGTGCATGCTCTACTGACTGAGTCAGCCAGGCACGCTTAAGCAGACACCTTCCCAAAGCAGACATGCAGATAGCCAACAGGCACATGGAAAGGTGCTCGACATCACTAATCATCAGGGAAATACAAATCAAAACCACAATGAGATATCAGCTCACACCTGTCAGAATGGCTACTATTAAAAAGACACAAAGACACGAAATAACAAGTGTTGCAGAGGATGTGGAGAAAAGGGAACCCTCATGCACTCTTGGTAGGAATGTAAATTTCCAACCACTATGGGGAACAACATGGAGAGTCCTCACAAAATTAAAAATAGAACTACCATATGAGCCAAATAATTCCACTTCTGAGGATTTATTTGAAGAAAATGAAAAACACTATCTCAAAAAGATATATGTACCCCCATGTTCATTGCACCATTACTTACAATAGCCAAGATATGGAAACAACCTAAGTGTCCACCCATGGATGAAGATACAAAGAAAATGTGGTATATATGTACATGGTGGAATATCATTCAGCCATAAAAGGAAATCTTGCCATTTGTGACATGCATGGACTTTGAGGGCATTATGCTAAGTGCGGTAAGTGAGACAGACAAAGACAAATACCGTATGATCTCACAAACATGTGGAATTTAAAAAAACAAAATGAAGCCACAAAGCTCACAGATACAGAGTACAGATTGGTTGCCCGAGGGGGGTGGTGAGAGATGAGTGAAATAGGGGGAAGAGGGTCAAAAGGTACAAACTTCCAGTTATAAAATAAATCACGGGGATATAATGTACAGTGTGGTGATTATAATTAATGATACCACATTGCATATTTGACAGTTGCTAAGAGTAGATCTTAAAAAGTTCTTATTGCAGGAAAAAAACACTTTGTAACTATGTATAGTGACAGATGATAACTGGACTTATTATGGTGATCATTTTGTCATATATATGAATATCAAATCATTACATTGTACATCTGAAACTAATGTAATGTTATATGTTAATTATACCTAAAAAAAGTGTATGAGGAACACCAGATCACATCGGTAAGGAGCATGAGCATGCTGTCTGTGTCACTAGCATTAGACACCTAGAATGTTTCAGTCTGAGGCTGCTAAGGTTTGTTTGGGTGGCTGGAAGCAGGGAAGGAAAGAAGGCAGCCACCCGCGAACCCAACAAGCAAGAGTGCTGGCTCACAGTGAGCCGGACTCCATTCCTTCCACTGGCCATGACACCTCATTCCTGGATGGACCGGGAGACCACTTCTCTGGTATGATTTGAGAGTTCCAAAAGTTGCCCTTCCCTTTACTACCAAAAATATGTCCCTCGTTTCCTGCCGAGTTAAAAAATAATTCCAAATTGCATTCTTTAAATGACCAAAAGGGTTATGTTGCCTGGGAAATAACCTGAGTTACTATTATGTCTGCAGACGGTTTATTTAGCAAAGTGTTGGTCACCGAGGGAAAGGGACATGTAACCCTCCCCCGCCTAGAAAGAGTCTAGGACCAATTTCAATTTCAGCCATTGGAGAGGGAATGAGATGGGCAGAGGGATCTCCACATTCCCCTTCAATGAACTCATAACCAGGGTGTCATCTTTCTTACCAGCTCCACACACAAAGACCTTGTTCCCCAGGGTGACTCCAGCTCGCCGGCAGGCATGGATCCCCACAGACAGGGGTTCAATCAGGGCCCCTTCTTCAAAGGTGACATTATCAGGAAGCCTGGGGTGTCATTCAACACACTCAGTTAGTCCCTCTGGGTTAATAATAACAAGAGCTAATATTTATTGAGCATTTATTTATGTGCTAAGCAGTTTACATATATTCACTCACACAATCCTTGGAAGAGTTCCGGGGTAGGTACTAATATTCCCATTTTACAGACAAGGAAACAAAGCCTTGGGAGAATTAAATGACTTTGGTTCAAAACTAGTAAGAGGCTCGAAGGATTTGAAATGGAAACCAGATACGCCTGATTCCAGAGCCCAGGCCACACTGCCCTCCTCTGAAAATGGTTTTCTTTGGACAAATCACTTCGGTGAATGTGAACACATTATGTTTTCTTTAACATGTTGTCCAAGACAAGGTATGGTGTGGCTGTCATTAATAAATAATGAGAAGTTCATCTAACAAGAGTTTAATATAACCACATGCCAGCATTTCATCTGCTTCTCAAACTTAACATACAGCCTTTCTGGTTTCACCTCAGCAAACAATCCCAACTATCAGCAGCTTTGCAGAACAGTGATTTAGAAGCTGGTGTCACTCTGTTGTCCCTGTATGGTATGTTCCAGAAGAACCACATTTGATGGCAGCAGCTGCCTGGCTGTCCCTGGACCGGTCATGATGGGAAAAGGACCTGTCTTCCAGGCAGATGATTAAATGTTGTGTCACCTTCACCACCGGGTTCTTGGTTTTCACTGTGTCCACTTGACCCTATTACCCATCCCACTGATGATGACAGCAAACATTTGCATAAGGCTTTACAGATTAGAGGGCTTTTTCATCCATTATCTCATTTGATCCTCACCATGACCTTGTCAGGAAGGAAGGAAGGGCTTTATTTTTACTTTTATTCTACAGAAGAGGAAACTGAAGCCCAATGACGTTCAGAGACTTGCCCAAGGTTACAAGGCTAATGAGTAGAAAAGCAAGACTTGAAGCCAGGTCTCCTCCTTCCACATCCCGCCTGCCCCATATTAGCTGCCTCCTAGTACAAGTGGCTCTGTGGATATCTCATTTCTGCATGGTCCTCACTGTCCGGTATTTTTATTCAATGCCCCAAACCTCCACATGCTAGAACATAAAATTCCTCAAGTTCCAAAAAGAAAGAAAGGTGGCAGCCAAGCCAAGTGCTCATTCCCGTGATGTGTCAGAATAATGAGGCCCGAAGTCGGCCTGCCTGCTGCCCTGCCTTCTCCCTGCCCCCCCCACCCCTCTGCTTTTCTCCCACAATCCTCCCACTTCAGTCCTCTCCTGCTCAGATTGCCGCCATCACCCCTTCTACCCACACCACCCACCCCATCAACTCTATAAAAGGGACAAAAGTTTGAAATGAAATAATGAAGACTCCCAAATTCTCCCAAGGAACCGCCAACCACTCTCAGACTAGCCTGCCCCTTCACATCTGGGATTCCCCCGAAGCTTGTATGGGCTCTGAGCGGAGGGTGGCCTTTGGTCAGGACTGGTGCGTTCCTCTCACCTTCGCTCTGATTTCCCCTTGGCAGGAGAACACCCAGGAAAAATGGGATTGGGATGGCGATGATGGAAGATTGTGATGGAGAGATTATGCTACTGACGAGGCAGAAGCACCAGGCAGAGTCCTAGGCCCAGCGCCTTTGCCACTGATCTTTGGACAGTCACTGGGTCCTCCTTCCCTGACCTTATTCGGTGAGGATTGAGGGAGAGGGAGGATGACAGCACCCTAAGTTTCTTCTCAGCTCCAATTAATCATGACTTTATAAACACCAGAGAATAAGACAACTTGGTGGTTTTCACAATAGGGTTGAGGGAATAACTAAAGGGTAGAGGATGATCAAGAAGCCAAGGGGGAAACAGGAAGATAAAAAGGAAGAAAATAAGGTGGGTAGGAAAATAAAAAGGCCGTGGCAGTACAGGAATCCTCACAAAGAAACCAGAGAGAAGGGCGTGGGTCCAAGGCTGGTGTGCGGACATGAGCAGAAAGCACCCTGGGAGGAAAGGAGAGGTGGGGGGTTGCCTGTCCCCTCCTCAGCCCTCCCATTAACATTGCCAACAGAACACACCCTCCCCCACCATGCCCTACAAACCCCATCCTCCCAACCCCAGTGCAAGGCTTCCTTTCAGACCTAACCTGTACCTATCCCCCAGACACAAGGCCATGGCTATGCCATAGCATGGCCCCATTTACTGAGCACCTACTATGTGCCAGGCCTCGTGCTGAATACTTGAAATGCTTTTCTCATTGAATTCTGTCAATAATTCTATGCATTTCAACATATCGGTGCTATTATCATCTCCATTTTCCAGGCAAGGACGTTAGGTTACAAAGTTTAACTCGCTGAAGGTCACACCGTTGGTAGAAGGCGGAGACCAGCGCTTAGTCTTCAACTTTACCATTTTGCTTTTCTGCCTCTCACGAAAACCTTGTTTGGTGCCTCAACTTGGAAAGGGCCCAGACAACGTGGGCTGGTTCAGGAACCACTTGCTGAAAGGTGGACTCTACCCAGGTAACCTGCTTTCTCCTAGAGCAGTTAGGTGTTGACTTAAACCCATCACAAGGTCTGGCCTGTGACTCTCTCAAGGCTTCCAGGGGGCACTAGAAAACTCAGATCTGTCAGACTGCCCCTGTGACTGGCACCTGGCCTCCTTCAGGCAAGCCCCATCCTGGCCAACAGAGCCACAGCTGGGGCCGGGCCGGGATGGAGGAAAACACACCTGTCAGAAGGCCAGAAGGAAAGTGGTACATCAGCATCCACGGCTCCATGGGCTGGGACCTGTGCAGAAGGGGCAACACTTTGCTTCTGCTGGATACGAGTTCTCCCCCCAAAACCATATGGAGAGTTGGGATAGGGTAGTGAGCACAGGGCAGGAACTTAAGACTCATGGCTGCCCCAGCTTGCCTCCTGGCTCTGCTGCGTGCCCAATTAGCCTCCTCCGTCCGGCCTCTGCACCCCTGCACAAAAGTGCTACACTGGTGCCCACTTCAGCACTGTTCTTATGAAGGTTAAGTCAGATAAAGCCTGCAAAGCACTGACGAGCACAAGGCCAGGCACGGAGTACTGACAATTGTGACTCCACATGCATTGCCTTATTGGGTCTTCAGCTGACTAAATGAGACCGAAGCAGCGGAAGGGGACGTCACTCACTAGGAGGGAGTGGATCCAGGGTCCCAGAGCTCACACGCTGGCTCCAGGCCACGCTTCCTCAGTAAACCCCAGTGGCTGTTGTTACTGGTGTTGTGACCAGGGTCACTGCTGTAATAAGTTCTCTTTCCTGGGAGATGCCTTGGAAACCAGTAATAGAGGACAAACCACAGTAGGTTATGTGCAGGATAGCTGGAGGGGAGTGAGTGAGTTCGCAACAATTTTCTACTGTTGTCCTAGGTGAGGGGAGCTTCAACTCAAAGACTAAACCCAGTACTGTGAGTCAGTCTCAGCCCTAGGCAAGCTACCTTCCCTCAATGCCACCAAGAAGGGCCTGTCAAGGGGATGCTTCATGTCTGGAATTATGAGCTAAAAATAAAAAGAACAAAGAAATCACCACAGGAAACTAGAAGAAAGAACCCCAACCAAATGGAGTGGGGAGAGGTCCCAGGTGGCCGGGCTGGGCCTCGGGCACTAACTTGTAGCAGAAGTCAGCGTTGTGCTTATAAAACCGGCAGAGGTTCCCGTCATCAGGGGGCGTGGCACAGAAGAAGATGGATGGCGACAGATTGTACCGGCCAATCTTGCAGAATTCATCCATTTCTCGCAGAGCACCAGGCTCGATGGCAACACGATCCCCTGAAGAGGAAAACGCGAGCAGGGGCAGAGCTTCTGTGAAGGGGCACGAGCTCCTGGGCAGGTGCCAACAGGGGACTCTGGCCCAATGAGCCACCCCCCTACCTGGGATCCAGGGCGCCCCAGACAAGCCCAACCCGTTAGAGCTGCCACAGAAAACTCGGGATGCAGCACAGACTTACACTCTGGGAGAGAGTGACCAGCATACTTCTCCACAGACTGGTCTGGCCTGCCGTTCACCCACTCATGGAGCAAGCCAACCCCCTCTCCCCTCAGCTGCACAACCACTTCCCAGCTTGGGAAACAGAGAACCAGCCCCAAATCCAAGGCAAGCCAGGACCCATCTCAAGCTGCTGTGTGGGGTTCGCAGACTTTTTTTCCTTCACCTGCTTTGAAAATATGGGGCAAGGCCTTTACAAACACAAGAGCCACCAATTATGGTGTGTCTTATGTTCAGTTTGGTTGTATTTAGACAGTAACTAGGAATTGACGGATCCATGGGTTAACAGACTGGCTCGGGCAAATGACCCACAGAGGCCTGAGACTCCAGTGAAGAATAACATTCAGGCTTGTGAACTAGCGTCCTTCCCCTCTGTCTCACTGCGCCTGCTTGGAAACCCAGCCTTAGAAGTGCTCTTCTATCTTTCCATTATGGAAATTTTCCAACATGCATCAAAGTTGAAAGAACTGTACAGTGAATACCCAGACTTCCTCCGCTTTGATTCTTCAATTACTATGGGGCTAATTCGCTTCATCACATATTTACCCATCCATCCCACCTATCCATTTCTCCTCTGTCCATCGCCCCATCTTCTTTCCTGATGCATTCCCAAGTAGGATGTAGCCATTAGTATACGCCACGCTTAAATACCTCAGCCTGCATATCGTTAACCAGAGTTCAATACTTGTCTCTGGTTCTTTTTTAAGGTAAAATTTAGGTATTGATAAAATGCACAATCTTACATGGATCACTAGATGAATTTTTTTTTTAAGATTTTATTTATTTGACAGAGAGACAGACAGTGAGAGAGGGAACACAAGCAGGGGGAGTGGGAGAGGGAGAAGCAGGCTTCCCGCAGAGCAGGGAGCCCGATGCGGGGCTCGATCCCAGGACCCCGGGATCATGACCTGAGCCGAAGGCAGACGCTTAACGACTGAGCCACCCAGGCGCCCCTAGATGAATTTTGATAAATGTACTCACCTGTGTAATATGAACCCCTATCATGATACAGGACATTACTACTACCTTGGAAATTCCTTCCTTTGTGTCCCTTCCCAGTCAATCCTCACCCCCTACCCCCAGAGGGGTGTGTAAGTGGAGCTGGGGCCCTCCTTAGCCTGATGCATGTCACCCGTGGGAGGTTTGCCCTTTACTAAACAGATACATGTTAAGTTATTTTTATGTCTTTTTGTGTTAAAACTACCCACAGAAGAGCGCAGAGTCCTGGTACATAGTGAGCGCTCCTTAACAGTAGTGGTGGCAGTGATGATAGTAGTCATCTAAGTAGTATTAACTATTTATATTGTGTTTATTATAACTATCTGAGCTGGTGTTACTGAACAGGAAATTCACACTATAAGATAGAGAGCCAGATTGTATATAAGTTAGGAATTCTTCCATGCCTTAGATTTATTGATTCTTTAAGATTTATGTTAAAACTTTAGAAACAAATGTTAAGAACTACTCAGTGAGTGCTTTTCTTCTTTCTAGACTAGTTGATTAGACCTTTCAGTCCAAATCAGCATATGAAACACTTCAATAAAAATTTTGTGTTCTAGGGACGCCTGGGTGGCTCAGTTGGTAAAGCGTCTGCCTTTGGCTCAGGTCATGGTCCCAGGGTCCTGGGATCAAGTCCCGTATCTGGCTCCCTGCGCAGTGGGGAGCCTGCTTCTCCCTCTGCTGCTCCCCTTGCTTGTGCTCTCTATCTCTCTCTGAGAAATAAATAAATAAAATCTTTAAAAAAAGGATCTACAGAAATCCCTGCAACCACCAAAATGTGTTGCTCCACCTGTGTGTGTACCTCTCCGCTTTCTCTGCAGCCCTTGTTCCAAATTACGTTCTACCATGCACAATGACTTCTTCAGGCTAGCATTCAAGATTCTTCATAATCAGGTGGAGTTTTGTATGCCTCAGTTTTGTCTTCTAATGATTACATTATAATAATATAATAATAAACTCACAGTTGAAGAGTGCTTTTTGAAGAGGGACTTTTACACAGATTATGCATTTTTAACATCTCCACTAACTCCCCAACACAGAACCTCTACTCTGAACAGCATAGAATTATTAGCACCCCAGATATGTTACACTTGCTTCTGTAATTTTATTACTCTGTTCCTCTTAACCAGAATATTCGCTTCTGACCTCTTCACTAACTCAAATACAAAACCGTTCTCAGGTCTCCAGCTGCTGGACAGCCCAGGGGTTCTGAGCACTTGCTTTAGAGTCAGAAAGACCAAGGTCGGTACCCCAGCTTGAGATTCGCTAGTTTGTGACCCTGGGCAGTCACCATGTTTCGCTTTCTTCATTTGCTAAGGAAGAAAATAATGCCTACCTCAGAGTTGTTTCAACAGTGAAATACATAATTATACATGCAAATATTTAACATGGAGACTAACAAATAGTAAATCAATGAGTATTAGCTGCCTTATTATTGTTAAATGTCCAGCTCAAAGACCTGTCTCTTCCATGAACCTTCTTTAAACACCTCTGCCCACAACAAATGCCCTTTCCTTGAACTGCCAGAGCCTATTCTTTTTCACACCTGATAGCTCACTATGGTCTTATTCTCTAATTACTGGTATTTATGTATGTCCTGACGTCTGATCTCCCCAACTAGATCAAAGTATCCAGGGATTGGATCTTCTCATTTTTCTGTATCTAAGCACTTATTATAACTTAAATTTAAAGAACCCCACTCTGTTATGACTAATATTAAGAGATCTCGTCCCACAGGTAAGAACCAATCAGTGGCTATTGGAAACTATGAATCTTCCTCTTTGGGATAACTCCACAAAACCTCAGGGGTGGCCTCGACTTCCATTCAGGATGAATGGAGGGCCTGACAATGTTCCTCAGGGAAACACAAGTCCAGCTTCTTCAGGGCTGGGTCGTTCCTCTCCGTGCAGCTGCGCTCAGAGAGCCTTATAACTGACACAGAATGGCGTCTCCCGCCAAACTTCTCCTTGTCTCGAATAATCTGATGACCTCTCCAGGATGTACAGTGTTCTCCTCAGCAAAGGAAGGATAAAGTCAATGGCTGGCCGTGTCACACAGCTGGGATTTAATTCACTGTGTTGGGTAACATCGCAGGCTGCCACAGCTGAGATTTCCTCCCTCCAAGAGAATGAAGTAAGCAAATCTAGAAAAGTATTGGTGGTTTTCCAGTCATCCAGTAAGATCAAAGACTGTATCCAAGACCCTGTTTCTCAGCAGGTAGAGGCAGTTTGTGGTTCCTATGCCTGGAACATTTGCCCTACCCCTTTACCTGGCTTACCCCTCCACGCCTTCAGATGTCGGATTAATTGTTCCTTCCTCAGAAGAGCCAGGGATCTGGTTAGAAGACACTGATCGCATCGCTATTCTCTGTTGCCCTCAACACAACGGTAATTAAGTAACTGTATGTGTGTCCCAGACCTGTCTTCCTCCGTGGAAGGTTACAGTCCGTGTGTGTAGAGATGGAGGCTGTCCTGCTCACTGCTGTAAACCCCCCCAGGTTTAACAGAGGGCCCGGCCCCAAGAAAGTACACACAAATATTCATTTATGTTGAGGAATAAATAAATCAGTTAGTTGAAGGGTTTTGCTGACCTGGTTTTAGGTGCTTGACCAGTGATCCCACTTGTACGACTGTCCCTGAAGCTTCATGTCCCAGCACCATTGGCTTTTCCACAATAAAATCCCCAATTCGACCATGCTGCCAGTAGTGGACATCGGAGCCGCAGATCCCAACGGAATGCATCTTCAGCAGCACTTCTGATAAGAGGAAGGAGAGAACAAGTGAGGGGAGGAACGACCCCTCTGCAGTCTGAGGCGCCACCATGCTTCCCCTCAGGACAGGAAAACCAACCCTCTGGCTTGGTTTCAAAGGCCAGGTACAATATTTAGACCACAGAGGAAAACAAGCTAACCAGCAACACCAATTAAGGCTTGTAAGCCAAGAAAGCTTCCATAGAGCAAAATAGTTGCCTTTGAGGGTTAATGCTATGTGTCAACTCAGCTAGGCTATGGTGCTCAGTTGTTTGGTCAAACAGTAGCTGTCGGGGCGCCTGGGTGGATCTGTCGGTTAAGCGTCTGCCGTCAGCTCAGGTCATGATCCCAGGGTCCTGGGATCGAGGCCCGTGTCGGGCTCCCTGCTCAGCCTGCTTCTCCCTCTCCCTCTGCCCCTCCCCCTGCTCATGCTCACTCTCTCTCTCTCTCTCTCTCTCGCTATCTCTCTCTCAAATAAAGCAGATTACTCTGCCTAATGTGGGTGGGCCCCATCCAATCAGTTGAAGGCCCTAGGAGAAAAGACTGAGGTTTCCTGAAGAAGGAATCCTCCAAGATTGAAGCATCAACTTTTACCTAATTTCCAGCTTGCTGGTCAGCCCTATGAATTTCAGACTTGCCAGTCCTCACAATCACATGAGCCAATTCCTTAAAATAAATCTCCCCCAGCCCTCTCTCTATAGACATATATAATAAACCTATATATAAATAAATCTATGTAACAAATCTTTCTCCTCTCTTTCTAGGTTCCGTCTCTCTGGAGAACTCTCACACACTGCATAAACAAGATATTATTAATAGGAAAAAATGTATCAGCCATCTAAGGGAAAAACTGTTTTCTAGGAGATAACTGATTCCACACAATTAATATGCTATGCCTGATTCTTATCTATCATGAGAGAAAGCCTGGCAAAATCTAGGCTTGGCAACACTTTGTGAACTCTCTTGTTCTTCATGCCTGTTGTTTTGTTTAAAGGTGTAGCTTTAATTTAAACCATCCAAAGGTTTCAAAGGGTATTTCCCCTTCACAGGTTTGAATAAGTGAGATTTGTTGGTATTGTTGTTGTCAGTTTTCCAAGTTAAAAATAATGACGCTACTGAGCCCCTTTGCTAAAGTAAGTGCTAAAGGATTACTGGCCTAGTCTGACTAAGGTGACCATGTTGCAAGTATCTCCCTGAGAAAAAGCTCTGCCTTAGAAAGACAAAGAGACCTAAAACTCTGCTGTGCATTCAAGTGTCTTACACCCTGCCCTTGCCACAAATCACCAGCCATCCACCCCAGGTGTGGCTCCGTAGAACCTTCTCTGTCCTTGGCCTTGGTGACAGAGTAAGAAATGGCAGGGTATGGCAGGGTGAAGACTGAGATCAAGGTAGAGGAAATTATCTGAGTTTCCTCTCTTAAAAGTTACCAATTTGTAATAAGAGATTAAGTTTGACTTGCTAGGATGCTAGCTGAAATTTACCATAATTTCCCCTTCCAAATTCAAGGGCAGCAAGAGACAAGAAAGTAAGAGCAGAATGCTGCGTCAGAGAGAGAAACAGTACCAGGGTCCTTTGAGTCCAAGACAGCCCTTGTTTGGCTACTTCTAGAATCAATACCAACTTTTCAGGACACAGTGAGGGGCCTCTTTCACTTCTCTGAACATGATATCTTGGTGAAAATGCTTACGCCCTAAATATACATTACGTGTTGAACACTGATAGAAACAGCTATTGTCTTTATGCTTATCACTATAAATCAATAAGCTAGCTGACCTTTTTTTTTTTTTTTTTTTTAAAGATTTTATTTATTTTTTTGACAGAGACATAGCGAGAGACGGAACACAAGCAGGGGGAGTGGGTGAGGGAGAAGCAGGCTTCCCGCAGAGCAGGGAACCCGATGTGGGACTCGATCCCAGGACCCTGGGATCATGACCTGAGCCGAAGGCAGACGCTTAACGACTGAGCCACCCAGGCGCCCCTAAGCTAGCTGACCTTTGAGTAGCAAAGCTCTGGAGGCTCCAGGAAAGCTGCCTTCAATCTGAAGTTCGCACAGAAGCTACAGTTCTGGGGTGAGGTGGGGAAGCACATCCCCAACTCACCAAGGACAGAGAGGAGACCCGAGTGGCTGGGTATGGGAGCAGTTATCTATAGACACTCTTCCCCTTGCTCTCAGCCTCACTTCAGAGTCCTGCAGATTATGAAGTGGGACTCCAGGGATGGGAGGGATTGGAAAACTGTCAGCAGGTATCTGCCCCAGCCAACAGGGGGCATGACTTCCCCAGGTACACACATCACTCCAGGAGATGTGCTTGTCAGCTGGGCCTTACAGGCTTGCCCAGTGAGAGGCCAGAGCACTGGAACAAAGGTGGCAGGAAGCCTGCCCCAGAGCACTCACCCACTGTCTGTGCCTGGTTGATCAGGACTGTGGGGCCGCACTCCATGCGGCCCCTCCCATCCTCACTGGACAGAAGGTCCCAGTCTTCCTATAGTGACCCTCTCTTTCTGATTCTGATTTCTCTTTCTTTCTGAAATTAAGCTCTGTTGACTCACTCATTTTCAAAGCTCGGGTTAGGGTTGGGGGGGATTTGGCCACCCGAATAGCAGCTTATGGTAGATAGAGTAACCCAACTCTAGGTTAGGTCAAATGAGGAACAACTCTGCCTTTGGAACAGAAAGATATTTTATGTCAAAAACTCTGGGACAAGTCAGCAGTCTGATATGGTAAGTCTTCTGCTGACTCCATCACTGTTTATTTCATGTGGCAGTCAAGTTGAATCTATCCAGTCGTGTCGTGGATAACAGACGAGGTTGACAGCCTAACAGAAAGATAGTTTTTAATTGGAGGCAAAGTCATAAACGGTAGGAAAAGTGGGGTAAGCGAGCAATGCCCAGGTGTCTTCAGGGTAAGTAATAAGAAACAATAAAATGTAAGTCGAGTATCCCAAGGACCTACCATTTGGGCCTGGTTCAGGGATAGGATAGTTCTCCTAGAGGAAATAAAAATAGAAAAATCATTTAGCATGCATAATAACTTTCCCTTACGAATATTTTCAATTGTTTAGTCAACGTGGAGTTCCATTCAAATATTTCTTCTTAGAATGAACATAGGCTCAGGCCATATCGCAGCTGGGTGGATGCCTGAGGGGGCCCACTAAATCGTGCTGCCTCTGATTCCTGACTTCACCCCACCCCACCTCCCGGTGCCATTTGCCCTAGACTGATAAAAAAGGGTACTAAATGCTCCCCTAGGCAGAAAGGACGTTTGGACTGCCTTCCATATCAGATCCTTCCTTTCTCAAAAACCACATTCTTAAGATACAGATTTGTTTGGTCTGGGAAACTCTTACAGGGAAAAGGGTGAAGGTATCTGGTAGTTGCATGTGAGGGCTTTGACCTCTAGACAAGGTTGGAGAGAGTGCGTGCTGCCACTCTTCCCTTGACATCAGCACACGGACGGACCAGTGCTCAGCCCTCTCTTCTGAGACCTCCCATGTGGAGTTTTACAGGCCCTTTGGGAACACAGAGGACCTGCATTTTGGCCACTCTCCGGGTTCAAAAGGCAATCTGAGCTATTCTGGCATTCATGGCTAGTATTATTATTAACTAACTCTTCTTCCCATTGCCAACGAGCTGAGCAATTCATGGTGATCAGAAGGAAGGGCAGTGAGTGGCCAGATCCAAGGGTTCATTTTATGCATTCTTTGAAGGCAGCCAAGAAGAGGAAGGAAGGTGAAACGTTCACTGTACCAACTACATTACCAGACAATGTTCTGGCTTTAAACACATCATGGCACATGGCCCACAGTGTGCAGACCAGAAACCCGAGGCTTCGAAGTGGAATAAGTTGGTCAAAGTCATACCGCCACAGAGTAGTTAAGCCAAGACTAAACCTGATTCCCCGGCCTGCCTCACTGCACCCCACTGCACCCCAAGGGTGGAATATGCCTTTTCTCCTTCCAGGGCGATGCAAGGAGCAGGCAGACAGGTGAGGAGAAGGTTGGGGCTGGGGCCCACGCAGAGCACTCTGGGAGGGGCACTGCTCCAAGCTTGCCTCCTTCAGAAAGCCTCCCCCAGATGCTTTAACAGGTAGCAGTAAATGACACCAGGGCTTTTTTGCTAACAAAATAACCCTGATGCCAACGACCATGGCTTCAGTCTCTTCAGTGGCCAGGCACTGTGCACTGCCTCAAACATGGGGGAGCATGCACTTGCTACACACCCAGTCTCCATAAGAGACCCCAAGGAAGGTCTGCGGTTCTCGCTCCCCTCAGATTACTGGCCTTTCTGTTGAAGTAGCTTGATGCTAATTTGACCTGCTTGTCCCCAGTGGAACAAAGCCCAGAGTGACAATGCTAATGCTGATTAGCAAACACTACCAGCTTTTTTCTACCAGGTCCTGGGCTAAGTGCTGTATGTCCATCGCCTCGGTTCATCCTCATGACGACCCTATGTGATACCTTCTATTATTATTCCATTTTCCACATGATGAAACTGAAGGACAGGGAGATGTAGTGATCTGCCCATCGTAGCACTAAGGTCACTGGTGGAGTTATATCCAAAGCAGCTTGAGGTGGGGAAAAGGTGCTCAAGGCAGTTTTTCATCTATTAGTAATTTAAACTGGCTACATGTGAAAGGAAGGAAGGAGGGGGTCGGGGGGGAGGGAATCCATCTAGAAATGGACAATTCAGGACAGCCGGCTGTCACCAAAACCCTTCTCAAAGTTGCTGGTCCCATATCTGACATTACCCAACATCAGGGATTGCTGTATAAAGTTATGTTTCTCTTAAACTGGGTGAAATTTTAAACTGCAGTTTAGTTGAAACTGAAGACTGAGGCCTTTATTTCAAACATGGAACAGAACGCTGTCCTTCCCAGTAAAGGCTCTAGTAGGCAGCTCCATTTAGGGGTGGGGAAGGGGTAAGAATCAAGCTCAAATCAACAACTGGGCACACCAAGTAGGCCCTGGGTCACTAGCGATTACTACTGTAAACATTTGCTGGAGGGGCAGAGCGGCCAACTTTGGCCCTTCCACCCCCCCAAAGCTGCAGTGACATTCCTAGACACTAGAGGGTGCTGTGCAGACAGCCTGGCTTTTCCTTAGTGGCTGATTGCACATTATGGAGAACTTAAATACCTCTCCCTGCAAACCAACTTCTCCTTTTCGTTGTTTCTTGCTGTCTCTAACCACCCTTACAACTCAGCTCGGCTCCTGACTCCGCTCTCTGCAGGAGACATGCCGCAGAAGCACAGGACCGTGTTAAGATCAGCCCTTAAGTCTGTAAATGTTATCCTAAGCATGGCTGTGGAGATGATGTTTTAGAAAGTTATCGCAGCATGGTTACTAAAAAAACACCTTGCTTTTCTTTGTAGCTCCTTGGAATGACGCTGGCCACAGTCCTCTGTTTACTTAATCTCCTTTTCTGTCTCAGATTTCGGTGATGATATTCTTTCATGCACCCTATTCTTCATCTACCAGTTTCTTAGCTCCCCTGAGATCCCTAGCTTTCACTTTTACCCCCACAGCCCTTTCATCCCCAAAGTTTTGTCATCAGGCATAGTCATGGTTTCCTGAACAGGACTTCTTACCTTTCTGTGATTGACAGTAACAAAGGGATAAAGGGGAGTGGAGGTAACTATTCTTTCCTGTAGTTACGTCGGGTTTCCAGCCTTTTTCACTTCCAGTCAGAAATACATCACATACATATGCCCCCCCCCAACCCCGTCCATCCCCTCCGGGTCTCACCCCACCTCCCTGAATCAATCATGGAAATACTTCAGGAAGAACTCTCTGTGGGAGCTTGGAATCATCCCAGGTGCCTCTTGCCTCCTAAATATGTTTTGTCTTTAGCTGGAAATGGTACTTAAGGTGGTACCTTGGGCCATTTCATGAAATTACTCAGTTCTCACCGTACCTCCCATAGGTACAGGAAGTACACATTATTAAACTTGTTTCTTTTTCTCTTGTTAATCTTCTATTACAAGGGGTCTCAGCCAAGAACCTAGAAGCACAGGGAGAAAATTCTTTTTCCTCCCCTACATCACAAAACAAAAATCTGACTATACCCCATCCCGAACCCAGTGTTCAGCCCCCTGGAAACGGGGGCTGCGTTGTTCCTTTCTTCTCCCTGGCCAGATGCTGGCGCCTGAATTGTGGCAGAGCTGTGAGGAATAAGGCAAATAGGGCGCCCGGGGGGGCTCAGTCAGTTGAGCGTCTGCTTTCGGCTCAGGTCATGATCCCAAGGTCCTGGAATTGAGTCCCTCATGGGGCTCCCTGCTCAGCGGGGAGTCTGTTTCTCCCTCTACCCCTCCCCACTGCTCATGATCTCTCTCTTTCTCTCAAATAAATAGATAAAATATTTTTTTTTTAAAAAGGAGTGAGGCAGATAAAGTGTACTCAGTGTGGTCGATGGCCTACTACTGACATGTGATGCAATATGTACAGAAACAGCATTTAGAAATATTTACCACATTTTGACATTGCTGCAATATCAAAATACAGCAATACAAACATATTGGCTCATGGCTGAAAATATAAATAAAACTGCGTTTCATCTGGGATAGTTTGTGAAGCACTTCATCAAAGCACCCAGCAGATGTCCATAATATAGTATGCACTCAACATGTTAATTCTCTCCGTTTCCCTTACCTTTCAAGTGAAACCTAGAGCATTAAAAAAAACAAAGCCCCCTCCAGCCCCCGCCCCCCCCACCAAAAACAGCTTCTGTGGAGAAAAACTCATCTGTTTTATATCCCAACTTCATGAACTAGTAACTCAGATAGAATTCATTTCCCAATCAAAAGGAACTTCTGGATTTCTCAAAACTGACCAAAGAGGCACAAAGTAATTAAACTGGTAAATACAGATGAATACAAGATTATTGCCTGGGCCCACATTTATTATAATTCAGTTAAGAATTGTCCATATAGGGGCACCTGGGTGGCTCAGTCGGTTAAGCATCTGACTCTATTTCGGCTCAGGTCATGATCTCAGGGTGGTGGTGATGAGGGAACAGAAGGCAAGCTGAGGATGAAGCATAAGGTGACACCCCACAACCAACCCCTCCCCCCCCCCCCACATTCCTAGGTGGGATATGTGTGACATTCGTCCAGGAAACTTTCAACTATCTTTGCTAAGGGAAAAACTACCTTAGCTTAACAATAGCAAGACCTCCAGTATCCTGAGGGTCTTCTTTAGCATATGAAAGTCCTTTTGGACACCTCCATTTTTCCTTACCTCCCCCAACTCCCAAGTTTATAATCAGCCATTCCTCACAACCCCAGTGCAGTAGCTCTTTCTGCCCACCGTCCTGTCCCAGTTGCTTTAATAAAATCACCCTTTTTGCACCAAAGACGTCTCAAGAATTCTTTCTTGGCCCTTGGCTCCAGGCCTCACCAACATTCCAAAACTACATCAGTGGGATCAAGTCCTGCACAGAGCTCCACGCTCAGCAGACAGTCTGCTTCTCTCCCTCTCTCTCTCTGCCTTAGCCCTGCTCACGCATGCACTCTCTCAAATAAATCTTTAAAAAAAAAATGCCCACATAACACAAAAGAAAAAAAAATGCCCATGTATTTGAAGATCTTGGTCTTTATCTCTTTTTATGCTGAGATGGTTTTTGTTTTTGTTTTTTTTTTTAATTTAAGTAATCTGTACACCCAACATGGGGCTTGAACTCATGACCCTGAGATCCAGAGTCCTGTACTCTTCTGAGCCAGCCAGGCACCCCTATGCTGAGATGGTTTAAATGTCTGATTCTCCTAGGCCCTAGCCTCCTGTCATTAGCTGTGCTGGACCTTTTACAGACACCATCACATTGTAAGGGCTGATTGAGGGCAGGCTGCTCCAAGATGGGCCATTTTGGCATGTGGATTATTTTGAGTTGAAGGCAATCAAGGTCCTACAAGCTCAGGAGAAACTTTTGCCCCACCCTTAACTACAAAGAAGAATCTAAATTGGAGGGTCTTGACCACAGATAAATTTTATCTGAGTAATCCATCTATGTGGGAGGGGAAATATTTATTTACCAAACATTTCCTCTTTTTGATCTTCCTGCAAATTGCATTCATTCCCTTTGAAGTCCCAAGCCTCTAACCCCTTTTCCTTAGTTCAGAATGACACAGAGGCCTCATTTTGCCTGTCTTTGGCATTTCCATGTGTGTGTGGATTCTCTGTACATATAAACTATAAAATTTGATTTTTTTTTTTTTTTAAAGATTTTATTTATTTATTTGACAGAGAGAGACACAGCGAGAGAGGGAACACAAGCAGGGGGAGTGGGAGAGGGAGAAGCAGGCTTCCCGCCGAGCAGGGAGCCCGATGTGGGACTCGATCCCAGGACCCTGGGATCATGACCTGAGCCGAAGGCAGACGCTTAACGACTGAGCCACCCAGGCGCCCTAAAATTTGATTTTCTCCTGTTAATCTGTCTCATGTCAATTTGATTCTTGGTCCAGCTAGAACCTTTGAGGGGACAGGAATTCTTGTTCCCTGACACCATCTAGCCCTCACACAACCCAGAGATGAGAACTCCTGTCATGCCCACCATACAGATGGGAAATTGAAGCAGAAAGTAATTTGGCGAGTCACACAACTATAAACAGCAGAGCTAGCACTAAACCCCACTCTGGGCCTCAACCTGGCTCGTGACTTTGTTACTGTTTCCATTTAAAGAGGACTTCAGTGAGCTGCACTTTGAGCTGACAGTTTTTGCTGACAGGCTGTTTGCCTCTTTATGCATCAGCTTGGTTGCCTCTCTCCCTTGCTCTATTTAAACTAGGGACGGAAAAGTAAAAGTCCTTTTTTTCCCCCTCATATTTTTGTTTTCCTCATTATAAAAGATAAACCACCAGTCAGTGTGTGTGTGTGTGTGTGTGTGTGTGTGTGTGTGTGTGTGCGCGCGCGCGCGCACACGCATACTCTCTCCGACTTACCACCCAATTTAGAAATGCCCAGAGCCGAGGGATCATGCAGACCTGAATCCCCAGGCCAGGGAGCACTGGAGCTGCCAGGGCCCTTCCCTTGCTGTGGCCAAGGGGATCACTAGCTGCATAGTAGGCAAGGAATTTAATTTTTCCTTCCCTGCAGCCCCAGCACCAAGAAAGAAAAGGGAATCCTTCCTGCCTTCCTCCATAGGCAGGAAGAAGCTAGGTGTTAGGTTTCCCTCCTGGCAGGTGGACGTTGGCAGCAGTTTGAAGAGGCGCAGGTCAAATGTCCCCCAGAGACTGCTGCCATGGATGTTGGCCGGTCCCTGGGCTTACCCGAGGTGGGATGGCAGCAGCGGGCAGGGTTGAGCCCTCGCTCCCTGCTTCAGAACCCTTCCGAATCCTGCTTCAGATTTTAGAAATGGCCTGTCCCCAGACAACTCCCTTCACACGAGTTCCCGAGGCACAACCATTTCTATCAGTGGACGCTGACCCTGGTTGGCCAAAATGGCCACAGCCTGCTATGGCCAGGAAATCTTGGATTTATTTTGGTTCTCCCACAGAACGGAGAACTGGTGTTCGCTCCCAAAGCTGCCGTAGGACTGTTCCTCCTTGTTGCTTCCTGGTTTACTAATAGTACCACCACCCCCCAATCCCAAACCACTTATCTATTTGCCTTACAGGAGGGGGCAGAGATGCGCTATGGCAGTCAGGGGGCTCTCTGTGAGGTGCTGGGGGTCCTTCTCGGGAGGGAGTGGTGAGGGGCCAGGAGGGTCTGTGTTGAGGCCCAGGTATCTCTGAGGCAGCATGGGCATCCCTGGTCACTCTTCTCAGCTGACAGCTTTCTGCCCCTTCCCCCGAGCGTGGGGCTCTCTCCAGGGTAATGTCCTCCACGCGCTGTCTTCTCACTCTACATGTCCCGCTCAGCCTAGGCAAGCTCGTCCATCTACAAATTCCCACCAGGGTGCTACTTTGGCCAGGACAATACTTTGTTGAGCAGGACAGTGCTGTAAACTGAATGAAGTCTGCCCCTCAGTCATTGTGACAACCCCCCCACACACACACACACATTCACAAATGCTTCATGGGGAGGGGGTGCAGGACTGCTCAGTAAAGAAGCAGAGGACTCCTGAATTTACATCTCCAGCCCAAGACATCGTCCCTATATCCCAGATCTCTAGAACCAAGATAATTTCTCAAAGACACCTTGATGTCATGTCCCAGACACATCTTAAACTCAAACCTGATCTTATCATTTTAATCTACTCTTTTGTCTAGTAAAATGATCCCACCACCCGCTACTCTCAAACAGACCTGAGGCACTCATGAATCCACCCTGAAGCCTTTTAGTGTACCAATCCCACAACGCAACATTCTCTAGCTGGTCGTATTTTCTAGAGCCTTTAGGATACACCTACCCCAATTCCTCCTTAATTCAGAGTGTAGATTCTAAGGCAAAGCTGATAAAATCAATCTTCAAAAATGTCTATTATTTTTTCATAATATCAATTTTAAGGTGAGCTTCCCGGGCCCTCCAGTCTTCAAGGCTTTGCTCTAGAGAGCATGAAAAAAAAAGAGGTCATCTGGTAGAGCAGTGGGAGAGCATGAGTTTAAGAGTTAAGGCAAAGCAGATCCTGGAGTTGCAATTCTAGTTCTGCTACTTACAGGTTCATGACTTAAAGCAGGCCCTGAGCAGCAGGAAAAGCAGATCCTGTCCACCTCTCCAGCTTCAAACTCCACTCAGTACATCACACTATTTGCAGGGCCAGGAAACAGGACCTGTAATCTTGTACTTCATATATCTTTGCACTGGTTCCTACATTTGCCTGAATGACTCCTACTCATTCTTCAAGAACCAGATCAGGTAGCACCCATCTCCTCTAGGACCTCTTTCCTAGGCCGAGGGCCCCTCCCTGTGAGGTCTTTACTCTGCGCAGCCTCCATCAAGGTTGTCACACTGTCTCATTGTTAACTTCAGCTTGTCTGTCTCCCTAGAGCAGCTTGAGGGTAGGGGCACTAGCCCTCGGCCCAGTGCTTGGCATGTGGCAGGCACCCTCTCATCTAATAAATGTTTGTGGAATGAAGGGCTGAGTTGGAGATCACTCTGTAAGCTGCACAGAGCTGTGCCATTTTGCCTTCCTTACAATACCATCCGGTGTTGGGAACAATAAACACTAATAGGGTCACTTTAATTCAGGACCTTGGGTGAGGCTCCACAGTGAGTGGAGAGAGCACCAGAATGGGAGCCTGAACCCCTGAGTTCTTATCTGGGCTCTGTTAACTAATCAAGCCTGTCACCCTGGGGTCGGCACTTTCTTAACAGGAAATGGGAGAATTGGCTCAGGGCAGGAGTTTGTAGTCTGGGGTCCACAAACCTCCAGAGGGTTGATGGAGGGACTTAAAGGAAGTCCACCAAAATCTCTGAAATTGCTGCCAAACTCAGTCTGTTTGCATTCTGTGGGGAGAGAGACCACAGATTCTCAAATTGTCAAGAACTGCTAATCTGGATAATCTCCTGAGTCTCTCCTATCTAGATCCTCATGTATATTTTCTCTGAGGAGGAAGGAGGCGCCAGGGAGCAGTAGAGATGGCTGGCACCCATTGCACACACCCACTGCCATCCCAGGCCCATCTGAGATGGCCTTTGTCAAGGGACCCCTCACACGACCACAGGGCCAACCCTGCAGCTCCCTGACTTTGGCCCCATGAGCCAGGGAGCAGAGGGAAAGGTATGGTGCCAAGGAGACATACACATAATGCTCTTAAAGAAACAGGGGAGCTGGATCAGAGAGGAAAATGGCCGAAAAGTGAACCAAGTGTGGACTAAGGGAGGTAAGGAGGAAAGAAGCTTTAGAGACATGGACACTATCCAGATCCAGAAGTCTGGCATAGGCACAGGGAACACTAGGAGTCCTGGAGATGGAGGCCTGTGCTGGAAGGAAAAGAGGCAGGAACTGGCACTTTCTGAGTACCTAATAAGTGCTGGGGTACTCTTGTGATCATAATAATCCTGCAAAGGAGGTTTTATCAGCCCCAGGCAAGACAGATTAAATTCGAGTTCCACAGCTTTTAAATGTCCCTCTGGCCCTCCTTTCTGCCCTGCACTGTCTTCCCGGAGAAGTCCAAGGCATGTCCTACATCAGGCAGCCTCCTGGTCTTTTGATGTGCAATGACAAGAGGCTAGACTATGAATCTGGGGCTCTGGCCACGTGCCAGCCACGGGGCTGGGTTCCGGGAGGCACGCGACAAGAACTTTCCTCTTAGCACCTTACAACCACCAGCCCCCTCCCCCCAACATGGTAACCAGCTCTGATCCGGGTGGCCGGGACACGGAGGTGCTGCAACTGGCGAGCTGGGACCGCGGCTGAGTTCGGAGGCCCGCAGGGCAGGGTCGGGCTAGGCTTCCCTTTCCCCTTCCCGTTTTACCAGGCGCAGGTCTCCGGGTCCGTGCACCACCAGAGAGAGGTTCTCGGGTTTGGCCGCCGCCATGTCGTTTTTTCCCTGCCGAGTCGAGGCTGCAGTCCGCAGGACGCGTGAGGGTTCTGGTGACAGCCCCGCGAGGGTTGAGGGTAAGAGCTGGGAGGCCCTGCTTGTCAGAAAAGGCGCACGCCCGGCCCGGGGCGGGGCTTCATCGCCCCTGACAACCGGGGCGGGGCTAGTGTGGAGGGCGGGGCCTCCCTGCTCCGCTCCGGCCTTCGCCGGTAGGGGGTTCGGGTGGGGGCTGGGAGGAAGTTGGGAGGGGACTGAGGGGCGGGGGGTTGGGGAGGGGAGGAACCCCGGCCTCCGCAGCCAACTGCCGGCGCTGCTGTTTCTGTCAGCCTCAAATCCAAGGGAACGTTGATGCACTGCAAGTAGCCCGCAGAGGCAACAGCCACCAGACCAAGGTCCTCAGACTTCAGCTGCAGAAGGGAGTTCTGCAAAGTGGAGCAGAGTCTCAGGACCAGCACTGAGATTCTGATAGGGTAAGTCTAGGTCTTACCTAGGGGTGAGGCCGGAGGGTCTGTATTTGTATTAGCATCGGAATGCTGAGGCTGCAGGTAGGGCACGGTCTACACTTTGAGGAACAGGCTCTACACTGACGCAACCTCCACGTTGTCCCCGTGTCCCCAGCATCCCGCAAAGTGCCTGGTGCTACTAAGAGTGAATCAATGAATTGGTGTACCATCCCATGGGCTTGATGCATCAGAGTAAAGAAGCTATGAAATGGAATCTGCAAACACTTTCTCTCTTAACTGGCTCTGTTTCTTATAATAGAAGCAGGATTTCTGCCTACATTCTTCCTTCAAGCCTCTCTTTCCTCAGGAGTGAAGTTTTACTCCAAGGGGAGAGCTTCCCTCAGGACAGGCCTAAGTCCATAAAGCCCCTTTCCTCCTTTGAGAACAGTGCTCAGGATTTCATTCCCTACAGCCTCTCCCCATGCCCAGATATGCTGCTGGATCATTTTATCACCTTCAGGAGACTTTCCCCAGTGCCCAGTCCTTGAAGATATCTCTCTGTGGCACTCACTGCATGACCCACAAATGGGTCACAGCCGTACTTTCACCTGTAATCATCCCTTCCCCAAATGCTCTGGAAGGCCACTGAGGGCAACGCCTCATTTCTTTCTCTTTTTCCCCTTAATCTATTAAGTATCTTACTTTCCCTTTTATCTTTAATTTTTAAACAGCTTTATTGAAGTATAATTGACATACAGTAAACAGCTAATATTTAAAGTACACACTACGATAAATTTTGATATATGTGTACATCATGAAGCCATCACCATATTCAAGATAATGAGCATTATCTATCCTCCTCAAAAGTCGTCTCCCTATCCAAAGCAACCATTGCTCTTCTTTCTTCACTACAGATTAGTTTGCATTTTCTAGAATTTTATATAAATGGTATAAAAAGTCAGTAATTTTGGGGGCGCCTGGGTGGCTCAGTTGGTTAAGCGACTGCCTTCGGCTCAGGTCATGATCCTGGAGTCCCTGGATCAAGTCCCGCATCGGGCTCCCTGCTCGGCAGGGAGTCTGCTTCTCCCTCTGACTCTCCCCCTCTCATGTGCTTTCTCTCTCATTCTCTCTCTGTCAAATAAATAAATAAAATCTTAAAAAAAAAAAAAAAGTCAGTAATTTTTTAGTCTGGCTTCTTTTCACTTACCACAGTTGTTTTGAGATTCATCCAAGTTGTTACATATATCAATAGTTCATTCCTTTTTACTGCTGAGTATCATTTCTTGATATGGCTGTACCACAATGTGTTTTTCATATACACGTTGATGGACACTTGGGTTGTTTCTAGTTTTTTTACTGTTACAAATATGGTTGCTATGAACATTCATGAACAAATTTTGATGTGGACATAGGCTTTCCTTTCTTCTGGGTTATTGGGTCATTGTTACTCTATGTTGAGCCATTTGAGGAACTTTTAAACTGTTTTCCAAAGTGATCGCACCACTTTACATTCCCAGCAGCTGTGCAGCTGGAGCTGAGAGTTCCAGTTTTTCCAAATCCTCACCAACAGTTGATATGGTCAGTTTCTAAAAAATTTTAGATGTTTTGGGGCGCCTGGGTGGCTCAGTCGGCTAAGCAGCTGCCTTCAGCTCAGGTCATGATCCCAGGGTCCTGGGATCGAGCCCTGCATCGGGCTCCCTGCTCAGTGGGAAGCCTGCTTCTCCCTCTGCCTCTGCCCCTCTCCCCGGCTCGTGCTCTCCCTCTCTCTCTCTCTCTCTCACTTGCTTTGCACTCTCTCTCTCAAATAAAGAAATAAAATCTAAAAAATTTTTAGATTTTTAATGCATTACATGTAGTGCATCTCATTGGTTTTTTTTTATTTGAAATTTTATTTTATTTCAGTCTGTAAGTACTGCTATTTGGTTGAATTGCTCACATAATCCATTCCATCCAGCATCTCATTGGTTTTTTTTTTAATTGAAGTATAAATAACATCCAGTGTTATATTAGTTTCAGGTGTACAATATAATAATTCAACAGTTCTATACATTTCTCTGTGCTCATCACAATATGTGTATCCTTAATTCCCTTCACTTATTTCACCCATCCCTTACCCACTTCCCCTCTGGCAACCACCAGTTTGTTCTCTATAATTAAGGGTGTTTTGTTGTTGTTGTTGTTGTCTCTTTTTTCTTTGTTTGTTTTGTTTCTTAAATTCCACATATGAGTAAGATCATGGTATTTGTCTTTCTTTGACTGACTTCTTTCACTTAGCATTATACCTTCTAGGGCCATCCATGTTGTTGTAAATGGCAAAAATCTTACTCTTTTTTATGGCTGTGTAATATTCCATTGTGTAAATATATACCACTTCTTCATCCATCTATGGATGGACACTGAAGCTGGCTCCATATCATGGTTATTGTAAATAATGCTGCTGTAAACATAGGGGTTCATATATCTTTTCAAATTAGTGTTTTTGTTTTCTTTGGGTAAATACCCAGTAGTGGAATTCCTAGATCATATGATAATTCTATTTTTAATTTTGGGGAACCTCCATACTGTTTACCTCAGTGGTCTCACCAGCTTGTATTCCCACAAACTGTGCATGAAGGTTCTTTTTTCTCTACATCCTCACCAATTTTCTTTTTCTCCAGAACCCTCACCAAGGCCTCGTTTGTAAAAATAGAATTTGGTAAAGTGTTTTGGACAGTGTAGGAGCTCAAAAAAAAAAAAAGATTTGATGATAAACATGGATCAAGCTCTGGAACCCCAATAATGGTAAAAATGAAAGTATGTGTCAGGGCAAGGGGGTAAGGTGTGACAAAGCAATGAGATGGATTTTTGTAGGGGACATCTAGAGTCCATCATGTTCATTACTTTGAGACATATCCCACAAGGCTAGACTATACTTGGCGGGTCCCACCCGCACCTCCGGCACTCAGCTTCTGAGCAGGCTTTGCTTGGAGAGATGGACTAACTCGGGGTTACCTGGCTTCACTCATGCACCTGAACTTAAAACTCAGCTTTCCCTTCTTGCCTTGTGGAGTTCCTTCACAGTCTTCCAAGCATGGCTTTCCAGTGGGTGAAGCTGACGATGGAGAAAGCCCTAGGAATGGCTTAAGAGCTGAGGGCCACTTGAAGTAGACACTCACCAACTTTTAAATTAAGTAAAAAGAACACCAGAACCAAAGCAGAGGTTTGACGCTAAAATATGACAGAATGGCCCCACTTTGGAGAGGTATTTGTTTTCTCATGAGCAATAACATTTTGAAACCGTCTTGAAGGTTGTTGCCTGAGGGTAAAGAGATTTGGAAAGGCAGGAGACAAATTTAGAAATATGACTGAGGCCCTTTTAAGAAAAAATAAAAGGGGGAGTTGATAAGGATTCTTTTTTGGGGGGGGGAGTTGATAAGGATTCTTAAGAAACTGACATTTTTAAAGTAAAAAAGCAAGTTGTTATAATAGTATTTAAACAATTTGGTGTGACATTTCTACATAATTTCCTAACACAGACCAGCATTCATGATGGTAAGGAACAGATTTTTCTAGGCATTTTACTGAATAGAGCATAAAATGCTGGCTTTGCCTTTGCTGGTGGCCTGCCTAACTTTCCCATACAGCACAGCACTTTGAGGCAGTCTCCACTGAATACAACTACAAGTTGTTGATAAATTTCCTATTGGAATTTAAAAATTAAATCACAGGATGTATATCCTCCAGGGTCACATATCTAGGAAAAGGGACACTTTAGTCCAGGCAGTATCCTATCATAAACACTGGGTTACTTCAGGTAGAGATAACAGTGTGTACTAACAAGTAAAGTGTGCCATAGGGCCTTAGTTTTCTAAAGGTCAGTAGAGTTGTAAAATCCTGGTTTCATTGGGTCATCAACTGTTCATGTTACATTTGGTCATCAACTGTTCACGTTACTCCAACCTGGTTATTTACAACAAAAAAAAGAAAAACAAAACAAAAGAAAGAAAACAAAAACAAAGAAAAAAAGAAACTATGAAGTTTCTTGCAGACCTTGGAAATAAGGTTACCAATGAGAGTTAAACTAATAAATTCCACATGCAGTGAATGAGATTAATGGGCCTCCCTAAGGAACTAGTAACATACCTGCCATTAACAAAGTTCAAGGAAAGTTAGGAAAAGAACAGGGAGCCTGGGTGGCTCAGTCGGTTAAACGTCCCACTTTTGGTTTCAGCTCAGGTCGTGATCTCAGGGTGGTGAGATCGAGCCCAGCATCAGGTTTTACACTCAGCCCAGAGTCTGTTTCAGATTCCAGACACCTGGGTGGCTCAGTTGGTTAAGCGTCTGCCTTCCACTCAGGTCATGATCTCGGGGTCCTGGGGTTGAGCCCCACTTCGGGCTCCCTGCTCAGTGGGGAGTCTGCTTCTCCCTCTCCCACTCCCCCTCCACCCCCCCCCCACTCATGCTCTCTCTCTCTCAAATAAATAAAAAGTCTTAAAAAAGAAAGAAAGAAAGAAAGAAAATCTCTGTTAAAAAAAAAACTTTAGGAAAAGAGCAAGGAGAGCAGGTATTTTAGTTTAGAACTATCCAGAGGAGAGAGGCACTTGCTGGTAGTGGTGGCAATGCTGCTGGCACAGAAGAGTGGAAGCAAGGGCACCCATTAAATGTTACTGTTACATGATAGCTGAGGATGGTGACTTGGATAAATGCTGGGAGTGGAGATGGAGTGAAGCGGGTAGACCCGAGATTTATTTTGATGTTGGTAAGGGACTTGGTAAGGGATTGGTTTATAAGACTTGAGGAGAAGGTAGTTGGAAGGTTGACGCTTAGATTTCTGACAGGATTACTGGATGGATGAGTGCTATTATCTGATATGGGCAGTACTGAGGGGGGAGGGAGATTTGGGGAAAGATCAGGCAGGTAATTTTGGATAGGCCAAGTTTGAGATGCCTGTGAGACATCCAAGAGAAATAACCCAGGGATATGAGGGTCTGAGAAAGCCTTGGTTTGAAAAATCTAGACTAAATTTGGAAATCATTGGTATATAGACTGTATTTAAAGCAACAAGAGAGAAGGAGGTAATGTA
Organism: Halichoerus grypus; assembly: GCF_964656455.1. Classification (NCBI taxonomy): domain Eukaryota; kingdom Metazoa; phylum Chordata; class Mammalia; order Carnivora; family Phocidae; genus Halichoerus; species Halichoerus grypus. Next base: position 67,191,349 of record NC_135719.1, read on the forward strand.
GGGAGAGTATATAGTGATAAAGGATAGTCAGAAGAAAGATAGGCAGGGACAAGGGGCCCCCGTCCTAGGAGGAAAACTACCTTAAAAGGAAAAAGACCCCATCCTGTTATTCTAGACTTTATTTACTCAGTGCCCCAGCTTTAAGTCTTCTACTGGGAGGAAGGGAAGGGGCTGACAGAAAGGAAGGGAATGGCCTTGGGCGTCCTAACCCAGGCCTGGGGACCAGCTCAACAGCCAGTGGGATATTTAAAGAGCTTGATCTGGTGGCTTGTAGCTGGCTGGCATGCCTTAGGACAGTGGCAGCTGCCGCCCTCTTGGTCCCCGGCTACGAAACACCACCCTGGAAGGAGCCCCCCACCCTTTCCCACGTGAACAACTACCTGATAGGTAGATGAGTGCATGGACAAAAACCTGATGGGGTGACAAGCACGTGGAGGGTTAATCAGATTAAAACAGCCCACACCAAAGAGTCCCTAAAAACCCCTAGATTTAAATGCCAAATTGGCAACTCTCTCGGGTCCCCTCCTTCTTCAGGAGCTTTGTACTATTGCCCAATAAACTTTGCTTTGCTGCCCACCATTCTTCTTCTGGTCTACCTCTTTATTCTTCTAAGTGGCATGACCAAGAACTGTGGGCAATAAAGGAAAAGAAATCCTGCAACATATAGAATGAAAAAGGACACACTTCAGGTCTGAACTTCCAGCATCCAACATTGAAGGACCAGGAAAAGGAAAGAGGAACCAGCAAAGAATCCTGAGAATAAGGGAGAGCATATTGGGGAAAGGCAGTGTTTTAAGAAGGAAGTGGCCAACTGTTGAATACTGATGAGAGATCACAATAGAAACCAAAATTGTCTAGTGAATTTAGCCAAAAGGAGGTCCTGGGTGATCATGGCAAAGAATTTTGGTATGAAGATAGGAACAGGAGCCATAGTAGTTTGGAATCATTCATATATTCATTTAGCAAATACATAGTAAGTATTCTATGACATGCAGGTATAAAATGTTGAGATACAATTAACGGGACAGAAACAATCTCCATTCAAGGAGGGGAAGCCATTAAATAGATGACTACAAAAGTAATAACTCTACCATAATTAAGGTAAGGGCTATGAAGAAAAAGGAAAGGATACCATGAAAGTGTGTAACAGGAAAACCCAGTACAGCTTGAAAGCAAAGGAAGATTGCCCCCAGGAAGTGATATAAAAGCTGTAATCGAAAAGCTTAGGTAGTCACAGCAGTGAGGTGAAGAAGAGAGACTGTGTGTTCCTGCAACACACGCATGGAGTCCTAGAGGGGGAAGAGACCATCCTTAAAAGTTAGCAGTGTGTTGGGGTGCCTGGGCAGCTCAGTCAGTTGAGCAGCCAACTCTTGGTTTTGGCACAGGTCATGATCTCAGGGTGGTGGGATTGCCCCTGGGTGGGGCTCCACTCACAGCAGGAAATCTGCTTGAGATTTTCTCCCTCTGTCTGCCTTTCCTCCTGCTCGTGCATGTGCTCTCGCACTCTCTCTTTTTATAAAAAATAAGTAAAACAAATCTTAAAAAAAAAAGTTAGCAGTGTGGCAAGGCCATGGTGAACAAGGAGACCCAATCCAGGGGTGTACAAGGTCTTCCAATGTTTCACATTACTGAAATATAGGAGTACACGAATAAATGTGGCAAGAATACCTAAAGATCTTAGGGGACAAGTGGGAAAATCATACTTCTCCAGGTCAGGAGTTCCCTCTGAGGTACAAAAAGTGCAGCAAGGACAGGGACCATAGCTGGGAGCATAGAACCTCCCTGAATTGGTTTGATTCTGAGAATCAGAGAAGATAGGGTTGAAAAGGGAATCCCATTAACAAGTCTTACTTGTAGGAGGCAATGGGGAGGAGCTGGCCAACTCTGTTATAAACAGCCTGTCTGTGGCTGGGAAAGATGGGAGCTAAAAAGAGCTCTTTTTTTTTTTTTTTTTTTTTTGAGAGAGAGAGAGAGAGTAAGGGTGGGGGAGGGGCACAGGGAGAGGGAGAGAGAGAATCAGCACAGAGCCCCACAGGGGGCTCGATTTCACAATCCTGAGATCATGACTGAGCTGAAATCAAGAGTTGGAAACTTAACCAACTGAGCCACCCAGGTGTCCCTAAAAGAGCTCTTATAGACAACCTGGGTTATAGAGGAAATTCCTGTTAGCCTAGAACTCTGCCTTGTCCTCTTCTCTTCATGTCAAGTCTACAAATAACTGGTCCAGGAGTAATTCACATCATTCATTAGTTATCGGTAAAGTTCCAGAATAGGAACTGTACAAACATGATAAAGGAAACAAACAGGAAAAAGGGAAGAAAGGGAGAGGAAAAGAAATAAAGAACATTCACCAGAAAAATATTGCTGAGGAGCAAATAACAGTTGTGATAGAAAAGTTTGCTGTTACACTAAAGAGGGCATCCAATCTCCACATTGGAGGTAGGGTGGGGTGGAGGGGGTGCAAAGTGTAGGGTTGGGGGGTAGGGCAACATAGGTGTAGAGCCTGAATGGAATGAGAAGGGCATCTTCACAGGGAGGTGGTAATAACATGGGGTCTCAAAGCCCTAAAAGGGTGAAGAAGAGTCCACATGGGGGGAGCACAGCTCAGTGTGAGGTGAGGGATACTGGGTATGATGAAGAGGATGACCATAGGGAAAGGGCAGCGTTGGGTATAGGATCCTGAGTATGTTGAGGATAGCATTTGCTCAGGTGGGGAGGGAGCCACAGAGATAAGAGATCAGTACATACAGGAGGACTGAAAAAATAAGTAATATATTAGGGATGATGGGAACAGGGTTTCTCACTATTGGAGAAGGGAGGTATACATATGGAAAGAGAAAAACAGAATGAAACCTATATGGTGTTAGATAAAATTGAAGGGATCAGTGTGAACTCATGATCTGCAATATAGGCAGAAATAAATATAATTATAAATATATGTGTATACACACACACATAATACTCCATAGCTCTGTCTATAGAAAGAGCTTAGGAACAGTGACACCTGATAGCAAAATATATATCTAGCACCGAAATCTTGGTTTCCATTCTCCACTAAAAGGAACCAGGGCTTCTCTTAAAGCAATGACTTAATCTAGGGCTGGAAAAAGAAAAGTACAAGATGAACCTGGAACATCTTGTTGTGCCAGAGAGTAAGGAAGTATTCCACAAATGATGGGACATATCAAAGGACACAGAAGTCAGCTTGAAGAAGCTTCTACTGGCCAAAACACAGGCAATTTGGACATAAAAAATAAATTATAATAATAACAGATCATAACCCATTGAATAAAATAGGAACCATAACTCCATACTGATAAAAATCAATTAATAAATGGAAAATTTGACAAAGAATGTGTAGTTACATAACCCAAAGCACCTCCCCACAAAATATTTATTAATTACATAGGGGAAAAGAGTAACTTTATAGTGGAGAAGCCTGGTATATGCCACCTTAATCAGACTTAATATCATCAGCAATGGGACATACTGAAATTATGTACCACTTTATGGGATGCAATGAGAAGAAAACAGTTGAGATATTCATGCCAAAGAATGTATAAGCTGAATCTAATCATGAGAAAACATTAGACAAGCTCAAACTGAAGGATATCCTGCAATTATTTTCTGTAATCTTTAAATGTGTCAATGTCATGGGAGTCAAAGAAAGCCTGAAGAAATGTTTCAGATTGAAGGACATTAAAAAGACAAGACAAGTAAATGCAACACGTGATTCTGAATTGGATCCATTTGGGTAAAGGACATTACTGGGGCAATTGGTAAAACTTGAATAGGGTCGGAGGATTATCTGATAGTAATACTATATATCAATGTTAATTTCCTGAGTTTGATGGGGCATAATGTTGACAACTGTGTTAGGAAATAAAGTTCTTTGTATTGTACTTGCAACTTTTCTATAAATAAAGTTTACAAAATTAATATGTATGAAAAAATTCAATAATGTATTTACCTTTGTAAGAAAATAGCATAGAGATGAAAAAGAGGAGCAATAGTTAAATATTAGAAAGAAATGAAATGTGAGCCAGAAGACCTCAGGAAGGTGGAAAAAAATGAAAGCAAAACTGGAAGTATCACAGAGGAGTAGGCACTGCTAAAAACAGTGAAAGACATAGAGGACAGGATTGAGAAAAGCGAACAAAATGAAATGGAAGGAACAAGTTTAAAAGGAATAGAGAGAAAATGACAGATATGGAAGATAGGCAAAAGAGATCCAATATTTGCATAATGGATTTCCTGATGAAGATACCCAAAATAATAGAATAGAAAATAATTTCAATATATAATTTGAGAGAATTTTCCAAAAATAAAGGAATATTTGAATCTACAAACTGAAAGTTCACATGATGTCCAAGGAAATGTTATTCTGGAAACTGAGAAAAGCTTGATTTCCAAGATAAATAAAGAATCCTTTGGGCAGGTAGGCAAATAATCTAGTCACTTATAAGGGTGGAAAAAATTCATGCTTAGTTTAGACTTCTCCATAGCAACTTTCATTGCTAGAAGCAATACCTAAGAAGTCCTCAAGGAAAATGTCACCCATACATTTTGTACCCAGCCAGACTGTGGTTTATACAAAAAGGCACAGTGAGACATATTTGAACATGCAAGAACTCAAATATTGTTTCCATAAGCCTTCCTTGAAGTAACTACTAGAAGATGAATTTAAGCCAACCATGTGATGAATGAGAAAACAAGGACAAAAAGAGAAGGGCTACTGAAGTCAGGAGAAGGAGAAGAAAATGGACTAATTTCATTATTTGTTTGTATTAGGGGATTGATAAATAATGCCTAAGTAATGAGGATTAGGTGTATGAATTATACACTAAAACAAAAATATAAGCCTTCCAATTTTTCAGAAAAAATAAAAAAAAATACGTGTCACAGTTTGAGAGTCTTTAAAAAATCTGTAAAGAAATAGAAGACATCAGGGGCATCTGGGTGGCTCAGTCAGTTAAGCATCTGCCTTCCACTCAGGTCATGATTCCAGGGTCCTGGGATGGAGCCCCGCATTGGGCTCCCTGCTTGGCGGGAGCCTGCTTCTCCCTCTCCTCCCTGCTTGTGCTATCTCTGTCACTATCTGTCTCTCTCTCAAATAAATAAATAAAATCTTAAAAAAAAAGAAAGAAATAGAAGACATCATATAAAATAATATGAGAACTAAGACCAAATATACATCAATTTGATAAATGTAAGTGGGCCAAACTAATTTATTAATGTAAAAGAAATTCAGATTGAATCATAAAGCAAAATGCAACTCTGTGCTATATACAAAGGACCCAAAACAAAATAATTCAGAAATCTTCACAATTGCAAACAAGCAGAGAAGGGTTATAATTAAAATCAGGCAGAATTAACACCAGGACAAACAAGTGTTAAAAGTGACAAAAAGTAGTCATTTATAATGATAAAGAATGCATTCACAATGAATTACAAAGTCATGAACATCTGTGTACCAAACCAAAATGTACCAAATGAATATCTATGCATATCTATGAATACTATGTACCATAGCATCAATGTGAATATTAATTACTATTAATAAATAAAACCACAGGACATACCAGGAAAAACAGAAACACAGTAGTAGGAGCTTTAAAGATGTAGAAAGTCTAAATTTATAATTAATAATGTAGGTAAAACGTGGCATTCTAAAAAGAGAATACATTTTCTTTTAAGTATCCATGAATAATTTACAAAAACTGACCATATACTAGGCCAAAAAGAAAATCTCTTAATGGTACAATCTTTTTTTTTTTTTTAGTCTGAGTTTTTTTAAAAATTTTTTTATTGTTATGTTAATCCCCATACATTACATCATTAGTTTTAGATACAGTGTTCCATGATTCATTGTTTGTGCATAACACCCAGTGCTCCATGCAGAACGTGCCCTCCCCAATACCCATCACCAGGCTAACCCATCCTCCCACCCCCCTCCCCTCTAGAACCCTCAGTTTGTTTTTCAGAGTCCATCGTCTCTCATGGTTCTTCTCCCCCTCCGATTTCCCCCCCTTCATTCTTCCCCTCCTGCTACATTCTTCTTCTTCTTTTTTTCTTTCTTAACATATATTGCATTATTTGTTTCAGAGGTACAGATCTGAGATTCAACAGTCTTGCACAGTTCACAGCGCTTACCAGAGCACATACCCTCCCCAGTGTCCATCACCCAGTCACCCCATCCCTCCCACCCCACCCCCCACTCCAGCAACCCTCAGTTTGTTTCCTGAGATTAAGAATTCCTCATATCAGTGAGGTCATATGATACATGTCTTTCTCTGTTTGACTTATTTCGCTCAGCATAATACCCTCCAGTTCCATCCACATCGTTGCAAATGGCAAGATCTCATTCCTTTTGATGGCTGCATAATATTCCATTGTATATATATACCACATCTTCTTTATCTCTTAATGGTACAATCTTAATGGTACAAATATACAGATAACATTTTCTCAACATAAGACAATAAAAAAATAGAAAAGGCTTCTAATAGGTTTTATGAGGCTAGCATAACCCTAATACTAAAACCAGACAAGGACATTACAAGAAAGGAATGGAAGGAAGGAAGGAAGGAAGGAAGGAAGGAAGGAAGGAAAGAAAAAGAAAAGAAAGAAAGAAAGAAAGAAAGAAAGAAAGAAAGAAAGAAAGAAAGAAAGAAAGAAAGAAAGAAAGAAAAGAAAGAAGAAAGAAAGAGAAAGAAAGAAAGAAAGAAGGGAGGAAGGAAGGAAGGAAAGAAAAAGAAATATTGTGTATGGTATAAGATGTCATCACTAGGGAACATAATGGTAAATTCCTGATTGAAATGTCAGTTTGGAAGCTTGATTTTTCATAGTCACTTCAGTATTATGTAAGATGAGGCTAAACTTTGAAATCAGACTGAGATGAAGTCATAATTCTATAATTTATCAAGGTGTATGATTTCGGAAAAGTCCGGGCAAGTCTTAGTGTCAGTTTTTTCAGCTTTAAAATGAAAATATCTGGGGCGCCTGTGCGGCTCAGTCGGTTAAGAATCTGCCTTCGGCTCAAGTCATGAACCCAGGGTCCTGGGATTGAGTCCCTGCATTGGGCTCCCTGCTCAGCGGGGAGTCTGCTTCTCTGTCTCCCTCTAGCCCTCCCCCCTGCTCGTGTGCTCTTCCAAATTAATAAAATATTTTTTTAAAAAACATTAAAAAAAAGAAAATAACACTAGTTACTCCATATGTTAATTTATGGAATTAATGAGACAGTATTTATATGGGCAATATGTTGGACTGACACCCCAAAGTATCCTCGAACTTAGAATAAAATCAGGAAGACCCAAATGAAAGGAATGAGATCCAACACCAGCAGAAATGATATAGCCAAAGGGATTATTTGTAAATGTGTAACAGATGAATCTCAGAGGCAACCAGATCAGATTAAAGTGGTGTGAGTATATTGTCATGTCAGGAAAATGTGAACTGGATGGGACTAGATTAAGTTAGGTTTAAACCTAGTCAATTACATAATAATGTGGGAAGAAAAAAATGTGCTAGCAGAAGGGGGTTTTGGTTTCCAAAACCATCCTGGAGAGACAGTTCTCTGACCCAAGAATATGAGGAGCCAGTCCCCACCTACTGCTGTGGAGGCATCAGGCCACCAAAGCAGGGTGGCATTAGCCATTGCAAACACCCAGCACACCCTCTCCCCATCCCCTGGTTTCATGCTCACCTTCCTAGTGACATTTTGATTTCCACCCAGATTTGCTCACAGGAAAGGGAGATGAACCAGTAGCACAACGTTCAATCCCCTTAGTGCTATATGGGTGGAAATCTAAAACCCCTTGGACTTCGGCCACCCTCATTCCCCCGGTTAGTGCCTGGGAGATGCTAGTAAGGATATTCCGTTACTTATTGTAGTTTCTGTCTTTTTCTCCCACCCCAGTCTAGTCAGGTCATGTGTCAATAGGGAAGGAAAAAGGAGGCTTTGGTGATTCAGGTTTCTGGGGTGGCTGCTACAGAATTCATCAAAGACAATGCTGTGATGATGATTTCTCAGATATACTAAATACTGGCTAGCGCTTACCCCTTCTGAAGAAAAACAGGTCTATTATGAGATGGCTCAATTTTTATATGGCCACTTCTGGTTCTTTCTCTCATGTTTTAGAGACAATCTTAATCAAACTGCCTCCCCTTCTCCTTGCCTAATTCTGAATCTTCCTTTTCTTCTTCTCTTTCATCATGTTTCATTATCTCTCAGAAATACATGCCTTCATCACACACTTTTTTTTCAAATATTTTATTTATTTATTTAAGGGGGGGAGTAGAGGGGGAGGGAAAGGGACAAGCAGACTCAGCGCTGGCCTCAGAGCCTGAAGGTGGGGGAGGGGCTCGGGCTCAGTCTCAGGACCCTGAGAGTCAGACACTTGATCCTCAATCAACTGAGCCACCCAGGTCCCTCACCTTCATCACATACTTTTATCACTTATCCTTCACTCTGCTTTTCTCCGCCATCACCCAGAATGCTTATCACTTTGACCTTGTAGATACCTCTTTCTTCATAGTTTATTTGCTGATTTGACTTTTTTCTGTTGAATGTTGTCCATCTCCTACCCATCCCATAGTATGATGAGTTTAACCACAGTCTCAAAGTGCCAGGATGACTAGAACATACTGCATTAACAAAACAGTATTTATTCTTTATGGAACAAAATGAGATGTTTTCCCAGAAAGTAGTTATAATCTCTACATGTCCCAGGTCGATAGACTGGCTGACCTTTAGAAGGTAAAACTAAAGTTCTCTATTTCAATTCACCCTTCTCACTGTGTCAGCCTCTAAGGTTTGGCAAAATAAGGATGTGGATTTTGTTCTGTTTGATCAGTATTGTTTGCACTTAATTGTCTTTATGGTCTCCAGCTTTGACAGTTAAATCAACAACATTGATTTCATTTTCAGTATGTACCGAGCACCAAGCCACAAGGGAAAGTGCACGACAGACTCCCTATCCTGAAAGAGAGTCCAGTCAATGGGGAAGGACCTCCCCTCCCCAAGAAAACATGTATCCATTCAAATGACTGAAATAGAAAAGTAGGATGGCGCTTCACCATTACTGTAAGGGGAGAGTAATAGGTGTGCTCCCCAAAGCCAGACTGTGATCGTGGCTAAGAGCATGGGCTCTGGGTTTAGTCTCTTGAGTTGGAATTCCACTTGCCATCTGATTTTAGGCAACTACTAAAGTTTTCAAACCTCTCTTCTGTAAGGTAGGGATATAGTCTATACCTCATAGGGTTGTAGTGAGGATTAAATGAGGTGATACATATGAAGTACTTAGCCCAGTAATAATAACAGCTAATGTTTCTTAAGCAGTTTTTTATGCCAATATGGCAGGGGCTAAATAATGGTGCCCAAAGATATCCAGGTGCTAATTCCTGGAACCTATGTATGTTACCTTATGTGGCAAGAGGGACTTTGCAGGTGTAATTAAATTAAGGATCTTGAGATGGGGAAATTATCCTAGATGAACTTGGTGGATCCTAAATGTAACCCAAAGTGTCCTTATAAGAGGGGATCAAAGGGATATGTTACTACAAAAGAAGGCAATATGATGATGCCCAAAGCAAGATGCTACACTGCTGCCTTTCAAGACGGAGGAAGGTGCCACCAAAGAATGGAAAAGACAAGGAAACAGGTTTTTTACTATGCCTCGAGAAGGTGTGTGGCCTTGCAGATACCTTGATTTTGGCGCATTGAAACAGATTTCAGACTTCTGATCTCCAGAACTGTAAGGTAATAAATGTGTGGAGGCGGCTTTTTTAAAAGTTTTGTGGAGATATAATTGACATCTAACATCGTGTAAGTTTAAGGTGTACAATGTGATGATTTGATACACATATATATTGGGAGATGTTTACTGCAATAAGGTTAGTTACATCCTTCAGCTCACATAATTACCATTTTGTCATTGTTATGGGGAGAATATTAAAGCTCTATTCTCACAGCAACTTTCAAGTACACAAAACAGTAATTGTTAATTGTAGTCACCATGCTGTACATTAGATCCCCAGAACTTACTCATTTTATAACTGAAAGTTGTACCCTTTGACCACTATCCCCCCATCACTCCCACCCCTCAGCCTCTGGCAACCACCATTCTACTCTGTTTCTATGAGTTCAATTTTTTTTAGATTCCACATATATGTGGAATTTGTCTTTCTCTGTCTGATTTATTTCACTCAGCGAAATGCCCTTAAGGTTCATTCATGTTGTCACAAATGGCAGAATTTTCTTCTTTCTCATGGCTGAATAACATATGTGCCTTCTATTTCCAATTTGTGGAGTGTTTTTATCATGAAAAGATGTTGAATTTTGCCAAATTCTTTTTCTGCATCTATTGACACAATCATATGATTATTGTCTTTCATTCTATTAATGTGGTGTGTTATAATTATTGATTTGTGTGTGTTGAACCATTCTTGCATCCAGGGATAAATCCCACTTGATCATGATATATGATCCTTTTAATGTGCTCTTGAATTCAGTTTGCTAGTATTTTGTTGAGAAATTTTGTGTCTATATATTCATTGGGGATATTGGCCTATAGTTTTCATTTCATGTAGTGTTCTTCTTTTTTTAGGATTTTTTTAAACCTTTTTAAAAAATTTTAATTCCACTGTAGTTAACATACAGTGTTCTATTAGTTTCAGGTGTACAATATAGTGATTCAGCAATTACATATACTACTCAGTGCTCATTAAGATAAGTACATTCTCGTTTTGTGTAGTGTTCTTTTTTTTTTTTTTTTTTTTAAAGGTTTTATTTATTTATTTGACAGAGAGAGAGGTAGCAAGAGCAGGAACACAAGCAGGGGGAGTGGGAGAGGGAGAAGCAGGCCTCCCGCCGAGCAGGGAGCCCGATGTGGGACTCGATCCCAGGACCCTGGGATCATGACCTGAGCCGAAGGCAGACGCTTAACGACTGAGCCACCCAGGCGCCCTTGTGTAGTGTTCTTACCTAGCTTTAGAATCAGGGTAATGCAGGCCTCATAAAATGGGTTTGGGAGTGTTTCCTCTTCAAATTTTTGGAAGAGTTTGAGAAGAATTGGCATCAATTCTTTAAATGTTTGGTATAATTCACCAGTAAAACCATCCATTCCAAAGGGCTTTCCTTTGTTGGTAGGTTTTTGATTACTGACTCAGTCTTCTTACTTGTTATTGGTCTATTTAGATTTCCTATTTCTTCATGATTCAGACTTGGTAGGTTATATGTTTCTAAGAATTTATCCATTTCTTCTAGGTTGTCCAATTTGTTAGTGTGTAACTGTTCATAGAAGTCTCTTATGATCCTTTGTATTTCTGTGGTATCAGCTGTAATATCTCCTTTTTCATTTATAATTTTATTTGCGTCTTCTCTCTTTTTCTTGGTAAATCTAGTCAAAGATTTGCCAATTTTGTTTATCTTTTCAAGAAACCAACTCATTTTTGTTGACCTTTTCTTCTGTTTTTCCATTCTCTATTTCATTTATTTCTGCTCTGATTTTTGTTATCTCCTTCCTTCTGATAACCTTGGGCTTAGTTTTTTCTTTTTCTAGTTCCTTGACATGTGAAGTTAGGCTGTTTATTTGAGATCTTTTCTTTTTCTTAATGTAGACATTTGTGGCTATAAACTTCCCTCTTAGAATTGCTTTTGCTGCATCCTATAAGTTTTGATATGTTGTGTTTCCATTTTAATTTCCTTCAATATATTTTTTTACTTCCCTTTTGATTTCATCTTTGACCCATTGGTTCTTCAGGAGTGTGTTGCTTAATTTCCCACAGTATTAGTGAACTTTCCAGTTTTCCTCCTGTTATTAATTTCTAATTTTATACTATTGTGATCAGAAAAGATACTTGGTACAGTTTCAATATTTATTAATTTGCTGAGAGTCATCATGATCTATTCTGGAGAATGTTCTAAGGTGTGTATTCTGCTGTTATTGGATGAATTGTTCTCTATATGTCTGTTAGGTCCACTTGGTCTAAAGTATACCCAAGTCCAATGTTTCCTTATTGATTTTCCGTCTGGATGATCTATCCATTGTTGAAAGTGGGATATTGAAGTCCCCTATTATTATTATATTATTGTCTATTACTCCCTTCAGATCTGAGCATTTGTTTAATATATTTAGGTGTTCCAATGTTGGGTGCATATATATTTACAATTGTTATATACTCTTGATGACTTGACCCCTTTAGGATTATATGATGTTCTTATTACAGTTTTTGACTTAAAGTCTATTTTGTCTGATGTAAGTATAGCTACCTCTGCTGTCTTTTCATTTCTACTTGCATGAAATATCCTTTTTCACCCTTCACTTTAAGTCTATGTGTGTTCCTGAAGCTGAAATTAATCTCTTGTAGGCAGCATATAGTTCCGTCATGTTTTTTTTTTTTTTTCCGTCATGTTTTTTAATCCATGCAGCCACTCTATGCCTTTTGATTGGAACATTTAATCCATTTACATTTAAAGTAATTATTGATAAATAAGGAATTAGTATTGCCATCTTGTTCATTGTTTTCTGGCTGTTTTGTAGCTCCTTTGTTCCTTCTTTTCTCTCTTGCTGTCTTCCTTTGTGAATTGATGATCTTTTTGTCTTGTATGTATCTCCTATCGGTTTTTGTTTTACGGTTACCCTAAGGCTCACTTGAAACATCTTATAGATATTATAGTCTGTTTATTTCAAACTGCTAACATCTTCAACTGTATACAAAGAAACTACCCTTTTATTCCATCTTCTATGACATTTTGTGTTTCATATTTTACATCTTTTTATATTGTGTATCCATTAATAAGTTATTGTAGTTATAGCTACTTTTAATACTTTTGTTCCTCAAGCTTTATATTAGAGTTAAGTGGTAAACACACCACTATATTACAATATTAGAGTATTCTCAATCTGATTATATACTTGTCTTTACCAGTATGTTGTTTCTTTTCTTTTTTTTTCTTTTTAAAGATTTTATTTATTTATTTGAGAGAGAGAGAGATAGCGACAGAGATAACAAGAGAGAGCATGAGAGGGGAGAAGAGGGAGAAGTAGGCTCCCCACTCCCAATGCAGGGCTCCATTCCAGGACCCCAAGATCATGACCCAAGCTGAAGGCAGACACTTAACTGACTGAGCCACCCAGGTGCCTCTATGTTGTTTATTTTCACATGTTTTTACATTACTAGTTAGCATCCTTTTGTTTCAGCTTGAAGAACTCTTTCAGCATTTCTTGTAAGGCAAGTCTAGTGATGATGAACATCCTTTGGTGGCACCAGGTCTGGGGGTTGTGGTGACTTGTTAGCTCAGGCCATTAGGGTCTACTCCATCACCTACATGATCCTTATCAAGGCCGGTTGCTCACCCTGCCCTTCCTTTCCTGGTAAGGTGAACTCTTTCTAACTTGGAAGTTCCCTCTTGGTGCTAAGCAATGCTGGCTGGGGGGATGAGTTGATGGAGCAAAACAAAGCTGTTCTTCCTTCCCTGTTCGTGTGGTTGTTCTCAAATTTTTTGTTTAAATGCATTACTGAAGTTTATTAAGTGGACTCCAGAGCTCCCCAGTGCTGTTTTTATTTGTGGATGACTGTCTAATTGTTGATCTTTATGGAGAGATGGAGGGGTTTCCTACTCTGCCATCTTGGTAATGTCACTCCCAAATGTGTGTTGTTTTAAGCTACTGAGTTTGTGGTAATTTATTACAGCAGTAAATGAATACAGCTAGGCATTATTCTAAAGGCTTCCTATGTATTATTTCATCCAACTCTCACCTTTTCCCCTCTCCTCATTAATCATGGAGAGGTGTGTTAGTAAGTTGGCCCCATCCTCAGTTGGCCCCACCACACCCACCTTGTACCCACATGTGCAGAATCTTCCTGACCTACCTTATTTTGGGATAAGGAGGACTCTGAAGAGCCTTCAGCCTAGTGGTTTCCCTCAAACCACTCCCACACCACTTCCATAACCTAGGGTCCAGAGTAAGATGGGAAGAAGTTGCAACAGGGAAAAAGATAATTATATTTTCATTGACTTGTTTTATAAATCTGGGTTTTTATATCAGTTTAGGATGATGCATCTGTATTTACCTTAAAGTGGATTGTGGTACAAGATGGATCCATCTTAGATTTCATCCATCAGGCTTTATTCTTTTTTTTTCTTTTTAAGATTTTATTTATTTGACAGAGAGAGAGGGATCACAAATAGGCAGAGTGGCAGGCAGAGGGAAAGGGAGAAGCAGGCTGCCCGCTGAGCACAGAGCCTGATATGGGGCTCAATCCCAGGACCCTGGGATCATGACCCTAGCCAAAGGCAGATGCCCAATCGACTGAGCCACTCAGGTGCCCCCATCAGGGTTTATTCTAAGTAATATCCTTGGTTTGAATACACAGGACAGTCTCTCTCACACACACAAACACACTCATAAACCATAGGTGAGTTCTCCTAGGAAAACCTGCTCTTTATGCAGTTGTGGGAGGAACAGAGAGCAGCAATGTTATCCTACTTCTGACATCTCTCTGCCTTGTAGTTTTGTTTCAAGAGAATTCACTTAACATGTTCCATTGAGGCTGCTGCATGGTGATTTCTGATGGCAGATTTAGGGTTGCATGCTGGCTTTGCCTTGAGTAACCTCTCTGTTCCTCAGTTTCTTCATCTGTAGAAAATAGAATGATATCTATTTGCAGGATTGTTATAAGGACTAAAATGATACAAGTGAAAGTGTCCTGGACATGGCAATCATGATGACCAGCATGCTTACAGCCCTTGCTGAGAGAGAACTTGGGCAGCCATGTTTGTTGGTCCACAGTTGATCAGACCATGTGTGGGTACCTGATACCCCAAAATCAGCCAGATCCACAGGCTGATCAGATACTAATGATGCAGTTCAGTGGAGAAAGTTCTGTCTAAACAGTAAGATAACCGCAGGTTGCTCTCTAGAACCTGAAATGGAAAATAAAGAGGGAATCAGGCAATTAGGGACAAGAACTGAAGCTAATAAGATGTTAAGAAGGAAGAGGTGGGGCCAGAAGCAAGTTGTAATTGTGAAAGTAACAAAGGAAACCTTTGTTTAGAAAGGAGTGGAGAGGCCAGCAGAGGGAGCTCTCACACCCTACTAGTCCTTGTGAATTGCAGACCCTACAGGTAGAGACAGACCTTGCAGGTGTGTATTTCTTTACTATGCCAGCAGGAGGGAGAAAGTTTTTCCTCCTCCCCTGGCAACATCCTAGCTGGTGAGACTGTCACAACTTCAACCAATGAAAAGCCACTATACTTTGAACTCCCGGTTTACTCCAACGGTCTTTTTGTTTATAATGGCCCTTCCAAATTCCCCCTTTCATCTATAAAAAAGGGTTCTTTGTTGTCTGGACTTGCCTATGGTTTTGCTGTAGCTTGCTTTGCTGTAGCTTGCTTCCCGGATTGCAGTTCTCTGCTATTCCCAAGTAAACCCATTTTTGCTGGTAAAATAACTGCAGTTTTATTTTTAAAGCTAATATAGTTCTTGAGTAGGGCTAAGTTAATGAGGAAACAGAAACTATGAGTATGCAAAAGTAGCGAGGTCAAGAAAAGCTATAGAATGGATGCTGAGGAAGCCAGAAGTGGGCACCACCACCCCCCCCCCCGCCCCAGTAAGCAAAGTCTTAGTAGCTGAGTCACATAAATGGCAGAACAGTAGAATGAAGACCCATTAACTTCTGCCACTGAGATGCCTAGTGCCATCTTGGATTCAGAAGAGTTCCTAATCTTGGATTTCCACAGTTTGCTTATCTTCCTTATTGCCACATGACATCTTCAAATGAAGTCCTATTACTTGAGTTTGCCTATGGATCCTTATTTCTCACAAGAGTTTAATGAAAACAAAAGACAGAACAAGTGTTAGTTCTGTCTCATTTTTTAAATGGATCTTGAAACAGTGGGGCATAAGGGAGACAGAAGAATATTACTGGCAAAGGGAATATCAAGAGTCAAGGCTTGAAGCTGAGAAAACATTAAAGATATCAGTGGCTGGGCATAATCTCAGAGCAATAGTCAGAGGGTTGTGATCTCTCACAAAGGGTAAGGCCAGTAGGGTAGAGTAGGATAGTTGGGAACCTAGATGCCCAAGATGGGCAACTTAACTGTGTTATCAGTAGCTGGAGCTCCTCCACTGAGGCTTTGTTATTCTCACACCCTCAGGGTTTTATTTTAGTAAAACATATCATTTTTAACATCTTAAAGATCAGCCAACAATTTGTTATAAATCCTCCCAGGCAAAAAGTATATTAACTTGATTAATGATCAAAAACCTAGTTGTTATTATGGAAGACTCTACCAGATCTGTCCCTTATCTTTGCTTTTCAAGAGCTGTTTGTGTCTTCAAGGAAGCTGCTTGAAAGAAACACAGAAAACAAACCAACTCCCTGTCACATATGTCCCTGTGGCCTGAGTCATAAGGAAATGCAGGTGGGACAGAACCAGGTTTCCTATCTGTGGGCTGACTCTGCCCAGGCCAGACTCAAGTGATGATGATGGAAGTCCTTGGAGTTTGAATACAGGTCAGGGCTAGTAAATACCACTGGGCCTGGGTCCTGATTCAGTATCAGAATCCACTTTCCTCAGGTGTTTTCCAAATTTTCTAGGCTCTCCAAACCTGAGGAACGGCCTTTAGAACAGTGGTGTCCAATAGAAGTATAATGCAAGCCCTATATCTAATTGAAACTTGTGCAGTAGTCATGTGATAAAAGTAAAAAGACATGGGTGAAATTAATTTTAATAATATATTTTATTTAACCGAGTATATCCAAAATATTATTTTTAACATGCAAGCAATGTAAAAACTATTTTTTTGTCCTGTCTTCAAAATCCAGTGCATTTTTTACACATACGTACATCTCGATCCAGACTGGCTACATTTTGTTTTTTAAGATTTTATTTATTTATTTATTTGTTTGTTTATTTATGAGAGAGAGAGCATGCGCGTGCACACGAGCAGGGGTGGGGGTGTGGGCAGAGGGAGAGGAGAGAGAGAATCCCAAGCAGACGCCTCACTGAGCACAGAGTCTAATGTGGGGCTCGATCCCACGACCCTGAGATCGGGACCTGAGCTGCCTGAGAGGAAATCAAGAGTCGGATGCTTAACTGACTGAGCCACCCAGGCACGCCCAGACTAGCCACATTCTAAGTGCTCTATAGCTCCATCTGGCTGGTGGGTACATATTAGACAGCACAGGTCTAAGGAACTTGACTTGCTTCCTCCTTCCCACTCTACCTCCCACTCCGGTCAGATGCAGGAATTTGAGGGGTGGGCCAGAAGTTCAGAGGCCTTGTTGTCATGCCAATGCTGAGTCCACTAGAAAAAACAAAGTTGCTCTTCTTCTGAACCATCCTCATCTATTCCAATATGCCTCTTCTTTCCCCTTCTGAAATCAAGGGCTAGTGCTCTCAGAGAATGTGGTCCATGTTATAGCATTTTATTTCATTTTGCCTTACGCTCAGTTGTTATGTTTCAGATTCCCCAACTGGATTACAAAGGCCTCAAGGACATTTGTCCTACTCCTAGTCATCTCTTTTTGCAGCAAGTTTAAGCACCTAGTCATCAGTACATGTTTGTTGAATAAATGAATGAATCCTTACAGGACTGATAAACATGTATTATGGAAGCCTTTGTTTTATCTGACACCCCCTAGGTCCATACAGCCTGTTTCCTCATTAACAGTGAAGCCAATCAGGGCGCTGTTGATCCCAGCCTGGAAACTGGGGGAAATACTTGCCTTTGTCTTCCAGGGTCTCATGCTCATGGACTCAGTTCAGCAAATAGTTCCTGAACAACTCCCGTGCCCCAGGCATCGTGCTGGGTACTAGTGGAGCTGCACAGATGAGTAAGAAATATCCTTGCCCTCCAGTCCCTAACTAGTATGGGGCCTTTGATAGGTATACACAAATAATTATAATTTTAGGTTGAGTAAACTCAGTGCTGTAAGTAGAATAAAGAGGCCTGGTAGGAGAGGGGCAAGAAGAGGGACTCGCAAAAGAGGCTCTGTTCAGACTCCTCCTTGAGATGATGCTTGAGGTTAAGACAGGATTTGGACAAGTGGGAATGGAAGGAGGAAACAAACAGCTTTTAAAAATCTGACAAATGAGGAAGAAACACAATACAGAGGAGGTGTGGTGAAGAGACTCATTAGGACAAGGAAATGAAACAGACTCCAAAGATAAGAGGTGGGTGGAAGAAATCCCAACAGGGTGGCGGAGGAGCAAATCCCATGGGAGGGGTGAGGACTCCAGAGCTGGTAGGCACCTTGTTGAAGAAGACAATGCCAGGAAGAAGGGCTTGCCAAGTGAAGCTGGGAATTCCAAAAGGAAGTGAGATAGGTCTGTGTGACACACTCATGGTGGCAGAGGCAGGGACTGGAGGAATGAAGAGCCCTCTGATCGAAGAAAGTAGACTCTCCTGAAGAATGTTAAACAACCAGGTTGGAGCAGAGCCCCAGAGGGACAGGGAAAGGACAAGAAGAGATCAGATAAGCTGGAAAGAACTTTATGTGACACAGGAGACGTGGGCAATATTCTGTCTAGTCAGTACTGCATGCCCTGGAGATCACAGGAGCGGTCAGCACAGGAAATCAGACACCAGCCTGGGAAATCAGCCCCCAGTGCAGGGTTGGAAGGAGAGAGGAAACAGCAATTGACTAGGTTGTAGTGTAAATTACAAGTCGCCAAAACCTTTCCCAATCACGGAGGTCGGGATTCATGCCTGGAGGTGTGTAGGTAGTTCTGTACACATACAAAAGTTGCACCAACAGCAGCGGGACAAATTCCAAGACTGGCTTTGGGGCAGGTGTACAAAAGGAAAACAGAGAGAATCTGATTTAAGGAGAAGACTAATTTACTTTCCATTTTTTAAATTTCAGGTGCATCTATTGCCTCTAAGCACTTTTATTTCAGAAAAAAGACAGACCAGACCATGCTCTACCTTTCAGAGCATGCATACAAGGGTGCCTGAAGAACACACGTTTTTGTACTCAGTGACACACACCCAAAGCTGTAAAGGAGACTAATAATGGCTAGTATACATTGAGCATGTGGCAACTGCTAGGCCATGTGCATTATCTCATTTAATCTCCACAACATTACCTATGACAGGGGCGCCTGGGTGGTGCAGTGAATTAGGCGTCTGACTTGGTTTCTGCTCATGTTGTGATCTGGGAGTGGGGGTGGGTCGTGAGATTGAGCCCTGTGTCGGGCTCTGCACTTAGCAGAGTCCACTTAGGATTCTCTCTTCCTCTCCCTCTGCCCCTCCCCGCTCACCCCCTATCTCTCATATAAATAAATAAATCTTAAAACAAAATCAATATTACCTATGACATTATGTTACTATCTTCATTTCTCAGATAGGGAAACAGTTTACATGACTTGCTAAGATCATAATGCTAGTAACTTGTGCGGCTGTCGGAAGCTTTTTATATTATAAATTCATTGTTTTCTATAGTTATAGGGCTATTCAGATTTCCTTTTTTTGTATGTTTTAGTAAGATATATTTCCTAGGAATTTAGACAGTTCATTTAAATCTTCAAACTTATTGGCATGAATCTGGTCAAAAACCTTAATTTTTTAGTAATTTAGGATCTGAGGGGTGCCTGGGTGGTTTGGTTGGTTATGCATCTGCCTTCGGCTCAGGTCATGATCCCAGGGTATACCAACCCTCCCCCCTTTCCCCGCATTGGGCTCCCTGCTCAGCGGGGAGCCTGCTTTTCCCTCTGCCTGCCGCTCCCCCTGCTTATGCTCTCTCTCTGTCTCTCTCTCACAAGTGAATAAATAAAATCTTTTAAAAAAAGTCTTAGAAGAAAACATAGCCTAAATTTTCATGATCTGGGGTTAGGCAAAGACTTCTTAGATACAAAACCAAAAGAAAAATATAAAAACTGGACTTCGTCAAAATTAAAAACTTTTGCACTGTAAACAATGCCATCAAGGCAGTGAAAGACAACCCATAGAATGGGAGAAAATATTTATAAATCATATATATGATAAGGGACTTATATCTAGAATATATTTAAAAACTATTATAACTCAATAATAAAAAGACAACCCAAACTAAAAATGGGTAACGTACTTGCATAGATGTTGATTTGCAAATTCAGGAGCTTTGCAGGTGAAATCTGTAACTGGTCCCATACAAAGAGGGCAAGGAAATGCTGAAGAAATAGGCAGACCACTCCAGATTGGTAGGTGAGAGTTTAATTAGTAAGGGCACTTACATACAAGACTTGTCTTGGGCAGTTGCAAGATGAATAGATATCTGCACCCACCCACCAGAATCTTAAAATTTTATATAGAGGCTTTAACTGAGTTCAGTATATATATCGACCAGGTGGTCTTAACACCATATTGCTCTCTCAAGTCTGCGTCCTTGAAAATGGCTCTCACTGTGGGAAACAGTGGGCAGAACACACATTTCAGGGACATGGGAAGGGATGAGGAGCCTCCACTTGCCCGGGTCCAGGTTGTGGGTCAATCAGTGGTCACATTCTTTCGATGACCTCCTCTGACAATTAGACATTCCTCCAAAGAAGATATAAAAATAGCCAATAAGCATGTGAAAAAATGTTCAACATCATTAGCCATAAGGGAAATGCAAATCAAAACCACAATGAGATACAACTTCACACCCACTAGGATGGGTATATTAAAAAAAAATAATAATAATAATTACAAGTGTTGGTGAGGATGTGGACAAATTGGAACCCTCATACATTGCTGGTGGATAAATGGTGCAGCCACTTTGGAAAGCAGTTTGGCAGTCTTCAAAATGTTGAACATAGTTACCATGCGATCCAGCAAGTCCATTTTTATATACCAAAGAGAAACAGAAACAGACATTCACACAAAAACTTGTACAGGAAATGTTCATAGCACCATTATTCACAATAGCCAAAAAGTAGAAACAACTTAAGTGTCCATCAATTGATGAATAGATAAATAAAATGTAGTATCATCCAAACAATGGAATATTACTTGGCAATAAAAAGAAATGAAGTACTGGGCGCCTGGGTGGCTCAGTTGGTTAAGCGACTGCCTTCGGCTCAGGTCATGATCTTGGAGTCCTAGGATCGAGTCCTGCATCGGACTCCCTGCTCAGCGGGGAGTCTGCTTCTCCCTCTGCCCTCCCCTCTCTTGTGCTCTCTCTCTCTCATTCTCTCCCTCAAATAAATAAAATCTTAAAAAAAAAAAAAAACCTATAAAAAAAAAAGAAATGAAGTACTGATACACGATACAACATGGATGAGCTCTGAATATGTTATGCTAAGTGAAAGAAGCCTGTCACCAAAGAGCATGTTATATGATTCCATACATATAAAATGTACAGAATGGGCAAATCTATGGAGACAGAAAGTAGATGAGTAGTTGCCTAGGGCTGGGAGTGGGGGTGAGGGGGCATGGGCAGTGACTACTGGTGGGTAAGGGGTTTCTTTTTGGGGTGGTAAAAATGTTCTAAATCAGGTTGTGGTGGTAGTTGCACAATTATGTTGTGATACTAAAAACCATTGAATTATACCTATTAAATGGGTGAATTGTATGGTATGTGATTATATCTTAATAAAGCTGTTAAAAAAAATGGCTATTCCATTAAATTGATGCAATATGATTTAAGGTGGGCACCTGGGTGGCTCAGACAATAATGTGTCTGCCTTCGGCTCAGGTCATGATCCCAGGGTCCTGGGATTGAGCATCTCGTTGGGCTCCCTTCTCAGCAAGGAGTCTGCTTCTTCCTCTCCGTCTGCCCCTCCCCTTGCTTGTGCTCTCTCTTGAACTCTCTCTCATGAATAAATAAAATCTTTTATAAATAAATAAACATGATTTAAGGTGCCATTCTATTCATTCACTATTAAACAGATTATTTTTAGTTTTTCACATTGCTTAGTGTAACCAAATACTCCATTTGAAAGAACAGTTTTTTACTAAAACTACTATAAATCATTATAATAGATATGTGATGTCCCTAAGGTCACCTACATATTTTCAACATCACAAATCTGTCAATACTTTACAGGTGTAAAGAACTAGTATCTTCCACACAGTTCTCTCCCATACAATAAGGTCAGTGGCCTGTCCTTAAGCCTCACTTAAGATTACTTTAGCAGTAAGAGACATGAAAGTATAGTGCCTTAAACAAAACAGAAGTTTATTTCACTGTCACATAAAAGTCTAGAGGTAGGCAACCCAGGACTGAGATGGCAGATATCTCTCCAGTGACCACAGGATCCCAGGTTCCTGCTATATGCCCCAGGCTCAGTCTACTGCTCTGTCAACCATAGGGTCTAGTTCTTGCTATTATGGTTCAAATGATAGCTATCACATCCAAGCAACAAGATGAAAGAAACAGAAAGAATAGCGGTGGAAGGAAAGGGGACAAAGTGTATGTGCCAAAGGTCTTTAAGAAAAGTTCCCAGATGCCCTTTCTGCTCTGCAATGATTGACCAAAACTTTGGGACATAGCCATACTTAACTTCAAGTGAGACTGAGAATATGGTCTTTATCCCAGGTAGCATGTGTCCAGGTAGAAATTAGGGGTTCTATCATCATGAAAGAAAGGGAAACACACATTCAGAAAAAAACTAGCAGACTTTGCCAATAACTCATAACTTATCTAATGTCACAAAACCCTACCAAAAGCTAGAGAAAAGTAATCTGGTCACAAAGGATGAAAGAAATAAGATGAACTAAGAACTATACACTAAATTAAGCAGTATGAGGAATGACTATGCCTAATAGTGAAAAGCATCAGAGGAGATATGTTTGCAAAAGGGTAGAGAAATAACCAAAAGTTCTAAAGTGGGGAGAGCATTTTTATAAGATGGGAGCCAGAGGCAATATCCGTCAGACATACTAGGCAAATAAAAAGAAGTTGTTTAAATGAGCAATAAGTAAAATCATACTTTCTTTCACTTCCCATTAAGACCATCAATTTTTAACAGAACACTTTATCTTTGCCTATTTTATTTGTTCATATGTTTCTAATTCCTGAAAGGCTTACGTTATCAACCGATTTTTTTGCTTCTGGTAGTATTTCAAGGATATGCATTGCACCTGGCCTTTTCTATACTCCTAAAGATATAATTACCTTTGTTTGGAAATCACT
Organism: Halichoerus grypus; assembly: GCF_964656455.1. NCBI lineage: Eukaryota > Metazoa > Chordata > Mammalia > Carnivora > Phocidae > Halichoerus > Halichoerus grypus. The sequence continues at coordinate 67,214,455 of NC_135719.1, forward strand.
GTGGTTGTAGTTTTTTATTTACTATATTAACACTATCAGAAAAATACTTGAACATTTCCAAGAAATCCCAATGTACACAACTTAATGTAAATTTACTTAATTCTTTTAATAATTAATTTAAGATCCACAGACAGACTTGGTTTCTATGTAAGAAACAATTTAATGTGACTGAGATAAAGTGTTCAGGAGAGATAATATTTAATGTGTTTCAGGAAAATGTCATTAACATTTAGTTTAGTTTTTTTTTTATAGTTTACAAGTTCAGAAGAGTTTAATCACAAATACAAATATAAATAAGGGAAAGTTACCACAAGGGGAAAATAGAGCTTTCAAATTATGATGCTGAGATTACTGTAATAATGTTGTATTATGAAATTTGAGTCATGGGAGAAAGGCCAGGGCCCAAATATACCCAAATGATCCAAACACTTTTATTTATTTATTTATTTATTTTTTAAAGATTTTGTTTATTTATTTGACAGAGAGAGAGATAGCGAGAGCAGGAACACAAGCAGGGGGAGTGGAGAATGAGAAGCAGGCTTCCCGCGGAGCAGGGAGCCCGATGCAGGACTCGATCCCAGGACCCTGGGATCATGACCTGAGCCGAAGGCAGACGCTTAACGACTGAGCCACCCAGGCGCCCCCGATCCAAACACTTTTAAAAACTGCATTTTCTTTAGATAATTCTACAGTTGGTATGCACTTCCTAGGAGAAAGTACAGTTTTAAAAAGATGATAGCTTCACAAAAAATATATCATGTATATAAAGTAATAAATCCACCAGATTCTATATAGCATGACCATATGAATAAAGATAAGTTGCCGTCTTGAAATCATTATTTAAAAAATAAGCCAAGCATGTTGGCTGGTTTCTGGTCCCCTTTGCAGATCTGCTGTCAATTATATCTGAAACAGGCTACAGGATATACCATGTGAGACAGTGGGGAGAAACTGACTTGGAAAATCAAGACAGTCATGTTCTAGTCCTTACTTGGCCCCCAGTTAGTCAGCCTAGGCAAAACAGCCTCTGAAGGCCTTCACTTCCTCATTGTTCTCTAAGGTTCTTTCCAGCACTGTAGTTCTAAGTTGACTTGAGGGCTCATTTTGGATGAAATAGCATTGTTTACATTAAATCACTTCCGGTACATGTTATCAGGAACTGTCCACACATGAAGTCTGAATCATTAAAATGTTTTACTCCATATTTTTCAAGCCAGAAACAGTAATTTATTTATTTATTTATTTATTTTTTAAAACATTTTATTTATTTATTTGACAGAGAGAGAGAGAGAGACAGCGAGAGAGGGAACACAAGCAGGGGGAGTGGGAGAGGGAGAAGCAGGCCCCTGCTGAGCAGGGAGCCTGATGCAGGGCTCGATCCCAGGACCCTGGGATCATGACCCGAGCCGAAGGCAGACGCTTAACTGACTGAGCCACCCAGGCACCCCCAGAAACAGTAATTTAGAACTCAACAATAACATTCTAATTTTTTAAAATCAAAATAAGATGACCAGAATCATTAAGCTTAGTATTCACAGCATTGAACCTAGAAAAACATGTATAATTAATAGAATGTTAAAGCCAAAAGAGCATATGACAGAGAGAGAGAGCCTGAGACTTCTTATGAAGTGTGTCAATGACAATTACTCCATAACAACTGTGTACTCAGGATCTGTGGACATAACATTACAAGCTGGGGGGAAAAATCCAGCCCAAATGTCAAATCATGGAGCCAGAATGATTCTGAATTTCCTAAAGACACACTCTGAGAAAGAAACAGAATTCTCCCCCATTTCCCCATCCCCCTGTCCCAAAGGGGAGAATGTAAAATTATGCACATCTTTGGTAATATTTTAGAAAAAATAAACACCTAGATATAAAGACAATTAAACTTAACATTTTCTCTTCAATTTGTTTTTTATAGCAGACATGTTAATTTCATTTTGAACATGGTATGCCAAATATCCTGAGCTTCCAGGAATAAAGTCATGTAGCTCCCCAAGGAATTTCTTCATGGCATCAATTGATATATAACCTACAAAATAAAAAATATATATATATTTGAAATCCTATCATACTGTTTTTCAGTATCTTTGATTTATTAGAGTTACAATTTCTTTTTTTTTATTTAAGATTTTATTTATCTATCTGACAGAGAGAGACACAGCAAGAGAAGGAACACAAGCAGGGGGAGTGGGAGAGGGAGAAGCAGGCTTCTCGCGGAGCAGGGAGCCCAATGCGGGGCTCCATCCCAGGACCCTGGGATCATGACCTGAGCTGAAGGCAGACACTTAATGACTGAGCCACCCAGACGCCCCTAAAGTTATGATTTCTAAAGAATGTTTTTAGAAAGAAGTAAAAAGAAGAAATAATGCCAGGGAGAAGATTCTCCATGAAACTTGATAATTACCAGGGAATACCCTCCTTCCCAACTCCCCACTCCCTGCAACCTTCTACCTCTTATTTTATTTATTTATTTATTTTTAAAGATTTTATTTATTTATTTTAGAGAGAGAGAGTGTGCGAGCAGGGGAGGAGCAGAGGGAGAGGGAGACAGTCTCCAGCAGACTCCACGCTGAGCGCAGAGCCTGACTCGGGGCTCGATCCCAGGACCTGAGATCATGACCTGAGCTAAAACCAAGAATTGGACACTTAACCAACTAAACCACCCAGGAGCCCCTTCCAGCTCCTTTTAAAACACAAATATTTGATTATCCACTTTGACTACTGAGAGTGTAATGTCCAGGTTGGGGGTAAAACATAAGGTACCTAGACCAAAATAACTGGGAAGTGTGTCTGGCTTAGAGTATAATCATTTAGAACTATCTATCCAAGTAGCTACTGTAAGAGCACAAACAGCTCATCTTCACTAGTAGAGCAGGGAACACTTTCCTGCACTGCTAACACTGAGATAACATTCTTTAATAAGAAATTAAGGGAAGGGGGCCTGGGTGGCTCAGTTGGTTAAGCATCTGCCTTCAGCTCAGGTCATGATCCCAGGGTCCTGGGATCTAGTCCCATATCAGGCTCCCCCATGGGGTGGGAGTGGGGTCTGCTTCTCCCTCTCCCTCTGGCCCTCAACCCCCACCCCTCCATGCTCTCTTTCAAATAAATAAATAAAATCTTTTAAAAAAATAAATTAAGGAAAATCAGTATTACTGCTTAGTCAACAAAGGTTATGAGTGTGATTAATTTTGATGTCATTAATAATCTGAAATTGATAAGAGTATCAAAAAAAAACCCACCTAGAATGTGGAGAGCTTAAGGACTCAATACTTTAGGGCAACCCATTCGGAGCCCCTCTCACTCTAGAGGGCTTTTGTTTCCTTTCCTTTCTGTTCTCACCTTCACTTAATAAACTTTCACTTCACTTCAAAAAAAAAGAAAAAGGACTCAAGGATTTAAGCGATATTACCTTGATAGCTACTGCTTATCTGAGTGATTATATTTTATGTGTAATATGTTTGTAGTTTATATTAAAACTGACACCTAATTTAATAGTCAGTACTGTATGAGAAAAATTCTGGTAGAGCTCAAAGATGATTGATTTTAGAACACCACCACCATCAACATGTGGTACATATGCATATAGTTTGATTGCTTCTAATAATATATGATAAATTGACAGTTAATAAATTAACTATGAATTCACTAATATAAAACTGATTAGTGTCTTTAAAGATATTTTAATCATAATCATTTACTTTAGAAAATCTCTTGAAGCACTATAACTATACTCCATATGGTTCATGATCTTTGCCTAATGACTAGGTTTCTATGTAAAATAAACTAGTACAGAAAAATGTTAACATTTAGTTAATTGCACATATACACTGTGTGAAGTTGCTAAAGATATGTGTGAGGATAGGAATTTTAAAAATAATTATTACATTAATAAAAATATTCCTATAAGAAGTATAGGACATTTATGCATCAGAAATGGATTATTTTAGCAGTTTTTAAGTAGTTAGGACTTTAGGCTGAAGTTGATTGACACTCAATTTAAACTAGCTTATAAGATTTTATTTATTTATTTGACAGAGAGAGACACAGCGAGAGAGGGAACACAAGCAGGGGGAGTGGGAGAGGAAGAAGCAGGCTTCCCACTGAGCAGGGAGCCCAATGCCGGGCTCGATCCCAGGACCCTGGGATCATGACCTGAGCCGAAGGCAGATGCTTAACGACTGAGCCACCCAGGCACCCTCAATTTAAACTAGCTTAAACGAAAGGGGAGTCTACTAGAAAGATTGCTATATCAACCAAACTGTGAGGAAGGCAGACATTTCTGTGTGGGCCTCAGAAGTAACCAGAGCTCATGGCTGTCTCTCACTGGTATCCAGTTTTCCCTGCATGTTAATTTCAATTTTTCTCTCTTGAGGCAAGTTGGCTTTCTTTACATGGTAGGAAACATGGAACTACATGGCTCCCAAGTTTTAGATCTTAAGAGCTATGGTCACCTGAATGAGAATGATTTGACTGGCTGCGTTCCATGCATAAAAATCTAGAGAAAGAGCTGTAACTGGCCCAACTCAAATCAGGTATTCATTCCCAAGGCAATAGTTGGGGGTGAGGAGCTCATGTTTTAGAAAATGTTTCTGTGTAAATCAGATGTACTGGGGGGAAGAAAAGAGAGTTCCTAGGAAAGGTATTCTATATGTGTCTATGGTAGCCAGCCTCCCAGATGGCCCTAAATGATCCCTATCTCTTGGTATTCACAAATTTGTGTAGTCTCTAGAAGGAGACTCTGTACTTGGTTTGGTCTATATGACCAACAGCACATGGCAGAAGTGATTGTATGGCACTTCTAAGAGTAGAATATAAAAAAAGACAGTGGCTTCTGTCTTGGGTATGCTCTTTTTCCCTCCTGCATTTCTCACTCTGAGGAAAGCAAGCTGCCATGTTGTGAAGAGCCTTATGGAGAGGCCCACTTGAGGAGGACTTTGGCCTTTGGCCAAAAATCAGCAAGGACCCAAGGCTTGCCATAACCACATGAGTGAGCTTTGAAATGGATTTTCCAATCCCATTTGTGCCTTGGAGTAACTGCAGCCTAGCTGGCAACTTGACTGCAACCTTATGAGAGACTTTGAGACAGAAGTATCTAATTAAGATGCTCCTGGATTCCCGGCCCTCAGAAACTATCAAGTAATAAATGTTGGCTTTAAGCTGCTAACTTTTAGAGCAATTTGCCAAACAGTGATAGGTAACTAATACAGTATCCATTATAGGTTCCCAAACTTTTAGTTATCAGAACTTTTTGGTTTGAAAATTTTTACCTGCAAGATATTTACAATTATTACTTTTTTAAAAGATTTTATCTATGAGAGAGAGAGAGAGCACGAGCATAAGCAGGGGGAGGCAGAGGGAGAAGCAGACTCCCCACCGAGCAGGGAGCCCAATGCGGGACTCGATCTCAGGACCCTGGGATCATGACCTGAACTGAAGGCAGCCGCTTAACCAACTGAGCCACCCAGGCGCCCCTATAATTATTAATTTTTAAAAATTAGTCACACATATAGCTATCAATCAGAACTTCTTATCATGGGTGATAACTAGTGATATCAGACTAAAATAATTTAATTCCAGCCAAAAGCAAAAAATAAACAAAAACAGACCCAGAAAATCCCTTGATATTTTATGGGACATTTATGGGACATTTGGCACTATCTGAAGATATTTTTGGTAGTCACAACTTGGGGCCACGGGTTCTAGGGCATAGTTCCAACTTGTATTTTCTGCAAACAAAAATCTAATTAGTTCTATTTTAAGAGACTTAACATTCATTGAACTGAACCCAACCCATTTTGAGGAAGAGACAGTCAAGTTACAGTCACAAAAATTGCTACCACTGCCTAAATTAGAACTGTCACTCACTATATTCCAACAAGAAGTTATTCTTTCCTGTACCAGCAGATGGGCATGATAAAAAAAAAAAAGGAAGTACTTGTCATTTCACATCAAAATTAAAGCCAAAGAATCATCTCTAAAGATTGAAACTTTCTTCCAAGAAAGTGCCATTTAAAATTTTTAAAAATTTTAATATAGGGGCAGCACCTGGCTGGCTCAGTCAGAAGAGCATATGACTCTTGATCTCAGGGTCATGAGTTGGAGCCCAATGTTGGGTGTGGAGGTTACTTAAAATAAACAAACAAACTTAAAAAAATAAAATAAAATTTTAGTGTAGAAATATAAGGAAAGAAAATAATCAAGCAAATAAAAAGATCAGAAAATTTTACTATGGTTCTATCAATAAAATTAACAAAAGATGATCACAGGTTGAAATCTTTAAAAATTCTGACTAATGATTATTTTTGTAGTTCTTTTTTAGTTTGCTTTTAATACAACACTGTCATGTCTTTTGAATAGTCAGGCAGCAATGAAACAGAGCGGCATTGTTACATGTCCAAATCTAAGCATTTGTCTTTATTGTATGGCTGATTTTAATATTTATCATTGATTTTTAAAATATGTTATCAAACACTTGGTAAGTCCAAATGAACATGAGACATTTAGAATCTGGTGATAGAGTTGCCTGAAACAAAATCAATACCAGTAATATGCCACAACCATGGTTTAAGGGGTACCTACATTTTATCTGAATGTTTAGGCCTAAGGATAAATCAGGGTAGCAGTTGCTGCTCCCGATATTAGAACAAGTACTTCTACTTAGTTCATTGTCCTTTGCAGCCCACAATTCCTCCTAAGAACCCCAGAACTGACTTCTCTGTCAAAGCTGGGTAACAGTTTTCTTTGATGTCTCCAAGTCTCAGCCTCAAACGACACATTAAAAGTTCTTTTTTTTTTTTTTTTAAGATTTTATTTATTTGTCAGAGAGAGAGAGAGCACAAGCAGGGGGAGCAGCAGGCAGAGGGAGAAGCAGGCTCCCCGCTGAGCAAGGAGACTGATGCTGGACTCCATCCCAAGACCCTGGGATCATGACCTGAGTCGAAGGCAGACGCTTAACAACTGAGCCACCCAGGTGTCCCTAAAAGTTCTTTTAAAGTGCTTTTCTAAAGGCTATTAACAGAAGAAAAAAAATAATGAAACAAATGGCTAGACCAAAAGGTAAGAAGGAATAGTACTATGAGAGAAGACATCTAGGAATTTGTGGACTAGTTCCAAGAGTCTGATAAAGAGAATGTGATAAATATACAAATGATTTTTAAAATGGAATTTCAAAAACCTATACTTTTTAAGTTGCTGTGTTTTAAACACAATTTTTTTAAAAACCTCTATTTTTAAAATGATCCATGACCCAGGTGCCTGGGTGGCTCAGTCGTTAAGCATCTGCCTTTGGCTCAGTTCATGATCCCAGCCTCCTGGGATCGAGCCCTGTGTCGGGTTCCCTGCTCAGCAGGAAGCCTGCTTCTCCCTCTCCCACACCCCCTGCTTGTGTTCCTTCTCTCGCTTTGTCTCTCTCTGTCAAATAAATAAATAAAATCTTTAAAAAAGAAATGATCAATGACCCTAACTAAATACTACTCAGATCAAAGTATCTAAACATCGACCTCACTCACCCCTATCCCAATCCCAATGGCCACTTCCACCTGATTCCCTTGGTTCCACCCTCTCATGTCAGCCTTAGAAAGCTGTCTTTCTTTATGTCAGGCACTAGAAAACCCAAACACGGAGTCCGTGGACACCTGTGAACCTCTTTAAATTATATGTAAAGTTGGTGTGTTATGTTTGTGTGTGTTTGTATGCTAGGGAAAAGGGTCTATGTTTCATCAGATTCTCAAAGGAAACTATGATTGGAGTTGTCCATATAATTTATCTTCCAAACTGGGACACCTGAGAGTAAAAAACTGATGCCAGGACAACAGACATAAACTGGGACTGTTTTGTGTAAACAGGGATGTGTATTCACGCTACCAATAGACGAGCGTTTTAACAAAATATGGGACCTATCTCTGGGTCAATTCTGCAGATTTATTTAGTGCATTGTTGTACATTTGTTGTAATGCATGTTGTACATGTATTTAATGCTTTATTGTACAAAATATTCTTTTGTTTCTTTCCTACTTGGGTTTTCTCTAAATTTTATTTTATTTTAAATTACCTGTTACCATGTTGTTCACTGGATAATTCTGAAGAGGGAAGTACATCTGCTTTTCTGTAACTGGAGTCGTTATAAAATGCTTTTCTGTGCTATAAAATGAAACATACAGAAAGTCACATTTATATTTGTGTTTTCCTGAGAAATTATTCCAGGCAATATATATAGTAATCTATTTACTCTACAGCAGACTTCAATCTTTTCAATCTTATTGGGTGAAAATGTTATGTGTGGACTTCTTTTGTGCTTCTAAGTAATACAAGTTCCCATACAGATATTTTCGGTTTTCTTGGCCACTTCAAAAAACATATTTTTTGTGTATGTAGGGGCATAAGTCTTTTCCTCAATATTATTAAAAGCAAAATAATTCAGTAATACTTTACAATTAGATAAAATATATATACATATGTAATCTTATGCCAAGGAAAGTATAGTGGGCTCTATTTTAAATAATCACAGCATTTTTTGTTATTCAGTGTTTAAATAATTGGAACTCTGTTAACTATTACTTCAATGCTTTAAATAAAAAATGAAATCTGGGAAAATCATGAGGTACACTAAGATTCTGAAGTGACTTCTGAGTTAAAAAGAGAAAAAGTTAAAGTATTCTGAGTGTGGTTGTGTAGTATAATTAATTATATTCTAACTTTTAAGAGCTTAGTAGTTTTCAACTAAAATATTCTGTTTCCAACTGTGCCAAGTAACAATGTTTACTGTATTTAGACTACATATAACCAATAGATAATACAATTATATGAAAATAAAAACCTCAATAATTAAAAGTAGGGGTCATCCTTAATTTATTATTTTCCTTAAAAAATCTAAAATTACACTTAGTGATAGAAAAGCTTTATTTTCTTTTTTCTTTTTTTTTTTTTTTTTAAAGATTTTATTTATTTATTTGACAGAGAGACACAGCGAGAGAGGGAACACAAGCAGGGGGAGTGGGAGAGGAAGAAGCAGGCTTCCCGCGGAGCAGGGAGCCCGATGCGGGGCTCGATTCCAGGACCCTGGGATCATGACCTGAGCCACCCAGGCGCCACCTAGAAAAGCTTTATTTTCAATTTGTTTAAAAATTAGATTTCATCTGAACTCTTCTAAAAGAAACTACAGCTCAGTTAGGATAAGATCCTTTAAATAAAGTAAAATAGTGTTCCCAGAAGAGTTAGGGACTCTAAAAGGATAACCATTATTATTATTTACTATGGCTTTAAGATTTCTGGCTAAGCAATGAGATGGGGGAAGGTAGAGAAAGAAATGGAAGAGATATTTAGTCTTTTTACTAGAAGCAATCTTTCATATGAACAAATGATATGATTATGCATCCTGAAAAGCATAAGATTTATATGAAGAAAATGTGAAAATGTTCCTTAAGGGCCACAAAAGAAAATTTGAACAAGTGGGAAAAAATACCATTTTCTCAGATAGGAAGATTCAATATCAGAGGTAGTCTCCCTAAGTTAATCTATACATTTTTTATAATGTCACCAGAAATAACAACAGTAATTTTTAAAAAATAATGAACAAGGTGTCTCTAAAATTCAGATAGAAAAATAAACCAGAAAGAATAGCAAGACTAAAGAGGAAAAACTAGCACTAGATATCAAATCGTATTATAAATAACTAAAACAGAGTGGTGCTGTTGCATGACAAATGAATGGAATATAAAAATATAAAATGCAGAAATAGACCCAAATACTTACAGGGATCTAACCTCTGATAAAGGTGGCATTTTAAGACAGGGTGTGTGGGGGGAGATAAATTATTTAATCAGTAGCCACAGGTAGTTAGCTATCTGGAGGAAAAAAAAAGAAAGTGGATCCCCACCTCACATCTTACACCAAGATATATTCCAAATGTGTCACAGATTTAAACTGAAAAATAAAGAAATCATTAAGAAGAAACCATAGCAAAAAATAATAATGATAATAATCTTAAGAGTAGGAAGACTTCCCTAAGTACAACACAAAACCTGAAAGCCATTAAAGAAAATGTTAATAAGCACAAATGTATACAGTAAAACATATTTGCATGACAAAACCCAACATTTTTTATTTTTATTTTTATTTTTTGATTTTTTAATTTGTTTATTTCTTCATTGGCTATATATATAAAATTGACATTAGCATATGAACTTTACTACTTTTTTAAATTTATTAATTTAATTTTCTGTACTTTAATACTGTATTCTTAGTATTTAGATATACTAAGGGCATAGTCATCATTCAAGAAAACTGACAGGTATTTAAAAAAAAAAAAAAACTTTTCCAAACTGATCAGTCTTTCATTTGCTTATCTTTTTTTTTTAATTTTTTTTATTGTTATGTTGATCCCCATACATTACATCATTAGTTTTAGATATAGTGTTCCCTGATTCATTGTTTGTGCATAACACCCAGTGCTCCATGCAGAACGTGCCCTCCTCAATACCCATCACCAGGCTAACCCATCCTCCCACCCCCCTCCCCTCTAGAACCCTCAGTTTGTTTTTCAGAGTCCATCGTCTCTCATGGTTCTTCTCCCCCTCCGATTTCCCCCCCTTCATTCTTCCCCTCCTGCTACATTCTTCTTCTTCTTTTTTTCTTTCTTAACATATATTGCATTATTTGTTTCAGAGGTACAGATCTGAGATTCAACAGTCTTGCACAATTCACAGCGCTTACCAGAAAAACCCAACATTTTTTAAAGTCAAAAGACAATAGGCTAAGAATTAATTGTAACTTATTTCATAATGAAGTAATTCTCCTAAAACGTAAAGGGTTCTTATCAAAAAATAAAAGCAATACTCAATCAATAGAAAAATGTGTAAAGGATATGAACAAACAGTTCACAGAAAAGGAGATATAAGTGGTTCTCAAATATCTGAAGACGCTCAACCTCATTCATCATAATAGCAATTCAAACAAAACTAGACTGAGATACCACTTTATACCTATCAGATTAGCAAAGACCAAAATACATGACAGTACTCTGTGTTGGAGAAGGTATAGGGTTAATAAGATGACTAACTATCCCAGTTTACCCTAGATTGAGGGATTTCTCAGGACATGGGGCTTTTCAGTGTTAAAATCAGGACAGTTCTAAGCAAACCTGGATGTTTGGTTACCCTAGCTGGAAAAGGCACTTTTGTAACAGTTTTTTTTTTTTTTTTTTTATTGGAAAAGGCACTTTTATACACAACCAGTAGGAGCACAAATTGGTTTAACCTGGATGGAGGGCAATTTTAAGACCTATCAAAGAGACAAATCTACATGCCTTTTGACCTCGTAAGAATTACCCTACAGATATTCACACACACAAAATGACATTACATAATCATTCACTGAAGCACTGTTTTTAATAGCAAATTAGAAATTACTTAAAAATCCATTAAAATAAGCAACTAGTTAAATAAATTATGATAAATCCACATAGTAGAACACTATACAAAGCAAAAATGAAAAAGCTCTTTATGTAATAACATGAAATGATCTCCAAGGTAAATTACTGAGTGAAAAAAGGCAAGGGACTGAACAGGGCTTACAGTCTATCACTATTTGTAAGAAAAAGGAGAAATGAAAATACTTACATGAATTTGTTAGTATATGCACATATAAGAAATTATAATATTGGTTACTTCTGGGAGGGAAACTGGCTCACTAGGGACCAGTATTTTCATAGTATCCCCTTTTGTATAAGTTGGATTTTGATAATTAAAATTTGAAAATGGAAAAATAATATGTAGGCATGAAGAACTAAGGAAAAGATTTGTTACAAAGGAGAGTAATGAGTTTGGGACTTGCCTTGTCAGGTATTAAAATACATAAATGAAGTTATATAACTTAAAAGAATATTGTATTGATATAGAAATAGATCCACAGATTAATGGAATAACACAAATAGTTTAAAAATAGATCTCTATATACTAAAAAAAATATGACAAAGGGAAATTACACATCAGTTGGAAATAGATTTATTATTAAAAAAAAGTGGAAACTTCTTATTTGCAAAACAAAATCAATTTAGATCTTTATCTATTACCATACACCAAAATAAATATCTGCAGAATTTAAAATTGATTTGATCTCTGAATGGGAAAGAACTTTTCTGATCATGAAAGCAACTAAAGAAATTATAAAGGAAAAGTGATCAATTTAATGATGCAGAAATTTAAAATTTGTATCTCTAAAAAAGTATAAACCAGACAACAAACTGAGTATATAATGTGACAAACTGGCAAAAGGATAATAAAGCTATTACATAAAGATGCCAGACAAGTTGATAAGAAAAACAATAAGGCCCCCAATAAAAAAGGGAGAAAGGATAAAAACAAACCACAGAGAAGAAATATAAAATGCTAATAAATTCAAAAAGGTTCAAAGCCATTAGTAATCAAGAAAAATGCACATGAAAACAAGATGTATTTGTATAAAACTAGAAAGGGATGGTAGTTATCTCTAAACGGTGGGGTTGCTTATAATTTAAATTTTCTTTATTTTCTATTTTGACAAATTACATGCATTATGTTCATAATAGAATAATTAAATTCATGCAATTTTCAGAAGATTTGGGGAACATATTGAGAAGTGGAAACAGCATAGTGATTAAGAGTTTGAATTCTGGATCAGCTAGACTTAGCTTCAAATTCAGCTTCACTATATGAGTAATGTTGGGTGACATTTAGCTCTCTAACCTGTTTCCTCAACTGTGAGATGGGGCTAATATTTATCTATCTTACAAGGTTATGAGAATCAAATGAACTGATAAGCTCACAAGTGTCTTATATTTAGCAAGTGTTTTTAATAACTGGTTCATCACTTACTATTCAGTATCACTAGTAGAATGCCAACGAAACAAATGCTTTCTGAGTAAGGGCAAAGTATATTTTATCTATGTTCACACTGCACCCTCTGGTGGTTCCATAAAGAAAAGGCTCTAGGTTAGATACCTATCTAAGGTATCTATTCATATCCTTTGTCCATTGTTATTGTTATTGGATTGGACATATTTTCCCCAAATTTGGAAGCCCCCTTTGTATCTTAAACTAGTTTTTGTCAGATGTCTTTTCATGTGTATATTTTTCTTTTGACTTAGTTTATGGTGTTTTTATTGCCAGGTACAAGTTTAAAATATTTTTGGTAGTCACACTTATCAATCTTTTCCTTGATGGCCTCCATGTTTTGCAGGGCAACAATTTCTTAAAGAACTTATGTATCTGATATCTTTACTAGTCAAGTTAATCACTGGGAGTTACTTCTTATTTTCTATTTCCCAGCCTTCTCTTACAAGGTCATTAGGATAATTATTCTTTCCTCTATTAATCCCTTAAGAATATCTTCATGGTCTTACCTCTTCTTATTTTTCTTCCTTTTTTTTTTAACCAGTTTTTTATCTCAAAAAACCATAACAAGTAAGTTCAAAGGAGTGCTATACATAGAGATCCCAAGACTTAAAATATGGATTCTCAAACTTAAGTGGTAGAATGTCTAGAAGTCACAGGACCATGAAACAATGGTTTACTAAACTTAATTAAATGCACAACTTTGTGTAAATTAGATAACAACTAACTTCAAATTATAACAAACCAAATAGTAGGTACAAAAGATATAAGAAAAAAAACTATAGAAGAAAAACTTAAAATTGAAAAAACTATAAAGTAAACCCATTAACTTTTATATTGAAGAGAGACAGCTACTATTTGGTCAGTTTTATTTCAGCAGACCTTTGAATAGCCAGTACTCCTTATGAGTATTTGAAAACCATGGAACTGGAAAACATGGAATTAGGACTAGATAATAAGCCTGAAACAAAGGGGTCTCTCTTAGATCGGCTCTAACACAATGGTAAGTCCATGATTGTCTGTCTTTTTAAATTTAATTTCTTAAAGTAACCACATTACAAACAATTTGGAAAGGAGAGGGGGAAATCACTCAGAACTTCCAATCCTAATAAAATTACTGCTAATATTTCATATATCTTATTTAAAAATTAATGTAACAGTAATCACAATATACATAAATTCTTGTTTCTTTTTTTTTTTTTTTTAAGATTTTATTTATTTCTTTGACAGAGAGAGACACAGCGAGAGAGGGAACACAAGCAGGGGGAGCAGGAGAGGGAGAAGCAGGCTTCCTGCGAAGCAGGGAGCCCGACACAGGGCTCTATCCCAGGACCCTGGGATCATGACCTGAGCCGAAGGCAGGCGCCTAACGACTGAGCCACCCAGGTGCCCCTAAATTCTTGTTTCTTTTGTGCAAGGAAAGTCTAGTATAGTGGTTGGCTCTGGAATTAGACTGACCCAGTTCAAATCCAACTTCTCCCCACTTAATAATAAAAGTTTGTATGACTTCGGGCAAATTAATCTATCTAATCCTAGACCTCTTTTGCTGTAAAATGGCAACGGTGATAATGATAATATCAATGGTGTAAGAAGACAGTGAAAATTAAGTGAGATAAACCCAGTAAGTGCTCAAAGATGCCTACATTGAATTGAATATCAATGCAGTGTATGAATTCAATACCTTTTGGATAATTCTTTTTCCTGATCTGTTGCTGGTTCATTGCTTTCCCTAAGGGCCTTTATTTCATTTGGTGTTACTTCATCATGCTGTGGATAGCAAAAGAAATCACATTTTTGAAAATCAGCACATAAATGATCCAATCAAAAGTTTTTTTAAAAAGTAAAAAAGTAAATTGGCAATATATATCAAGAGTCATAAAAATATTTATACACTTAGATCCATTCAATCTAGTTCAGTGTCAAAAACAAAATTTTGCACACACACACAATTGTACTATTTGTTTTTAGGGCTATGTATGAATACGATGTATTTTTAAAATGTCAGCTGTGGTTGTATTAGATTGTAAAATTTTGACTAATTTTATTCTTTTCAATTTTTGAAATTTTCCCTGGCCATATTAATTTTTAGTTTTTAAAAGATAAGGAAACAAAAAATTTAAATTTAACTAAACTTTCTTAAAATCCTTGACTTGAAAATTCCTAGGCTTCCTGTGAGTTACAAATCAAAAACATGAAGTAAGCTGAACAAATTACATTTCCCCTTCAAAATGAAAATGAAGTATTTAGCTATGGAGTTATGAAAGAACTAAATATATATTAAGCTTTTCAAAAAGATTATTTGACAGTGACTCAGATACTGATACCTGTCACATAATATAATTACTTAATATGCCATTAGGAAATTTCTATGTTTAGATCACAAATCCACTCCAAACAATACTAATGTTCCCCAAATTACTTACCAGATTTACCCTTGTTGTTGCCATTCAATGAAGTACTTTCTACTTATATATTCTATGGTTACATTATTATAATTGGCTAATATCAATCAATATTTTGAAAGAACTAACAAAATCATTTATCATAAAAACATATAATTTCTAGAATCAATCATCACTACAGGCATATTCTACTAATTTTTCTATGAAAAAATTCTACTATTTTTCTATGAAAAAATATTGGATTGGGTAGGAGCTGAGAAAATTTGGTTCCATTTTGCTATTGTCTAGCATGTGAACTAAAACAGGTTTTTACCTTCTCTTTACCTCGGTTCTCTCATTTCTAAATCTGAATGATTAAATTAATGGGCTTTAGGAGCTTTTTAGCTCTAAAGTTCTGCATACTCAATAATTATTGTCACATAACAACCATTTGATCACCACTCACATCCCTGAAAACACTATGACTGACAAGGATTAGATATTTTGGTCCTTAGAACCAACATAGCCAAAGATACTAAAATAACTATGATTTTCAGATGATCACAACTTGGGAAGAAAAAACAAATTAATGAAAGAATACAAAATGCTTAAGCTAATTGTTTGGCTTCAGACATATAAAGATTTTTCTACCTAAGTGTTTATTTTGAAAATTTTCAAACTCTGAAATGTTAGCGAATAATACAGTAAGTACTATATACCTTTCACCTAGATTCATAACATGTTAACATTTTTATCACTTTGCATGCCTTCTCTCATTTTTTATTTTTTGCTGGACCATTTGAAAAGGTTTGCAGATATTATGACATTTTACTCCTTAATCTTTAGCTTGCATTTTCTTTCAAAAGCATTCTTTTGTCTTTATAATACCACCATCACAATTAAGAAATTTAACATTAATTCAATATCACCTAATAGTCCATATTTAAATTTTCCCAATTGTTCTCAAAATGTCTTTTTAACTTTTTACTTAAAAAATATCCAGAATCCAATCAAGGTTTATACATCACATTTGGTTGTTATGTCTTCTGATCTAGAACAGTATTCCTGTTTTTGTTTTGTTTTGTTTTTTTATGACATTGTTTTAAAGAGTCTAAGCCAGATAGTTGTTTTGTGATGTCTCACATTCTGAAATTGTCTGAGTGTTAATTAGGTTAAGCATTTTGAACAAGAACACTCACTGTATAGATTATATGCTTTTTATTATATCACATCAAGCTGAACATAAGGAGAGGTTATTCCAATTTTGGTGATGCTAAATTCGACCAGTTGGTTAAGGTGGTGTCTACCAGATCTCTCTACTGTGAAGGCACATCACTTACCTTTGTAACCAGTAAGTAATCTGTGGGGTGATAATTTGAGAACATGGTTTTAACATCCATTAATGACCCTGCCTAAATCAATTATTTTATTGGGGGTGGTAGTTACTATTTTATAAGGAAAATTTCCCTTATCCCACCTTTCCTTTCCTTCCTTCCAATCCTCCTTCTTGCCTTCCTTTCTTTCCTCTTTTCACCTCCTTTCCTTCCTTCCTTCTGTTCTTTTTGTCTTTCTTTATGCTTTTGGAGTATCACTATTGAATCATGGATTCTTTTAAATTTAATGTACTATAATTCATTACTGCCATTCTTCTTGATGCTCAAATTATCCTAAATTTGGCTACTGCATGAAGATTTTGAAGTAAGTCAAAAGCACTGACAAATTTGAAGCAGAATAGCAAAAGCTATAAAACAGTCAATTTTCAGTATTGTACACATTTATTGAGGGGTATTATTCAAAACATTTAACAGATGACACAACATGGGAATTAGTAAATCAGAATCTATGCTGGCAGTAAAAAACTGGTAAATACTGTATCTAATTAATGATAGAAGCAAATTTTCAAGCTTTTTACATGAATAATTTTATTCATATGAAAATATCTCAGTGTACTAGTGTGAAAACAGTATCAGACAAGATAATGTTCAATAAAAGCATGCCCTTTAAATTCCATAACCTGGATCACTGGTGTTAACATGTCATAAGTAAACATTTTTCAGATTACATTGCTTTCAAAATTTTTTGAAACTGTAGATTTTAACCAAGTACTTTAATTTACTCTTACCTTCTCTATCAGAAAATGTTGGTCTTGTTCCCAAATAAAACTACCAAGTTTTCTTCTTATTTCTGTGGTAAGAAAAGCAAATTCAATACTATTTTTTAAGTAATTTTGTAGAATTTTCTGAAGTTTACTTGAAGTCTGAATTTTCCAGGCCAGCATTATTCCACTTGCATCAAACTCACCTAAGATACTTGTTTAAAATGCAGATTCTTATTGAATCAGAAGATTGAGGAGGAGCTCAGGAATTTGCATTTCTAACAACCTCCCAGATGATTCCAAAGCATTATGAGAATCATTGTTGTAAATTTTTTCTGCTGGAATTTATGACTTCATTAGATATCTTTGTCTTTAGGCCAACCATTAATAAAGAAGACAATTGTCCAGTTAAAATAAAAGGTATAAAATTCCTTAATTTGTAGAGTAGAGGTCCTCAAGTATTCAATAATTTGGTAAAAGAAGAGTGAAAGAGAAACAGGTCTAGTGGGCATAGTAGAATAGGAATTCTAACAATGCTCAGCATGTCAAAGGACTATGTCGTCATCCTTAATGATCTCAAAAGCTTCCACAGTAGCCCACTTGAGGACAAAAAGGTAACATTCCTCTAGACCTATGTTGTCCAATATAGTAGCCACTGGACTAGCTATATATGGGCACCATATTGAAATGTGGTTGGTCCAAAGTGAGATGTGCTGTGAGTGTAAAATAAACACTGGATTTCAAAGATTTAGCATCAAAAAAAGAATGTAAATATCTCAATAATTTTTATATTGGTTATATATTGAAATGATAATATTTTGGATATATTAGGTTAAATAAGATATATTCTTAAAATTAATTTCACCTAGGGGCACCTGAGTGGCCCAGTTGGTTAAGCGTTTGACTCTTGATTTCGGCTCAGGTCATGATATCAGCATCAGATCAAGTGGGGAGTCTACTTGAGATTCTTTCCCTTTTCCTCTGTCCCTCCCCTTGCTTGGGCTCTCTCTCTCTCAAAATAAATAAATCTTTAAAAAATTAATTTCACCTATTTTTATACATCAATTTCTTATTTACACTAGAAAATTTAAAATTAGTATGTGGTTCACATTTGCATCTCACACTTCTAGACAATA
Source organism: Halichoerus grypus (assembly GCF_964656455.1). Taxonomy (NCBI): domain Eukaryota; kingdom Metazoa; phylum Chordata; class Mammalia; order Carnivora; family Phocidae; genus Halichoerus; species Halichoerus grypus. The sequence goes on from NC_135719.1 coordinate 67,232,939, forward strand.
CTGGTCTAGGTGGATAATAATGTATGCTTTTTATTCTTAAAAAAGAGCATGTTTTCATTTAAAACAGATCTTTTTAAATTTTACTTACTACTATTATTTTTTTAAAGATTTATTTATTTATTTTAGAGAGAGAGAGAGCATGTATGTGGTGTGTGTGTGTGGGGGGGGTGTGGAGCAGAGGGAGAGAGAGTCTTAAACATACTCTGCACTGAATGTGGAGCCCCCAACGCAGGGCTTGATCTCACAACCCTGAGATCATGACCTGAGCTGAAACCAAGAGTCTGACACTTAACTGAATCACTCAGGTGCCCCATCGTTTATTTAGAGAGAGAGCACACGCGCACATGTGCGCAAGGGGGGGGGGGGTCTTTAAGCAGGCTCCAGGCCCAGCACAGAGGCTGACGTGGGTCTTGATCTCACAACCCTGAGATCATGACCTGAGCCAAAATCAAAAGAGTAGGATGCTTAACCAACTGAGCCACCCAGGCGCCCCAGTGTATAAAGAATAATACAAGGGGCGCCTGGGTGGCTCAGTTGGTTAAGCATCTGCCTTCAGCTCAGGTCATGATCCTGGAGTCCTGGGATCAAGCCCCAAGTTGGGCTCACTGCTCACTGTGGAGCCTGCTTCTCCCTCTCCCTCTGCTGCTTCCCCTGTCTGTGCTCATTCTCTCTGTGTCAAATAAATAAAATCTTAAAAAATAATAATAATACAAACATACGGGTTCATTATTATAACGAATCTTAAAATTTCATTACAATGAAGAGATTCAAAACTAGCAAACATTTATTAAATGTTCACATGTCAGACTACTTAATATATTATCTCATTTTATCCTCAAAACAACTTGTTAAAGTTCACAAAACTGGTAAATGTTGGATCCTAGCCAGTGAGCACTGTGAGGGCAAGATCTGCTTTTTGTCTTATTCACCACTGAATCCTCAGCACCTGGGTTGAAACCTGACACATAGGAGTTTAGTGAATGTGTGAATGAGCAATAAACAGACAAAGCTAGAATATACACCCAAGCCAATCTGATCCCAAGTCCATGATTTTCCACTTATATTAAATGATACAAAACACAAAAATCTCTTATTGAGAACAAAGATCAGTCAAGTTGGGAGACCTAGCTGGATTTGGCTAACAGAGATCGGATAAATTATCTTTGCCAACCTTTTTGCAAGCATGCAGGAGGAAGAATGAAATGACCTAAAGCCACCGAGTTTTTTATTTCAGCATTAGCTACTGCAGAGAGATAGCAGGCGTGAAAAACTGTAGCATTATCTTCTATGTAATCAAGGCTCTGATATATTCTAGGAGAAAGAAAGGAAATATTTTAGGTTATAAAATAAACAAGAATGTATTCAACCTTTCAAAAGAAAGAATAGGTGAGCGGAAGTAGGGATAATTATCTACAGGCAATCAAGATACTGGGGAATAAGGGAGTGGGGAGGGGGCAGCCAGGGTGGTGATTAGACCTCTGCTTTGTAATCATAATGTGAAGGGGGATCGCAGGTGGGCGGATTGGAGGCAGAGTAACCTCTCTGAAAGCTACTATAGTCCCACCAAGAACATTTACAGGGGTACACGGTACATGTACGGTGGTGTTTGGCCACCGACTGATTAATGGGGGTGGGGTTGTTATTCACAAGAAACTACTAGGGTTTTAAGTTTGAGAACACAGGACCTGGTGCAGGTGTGAAGGGGCAATCAGGAGATTTGGTAGGAACATACTGAGTGTGATAGGCCTTCAAGGCACCACGTAGAGTTGTGGGAGAGACAGCTAGAAACAGAAGACTGGAACTCAGGGAAGACTCGTGGACCAAGTAGGAGGCCGAGTCATTGTGGCAGAAAGGAGAAGAGAAAGCTGGTTTTTATCCCTCCCCGCTTCCCATCTAGGACTGAAAACTTGCTCCTTTCCAGTCTATTCCTATCGTCAATATTTCTTAGTGACTGTGACTTCCATCTTCAGCTCCTGGCTCATTATGACCCAGGAGGCACTGCCAGGTGGCCTTCAGGTACCTCAGCGTGTCTGGGTGGGAGGCATCACAGCTGAACAAGAAATCGGCGGCCCTGGCGTCACTGATCGAGCCCCCTTCGGCCACTGCGGAGGCAAGAGCACAAGGTGAGCCTATCACGTACCCCGGTGCCAAAGCACCACAGAGAAGAGAGATGCTCTGCCCACCACCTCACCCGCGCCTTCCACCCAGCTGCCTACCCCAGAACTGCCTCAGTTCTCGGCCGACGCTGCCGCAGAACCAACCCCGCTGCCCTTGAAACATGGCGATCGGCGTGCGTGCGAGGGTGTGGGGGAGAGGAGGGCCTAACGGGGATCGCTGATTGGGCTGAGGTGCGAAGCCAAGCTCGATGATTGGTTCTCAGAGTAATGGGCGGGAAAAGCCTGAGGCTAAAGGAAGTGGAGTCTGGTCACTCACTACCAGAGAGCTGACGGACGCGTGGGATTGTGGAGAAGCGTCTCATGTTTCCCCTGATATGGCGGAGAAGGGTCAGTCATGCTTGTGAGTTTTAAAACCCTCAGTGTTAAAGTTGTTGTGCTGTTGTTACAGGCATGGTCACACGTTCTGTGGCATCAGGTGTTATTTTGAAGACAAACTCTTTTTATCGTTTCATTTATAAATGTTTCAATTAGAATCTCTCAAAGAGGGGCGCCTGGGTGGCTCAGTCGGTTAAGCGGCCGCCTTCAGCTCAGGTCATGATCCAGGGTTTTTGGGATCGAGTCCTGAGTCGGACTCCTTGCTCACCAGGGAGCCTGCTTCTGCCTCTCCCTCAGCATGCTGCTTCCCCTGCATGCTTCTCTCTCTCCGTCAAATAAATAAAATCTTAAAAAAAAAAAGAATCCCTAAAAGATGAGGACTTTTAGAAAGACAAAACCACAATACCATTATCACACTTAAAAATAATGATTCTTTGATATAGTCAAATTTCACCAGTGTTGAAATTTCTGTTTTGTTTTGTTTCAAAATTATGCTTTTCTTTTGCAGTTTCCACAATCCACCACCTACCCCCTTACATCAGTTTTGATAAGCTATATTTTTCTGGTGTTGGGTCCATTTAATCTAAAATTTCAAAAATATTGATATAAAGGTCATAAAACATTTTATTATCTTTTTTAATGCCTGCAGGTTCTGTAACAATAGTTCCTTTTTCATTTGTTATTATTTGTGCCGTTTTATTTCTTAGTCTCACCAGAGGTTTGCCAATTTTATTAGTCTTTCAAAGAACAAACTTCTGAATTTGTTGATACTTTTTAATGTATTTTCTATATTATTAATTTCTGTTGTTATCATTTCCTTGGTCTTAAATTGCTGTTCTATTAATTTCTTGAAAGAGATGAGTGCCTTTCATTCTGTTTTCTAATATGTGCATGTAAGGCTATAAATTTTCTTAAAACTGTGTTTACTTTAAAATTTCCAAACACGTGACTACACAGTTATCTTATTGTTAATGATTGCTGGTTTAAATGCATTAAGGTCAAAGAATAGGACTTTTAAAATGTACTGAATGTATTGAAATTTCCCTTAGAATTGAAGTATATGGTCAGTGTTATGTGTTTGCAAAGATTATTCGCACCTGTTGGATATTCTGAGTGTTGGGTGCAGCATTCTGCATGTTTATTGGGTCAAGTTTGTTAATCATATTGTCAGATTTTTCTATCAGTTATTGAAAGAAGCATATTAAAATCTCCTTTGTGGATTTATTGATTTCTTGTTAATTTTTGCTTTATATATATTGAAATTATGTTGTTAGGTGCATGCTAATGTATACTTGTTACTTTCTACTTAACTGAACTATTAAGCACTTAAATATGAAAGGCAAAACTTTAAAACATATGAATAAAGCAGGGGAGAATACCTCTCAGGCCTCTGAGTAGAGAATAACTTTTTAACAGACACAAGGATTAACCAGTAGGAGAAGATATTTGCAGTATGAATAACCAACAAAGGATTAGTATCTAGAGCACGTAAGTAACCCTATGAATCAATAAGAGACAAACAACACAATAGAAAATATGGGCAAACACCTGAATAGACATTTCATAGAAGAAGAAATTTAAATGGCCGATAAACTTATAAAAAGATGCTCAGCCATAGGGAGCTGGAAATGCATACTAAAACTATGAGATACCATTATGTATCCACTTTACTGGTACATAATTGAATTGCTAAAAACATAGATTAATGGGAACTGTAGGAATGTAAATTGGCATAGTCACTGTGACCAACAATTCAGCATTACTTACTTGAAGATGTGCATAACTTATCTGCCAGCATTTATTACATATATACCTAGAGAAGTTCTTGCTCCCCTTTACCAGTACACCTTGGACAATAATGTTTATGGCAACATTGTTGCTAAAGCAACAGCAACAACCAAAACCAAACTAGAAACAACCACTTATTTATCAACAGTAGTTTGGGTATTTAAACTGTTGTGTTTTCATAGAATGGAATACAACATAATTTTGAATTTCAAAAAAGCTAAGGAAGACATAGAACATGATTCCATTCATTTAAACTTCAAAAAACAGGCATAACGGGGTTCCCTGGCTGGCTCAGTTGGAAGAGTTTGTGACTCGAACTCGGGGTGGTGAGTTTGAGCCCCACGTTGGGTGTAGAGATTACTTAAATATTTTTTTTAAATTAAAAAAAAAAAACAGGCATAATGAATCTTTCTTTTTAGGGATACATATATATGTAGTAAAGAAAAAACTAAACAGTATGGTTGTTGGAAAAATATACCTATGAATTATTTTCAGAAAGGAAAAAAACAGATACAAAATGTAGAATAATGATTACCTCAGGGCCTAGAGAGGGACACATGGGGCCTTAAAAGGTTTTGATACTATTTGCAAAACTAGATGGTTAATTAATGAGTGTTTGTTTTTTTATCATTCTCTAAATTGCATATATATATTACATACACTCTTTTGTGTGTATTTTACAGTTTAATTCTTAAAAATAATCAAGTAGGTCAACTTAGGATTTTATCTAAAGTAGTTAAGCAAATATTTGGCCTTGAGTAAATCACTTTTACTCATCTGAAAAATTAATTTGTCCAGAGCATCTCTTTTCTTGGAAGTACTTGGTAATCCAGTATTACTTTTTTTCTCCTATATCTCAACTATGTTATACAACTGTGCAATATTGCCACTGCTATTCTAAAAGTCAGTTTAATCCCAGAAAAGTGCAAGGCATTCTCCTTTTAAGGTTCTCACCTCAGTGAATCCTAACCCACTGACTTTTCCTTCTACTTCGTATTTTTGTTACTAGCAGCCTCATCTCCTGTAGCCTGCGATAAAACAATATATAAGATAGCCCTAATCATAATTCTTAGTGAATACATTCAGAGTCTATTTCTAGCAGGAAAGTCTCGTATTGGTGTTTTATGGTTCATACTCATTCGAAGGATTCCTGCCTTTAATTGTAATCTGAGTTCTACATAGAAGGATTGTTCAAATTATTCAGTATAGAATAACCAATTATCTGGGAAAACTGTGTGAAAATAAATTTGTGTCATCTATGTTGAGACAAATGCTGGAAAGTTAAGGTAGTATGTTAGAGAAAGTATTAAGGTGGATACCTACAAATAGTGGAAAATATGTATACATATTTTCTGTGGTCTGTCCTTGTTCCCCTGGTGATTTGAAAAAAAATTCATTTTTTCCCTTTTTAAAAAAAAATTTTATTGTGGTATAGTTTATATCCCATAAAATCTGCCCATTATAAGTATACGGTTCACTAATTTCTAGTATATTTATATAACTATGCAACCATCACCACAAAAAAACCCATTCATTTTTAGGAGTATATTTACCAAATTCAGATTAGAATTTTTATTCATTCCTATTCATCTTTCACTATCTCCAACTTAACCACCACTTTTCTTTAGAATTTTCTCTTCCTATTCTGGTGAATATTAACCTCCCCTTTCTCTGAATTCTGTAGTTCTTGTCTATCCCCAAGGACAGACTTTAGATATCGATTATCTAGAACTTTGTATATACTTAATAGGTAGGAGCTAGGCCCTATTCTGGCCCCCAAACTCTGTCATACTACTTGAAATTCTCTACCACAGTGTCTAAAACCCTATCATTAGAAATATTACTTATTGAGTATGGACTATTTGTTAGCTAGTAAGTAGTACCAGGTTGATGCTAAATTTTCTGAATTTGATAATTTAGTCCTGTGATTATGTAAGAGAGTATCTTGGGGGTGCCTGGCTTGCTCAGTCAGTAGAGCATGTGACTGTTGATCTGGGGGTGGTGAGTTCAACCCCTACTTTGGGTATAAAGCTTACTTTAAAGAAAAAAGAGTATCTTGGTTCTTAGGAGATACTCACTGACGTATTTAGGAATAAGAATCATAATGCCTGTAACTTAATCTGAAGTGGTTCAGCAAAAATAACATTAGCCATACACTACACACACAAAATCATATGGGGTGGATATGGGGGAGAGAGAATAAGAAAATGTGGCAAAATGTTAATAACTGATGAATCTGAGTGGGGAGTACAGAAGCGTTTATCATACAAAATGCGATTTTTCTGTTTGAATTTTTCTTAGAAAAGATTAAAAAAAATTCCTTTAGTTCAGTAATTCTCTGCCCTACCTGCACATTAATATTACCTGAGAGCTCTTAGAATTACAAATGCCCAGGCTCCACCTGCTAGAGATTTTGATTTAATTACTCTTGGGTGGGGTCCAAGCATCTTAATTTAAGTCTCTCCAAATGAACCTTTTTTTCTTCTTATGCTTCTTTTATGTCTTTTGAAACATCTAGCAAGGTTTCAGGCGCAAAACAAGCCATTACATTCTGATTGAAGTGAATTTATTTATTTATTTATTTATTTATTTAAAGATACAAAATTTGGGGCTTCTGGGTGGCTCAGTCGGTTAAGCGTCTGCCTTCAGCTCAGGTCATAATCCTGGGGTCCTGGGATCAAGCCCTGCATTGGGCTCCCTGCTCAGTGGGGAGCCTGCTTCTCCCTCTCCCATTGCCCCTCCCCCTGCTTGTGTGTGTGCTCTCTCTCTCAAATAAATAAAATCTTTTGAAAAAAAAAGATACACTATTTATTTATTTATTTAGTAGGCTCCATGCCCAATGTGGGGCTTAAACTCACAGCCATCAGGAGTCGCATGCTCTACTGACTGAGCCAGCCAGGTGCCACAGATTTTTTTTTTTTTTAAGTAATTTCTTAAAAGTAGCCATAGTCATGTCATGGCTGTTTACCCAACTCAGCAGCTATGAATATGTGTATACTGTAAATGCCAACAGTACAGGAATATTACCTGTGGTATGTGTGTATCCTTCCCTTTATGATAAATAAGCTAGGGGGCTTTTACCCTGCCAAAGAGCTGTGCTAATTGTAATTTTAAAGGGCCAGTGCTGCAGGTCCTAGATAACACCCCCACAAAAAAAAAAAACCCTATCAGATATAGAGAATGAAGCCCAGTTAGATGGGACTTCGAAGGAAAAGAAGGGATAGTTCATCAAGGGTACTGCTGAGATAAATGATGCTAAGAACTTTAGACTTAGAAGGAACATGCTGGAGAATGAGTATACTGGAGAGGACAAGATGAAAAATACTGATATTTAAATTATAGGTAGGAATGATGAAAAGGACATAGTCAAAAGCAGACTGAAATACTTAAATATATTTGAGTACAGAAAAACAAGTACCTCCATAGACAAATAAAGCAAGAAAAAGAGAGTGAGAGAGTCAGATTTGCTGGACTAAAAAGTATCTTGAGAGAATTCAAGACAAAATTATAAACTAGCCCAGACGATTTCCTATTTTTTTTCTATAAATCTCTGGGACAGTTTTTTTTTTTTTTAAATTACAGTAACAAGTTCTAGAAAAGAAATGTGTTGCAAAATTTATATTAAAAGATAAATAGGGGGGTGCCTGGGTGGCTCAGTTGATTAAGCGTCTGTCTGCCTTTGGCTCAGGTCATGATCCTAGAGTCCTGGGATTGAGCCCCTCGTTGGGCTTCATGCACAGCGGGGAGTCTGCTCTTCCATCTCCCTCTGCTCCTCCCCCCGCTTGTGCTCTCTCTTTCTCTCAAAATGAATAAATAAAATCTTTTAAAAATAAAAGATAAATAGGAAGAAGAGTACACATCTGAAAATTTATCTATTAAGAGTCTTGTGCTGAGAATAATGACAGCATAATAGAATTTCGGGACACGTTTGGAAAGGGTTTCCAAGCATCACAAACTGAAGTTGCAGTTTGCTCCAGTAACAATAGTATGATGATCATTCTCATGAAGAGTGGCTCCTTTGTCATAGAAGACCCCAGAGAAGTGGAAGGATATCTTGAAAAGCTCCAGTGAAATCCACTTAAGACACTGAGAATGGAATTTAGTTTGCGAATCCTTTCTTCATTATTCCAGAGTTCCCCATAAACTGGGAAGAGAAACCAGTGAGACTGGTAAACTATTTTAATACCTCTTTAATAACACTCTGAATTTACACAATAGCATGACTAATTACTGTGGATGTAAGATATGCAAGGGTTCTTTATTCTCTCCACCATCATTAAGGCAAGGGCAGAAGTAGGGATAAAGTTTCTCCATGAAAGTGCTAGTGAAGGTGTAAATGTGGGTCATGGTTTTAGCATTGTAGAAGGACACCTGCCCTCCTTCATAATCAAGGTATACGCCCACCTTGTTGAGGTTGTTAGTCAGTTTCAGACTGCAAGACGGCAAATCCAGAGCCTTTAGGTCAGTTTGGTTCCTTAGTCTTAAAAGCCAGAATCCTTGCTCAGGAGTTAGAGGACAGCTGCCCTTCCGAATGATGGATTCTCTGACGACTCCAACTGTCCATTTTGTCTTCTTTGCTACTTCTACTTCCCAATACCACTTTCCAGATGTGAAGCCTTTTGAGCCCAGCACAGCCACACTTGAGTCAAACCTCTCTGGATCATCAGGCATTACCTGCTTAATGTCACCATGCCACACACTGGTTCGATTTTTGGAGAGCATCAGATTTGGGTGAGCTGTTTTAGGGTCCAGAGTTAATGAAGATAGGCCTAGTAAGAAAAGACAGCAGGGCATGGAAGAAAAGGGATGAATGCAAATTCCCATAATAAAAGGCAGTTTTTACACAGACATCAGTACTTTATCTTCCCATGCACATATACTCTTAGACAAGTAATTACTTATATACTTTTTATTGTTTTATACCCATGTGGCTATATTCTGGACATTTTTTAATTTGTGGTGCAAATCTGACTTTACTCTGAAGCAATTTATGCTCCAAAACAAAGAAAACAATACAAATAATATCAGTCTGTACTAATAAATTTAAGAAAATGCAAATGCCGAAGGCATAAAGATTAGGTAAGTTTGTCCTTGGAAAACCTTTTAAAGACAATAAGTATTTCAGTTATGAAATGTATTCAGGATGCATTGGGTAAACAGAGGCAAAAAGGAATGGGTTAAACATAGTGAGAGGGAAGGTAAGGGCTTGCCTATTAGAGGCAGGTAAGTCTGAGCTAACTGAGAGGGTTTAGAAGACAATGGTGAGAAATTTATATTTGGTTTAATAGATAATGGGACTTTTGAGATGTGGAGTGGTTTATGCCACTGCTAATCAGAATGTGTGGTTACCAATCTGGGACAAAATAGTACAGAAATTAAGAGTAAGCTCTTAGAATCTTTTCTTTCTTTCCTTCCTTCCTTCAGATTTATTTACTTATTTTAGAGAGACAGTGAGTGAGGAGGGGCAGAAGGAGAGAATCTCCATCAGACTCCCCGCTGAGTGAGGAGCCCAACCTGGGGCTGGATCCCATGACCCTGAGATCATGACCTGATCCAAAATCAAGAATCAAACACTTAATCTACTGAGAGCCACCCAGGTGCCCTGCTCTTAGAAAGTTTCATAGCAATCTGATAGAGTAATTTTATGTCAGTTGATCTAATAATTAAACAACTGGGCTTGCACTTTGTAATATTTTTTAATTCTACTTTTTCGGGTAATTAGTTTATATTGTCTTCCACAAATATATCAGTCCATGACAGGTTGAGATTTTAAAAACTGGTTCTTCATCACTGGTTATTTGTCTAGCACTGGTTTAGACAAGTAAGTGGGCAGCAGTGTAAAAAATTTCTAAATGAAGAGATGTTGGAAGCATATCAGCAAAGAGATAACACAAATTTTAGGTGTAAGGTAATCAAACCTTGGCACAAAATTTGATAAAGGAAACAAAAAAACTGTGTTCACGTAAGGGACACAGATACATATATGTATATATTTGTTGTTAATGAATTTATTTATCCTTGGAAGTGAGATCAGTCCAGTCCAACTTTCTCTTCCCAGAGAATCCAGAGTCTTTTTTATCATCCCAATGAATTCTCTTCTAATAAGAGACTTTGTAGAATCCTGACTTTTTTCATACAGGCTGAATCTTCCCTCCCTCACATATCCCCATTTGCCTTGGGTTGTTGCTCTTTCCAAGGTGAGGACTGGGATTTCTTTGGATATGTCCAACTCCTCACCAACGTTTTTAGAACCCCAGTCTGCTGTTGTCACCAAGCCTCTCATACCTCCAGCTAATTCAGCCTGCCCTGGCTCCAAAGATTCCTAGAAGTCCACTTTGCCTCCCCTCTTTTCTTTTCATACCATATTCGGTCCAACAGTAAATTCTGTCAACTCCACCTTTAAAATATATTCTGAGCCTACTCAGAATACAGATAGATAACTTTCACAAATACTGCTGGCCTGGAACTATTGCAATAGCTTTTTAACTGTTCTGTTTCTACTCTTGCCCATCTGCATCCTATTCTGCCATATGAATGAGATCATCCAGTTCTACTCAACACACTCTTATGTTTTCAATCACACCCAAGATAAAATCTGGAGTCCTTACAGAGCAAACAGGACCTACATGATTTACCTACCTCTGTGACCTTATCTCCTAACACATACCTCCCTTACTTACTTTGATCCAATCACTTTTACCTTTTGGCTATTTCTTGAATGTACCAAATTCATTCAGAATTTAGGGCCTTTACAGTTTCTTTCCTTGTCCTCAAACACTCTTTCCCCATATGGTTCCCTCCTTTATATTATTCCAGCCTTTCTTCATGCAAGTTCAGTGAGAGGTTAGTGATAGAATCTGGGTAGGTATAGCAGTGTTCACTATAAAATTCCTTAAACTTTTCTGTATGTTTGGCAATGTCCATAGTAAAACATGGGGGGGGGGAGTTAACTCCTCAAAGACTTTTTTCTGGCTAATATCAAAAATAGCGTGTTCATCTGTCCATCACTATTTGTACCCTTTTCCTACTTTATTTTTTCTCATGAATACTTACTTACTGAATGTACCTTGCTTGATTTGCTTGACAGTGGTTATCACTATGTGAAATTATTTACTGTTTCATTATCCATTTCCTGCACTAGAATGTAATCTCTGGGAGGGTGGGGACTTTATCTGTTTTGTTTCCTCACATACCTTCAAAATTTGGAATTGTTCATAGGCATTCAAGTAACTATTTATTAAATAAATAAATGAACTTTAGAGTTCCATCTGAATCCTTGACACCCAACTAATTCCACCATGCCTCATATTCCTGTTCTCCCTGGCCAAAACCCATAATGTAGACCCTTCCAATGATTTATTCTCTTATGTACTCTTATCCCCATTATTCTGTTCTTTGCTTCCTCTACCTTCACCCATCCTCCCACTGCTCCCACCCATCCCTTTCCACTCTGCCCTAAATAACTCTCCTGCACCCTCGCTTTACAGAATTCTCTCATCACCATCTTACTGTAACAGAAGTCTGACTGGTTGTTCTCCAAAAAATACAACTTGAAAAGTTCATGAGACTATTTTCTAAATTCAGAGCCAGAGATCCAGGAGCCACCACTGCCATTTCTAGACCCCTACTCAAATCCTTATCCTCATGTAAAAATCACTCTTCTTTTGAGGCTCTTGTCATTCCACCTCATATTATCCTCTATCTCTATTTGATGTTACTATGTACAGACTTCCTCATTGTACTCTCTGTACTTTGCGTTAACTTTACTCCACTACCCCAACTCCAGCCCATCATCCCAAGTGATTTCACTATCTTTTGGATATGGCCATTTTTCCATTCTTGCTTTCTTGATTTTACTGCTAGTGACTTTTGACTCCATTACGTTTCAGCTGTCCATATTAATGACCACATTCTGGACCTTGTAGTCATTGGGAACTATTCATTTTCTAAAATCTTAAACTCAGATATCCCATTCTCTTACATTTTATTTTCTCACTCTCATCTCCCCTACAACCATTACTTGACTTCATTAACAACTCTGGTCCCTTATTTCTCCTTATTATCCTAATCTGGCTGCTTCCTGGCTTAAAATCCTTCCCTAAACCACTTAGCATTGGCAGTTTTATTGCCAATAACCTTATCACTTTTATCCTTGTATCTGCAGCATCTGCCATGCAACTCTCCAACCCTGGATCTATCTAGCTATCAAAATTCACATGCTAATTCCTGACCATTGCAGGAGGAAAATCACAAAATTATACATGTAGGTATTACTGCAGATTCATTATTTCCACTCTGTGCTTGACCATCAGCACTGCCTAGAACTCCTGCATTTCCCAATCCGACCCTCTCCAGTTCCTCACAACAGCAATTTCAGACCTGCAGTTCCCTCCTCAAACTTCTGTTCCATCACTTCCTTCCTTATTGCCAGGCAGATGACTTCACCTCCTGCTTCACAAAGAGACTATAGTACATCTTATAGGAATCCCTCAATTCTTCCCACTCATTCTGCAAGTTCCATCCGATAAAATTGTTTGCCTCTACCATTTTATCTCCTCTACATTTTCAGAGGAAACTGAGGAAAGTCAATACTTCTCTCTGCTAGATCGCACTTGCTCTTCCCTACTTCCATCAGTTATCCCCTGTCTTATACCATTGGTTTCTGCCTTTCTATAGGCTGTTTTCCTTCACTGTGTTTTAAAAAGTTCTCTTTTGGAGTGCCTGGCTGGCTCAGTTGGAAGAGCATGTGATTCTTGATGTGGAGGTCATGGGTTTGAGCCCCACGTTGGGTGTAGAGATTACTTAAAATAAATAAAATGTTTTTAAAAGTCTTCTTTTGACTCTGTTGCCACATTCACATCTTCCCTTTTAGTGAAGCTTCTCTAGTGAGTGATCTATTCACTTCACTACTGCTTCATTCCAAATCACTCCTGAACCCTTCATAATATAACTTCTACACATTCCACTCTTTTAAAATTGCCCCACTGAAAGATAACCACACACACCAGTACACTCACAATCCTAGCAGCCAAAGTATATTAAGAATTTATACAACTTATACAACTGAATAGGAAAAGATATTTGCAAATGATATATCCTCTAAGGGGTTAATTTCCAAAATATATAAAGAACTTAGACAACAACAAAAAAACAAATAATCCAATTTAAAAAATGGGCAGAGGACCTGAATAGACATTTTTCCAAAGAAGACATACAGATGGCCAACAGACATGTGAAAAGATGCTCAACATCATTAAGCCTCAGAGAAATGCAAATTAAGACCACCTTACACCTGTCAGAATGGCTAGAATCAATAACCTAAGAAATAACAAGTGTTGGAAGATGTGGAGAAAATGGAACTCTTGTGTACTGTTGGTGGGAATGCAAATTGGTGCAGCCACTATAGAAAACAGTATGTTGTCTCCTCAAAAAATTAAAAATAGAATTACCATATGATCCAGTAATTCCACTACTGGGTATTTACCCAAATAATATGAAAACACTAATTTGAAAAGATATATACACCCCTGTTTATTGCAGCATTATTTACAATAGCCAAGATATGGAACCAACCTAAGTGTCCATTGGTTGATGAATGGATAAAAAAAGAGGTGGTATATATACAGTGGGATATTACTCAGCCATAAAGAATGAAATCTTGCCATTTGCAACAACATGGATGGATCTAGAGGATGTAATGCCAAATGAAATAAGTCAGAGAAAAACATACCATATGATTTCACCCATATGTGGAATTTAAGAAACAAAACAAATGAACAAAGAAAAAAGAGACCAGAAAACCTTTTATTTAAAAAAAAGATTTTATTTTTAAGTAATCTCTACACCCAACATGGGGGGCTTGAACTCACAACCCTGAGATCAAGAGTTGCACGCTCCACTGACTGAGCCAACCAGGTATCCCAAGAAAACAGACTCTTAAATATAGAGAACAAACTGGTTGTTGCCAGAGGGGTGATGGGTGGGAGAATGAGTGAAATAGATAAAGGGGATTAAGAGTACACTTATCTTAATTAGCACTGAGAAATATATGAATCATTGAATCATTTTATTGTATACCTGAAACTAATACAACACACGATACGTTAATTATCTTGAATAAAAAAATAAAATTGCCCTTACCAAAGTCCCAATTCCTGTTAAAAATATCTCTTTCCAATCATTTTCTTTTTTTTTTCTTTTTTCTTTTTTCTTTTTTCTTAGAGCGGGAGAGAGATGGTGGGGGGTTGGAGGGTAAAATGGGAGAGGGAGAGAGAGAATCTTAAGCAGGCTCCACGCCCAGCGTGGAACCCAAATGCAGAGCTTGATCTTACAACCCTGAGATCATGACCTGAATTAAAATCAAGAGTTGGATGCTTAACCAACTGAGCCACCCAGGTACCCCTCCAATCATTTTCTAAATTGGTCTTCCCGTTTGGCATGAGTGAATGCTCCCTTCTTTTTGACACTGTCTCTCCTTAGATTCTGTGTCAACTTTGTTTCCTGGTCTTCCTCCTACCTCTTTTGCCAAAATTCCTCAATCTTTTTGGGAGGCTTCATTGCCCTTTTTTTATTTTTATATAAGATGCTCCCTCCTTAACTGTATGTTCTCACTTTTCTTGGGAAATCTCATTTACAACAATAGCTTCAGCCACCCCATCATTCTGATTATTCCAGCCCTGGCCTCTCTTCTGAGCTCGTTAGAATAGTTACCCATTTGAATATATTCACTTAGTTTTCCTATAGGTCCTTCAACACAACATGGCCAAAATTGAACTCCTCAACCCCCTCCAAAATCTGTATCTCCTATAGCTCTATCCTTGACATTACCTTTCTCTATCCCCTACTACCAATTCCTGTCCAGTATATTTCAGCTTCTGAAATTCTGTCTCTAGAATCTATTCTTTATTTTCCATTTGTGTTCCTATGCCTTTGGCTTAGCTCTTAATAACTTTTCACCTAGGTAGCTGGTATAGACTCTACTTTGGTCTTTTAGCCTCTTATTCCTGAGAACAGAAACTGTGTCTTTTATTTCTATATCCATTGAATCCAACTTAGTGCTTAGCACATAGTAGGCTCTCTGTAAGAGTGTGTTGAATGAATGAACGAACTTCGGTAATATTTTACTGATACACGACTAAAAGAAATATATTAAAGTGTTTTAAATTGAATTATTTCTGGGGCGTCTGGGTGGCTCAGTCATTAAGCGTCTGCCTTCAGCTCAGGTCATGATCCCAGGGTCCTGGGATTGAGCCCAGCATCGGGCTCCCTGCTCAGCGGGAAGCCTGCTTCTCCGTCTCCCCCTGCTTGTGTTCCCTCTCTCGCTGTGTCTCTCTGTCAAAAAATAAATAAAAATCTTAAAAAAAAAATTGAATTATTTCCTACACTGGAATTGATAAAACTACAACCAGCAGGCCAAATGTGGCCTGATGCCTGTTTTGTAAATAAATTTGTATTGAACACATTAATTGAAAATTGAACACATTAACAGCCATTCATTTACACATTGTATATGGTTGCCATTTCACTGCAATGACAGTTAAGTAGTTAAGTTTTGTGGAAACATACAACCCACAAAACCTAAAATATTCACTATCAAGCCATTTATTAAAAAAGAACCAGCCTCTACCCTGAATCAATAACTTCTATTATAAGGCAGGAATGGAGAAAATATGAGCCTAAAGAATAAACAAAGATCTAGAAATAAAAGTATGAAGTATATTTTACCAAGGTTTGACCAAAGTTACATTATTAGTAAAATAGCCATAGATTAAATGAATCTCATTTGATTTTCTTAGATGTAGACTTATACCAAAAATAAAGAAAAATCAGTTTGTGCTTTAAATGATTGCTAGAAGTGAACTTTGATTTTACAGGGTGAAGAATACAAGAAGAAAAACTTCATGTGATCTGAACACTGCTAGAATTTGCAGAGTAGAGCAACACAGAAGAGGGAGCTATACAAAGATTTTCAAATATCTACAAAGGGATTCTCACACAAGTTTGGCAATAGTTTTCAATCCTGCCAGCCATAATGGGAAAATGTTGTAATATGTGGAACATCAGGCAGAGTACTCAGAAGGGTATTACATTAGGAAATGGGCTAAGTTAGCCCTAGATTAAAGACTGCTCTTGAACCACTCTAGCAAAGCTTAAACACCTCAACAAAGCTTAAAGGAAGTGTCAAAAGGAAAAGGGTTATTTAACTACATGCCAAAGTTAAATCCAGTAGAACTTAAAGGATTACAACAAGATCCAGTGAACAGCAATGTAAAATTGATCATCTATGGCACTCAATAAAAAATTACCAGCCAGAAGAAACAAATCTCCCATGCAGAAGAATTCCAAATAATTTATGTAGATACTCCACACTCCTTAAGTGTGGGCTGTGCATAGTGACTTCCTTCCAAAGTGTAAAGGGGTGAGGGAGTAACTTTATAGTGGGAAACCTGACAAACACTACCTCAGCTAGGACAGATGGTATGAGTAAAAACAAATACCAAGATGCTAGATTTAAACCCAATCATATTGATAATAACATTAAATGTCAGTGGTCAAAACGCCTCAATTAATTAAGGGATTGTCAGATTGGATAAAAAAAAACACCAGGCTTTACATGCTAGCTACATAAAGTGCACTTAAAATATAAAAACACTAACAAGTTAAAAATAAGATGATGGAAAAAGATTCACTGTGCTGTGATGTATCCATAAAACATGATTATTGATATATGCAACAACATAAGTAGATCTCAAAAAGCATTATGCTAAGTGAAAAAAGCCGGACACAAAAGATTACATAATGTATGATTCCATTTATTTGAGAGTTTAGAAAACTGAAGTGAAATAAAGCAGATCTGTGAGTGTTAGGGGCTAGGGAGAGAGTGAAGGAACTGACTACAAAGGGATATGCAGGAGTTTTGGGGGTGATAGAAACGTTTAGAGATGTTTACAGAAGTTGATACATTTGTCAAAACTCATCAAATTGTACACTTAAAATTGGCATATTTTTTTCTATGTTAATTAAACCTCAGCAAAACTGTGTTTTCAATGTCAATTACTTGGAATATTTGTTAACAGGAACAAATTTGATTTTCATTAAATCAGTAACTACAAACAATAATAATAATGATTCTATGTGAATTAAAAAATATATTAAAAAACTTTATTTAGAAGTTTATTTTATAAATATTATTTAGATGGGGCGCCTGGGTGGCTCAGTCATTAAGCATCTGCTTTCGGCTCAGGTCATGATCCCAGGGTTCTGGGATCGAGCCCCGTGGCATCGGGCTCTCTGCTCAGCGGGAAGCCTGCTTCTCCCTCTCCCGCTCCCCCTGCTTGTATTCCCTCTCTTGCTGTCTCTCTCTCTGTCAAATAAATAAATAAAATCTTTAAAAAAATAAATAAATATTATTTAGAACTTTATTTTATGTTCTTAAATTGTCATTTGTGTTCTTTTCTCCAGCTCAGTCCCTTGGTATCTGCAGGATAAACAAAAACTTGTGTCCTTATTCGGCACATCTATTGAAATTATTGGTTTTCTTTTGAAGCACTGAAGATCTCTAAACAGTCTCCTAAAAAGTTATACTCTACATTATGAACACCAAACACAAGAGGATCTATAAAGACTCTATTATATACAAGAGTATGTACAGTAACCTCCTCGTTCAGGACAGAGAAGCCCAGGGATTTATATAACTGATTTATAAAAACAGGATAAAATAACTGGTTGTCACATTTGATAGAACAATGAAACAAAATCATAGGCTGAGAAGTAATTCTCACATCAGACTCTATTTACCAGTGAAAAGTCATAAATTCTTAGGTCATGGTACCAGAAGAAATTCAGTCATACTGACTGAAGTCATACCATAGTCTTCTTTTGGCTAAACTCCACCCTTCCCCCATCCCAAACTCTGTAGTACTAATTAGGGCCACAGAAGAGGTCCCACAGAAGGAACATAGATTCCTGGGAGACCCAGGAACCAATAACCACTACCCACTGATACCTGGAGAGAGAGAAAACTGCATTTCCCTCCACATCATGTATTGGATGGGACCTTTGTACAGGCCTGGGTTCAGCTTTCTGGAGATAAGCTCTCTGGGCATCAGCACCTTCATTCCTTGTTCCAAGCTGAAGGGGACATAAATCATTTATTCTTAGACATCCTCCAGGGACTGAAGGAAAGATATTAATACCATACAGAAACACTTACCTATCCAAGAGAGATGAGATATCCTAGAAGAGGAAAGGAGTAATAAAGAAGTTAGATGCCTGCTTATCAACACCAGAAATTTCTTTGGTGATACTGGCCACCACCAGAATTTGACCATAAATACTGGGATCCTGTGCAGATGTCTCCATTCCATCACCACCAACTCTTCCCATCCTCCATATGCCTTTTCTGATCAGGTATCCTTCATCTAACCCAGGACAAATTGGCTTTATCTTATTCTGATTTTCTAGAGTTCTCTTTTACATGGAAAAAGAGAAATTAATAGTTAGGCCATTTCTGCCTATACTGCTACATGGTTTCAATGGAAAACCACTATAGGTCTTCCAGTCCCAAAGCCACTTTTCCTTACTCTGGCTAAGTAAACTTCTGATTGCTGAGGTGATAATCAATGACACTTTAGAGGTCAAGCTTCAGGTAGTAAAGACTGGCAAACACCTTTCAAATAGGTCAGTTGAAAGCCAGTCTAAGATACAAATCAGGTTGCAACATTCTTATTTTTGAGAAATAAACCTTCAAAGTTCTTTATGAATAAATATAAAAATATTAATAGATACCATTATTAATGGCATTATCTTTTTTAGGAGGGTGAAAATAAAGCTTCCTATTGAGTGTAAGGCAAAAGTAGCCTTCTGCTTTTCTCCCAGAGAATCTAAAGAGCACTACAGTAGGTTTTTTTCCCCGTCCTGGTGGGGAAAAGCTGCTTCTACATCTTTCTAACCCTCTTCCCCCAACTAGTATACCCATAATTATGTTGATAGGGAGTCTCACTTTGAGAAAGTCGAAGGGATTCTGCTGTTCCATCCGTGCCTGGATGCTCACCAACATCTCCTTGGCTAGGAGACACTGTTCCTGAAGCTGGTTCAGATTAAGCTCCATCTCCTCATTCAAGGCTTTCCCCTCTTCTCGGAGCTCATTTAAAATGTTCTTTTCTTTGCCGTGCAGGAACTGATGTAGCTTTAGAAACTCCAAGGAGATGTGTTGCTGCAGATGTAGCTTGTTTTCCTGGAAACCTCCATGATCATCACCATGGTAATTACTGAGACTAGCACTTGGGGATGGGGGTCCACACCACCAGTACTCATACAATTTGGGAAATACCATAACAGGAAGATGCATTAAAATGGCTCTTGAGTATTATCACTCAACTATATTAAATAGTAGGAGTCCTTTGGGAGACTTGCTTATTTTTCTCAGTTAGTTTTATAATAGTTCAGGAATGAAATAGTCAAAAGTGGTTTCTAGGTACCTATTGCAGTACTGGGGGTGGTAACCAATGCCATATTAAATAAGGCTGTGGGGTTAATTAAACATTCTAGAATGAATGATAGTACCCTCCTACCCAGAAGTGATGTCTACCAAGTGATGCTGTTAAACTGGGGCCATAAGGAGGCTGAAAGAACTATTCTTATCTAGAAATCAGAGCTGGGGGGATGCCACTTCCACTGCCAGGACAATATAGAAGAAACAGGAGATGGACAATGTCTGAAGCACTGAAATTGATAACTGCTATACCCCTTTCTTAAGGTACTGCAACATCCTTCTGACATCCAGGCTTCTCAGATCCTTATCCTCCTCATTTCTAGTGATCCCCACCTTTATCTACTCATTCTCTTAATCACCCAGGACTTTATCATCCCCAGCAATTTCACCAAAACTAACTTCTTATGCTCATGTACTCAGGTACTTCTATTGCAACAATTCCTGGGTCTCAGCCTAGATTAGTTCTTCATGTATATGTTCTCATGGTACCCTTTATTTTCATTTATACTAATTATCACAGTTGTCATTTTATTGCTATTAATGGGATTACTTAGTCCCATTAATCCGTCTCCCACCCTAGTGTAATATAGTATCTAGTGTAATACCTTACCCACTCAATAAATAATTTTTGAGTGAATGAATGTTGACTGTAATAGCTGAACTGGAAACTCTTACAACAGAAACAACATTCTCTGGAGACATCATTATTTCCATCTATCCTTCTTCTTTCCCTCATTGTACATATTTCTTCTTCCAGATGCCAAAAGCCAGAGAAGATTCTCCTCCATAGAATAATTAGTGAAGAAATAGAACCCCCAATTTAGCCCCATAACCTAGGGACTGCTTTGCCAAGTTTCTGACTATTAATGTTCTCCTAGAGCTCCTGTGAAGCTCTAGGCAATAGTTTATTTAGTTTGGGGGAAGCTAGGAAAGATCAAATTGGATGGTAAAAAACCAGCAATCCAAGAGACCTTCAATCAGAGGTAGCCTGGTTATAAACCCAAAGAAAAGAAATGTATTTCTTTGGACATAACAATCTTTAGTGGATTTTTCTGATAAATCCCTTATTTTGCCATATATAAAGGGAAAGATCAGACAGATCTCAACCTCAGAACAATCACCTAGTGATTGAGCCTTCAGAAGCATCAGCCTGTAACAGGAAAGGTCAGTCTGCTCTCTCTGTTGATCAACCATTGAGAACTTATTTCCCTGCTATATTTCTTTCCACCCTACAGTGTCTATTTTCTAATTCTATAGCCCAGGTGCCATTTAGTGTATTGATAATACACGTACAGGCACCTTTCTACTCATATAGCTGAAGTTACAAGGAAGGTGTTTCAGTTCTATCTCATAACCCCTCTACCCTGCTTCTCACCTTGTAAGCAGCTATAGCGTCTTTCTGCATATTCTTCAGGGACTGAAGGTCCTTCAGGGTTGCCTCCAGTTGACCTTGATGGATGGTGAGCTCCTTCTGGGGATACCACACAGAATTAACCCACACTAACTTGGGAGATGAAGGACCATAGGGCTATCTCTCCTAAAGCCCCAGGGTGTGAGGAAAAAAAAGTGAGCTATTGCTGCAAGTCTTTCCTTTCCCCTAAGTCATAATTCCTGTCTCTTCTAAGAATTGTAAAGAAAATAAAAAGCAGCAGAAAAACTTAGTTTTATGCTCTTATTGGCTTACTACAGGGGTTTGAAGAAGATTACATTTTTTACTCTAGTTATACTGTTCTCACTAACTATACTTTTACTTACATTGTTATCATTTAGGATACTCATTTCTTTCTTCTGCCCATTCAAATGCAAATGATTTCCCAATTCAAGCTTTCATTCACCATACATCCCCTATTTCAGTTTTCTCTAATATTCTTTGAAATTCTAAATATTTATGAATTACAAATATGACAAAATTTAGCTCTCAATAGTAGACTATCTTGCTTCTGTTGTTTTATTCATTTTAAACTTGACTAAATTTCAAGACTTTTATAACAAGAGCAATATCTTGTACGTCCATATTCTACACAGCATCTAGCAGAGTGCTGTCACGGCAGGGTATAGGTAAATAAATATTTGATTGATCGAGGGAGTAGGCCAGAGCTACTCCACTGCTCCTTTCCTATAATCAGCAACTCTAGAAAAGAACTTTGCAAGGTATGTTATATTTTCTGAGCTTACTAATAATCATCTGAATAAAGGGGTGGGGTTGAAAGAAAGAAGAAACCCTACAAAAGATTTTTCCCAGCTTTCCTAAGGCATTATTCAAGACCTAGGGCTCACCCACCATGAAGAAACGGACAGCATCAGAGATCTGCAGGAAATCTTTAGACTGCCCCACAGATAACCGAGCATCTTTGCATTGAAAGCAGATCAGTTTCCCATCTGGCTTACTGAATAGTTTCAGGTTCTCTCCATGCTCTGGGCACTGTGGATGGCCCTTGAGTAAGGGTAGCTTCTTAATCTTCTCTACCAGCTTCTCGAGTACAAGGTTGAACGTACAGTTGCTATATTGACATAGCATCTTACACTCAGGACAGAATGTTTCTGCTTGCTGCTTCCAAAAGTTTTGGATACAGGCCTGGCAGAAGTTGTGGCCACAGCTTAGCATCAATGGATCACGGAACCAATCATTACATAGTGGGCAGTGTAGCTCCTTAGTAATATCTTGTATCTGCACTTTAGAGGGTATCTGGGTGATCAGATCATGCACTTCCCCATAGTTGCCTGGGTCGATGTTGGAGGAGGGTCTGGAAGATACCTTTGGGAAAGAACAACTAAAATAAGTTTCTCTTTCTTGCTACCCATTTCAGCACTCCAGGAGAGTGGGCTCCGTTCTTAAAGGAGCTGAGAATAGGTGCAGCCAGAGTAAAAGCACCAGTCTCCTCTTTGAAAGTGATCTGATAAATTCATCATTTTCAAACGTTATTTCTACTCCCAACACTATTTCAACTTTAGTGGAGAGCTAAGGCAGAAGAAAGAGTACACAAACTAAGAGTGCTTTTTGTTGTACATTCTTCTTTCCACCCACTTGCCCTATGTATTACTTAAAAGTTTTACTTTCAACTTCTGTTCTATTAGTTATTACTTTTTTGTTTTGTTTTCTAGAAGTCATATACAAAGAATTGGAAGATCAGTCAGATTCCTCAGTGATATAATATCACCGACCATAATATAATCCAGACTTTTCCTCCTCCTTTTTTAAGAACACATTACAGAAATAACATACATATAGAAAAATCAGAATCATGCATACAACTCAATGACTTTTCACAAAATGAACACATCTGTGTAATCATCACCCTGAACAGGAAACGGAAAACTACCAGCATTCCAGAAGTCCCCCATATGCCTGCTTCAAGTCACTATCCCTCATCAAGGTTGACCCCTATCTTGACTTCCAACACTATACACTAGTTTTGCCTGTTTTTGAATTTTATATAAATGCAACGATGCACTATTTATTCTTTTGTTGCTGACTTCTTTTATCAACCTTACATTTGTGAGATTTTTACATATTATTCTATGTAATTGTAGTCCATTCATCCTCATTGCTGTATAGTATTACATTGTGAAAATATACCATAATTTATTTCTCTATTCTACTGTTGAAAGACTTTTGGGTAGTTATCAGTTTCAGGCTATTATAAATAGTGTTGCTGAGAACATTCCAGCTCATATAATATATATACATATATATATAAATACAAGTGTGTGTGTATGTGTATATATATATATATATATGGATTTGTTTTGCTTTCTTCAACATAACTTTTGAGATTCATCTGTGTTGATACACATAACTGAAAGTCATTCATTTTCACTTCCATATAATATTCTATTGATGAAAATTTATTTACTTGTTTTACTGTTGATAGCCAATTGCACTGTTTTGGTGTTTTGCCATACAACCAATGCTACTATGAATATTCTTTCACATGTTTCCTGGTGTGTATATACATATATGCAAGGGTTTTTCTAGGTTATTTAATGTTAAACCAACTTTTCTTTCCTGGAGCTAACCTATCTTGATCATAATATATGTTTTATGTATTACTAATGTATTACTAGATTTAGTTTGGTAATATTTTATTTAGGATTCAACCTCTATGTTCATGACTCAGATTGCTTTTAATTTTATTTTCTTAAACCATCCTTGTCTGGTTTTCTTATCTAAGTTATACTAACTGCATAAAAGTAATTGGGGAGTGTGCCTTCTTTTTCTCTTCTCTGAGTTTGTGTAAAAATAATAGAATTATCTGTTCCTTGAGTATTTGGCCAAATTCACCAGCATAACTTCTGGGATTGATGCTTTGTTTTTTTATTTTGCATTAGCTGGAAGTACTGATTTACTTCTTGAATAGTTATGGGATCATTTAGATTTTCTATATTTTTCTGACACAGTTATGGTAATTTGTATTTTTCTGGGAGTTTACTTTGCCTAAGTTTACAAATGTATTGGTATAAAACTATATTCTCTTATTATCTTTTTATTGTGAGATATAGATACATAAGAGTATATAAAGCATTTATATATATTTTAAATAATAATAACAAAGCAACACTTTGTAATTACTACCCAGGTTAAAAAGTAAAACACTAATTGCCAATACCTTTGATGACCCCTGTGTGTTCTTTTCCAATTGCATATGTCTCCTTTTTTCTCATAGCCAATATTCTGCCTTTTGACTTGAACATTACTATACTTTTCTCTATTATTTCATCATCTATGATTGCATCCCTAGCTAATACAGTGTTTAGTTTTTTCTTCTGTTTTGAACTTTATGTAAATGGAATTATACTGTATGTATCTTTCTGTAACTTGTTTTCCTTTTTTTTTTAACATTATGTTTGTAAGATTAATCCATGGAGAAGCCATGCAACTGTTCCTTTTCAATTATATATAGTATTTCATTATGTGCATATACCACAACGTATGCATCCAGTCTACTGTTAGTAGACATTCATTTCAATTTTTCTGACTACTACACACAATGCTTTTAATAATATTCTTGTATGTGTCCCTTTGTGAACATGTATAAGAGTTTCTCTAGAACCTATACCTAGAAATAGAATTGCTAGATCATGAGATACGCATCTCTTCACCTTTACTAGATAATACCAAACTGTTTGCCAAAATAAATGTAGCAATTTACACTCCAGTAGCAGAGAAGGAGAATTTTGGTTATCCCACAGCCTCATCAACACTTATTGTTGTCAGATTTTCTAATTTTTGCCACACCAGCAGATGTGTAATTGTATCTCAGTAGAGCTTTAATTTGCATTTCTTAGATTACTAATGCAGTTTAACATTTTTTCACGTTAGTGGATCCTCTTTTGTTAAGAGAAGAAATGTCTAAGTCTTGCTCATTTTTCTAATGAGTTGTCTTTTCCTTACTGACTCAGAGTAGTTCTCTATATATTCTAGATAGTAGTCCTATTTTTTAAATATTTATTTATTTATTTATTTATTTATTTATTTATTTATTTGAGAGAGAGAGATAGTGTGGTGGGAACAGAGGGAGAGAGTCAAGCAGACTCCTGGCTGAGTGCGGAGCTGGCTGCAGGGCTCAATCCCATGACCCACGAGATCATGACCTGAGCCAAAACCAAGAGTTCAACACTCAACCGACTGAGCCACCCAAGCACACTGATACTAGTCCTATTTTGGTTACCTGGGTTATAAATATCTCCTTCCATCTCTCAGTACATGGCTTATATTTTCACTCCCATTATAGTGTCTTCCCATGAATAGAAGTTCTTAATTTTAGTGTAATTCAATATTTATCTATTTTGTATTTTGCCTAGATTAAAGATGAGTCCCTCCAGGGAATATTTATGTTTACTTCTTGAAGATGTAAGTTACTACCAACCATCCACCATTTTATGTTAATTTTATTGGTTTCAAGTCTCTAGATCATAGGGAGATTGTAAATTTTACACCTACTCCTGTATGAGGGCAAGCTGTGGTTAAAAATTCTCAAGGGAGACTCTTATTTTTCACTCAGACCCCAAATCAAGATAGTTAGGATTCTTTATTATCTCTCATTTCCACTCCTTCACCAAGGCTGTAGCTCTTCAAATGTCCCAGCTTTATTCAAAAGTCTCAGGTCCAACTCCCTACTTCGTGCAGGTCTAAGGATTGTTAAATCTGAGTTTTCCTGAGTCTCAGTACTCTAACCTACCTTGATGCTTTTCAGTTCTATATGCTTTTTTTTATTTTGGAATTTCTCTTTACTTTCTTGTACACTCCAGTATGCATGTCAAAGGATGTTTGTTACATCTTAACTGACATTTCTGGGTGTTTTACAGTGGTAGATTTTCCAGGAAAAATGGTTAACAGCAGGGTTGCCTGGCTGGCTCAGTTGGTAGTATGGAACTCTTGATCTCAGGCTTGGGAGTTTGAGTCCCATGTTGGGTATGGAGATTATTTCAAAATAAAATCTTAAAAAAAAAATCATTCACAGTATTGCCTGAAATGCAACTTGAAGAGTATATCTTCAAGCATTTCTTTCTTTTTTTTAAAGATTTTATTTATTTATTTGACAGAGAGAGACACAGCAAGAGAGGGAACACAAGCAGGGGGAGTGGGAGAGGGAGCAGCAGGCCTCCCGCGGAGCAGGGAGCCCGATGCAGGGCTCGATCCCAGACCCTGGGATCATGACCCGAGCCGAAGGCAGACTCTAAACGATTGAGCCACTCAGGCGCCTCTCTTCAAGCATTTCTTAAAGAAAGGATGAATGGGGAGTATATTCCATTGGAATAATTTCACTTCTAGTAATAATAGCCTGATTTTGTCCTATCATTTGAATGATAGTTTGTATAGATTTCAAATTTTAGGTTCCAAATGTTTTCCTCTCAGTACTTTATGGACATTTTCCATTATTTGCATTTAATGTTGCAGAAGAGAAATTCAGTGCCAGTTTAATTCTAATTTATTTTAGGAATGAGTTTCTTTCCCTCTAGAAATGTGTAGGATTCTCTTTTCATCTTTACATTCAAAATTTTTAGCAGGATGACTCTAAGTTTATTTCTCTTTTCAGTATTTCTCAGTATTAAGTGATCTTTTCAACCCTAATCAGTTAAAACATTATTTAGCTAAAAAAAAAT
Source organism: Halichoerus grypus (assembly GCF_964656455.1). Lineage (NCBI taxonomy): Eukaryota > Metazoa > Chordata > Mammalia > Carnivora > Phocidae > Halichoerus > Halichoerus grypus. The sequence continues at coordinate 67,259,816 of NC_135719.1, forward strand.
TATCAGATAATTTTTATTTAACTTTATTGGTTATTTCTTCCTGTTTATCTTCTGTTTTCTTCCTTTAGAGTTTATACTAGATGGACATTAGATTTACTACATCTAACTTCTGTGTTTCTTAATTTTTCTCTAAAGCTTCTTTTTCGCTTTATTTATGTCCCAGGAGAATTTTTAAATTTGATATTTTAACTCACTAATTTGCTTTTGGCTGCAGTAGTTCTGATATTCAACCCTTCCACAGAGCTGTTTTTGGCTAGACGGCAATAATGTTTTTAATTTCAAGGCTGCTTTCTTGTTCTCTAGATACTCTGCTCTCAAAGACAGGATGAACTTGTTCTCTTTAATTTCTATTAAGATGTAGATGAGATTTTTAAAATTCTCTTTTATTTCCTGCACTAACTTTGTTTCTTTGGTGGTTATTTGTTCTGTTTACGTAACTTGAGACTTTTCTTTCATGTTCCTAGGATTTCTCAAATTTCTGATGATTCATGGGTATCCATCTTTATAAATGAGAGCCTAGATCTATTAATATTGAAGTTCTGTGGCCTCTTTGGCATACTCGAGGAAGTTAATGCAGTGGTAGACTTAAATGAATCAGATGGGATGTGCTTAGAGATAAACATCCCTACAGGGTGTGAAGGTTCCACTTGTGTTGTGGAATTTCAAGTTCTCTGGAGCACTGTCCTGTTTTATTTCCAGCTTTCACTCCCATAATGATAGCATACTCATGCTTTATTTAGTGAGAGGGTCTTGGCCAGCTATACCTGGAGCTGACCCAAAGCCTGAATTGGTCCATCTTTGCTAATCTCTCAATTAATACTTAGCTGACTTCTCCTTGGCCTCATTCTGCTGTGAGCATAAGTGATTGAATTTAGAGTTTTTACAGAATTTTGTCGAGATTGAACCCTTCAGCATCTTCTCTTTTTCTAGTGTTGTACTACAGATTTTTCAACTGTTTGGTTTCTATACCACTAAATCCCATTTTCTTTATATTATGCAAAAATTCCATTTTTGGTCTGCTGCTAGGCTATTCCCTGTGTTCTAGCACCATTATATTCTTTGGTATATATGCTTTATGAATTTTTTATGGGATTTTGACAAGGTGGACAAATATGTGCAGCCTGTCATTTTGAACTGGTAGTCCAAAGTAACACACTGAAATTTTTAAATTGGAATATAGCTGACATACAGTATTATATATGTTCATGTGTACAACATAGTGATTCAACATTTATATACATTATTAAGTGATCACAGTAAACCTAGCTACCATCTGTCACCCTACAAGTTTGTTACACATTATTAACTATATTCCCTATTCAGTACATTGCATCCCCAGATCTTATTTATTTTGTAACTGGAAGTTTGTACCTTTTATTTTATTTTATTTTTTTAAGATTTTATTTATTTATTTGACACAGAGAGAGAGAGATCACAAGCAGGCAGATAGGCAGGCAGAGGGAAAAGGAGAAGCAGACTCCCCGCTGAGCAGGGAGCCCAATACGGGGCTCGATCCCAGGACCCTGGGATCATGACCTGAGCCAAAGGCAGACTCCTAACCGACTGAGCCACCCAGGCACCCCAAGTTTGTACCTTTTAATCACCTTCTCCTATTTTGCCCATCCCTTCATCTCTCTCCCCTCTGGTAACCACCAGATTGTTTGCTGTATCTATAAGTCTGTTTCTATTTTGTTTTGCTTGTTCATTTGTTTTAATTTTTAGATTCCACATATAAGTGAAGTCATACAGTATTTGCCTTTTTCTGCCTGATTCATTTCATTTCATTTAGCATAATATCTCTAAGTTCATTCATGTCCCAAATGGCAAGATTTCAGTCATTTTTATGGCTGAGTAACATTCCATTGTGTATGTATGTAGGATATACATATATATATATATATATGATATGAGATATATATATATATATATATATCATATCTTTATCCATTCATCTGTTGATAGACCCTTAGGTTTTTTCCATATCTTGGCTATTGTAAATAATGCTTCAATGCACATAAGGATGTACATATCTTTTTAAATTAATGTTTTTGTTTTGTTTGGCTAAATACCCAGAAGTGGAATTGCTGGATCATGTGGCGTTTCTATTCTAAATTTTTTGAAGAAACTCCATACTGTTTTCCATAGTGGCTGTACCAATTCACGTTATCACCAATAGCGCATGAGGGTTTTCTTTTATCCACATCTTCACTAACACTTGTTATTTCTTGTCTTTTTCATGCTAGCCATTCTGACTGGTATGAAGTGATATCTCATTGTGGTTTTGATTTGCATTCCCCTGATGATTAATGATAATGAGCATCTTCTCAGATAATGAGAGGCCATCTGTATGTCTTCTTTGGAAGAATGTCTATTCAGGTTCTATGTCCATTTTTTAATTGTATTGCTTGTTTTTTCTTTTTTCTTTTTGGTGTTGAGTTGTTTGAGTTCTTTATGTATTTTAGATAGTAACCTCTTATCAGATATGTCAGTTGCAAATATCTTCTCCCATTCAGTAGGTTTTCTTTTCATTTTGTTGATGGTTTCCTTTACTGTGAAAAAGCTTTTTAGTTGGATATAGTCCAAATTGTTTGTTTTTGCTTTTGTTGCCCTTGCCTGAGGAGACAGATCCAAAACAATATTGCTAAGACTGATGTCCAAGAGTTTACTATGTTTTATTTGAGGAGTTGTATGGTTTCAGGTATTACATTTAGGTTTTAATCCATTATGGGTTTATTTGTGTATGGTATAAGAAAGTAGTCCATTTCCATTCTTTTGCACATTAGCTGTCTAGTTTTCCCAACACCATTTAATGAAGAAACTGTCTTTTCTCCATTGTATATGCTTGACTTCAGTTAATCATCATAGATTAATTGACCATGTAAGCATGGGTTTATTTCTAGATTCTATTCTGTTCCATTGATATATATGTCTATTTTTTGGTGCCAGTACCATACTGTTTTGATTAATGTAGCTTTGTAGTATAAGTTGAAATCTGGAACTGTGTTATCTCCAGCTTTGTTCTTTCTAAGACTGCTTTGGCTATTAGGGGTCTTTTGTAGTTCCATACAAATTTTAGGATTATTTGTTCTAGTTCTATAAAAAATGGTATTGGTATTTTGATAGTTTTTTTTTTTTTTTAAGATTTTAGTTATTTTTTGACAGAGAGAGAGACAGCAAGAGAGGGAACACAAGCATGGGGAGTGGGAGAGGGAGAAGCAGGCTTCCCACTGAGCAGGGAGCCCGATGCAGGGCTTGATCCCAGGACCCTGGGATCATGACCTGAGCCGAAGGCAGACGCTTAATGACTGAGCCACCCAGGCACCCCAGTATTTTGATAGGTATTACATTGAATCTGTAGATTGCTTTGGGTAGTATGGATATTTTAACAATATTAATTCTTTAAATTTCATGAGCACAATATAGCTTTCTATTTGTGTTGTCTTCAGTTTCTTTCATCAGTGTCTTATAGTTTTCAGAGGATAGGTCTTTAACCTCTTTTGTTAAATTTATTCCTAGGTATTTTGTATTTTATTCTTTTTGGTGCAATTGTAAATGGGATTGTTTTCTAAATTTCTCTTTCTGCCACCTCATTATTAGTGTATAGAAACACAATAGATTTCTGTATATAATTTTTATAATTATATATGTATATATATGTATGTATATATAATTATATAATATATGTATTTCTGCAACTTTACTGAATTCATTTATTATTCTAATAGCTTTTGGAGGAGTCTTTAGGGTTTTCTATGTATAGTATTATGTCATCTGCAAATAGACAGTTTTACTTCTTCCCTACCAATTTGGATGCTTTTTCTTTTTCTTGTCTGATTGCTGTGGCTAGGACTTCCAGTACTATGTTGAATAAAAGTAGAAAGAGTAGACATCCTTGTATTTTTCCTGATCTTAGAGGAAAGCTTTCAGCTTTTCACCATCAAGTATGATGTTAGCTGTGGGTTTGTCATATGGCTTTTATTATGTTGAGTCATGTTCCCTTTATACTGGTTTTGTTGAGAGTTGTTATTGGGAATGATGTTGAATTTTGTCAAATGCTTTTTCTGCACCTGTTGAGATGATCATATGATTTTTAATCCCTCACTTTGTTAATGTGGAGTATCACATTGATTGATTGGTGGATATTGAACCATTCTTGCATTCCTGGAATAAATCCCACTTGATCATAGTGAATGTTCCTTTTAATGTATTGTTGAATTTGGTTTCCTACCATTTTGTTGAGTATTTTTGCATCTATGTTCATCAGGGATATTGGCCTGTAATTTTCTTTTTATAGCATCTTTATCTGATTTTGGTATGAAAGTTCACATAATGAATCTAGAAGCATTTCTTCCTCTTCAATTTTTTGGAATAGTTTGAAGATAGGTATTAACTCTTTTTAAAATGTCTGGTAGCATTTATCTATGAAGCTATCTGGTCCTGGATTTTTGTTTGTTGGGAGTTTTTTGTTTTGCTTTGTTTTGTTCATTCAATTTCAATACTAGTAAACAGCCTGGACAGATTTTCTGTTTCTTCCTGATTTAGTCTTGGAAGATTGTATGTTTCTAGGAATTTTTAAAAATTTTTATTTCAATTCAATTAATTAACCTATAATGTGTTATTGGTTTCAGAGACACAGTTCTGTGATTCATCAGTCTTATATAATACCCAGTGCTCATTACATCACATGCCCTCCTACTGGGAATTTACCCCAAAGATACAAAGGTAGTGATCTGAAGGGGCACCTCACCCCAGTGTTTATAGCAGCAATGTTCACAATAGTCAAACTATGGAAAGAACAGAGATGTCCATCGACAGATGAATAGATAAAGAAGATATGATGTGATATATATATATATATATATATATATATATATATATATATATATATATAATGGAATATTACTCAGCCATCAGAAAGGATAAATACTTACCATTTACATTGATTTGTGTAGAATCAACCTTGTACTCCAGGAATAAATCCCACTTGGTCCTAATAATCCTTTTAATGTACTTTTGGATCCTATTGGCTAGTATTTTGATGAGAATTTTTGCATCCATGTTCATCGGGGATATTGGTCTGTAATTCCCCTTTTTGGTGGGGTCTTTGTCTGGTTTGGGGATCAAGGTAATGCTGGCCTCATAAAATGAGTTTGAAAGTTTTCCTTCCATTTCTATTTTTTGGAACAGTTTCAGAAGAATAGGTATTAATTCTTCTTTAAATGTTTGTTGGAGTTCCCCTGGGAAGCCATCTGGCCCTGGGCTCTTGTTTGTTGGGAGATTTTTGATTACCGCTTCAGTTTCCTTGCTGGTTATGGGTCTGTTCAGGTTTTATATTTCTTCCTGTTTCAGTTTTGGTAGTTTATACGTCGCTAAGAATGCATCCATGTCTTCTAGATTGCCTAATTTGTTGGCATATAGTTGCTCATAATATGTTCTTATAAGTGTTTGTATTTCTTTGGTGTTGGTTGTGATCTCTCCTCTTTCATTCATGATTTTATTTATTTGGGTCATTTCTCTTTTCTTTTTGATAAGTCTGGCCAGGGATTTATCAATCTTATTAATTCTTTCAAAGAACCAGCTCCTAGTTTCGTTGATCTGTTCTACTGTTCTTTTGGTTTCTATTTCATTGATCTCTGCTCTGATCTTTATTATTTCTCTTCTCCTGCTGGGTTTAGGCTCTATGTGCTGTTTTTTCTCCAGCTCCTTTAGGTGTAGGGTTAGGTTGTGTACTTGAGACCTTTCTTGTTTCTTGAGAAAGGCTTGTATTGCTATATACTTTCCCCTTAGGACTGCCTTTGCTGCATCCCAAAGATTTTGAACAGTTGTGTTTTCATTTTCATTTGTTTCTGTGAGTTTTTTAAATTCTTCTTTAATTTCCTGGTTGACCCATTCATTCTTTAGTAGGATGCTCTTTAGCCTCCATGTATTTGAGTTCTTTCTGACTTTCCTCTTGTGATGGAGTTCGAGTTTCAAAGCATTGTGGTCTGAAAATATGCAAGGAATGATCCTAATCTTTTGGTACTGGTGGAGACCTTATTTGAGACCCAGAATGTGATCTGTTCTGGAGAATTTTCCATGTGCACTTGAGAAGAATGTGTATTCTGTTGCTTTGGGATGGAATGTTCTGAATATATCTGTTAAGTCCATCTGGTCCAATGTGTCATTCAAAGTCCTTATTTCCTTGTTGATCTTCTGCTTGGATTATCTGTCCATTGCAGTGAGGGGGTTGTTAAAGTCCCCTACTATTATTGTATTATTATCAATGTGTTTCTTTGATTTTGTTATTAATTGGCTTATATAATTGGCTGCTCCCATGTTAGGGGCATAAATATTTACAATTGTTAGATCTTCTTGTTGGATAGACCCTTTAATTATGATATAGTGTCCTTCCTCATCTCTTATTACAGTCTTTGGTTGAAAATCTACTTTGTCTGATATAAGGATTGCCATCCCAGCTTTCTTTTGATGTCCATTAGCATGATAAATGGTTTTACACCCCCTCACTTTCAATCTGGAGGTGTCTTTGGGTCTAAAATGAGTCTCTTGAAGATAGCATATCGATGGGTCTTGCTTTTTTATCCAGTCTGATACCCTGTGTCTTTTGATTGGGACATTTAGCCCATTTACATTCAGAGTAACTATTGAAAGATATGAATTTAGTGCCATTGTATTACCTGTAAGGTGATTGGTATTGTATATTGTCTGTTCCTTTCTGGTCTATGTTACTTTTGGGCTCTCTCTTTGCTTAGAGGATCCCTTTTAATATTTCTTGTAGGGCTGGTTTGGTGATCACAAATTCTTTTAGTTTCTGTTTGTCCTGAAAGCTTTTTAATACTCCTTCTATTTTGAATGACATCCTAGCTGGATAAAGTATTCCTGGCTGCATATTTTTCTCATTAACACCCTGAATATATCATGCCAGTCCTTTCTGGCCTGCCAGGTCTTTGTGGATAGGTCTGCTGCCAATCTAATGTTTCTACCCTTGTAGGTTACAGACCTCTTGTCCTTGGCTGCTTTCAGGATTTTCTCTTTGTATCTGAAATTTGTAAGTTTCACTGTTATATGTTGGGATGATGACCTATTTTTATTGATTTTGAGGGGGGTTCTCTGTGCCTCCTGGATTTTGATGCCCATTTCCTTCCCCAGATTAGGGAAGTTCTCTGCTATAATTTGCTCCAATATACCTTCTGTTCCCCTCTCTCTTTCCTCTTCTTCTGGCATTCCAATTATTCTAATATTGTTTTGCTTTATGGTATCACTTATGTCTCAAATTCTCCCCTCATGATCCAGTAGTTTTTTATCTCTCTTTTTCTCAACTTCTTTATTCTCCATTTGGTCTTCTGTATCACTAATTCTCTCTTCTGCCTCATTTATCCTAGCAGTTAGAGCCTCCATTTTTTATTGCATCTCATTAATAACCTTTTTTATTTCGACTTGGTTAGATTTTAGTTCTTTTATTTCTCCAGAAAGGGATTCTCTAGTATCTGCTATGTTTTTTTCAAGCCCAGCTAGTATCTTTATAATAGTTATTCTGAACTCTAGTTCCAACATCTTACTTATGTCCATACTTTTAGTTTCCTGGTAGTCAGTACTACCTCTTGTTTTCTTTTTTGAGGTGAGTTTTTCCATCTTGTCATTCTGTTCAGAGAAGAATAGATGAACAAGAGAACAGAATACTAAAATGGCAACAACGACCACAGAGAAATATACACTAAACAAATCAGAAGAGACCTGAAACCAGGAGAAAAAAAAAAAAGAATATAATCAGATAGGTGAGCAGAATAGAACAAGACACTGGATTCTGTGTGTGTTTTGGTCTGTTTTTTAGAAAACTAGATCCCAAAATTATAAAGAAATAAAAACTTATATGTGTACAAAAATGAAATGAAATGAAAAGATAGAATGTAACTGTAAAAATGGAAATAAAACACAAGAAAAAAACAAAAGAGGGGAAAAAAAAAACCCCAACAACAACAACAAAAGGAAGGATATAAATAGACAGGTGAACAGAACAGAGCAATACACTATCTCCTGAGTGTATTTTGGTCAGTTTATTAGAAGAAACTACATTTCAAAATTGTAAAGAAAGAAAAACTTATATACACAAAAATAAAATTAAATACATTGAAAGGATAGAATATAACTGTAAAGATGAAAATTAAAAAAGACTTTAACAAAACAAAACCAGAAACAAAACAAAACAAAACAAAACAAAAAAAGGAAGAAGAAAAAAAACAAAAAAGAGAAAATGATCAGACAGGTGAATAGAACAGACCCATACACTAGATTTTGGGTGTATTTTGGTCTGTTAGAAGAAACTGTATCCCAAAATTGTAAAGAAAGGAAAACTTATATATATACAAAAATAAGATTAAATACAATGAAGAGATAGGATATAACTGTAAAAATGAAAATTAAAAAAGATTTTAAGGGCGCCTGGGTGGCTCAGTCGTTAAGCGTCTGCCTTCAGTTCAGGTCATGATCCCAGAGTCCTGGGATTGAGTCCCACATCGGGCTCCCTGCTCAGCGGGAAGCCTGTTTCTCCCTCTCCCACTCCCCCTGCTTGTGTTCCCTCTCTCGCTGTGTCTCTCTCTGTCAAATAAATAAATAAAATCTTAAAAATAAATAAATAAATAAATAAATAAATAAATAAATAAATAGATTTTAAAAAGGAGTTGCTAAAATAAGAAATTGGTTGAAAAGAAAAGAAAAAAAATTAAAGTTGAAAGACTAAAGAATCAAGAGGAAAAAAGCCATGAATTCTATGTGCTGTATTCCCCTAGCTCTGGAATTTTGTTTAGCAGTTCTCATTGATCGGTAAACTTGGTCTTGGCTGGGTGTTCTTCCTGATCTTCTGGGGGAGGGGCCTATTGCATTGATTCTCTAATGTCTTTGCCCCAGGCAGAATTGTACCACCCTTGCCAGGGGGCCAGGCTAAATAATCTGCTCTGGTTTGTTCTATGTGGCTTTTTGTTCCCTGAAGTCTTTCTGTGCAGCTTTAGAGCATGAGAATGAAAATGGCAGCCTCCCAATCTCTGGCCTCAGAGGAGCGGAGAACTCCGGGCCTCACTCCTCAGTGAGCCCTCAGAGAAAAGCAGTCAATCACTCCTGTCTCCCTGTCTCCAGCCGCACTCCATGCTCACCTAGCCTGTGACCGAGCGTTTCCATCTCAGGTACACAACCCTGTTTTCAGTCTCCAAACCCTGCAGACTCCTGCAGTGTGCTCCTGCACTGCTCCTCCCCGGGGAGAAAGGGAGGTCTCGCCAGTTCTGCCACTTATTGGGCCCCTGCTCAGAAAGCAGTCACCCGACTGTGCCATGGTTTGTGGTTTATGGCAACCCTGAGCTGAGAGCCAACCCCTGGGCTCACTGATTGCACCTGGCTTCCCTACTCTGATGCCTGGGAGCTCTGCCTCACTCACGCACCCTCAGTCTTCCTGTGACCTCAAGGATCCTGAGACCACACTGTCCCAGCTAGGGATCCACTTCCATTTAGCCACCTGAGCTATGTCCCTCACCAGAGTTGACTTCTTAAAGTTTTGATTTTGTGCTCCACTGCTATATCACTTGCCCATAGCCAGCTGACAGAGGCTCCCCCTCATGCAGTCTATCCTCCCATATATTGCCTTGGATCCACTTCTCCGCACCTCCTACCTTGTAGAAAGTGGTCACTTTTCTATTCATAGAGTTGTAGCTCTTCTTTTCTTTGATCTCCAGTTGAGTTCATAGGTGTTCAGAAGGATTTGATAGCTATCTAGCTAATTCCTGGGACCAGATGAAATTAGGTCTCCTACTCCTCTGCCATCTTGGACTCTCCCTGTTTTCTAGGAATTTATCTACCTCTTCCAGGTTGTCCAATTTGTTGGCATATAATTTTTCTAGTAGTCTCATAATCCTTTGTGTTTCTGTGGTGTTGGTTGTTACTTCTCCTTCACTTCTGATTTTATTTATTTGAGTTTTCTCTTATTTTTTTCTTGATGAGTCTGGCTAAAGGTTTATCATTTTGTTTATCTTTTCAAAGAACCAGCTCTTGGTTTGATTGATCTTTTCTATTGTTATTTTTAGTCTCTATTTCATTAATTTCCACTCTGATCTTTATTATTTCCTTCTACTAACTTTGGGCTTTGTTTATTGTTCTTTTTCTAGTTCATTTTGGTGTAAGGTTAGACTGTTTATTCAAGATTTTTCTTATTTCTTTGAGATTGGCCTGTATCACTATAAACATCCCTCTTAGAACTGCTTTTGCTGCATCCCAAAGGGTTTTGGAACATTGGATTTTCATTTTCATTTGTCTCAAGGTATTTTTTTTATTTCATCTTTGATTTCTTTGTTGACCCATTGGTTGCTTTGTAGCATGTTGTTTAGCCTCCATATCTTTACATTTTTTCCAGTTTTTCTTGTAACTGATTTCTAGTTTCATATTGTTATGGTCAAAAAAGATACTTGACATGATTTCAGTCTTCTTAAATTTATTGAGATTTGTTTTGTGGCCTAATGTGTGATCTGCCTTGGAGAATGTTCCATATGTACTTGAAAAGAATGTATATTCTGCTGTTTTGGGATGGAATGTTCTGTGTATTTCTGTTAAGTCCATCTGGTCTAATATGTTGTTCGAGGCATTGTTTTCTTACTGCTTTTCTGTCTGGATGATCTATGTATTGATGTGAGTGGGGTGTTAAAGCTCTCTACTGTTACTGTATTACTGTCAACTTTTCCCTTTATGTCTGTTAATATTTATATATTTAGGTGCTCCTATGTTGGGTGCATAGATATTTACAATTGTATCTCCTTATTGGATTGATCACTTTATCATTATGTAATTCTCTTTTCATCTCTTGTTACAGTTTTAAAGTCTATTTTGTCTGATATATGTATTGCTACCCCAGCTTTTTATTTTTCACCTCATTTGCATGGAATATATTTTTCTACTCCTTAATTTTCAGTTTGTATGTGTCTTTAGGTCTTAAGTGAGTCTCTTATAGGCAGCATATATAAATGGGTCATGTTCTTTATCCATTCAATCACTCTATATATTTTGATTGGAGCATTTGCCCACTTATATTTAAGGTAATTATTGATAGATATGTATTTATTGTCATTTTGTTAATTGTTTTCTGATGTTTTTATCGTTCTTCTCTGTTCCTTTCTTTTCTTGCTCCCTTCCCTTATGAATTGATGACTTTTTTTAATGTTATGCTTGTATTCCTTTCTCTTTATTTTTTTTTATGTATCCATATCCATTATAGGTTTTTGGTTTGTGATTACCATGAGGTTCATATTTAATACCCTACGTACACGGCAATCTATTTTAAGTTGATGGTCACTTAAGTTTGAACATATTTTCTAAAAGCACTACATTTTTACTCTGCCTTCTCCATGTTTTATAAGTTTGGTGTCATATTTGACATCTTTTTATTTTGTGTATCCCTTAACTAATTATTGTAGATATAGTTGATTTTACACTTTTGTCTTTTAATCTTCATACTAACTTTATCAGTGAATGATCTAGTACCTTTATGTTTGCTTTTACCAGTGAATTTTTTTCTTTCATAATTTTCTTACTTCTAGTTATGGCCTGTTCTTTTCTGCTTAAAGAAGTCCCTTTAATATTTCTTATAAGGTCAGTTTAGTGGTGGGATGAACTCCTTTAACATTTATTTGCCTGGGAAACTTTTTATCTCTCCTTCAAATCTGAATGATAACCTTGCTGGAATAGTGTTCTTGGTTGTAGGTTTTTTTTTTCCTTTCAGCACTTTGAATATATCATGGCACTGCCCTCTGACCTGCAAAGTTTCCATGAAAAATCAGCTAATAGTCTTATGGGTGCTTCTTTGTATGTAACTAGCTGCTTTTCTCTTGCTACTTTTAAGATTTAATTTTTGACATTTTATTATGTGTCTATCTGTGGATCTCTTTAGGTTCATCTTGTTTGGGACTCTGATTCCTAGACCTAGATGTCTGTTTCCTTCCCCGGGTTAGGAAGTTTTCAACAATTGTTTCTTTAAGTAAGTTATCTGCCCCTTTCTCTCTTTTCTTCTTCTTCTGGGACCCCTATAATGTGACTATTAGTACACTTGATGTTGTTCCAGAGGTCCCTTAACCTATCCTCATTTTTTATTTTATTTTTTTTTTAAGATTTATTTGTTTATTTGAGAGAGAGAGTGCATGCATGAATGGGGGGGGGGCAGGAAGAGAGGGAGAGAGAGAATCCTCAAGCAGACTCCCCATGAGCGTGGAGCCTGAGATAATGACCTGAGCCAAAATCAAAGTCAGCCCCTTAACTGACTGAGCCACCTACATGCCCCATCCTCATTTTTAAAAAATCTCTCTCTCTCTCTCTTTTTTTTTTTTTTTTGTTCAGTCTGGGCACTTTCCATTAATCACCCAGTCTTCCTGATCACTGATTCATGTTGCATCCTCTAATTTGCTGTTGCTTCTCTCTGGTGTATTTTTCATTTCACTTATTGTATTCTTTAGCTCTGATTGGCTCTTTTTATATTTTCTGTCTCTTTGTTGAAGTTCTTACTGAGTTCGTCCACCCTTCTTCCAAGTTCATTGAACATTTTTATGACCATTACTTTGAACTCTTCATCAAGTAGATTGCTTATCTCAATTTTGTTTAGCTCTCTTTCTGAGTTTTTTCTTATTCTTTTATTGGAACATATTTCTTTGTCTTCTCATTTTGTCTGATTCTCTGTGGTCAGCTACATTTCCTGTTTTTGAAGGCAGTGGTCTTATGTAGAAGACATCCTGTGGGGCCCAGAAGTGCATCCCTCCTGGTCACTAGAACCAGGCACTCCAGGGTGTCTCCTGTGTGGGCTGCAGCTGCTGTGAGCATGCTGATGAGTGGGGCTGGCTCCTGGTGTAGCTGGCTGCAAGGCCTGGCTGTGACCATTTCAGGTGTGCTGGTGGGTGGGGCTGGCCCCCTTGCCCCCCAGGACAGGAGTCACTTTTCTTTTCTTTTTCCTCTCTCTCTCTCTCTTTTTTTAAAGATTTTATTTATTTATCTGAGAGAGAAAGCACACAAGAAAGCACAAGCAGTGGGGAGGGGCAGAGGGAAAGGGAGAAGCAGACTCCCTGCTGAGTAGGGAGCCTGATATGGGGCTCAATCCCAGGACCCTGGGATCACAACCCAGGCTGAAGGCAGACGCTTAACTGACTGAGGCACCCAGGCACCCCCAGGAGTCACTTTCCAAGGCACTGGTCCCAGCTAAAGCTGCCCACCTGGTGTGGGTATGGTGGGCCTACAGGGGAATGCTGGGGCTGGATAATCAGTGCCAGCAAGGTGGATGGAGAGTGTTAGAACTGGCACGTGCCAGCATCAGTCCAACTATGCTGAAGGAGCACAAGAAAAATGGTGCCTGCCATACTTAGGTTCCTGGAGTAAGTTCCTACAGATCCTTGTCCTGAGAGCACACATCTCAAATTAGTTAACAAATATCCTTCACCTATATTCCAGATGATTTTCAAATGACTATCTCTGTGTTGGGTCTGAGAGCAAGAGAGATTGTGTGGGCCTTTTAAGAGTGGAGTTTTGGTTTCCTATAGCCCTCCAGCAATCCCAGATTTAAGCCCCACTGATTTTCAAAGCCAGATACTATAGGGACTCATCTCCCCAGTGCAGATCCCCAGGCAGAGAGTGCCTGATGTGGGGCTTGAACCCCTCACTTCTCAGGGAGGACCTTGGTGCCTGTGATATCCTTCTTCCTTGTGGGTCACCACACCAAGGTTTGGTTTCCAACCAGACTGCGTCACTGCCCCTCCTGCCTTTCTCAATGTGGCTTTTTCCTTATATCTTTGGCTGTGAAAGAGCTGTTCTACTAGTCTCCAGGTCATTCTCTGAGATAGTTGCTCTATATGTGCTTGCAGGCTTGGTGTATCCATGGGAGGAAGTGAACTCAGGATCTTCCTACTCTGTGATCTTCCCCTCCAATCCCAAGTAATACATTTAAAATCACAGAATATCAGGCTTGAGTATACAAAATTTCTTTTAGATGTTGCTTTCCTGCCTCTGCTCTAATCATATCACTTACATGACCACCTTTGTCTACATACAGGGCTACCCAAGAAGAAGTTGTAAAAAACAAACAGAAATAAGAAAGAGAGAGAGAAGAAAAAGAGGAGAGAAGGTTAGGCGAGATTCTTTTCCAATGGGCCAATTAGGACTTAGATTCTGAGTGATTTCCATAATCCAGACTTTTTACTATCAAGCAGTTATCTTGAGCTAGCAAATCTGCTCTTATTTATTCTAGATAGACTCAGGTGTCCAAGTCCAAACTCAGTGAACTAAGCAGGTGCTATAATTACCTAGTATTTCCCACCCCTCATTTTGAGACAAGTACTCAGGAGAAAAATTCTTTCTTTCTCTGTAGTTCTGAACATTTTTGGGATTTTGGTTTTGGAAGCTGACAGAGGCTCCAGACAGGACTTTAAGAACATCGATCAATGAAGGGCCCTGGGTGGCTCAGTCTGTGAAGCATCTGCCTTCGGCTCAGGTCATGATCCTAACGTCCTGAGATTGAGCCCCACATTGAGCTCCCTGCTTAGCAGGGAGCCTGCTTCTCTCTCTCCCTCTGCTGCTCCCCCTGCTTATGCTCTCTCGCTCTCTCTGTCAAATAAATAAATAAAATCTTTTTTTTTTTTTTAAGAACATCAATCAATGAAACAGGAGTGGTCAGGAAAAGGATTAAACTGAAAAAGGAGCCCAGCCCTTCCTATTGATTGAAATGGTAACCATTGCATACTTTATATAGAGTAACATTGAAATGGGCCTTTAGCAGCTGCTAGATAGATTTTATTTCCTCACCTAAACTAAATATGCTTAATCACTAAATTTTAATTTTAAGTGCTAAATACAGACGATTGAAAAAATTGAATCCAGGACTGATGTCACTAAAAAGGGCAGAATAGGGAACGTCAGGGAGAACTCCAGAAAACAACTATTAAACTTGCAAAACTGTCAGAATGAACTTTTACAGAACTTTGGGATCTAGTCAAAAACTTATAACCAAGGGAAAACTTAAAGAAGAAGCTGCCACATGGTAGTAAGAGTGTACTGTAGCATTTTAAATCATTCACCTACCATTCTTCACTCCCTAAATTGTTGACAGCAATGAAGATGGCAGCTGCACACTTGGTGCAGGTTGCTAGTGCCAGAGGGAGTATGGACCTTATTCTCAAAGAACTGTGGTTGTGTGTTCCATTCTGTCTGTTGGCTCCCTTGAGGACCAGAACAGGGGCTTGCCTTGCTTTTGCCCAACTCAGAGTTCCCAGGCCTGAGGCAGCTTCCTGGGATGCTTTTGCTGAAAGTATTTAAAGGCAAAGGATTGAAGACAGAAGCCTATGGGAAGAGAGGATAGTCAGGATAAGAAATAGACCAAAAAGCCTAGGGAGGAAGAAGTTGGAAAATAAGATACATGGGAAATGAGGGCTTTTAAAAGCTCCCATGTATGGTGGGGAATCAAGAAGCCCATGTGCATGCCCAGGTCTGGATACCTGCTTATAAAAGGCCTGAGAAGACCCTAATTTTCACCTCTTACTGACCTTCAAGCTGCATGTGAGCAGGAAGTAAAGGCCAAGGCAGATTTGTAAGTGGCCTGGCTAAGTGTTCAAGGAGTGTCCTAACACAGAGCCAATTAGAAAAGATTAAAAAAGTACTTTTTCTTTTTCTTTTTTTAAATTCTTTTCTTGGCTCCAAGCATTTAAGGAAACTCTGTCAAACCTCTAGCTGACCACTAATCTAATGGAACACACATGACAAAGATAACACACTTTAAAAAAATAGTTTAGAAAAATTACTAAGTGGGGTGCCTGGGTGGCTCAGTTGGTTAAGCATCTGCCTTCAGTTTAGGTCATGATCCCAGAGTCTTGGGATTGAGTCCCGCATTGGGATCCCATCTCAGCGGGGAGTCTGCTTCTCCCTCTGCCCCTCACCCCACTCGTGCTCTCTCTCTCTCTCTCAAATAAATAAATAAAATCTTAAAAAAAAAAAGAGAAAAGTTACTTAACAAAAAACAATCCCCAATAAGCAACAACAAATACCAGGAAAAGGGAAAATCTGATTTCCAGAGTTGCCACATTAAAATATTCAAAATATCCAATTTTAAACAAAAAAGGCATACAAAGAAACAAGAGAGTATGACCCATTCACAGAAAAAAAAATAATAGATATTGTCCCTACGGGAACCCAGGGACAAACTAGACAAAGACTTTAAACCATCCATATTAAATATGCTTAAACAGACAAAGAATTAAGAAAGACAGGGGTACAATATCTCACCAAATAAAGAATATCAATAAAGAGATAGAAATTATGAAAAAGAACCAAATAGAAAATTTGGAAATGAAAAGTACAATAACTGAAATAAAAAAATTCACTGAGGAGCATAAAGAGAAAAGAATAAACAAAAATTAACAGAGCCTAAGAGACCTGTGAGAAACTATCAAGAATACCAACATATGCATAATGGGAGTCTATACATCCAAGAAATTAAACAAACTCCAAGCAGGATAAATTCAAAGAGATCCACACCAAAACACATTATAGTCAAATGGTCAAATGACAAAGAGAATTTTGAAAGCAGCAAGAGAGAAGCAATACATCATGTACAAGAGATCCTCAATAAAATTTATAGCTGATTTCTCCTCAGAAAACATGGAGGCCAGAAGGCAATGGAATGACATATTTAAAGTATAGCAAGAAAAAAAAAACTGTCAACTAAGATTACTATGTCCATCAAAACTATCCTTCAAAACTGAAAGAGGAGTTAAGACATTCCCAAATAAACAAAAGCTGATGAAGGTCAACACTAGTAGTCCTGCTCTACAAGAAACACTAAAGGGAGTCCTTCAGGCTGTAATAAAAGGACACTGAAAAGTAATTCAAAACCATATGAAGAAATAAAAAACAATGGTGATGGTAGCTACATAGGTAAATATAAAAGCCAATATTGTTGCAGGTTTTGATTTTTAACTCCTCTTTTTTTTCCATATGATTTAAAAGAAAAATATACAATAATTATAAGCATATGTTAATGGGCACACAATGTATAAAGATGTAATTTGTGACAATTACAAAATTAGGGGAAAATGGAGGCATAGAGTTTCCCTATACTATTGAAACTAAGTTGGTATCAGTCCACACTTGATTGTTAGGAAGTTCAGATACTTAATTGTAACCCCCTGGGTAATCTCTAAGAAAAAGTACTAAATAACACATAGAAAAAGAAATGAAAAGGGAACCAAAATGGCTCACTAGGAAAAAACCAGTTTGAATGCAGTAATGAGAGTTTAGAAACAAAAAAGATACCATATGTGGAAATTGAATAGCAAAATGGTAAAATGAGTCTTTCCATAATCAGTCATTACTTTATATGCAAATGTCTTAAACTCTGAGTAAGAGACAGAACTTGGGAGAATGAATAAAAGAAACATGATCTAACTATATGCTGTCTGCAGGAGACTCACTTTAGATGCAAAGATACAAATAGATTAAAAGTATAAAGGATGAGAAAATATATCCCATACAAATAGTTACCAAAAGAGAGAAGGAGTGGCTATATGAATATTAGACAAAATAGTATGGCAAATATTAAGACAAAAACTTATGGCATGTGATGAAAGCAGTACTCACAGTTAAATTTATAGTGATAAACACCTACATTTAAAAAACAAAGACCATGAATCAATGACCTTTCTACCTTAAAAAGCTAAAAAAAAAAAAAAAAAGAGCAAGCTAAATCCAAAGCTAGCAGAAAGAAGAACAAAAAGATTAGAGTGGAGATAAATGAAATAGAGAATAGAGAAAAATTAATGAAACCAAAAGTTGATTCTTTGAAAAATATCCACAAAATTGACAAACCTTTAACAAGCTAATGATTTTAAAAAGGAAAGAGAGAAGACTGAAATAATTAAAATCAGAAATGAAAGTGGAGACATTACTACAGGCTTTAGAACTAAAAAAGGATTATAAGAAAACACTATAAACAATTGTATGCCAACAAGTTGGATAACCCAGATGAAATGGAAAAATTCCTAAAATCATATAAACTACCAAAACTGACTCAAGAAAAATAGTAAATCTGAATAGACCTATAACAAGAGATTAGTAATCAAGAACCTACCAATAAAGAAAAGCCTAGGACCAGATGATTTTACTGGTGAATTCTACGAAACATTTAAAGAATTAAAATCCTCAAACTCTTTCAGAAAATAATACAGGAGGGAACACTTCCTAACTCATTCTGTAAGGCCAGCATTATCCTGATACTAAAGCCAGATAAAGTTATTGCAAGAAAATAAACGAATTTTAGGGTTTTTTTCCACAAGAGAATGAAAAGGCAACTCAAAGACTGGAGAAAAATATTTGTAAAGCCTATACCTGATAAAGGTCAAATATCCAGGATATATCAAGAATTCTAACAACTCAACAGCAAAAGCACAAACACTTAACTTAAAAAATGAGCAAAGGACTTGAATAGACATTCTTCAAAAGAAGATTGGCAGATGGCCAACAAGCATATGAAAGGTGCTCAACATCATTAAGGAAATGCACATAAAAACCACAATGATTGGTTCACACCTACTAGGATTGCTATAATTTTTTTAATAGAAAATAACAAATATTGGTGGGGATGTGGAGAAATGGGAACCCTCATACACTGCTGTTGAGAATATAAGATGGTACAGCCGCTGTGGAAAACAGTTTGTCAGTTCCTCAAAACGTTAAACTTAGAATTAACATATGGCCAACTATTCCACAACAGGCATATACCCAAAAGAATTAAAAAACAGGTATTCAAACAAAAACTTGTTCACGGATATTAATAGCAGCACCATTCACATTTGTCTCAGGTAGAAACAACTTAAATGTTCATCAGCCAATGAATGGATAAACAAAATGTGGCATATCCATGAAATGAAAGATTATTCCATCACAGAAAGGAATGAAGTACTGATACGTGCTACAACATAGATGAACCTCAAAAACATTATGCTAAGTGAAAGAAGCGAGGCACAAAAGTCACATATTATATTATTTCATTTGTATGAATATCCAGAAAAGGTAAATACATAGAGACAAAAAGCAAATTAGTTGTTGCCAAAGGCTGGAGGGAGGGAGAAATGGGGAGTGACTGGTTAACAGGTATGGGGTTTCTTTTGGGGTCATAAAAATATTTTGGAACTAAATAGAGGTGATGGTTACATAATATGGTGAATGTGCTAAATAGCAGTCACTGAATTGTACACTTTAAAATGGTTAATTTTATGTAAATTTTACAATTTAAAAAAATTGAAGCCATATCTGACTCCAGAGCCAAAATTTTTATACTGAACAGTATCCTGCTTTGAATAATGCTGTATTATGGCTACTGTTTGATGTGTAGCCACCAGAAGTGGCTTTGATCTCAATACCTAAGAGTCTGATGAAGTAAGCATTCAATAATGCCAGCTCTGTTCTAATGCCCATACTTGCTGGGGCATTAAAATGAATAAAATAGTGGTGCCTGGGTGGCTGAGTCAGTTAAGTGGCTGCTTTCAGCTCAGGTCATGATCCCAGAGTCCTGGGATCGAGCCCCACATCGGGCTTCTTGCTGAGCAGGGAGCCTGCTTCTCCCCTGCCTGTCATTCCCCCTGCTTCTGCTTGCTCTTCCCCCCATCTCTCTCTCTCTCTCTGTCAAATAAATAAAATCTTTAAAAAAATAAATTAATTAAATAAAATGAATAAAATAGAGAGAGCCTCTGCCTATAAGCCTCTCACATCTGAGTCTCCACTAACATTTTTGGGTCAGGTTAAAGTACAACTAGAAGCCCCTAGCCCGTTCTTTTCACTCCCCAGACTCCTTACCCTGTCCCATATACCTCATAATCATGTGTGTGGAAAACCCAGCCCACACAACCAAGCTTCACACACACACACACACACACATACACACACACACACACACACACCTGCACACAGCTATCCCTTGGGCACACAGCTGGGAGCTACAGAGGCCCTAGCAGTGGGCTCAGAATCTTTTGGGCAGAGAATTTTAGAGTCCTGACTACATGGCATGTGATTCAAAGTAGGAGAGAGTGTAAGCTCCTTAGTCTCATGGATTCTTTGTCTTATAAAGAGGAACATAGCTGGAAGAGGCTCAGACTAGAAGCCTCAAAGTACAGGCCCAGGAAAGAGCCCCTCCATTGTCCAGGTCTGGGGTGGTACTGCCTTTCTGTCCCATTCCACTCACATTTATCCTATCTCATCTGAGCACCAGCTATGGGTTGGGCCTGTCTGTGCTCTGGAATCAGCAAGGAGGTGCTATAGTTTTATATCACAGGCCATACCCTTACCAGAATTGAATTCCTGGAGTCTCAGGGGCCCAGTGGGGCTTGTCTGACTTAACTGTGTGGAGGACCTAGTTATAACTATTGACTGCTCAGATTTCAGGATTCTGGGCTCTGCTTTCTACAAGGTTTTCTACTAAATTCCTAAAATGACCTTGCCCACCCAGACTTTCAAATGCAAACACCCATTGCTCCCAGTATATACCATGGCCAGCTCTGTGTATTCATACCCTTTCCTAAATAAATGCTAAAGCTGAAAGGCTGTGACCCAGGAGCATAAAAATGGGGACTGAGATGAGACCTCCTCAAAGTAGGAGGATAATTTGTATGACGGAGATAAGAATGTTTTAGGGGAGCATAATAGATAGGTCCTTGACATTTGAGTAGGGTGTATGGTCAAGAGAAACATTTAAGATCTCTAAGATGGGACTTGAAAGATCATATCTTAGGGGCACCTGGGTGGCTCAGTCGTTAAGCGTCTGCCTTCGGCTCAGGTCATGATCCCAGGGTCCTGGGATCGAGCCCCACATCGGGTTCCCTGCTCCGCAGGAAGCCTGCTCCTCCCTCTCCCACTCCCCCTGCTTGTGTTCACTCTCTTGCTGTGTCTGTCTCTGTCAAATAAATAAATAAAATCTTTAAAAAAAAAAAAAGAAAGATCATATCTTAGGCAGACAAAAAGTGAGGAAGATTAAAATGGGGGGAGAAATATTAAATGTACATATACTATTTCTCAACTTGTATATTAGGTCCTCTGAAGAATGAAAAAGTTAAATATAGACAGAAGACATATTCTGAGGCAGAATCCCTGAGGATTGGTTACATCTCATGCTCTTGAAAGGGAAACTAGAACTCAGAACTTGTTCTGATACTCAAATTAGTGATAGAATCAAGGGAATCCAAAGAATTCTAAGACCAGAGTTCTCTCCATCTGCTGTACATCGCCCTTGAAAATTTGAGTATCCACCACGGCTTTATTTCTCATTCTTAGCCCCCCATTCCCAGGTAGAAGTTTGTATTTGCCTCTATTTATGGACTTAGTTCTGCTCATACTCACATCTATCCTAGACAGGGGAACATGACTGAAAATTATTTGACTCATCATCAAATTCCATTCTCACTGATGACTATTTCCATTGCTCTCTTCCCATACCTAGATTTTCATCATTTTCTGTCCAAGTTCTTTGGCTTGTGTCCATAGATCTTGGTTCCCTAGTCTTGCACACTACCTGTGTTCACTATCCCTGACACCTGATCTCCCCAAACCTGGATCTTGCCTGCTTGGATCTAATAGCCATTTTCTCTCTCTCTCTCTCTCTCTCTCTCTCTTTTTTAAAGATTTTATTTATTTATTTGACAGAGAGAGACACAGTGAGAGAGGGAACACAAGCAGGGGGAGTAGGAGAGGGAGAAGCAGGCTTCCCGCTGAGCAGGGAGCCCGATGCGGGGCTCGATCCCAGGACCCTGGGATCATGACCTGAGCCGAAGGCAGACGCTTAACGACTGAGCCACCCAGGCGCCCCCCATTTTCTTTTTGAATATTACCTCTCCACCATTCTCTCCAGTCTCTTTTTCTGTAACTCCCATCAGACAAACATCAGAGCTTCTTAGCCTCCTTTCCTCTTAATTTCCTTTCCTTATTTTCTAACTGCATTTTTTAGCTGTCTGTACTTTGCTCTGGACATTTTCTTCTTCTTTTTTATAGATGCTGTTTATTTTTTGTTTCTTTAAACATCTTTGAAGTGAGTTTTTCCTGAATTAGTTATTTATAAGAAATTTGCAAGAGGGTGGAGACAGGGCCATATTTGAGGCTATTTTTTTTATGAAACAATGTGCATATGAGTTCTTATAGCCCTTACTTTTCCCCATGATCAGCACTGCAGGGTTGCTTACAATGTAGTCCGTCTCCTCCACTCTTCCTCACCAACAAACTGCTTTCCACAAATATGGTTTGTTTGTCCTTGTTCAATTTCACTTTCCCTGTGTCTCAAATCTTGGTGACAAATGGGTACCTGAAAGTTCCTGCTTTAGCCTGGTTGCCTGTTCTCGTTGTTCTGTACAAGTGCTTGCGGGTCTTGGGGCACTTTCTTTGGAGGGCTATGTCACTCTTGCTTTGTATAAAATCTGCATCCCTAAGCATCCATTATCACATTCCTGTTTGACTTTCACTATATTGATATGGCAGTCCTTCATAGGGTTGTAATCCAGGCTTACAGATGTCTCTAGTTATATTGCAAGTAGAGTTTGTCTAGTTTCCATTCTCCTTGTAGTTTTGAGTTAAAGAAGGATAAGTTTCTGAGAGCAGAGGAAATAAAACCACTATTTTTATTCTACCATTTGAAAACCAAAGCTTAAATTGTTTTTGACACTTTATCCAACATTTCTATGTGTTTGGGGGGAGCGGGTTATAGAGATATTTCAATATGTCCTTCATACACCATTTTGTCCAGATTTGGTAATGTACTTTCAGCAGTAATCAGCATGGATGCCTCTCCTCAAAGATTACAAGTTGGATTTCTCTCCAGCCTATAGGAATGGGGACTCAAAATCAATATTAAACAGTGTTACAGAGAAGGCTATGCACTATTCTTTGCACACCTGGATTTTTTAAACCAAGTTGCTGTCATTCACACAGTCCATGCTAAAGGTCAAGACTACATTCATGGGGCACTTGGGTGGTGCAGTTGGTTAAGCGTCCAACTCTTGCTTTCAGCTCAGGTCGTGATCCCAGTGTAGTGAGATGGAGTCCTGCATCAGGCTCTGTGCTCAGCACAGAGTCTGCCTCGGATTCTCTCTCCCTCTCCCTCTGCCCCTCCCGCTTTTGCTCGCACTTGCTCTCTCTCACTCTCTCTCTCTCAAAATAAGTAAATAGACCTTAAAAAAAAAAGGGAAGACTACATTTATCATGTGGCTTTACTCTCTCTCCTAGGCCACAGGTGAATAAAATACAGGTGGGCTTCTGACCCATTCGACAACCCAAGGTGTGACCTAATGCAAAAAGATGATCTGGGCAAACTAGAACCTCTTGCGAATTTAACTTTGGAAACTGAATCAGGAAACTGACAGTTGAAGCAAATCATATAGATAGCCATGAGGTAGAATTTGGGACATAAAAGTCATGGCATGAAGAATTTTAAAGGAAACAGAATCTAGGAGCTAACTTTTAAATAGAAGTCAGAAGAAATGCAGATGTAGGATGGAGTCAGATAGTTGGTAAAGGCAAGAATTATAGAGAGAAACAAATGTGGAGAGTGACTATGTTACATTAATCACAGCACTGTCCTATGAGTCTTCCTGGATTCCGATGCCTAGCACAATTCCTTGGTAGCCATCCTCATGGTAAGTGTGGTTACCTCTTACTTAAGATAACTTGTCTGAATCTCTGCTCTTGTAACAGACCCTCTACCTCAGCACACTATAAAAACTGTTCTCTGAAATCTTGCCATGGGGTTTGCTAAACATTCATTTAATGACTTACTCTCAATCTTCATCCTCCTTGACTTATGAGTCTCTCTCCTTTGGCTCTTGCGATATGATACTGTTCTAGTTCTCCTGTCTCTGACCACTCCTATGCCTTGGTTGGTTTCTCTTCCTCTTCTCACTTTCATAAATGTAAACAATCACCATGGTCTATCTTCAGCTCTCTTCTAGCTCTATACTCTTCTTCCCAAGTGAGCCATTCATTCCCAACTTTGTGTACAACCTCTATAGAGGTGACTCCCAAATCTGTATCTCCAAGCCCACATCTCTGAGCTCACGACTGGGTCCTTGAAACTCAACAAGCCTGAAACATAGTTCATCTTTCTCCCTAAGTTGTTTCCTTCTCTTGACTTCCCTATTTCTATGTATTGCACCACCAATATCCCAGTTTTGAAATATGAGTTATCTTTGGGTGTTCTCTTCTTCCTTTCCCACCATCTAGTCTGTTACAAAGTCTAGTTAATAATAGTAGAAATAGTAATGGCTAACCCTTCTCTGCCTCAAAAATCTTCTTTTGCTTTCCATAGCCAAAATAAGTTGTGTGGGGTTTTTTTTTTTTTTTAATTAAAAAGGCCCTAGATTTCAGAATTCTCTACATATTACAAACTCCTATTTCTAGTCTTATCTCCCATGGTTCTGTTGTACAGTGAAAATTTTTAATTTACTATCCTTTCATATGTCAATGATTCATTTAAGTTCCATTAACCAATAGATAACCTAAAAAATTTTTTTAAGTTTCTTCCATTTTTTACACTATTCTATGGAAAAAAAAGAGAAAAAAATCTAATTATTCTCCACCTTCTCAATATGTGCTTGGAAGACCAAACTCAGAAAAATATGCCCTTCAAGGAATATGCAAATACAAAAAATACTGCATTTTAAGCCAATCAGTCTGTCTGGAAAACTTTAAAATTAGATGCATTCTGATTAAGATAAAACTTGGAGAACCTGGCCAATTGGTGATTTAAGAGAAAGGTTGCCTACCAGAGCCACTTGTTAGTCCTAGTGAATGCAGTATCTTTTGGAAATGGATACCATTTAGGAATTTTATTCAGTATGTTTTTAGTTTTAAACTAGACTAGTGATTTCCAGGGCTGGGGCAAGGGGGAAATGAGGAGTGATTGCTAATAGGTATGGAATTTCTTTTTGTGGTGATGAAAATGCTCTAGAATTAGATAGTGGTGATGGTTGTACAACTTTGTGACTGTGAAAAACCACTGACTCGTACACTTTGTATATGAATATATATATTTATAAAATCAATGCACAGAAATCAGTTGCATTTCTGTACACCAACAACAAGACAAAAGAAAGAGAAATTAAGGAGTCGATCCCATTTACAATTGCACCCAAAACCATAAGATACCTAGGAATAAATCTAATCAAAGAGGCAAAGGATCTGTAATCAGAAAACTATAGAATACTTATGAAAGAAATTGAGGAAGACACAAAGAAATGGAAAAACTTTTTTGTTCCATGCTCATGGATTGGAAGAACAAATATTGTGAAAATGTCTATGCTACCTAGAGCAATCTACACATTTAATGCAATTCTTTCAAAGAAATGGAACAAATAATCCTAAAATTTGTATGGAACCAGAAAAGACCCCAAATAGCCAGAGGAATGTTGAAAAAGAAAAGAAAAGCCAGTGGCATCACAATTCTGGACTTCAAGATCTATTACAAAGCTGTAATTATCAAGACAGTATGGTACTGGCACAAAAACAGACACATAGATCAATGGAACAGAATAGAGAGGCCAGAAATGGACCCTCAACTCTATGGTCAACTAATCTTTGACAAAGCAGGAAAGAATGTCCAATGGAAAAAAAGACAGTCTCTTCAACAATGGTGTTGGGAAAATTGGACAGCCACATGAAGAAGAATGAAACTGGACCATTTTCTTACACCACACACAAAAATAGACTCAAAATAGATGAAAGACAGGAAATGTGACACAGGAATCCATCAAAACCCTTGAGGAGAACACAGGCAGCAACCTCTTCGACCTCAGCTGCAGCAACTTCTTCCTAGAAACATCGCCAAAGGGAAGGGAAGCAAGGGCAAAAATGAACTACTGGGACTTCATCAAGATAAAAAGTTTTTGCACAGCAAAGGTAACAGTCAACAAAACCAAAAGACAGCTGACAGGATGGGAGAAGATATTTGCAAATGACATATCAAATAAAGGGCTAGTATCCAAAATCTATAAAGAAGTTATCAAACTCAACACCCAAAGAACAAATAATCCAATCAAGAAATGGGCAGAAGACATGAACAGACATTTCTGCAAAGAAGACATCCAAATGGCCAACAGACACATGAAAGAGTGCTCCACATCATTTGGCATCAGGAAAATACAAATCAAAACCTCAATGAGATACCACCTCACGCCAGTCAGAATGGCTAAAATGAACAAGTCAGGAAACGACAGATGTTGGCGAGGATGAAGAGAAAGGGGAACCCTCCTACACTGTTGGTGGGAATACAAGCTGGTACAGCCACTCTGGAAAACAGTATGGAGGTTCCTCAAAAAGTTGAAAATAGAGCTACTGTACAACCCAGCAATTGCACTGCTGGGTATTTACCCCAAAGATACAAATGTAGTGATCCGAAGGGGCACCTGCACCCAAGTGTTTATAGCAGCAATGTCCACAATAGCCAAACTATGGAAAGAGCCTAGATGTCCATCAACAGATGAATGGATAAAGAAGATGTGGTATATATATATACAATGGAATTTTACGCAGCCATCAAAAAATTGAAATCTTGCCATTTGCAACAATGTGGATGGAACTAGAGGGTATTATGCTAAGCAAAATGAGTCAATCAGAGAAAAACAAGTATCATATGATATCACTGATATGAGGAATTTGAGAAACAAGACAGAGGATCATAGGGGAAGGGAGGGAAAAATGAAACAAGACGAAACCAGAGAGGGAGATAAACCATAAGAGACTCTTAATCTCAGGAAACAAACTGAGGGTTGTTGGAGTGGAGGGGGTGGGAGGGATGGGGTGGCTGGGTGATGGACATTGGGGAGGGTATGTGCTATGGTGAGCGCTGTGAATTGTGTAAGACTGATGAATCACAGACCTGTACCCCTCAAACAAATAATATATTATATGTTAATAAAAAAAGAAAATATATATTTAATATATATTTAATGTTATTAGTGACACTATATGATTTTTTGTTATTTGATTGTTAATTCATCTTGCCAATTGAGGTTTTGCCAATTACTCTGACTTTCAAGAATGTAACGTCTTCTATAAAACAAGGTATTAGTTTAATCATATTAACTAATATTTACTGACCATTTACTGTAGAAAATGTTTTATGCACATCATTTCATTTAATCCTCATAACAGCCTTATGAGATAGGCTTCCATTTTTAAGGAAAATGAAGCTTAGAGAGGTTAAATAACTTGCCAAGGTCACACAGTAATTAAGTGGTAGAGCCTGGATTTGAACTGATATCTGACCCTAAAGCCCATTTTCCTAATCATTGAGTCAGCTGAGGGCCAATCAATGTTTTGTGTAATTGAATTTCTTAAATGGATCAAACTTGTGGGGCGCCTGGGTGGCTTAGTCGGTTAAGCGTCTGCCTTCCGCTCAGGTCATGATCCCAGGATCCTGGGATCGAGCCCCACATCAGGCTCCCTGCTCAGCAGAGAGTCTGCTTCTCCTTCTTCCTCTTCCTCTGCCCCTCCTCTCCCTCCTGCTCTCTCTCTCTCTCTCAAATAAATCTTTAAAAAAAATAAATGGATCAAACTTGTGAGACAAAATTGCTGGAACAATTTCCCACTACTCTAGAGGGAAAAGTAGGAGATTCTGGAAAACAGAGGAGATTCTGAAATTTCTCTGTCTGGAAATCTTAGGAAATCACACCCCCTGCCAGCTCCAGCTCCTTAGGGAAAGCCTAACCTGAGGGGAGAAGGAGAGAAATTCAAGTCCAGGATAGGAATTCATCCTTAGAAAGCACCTGGCTGGCAGCGATCACTTTCTAAGAAAACACATCCACCTCCTTCCACTCACCTTCTATATTCTCATAAAGCAGAGAAAAGTCAAGGAAGGAGTAGAGCAATGAAGTCATTGGAAACTTGAAGAAAAAATGCTTAATTTTTCCCAGGGTTTTTTTTTTTTTCTGAGAAGTTTTTGAAATCATGGTTAGTAAAATATTTAAAGGGATTTGTTGTTTTTTTAAAGGGCATTTGTTACTTTTCAAAAAGCTTTTATTTCTTCAAAGTAATTTTTAAAAACTCTGAAGGGCAGATTTCTGAAGAATTAACCTTAAGAGCAGAGAAATACAATTTATCTATAGAAGACAAATTACGTGGTACCTCTGGCTCAAACACAAGAGCAAGATATAGTCTTGTTTCATGTGCCCTGTCACTTTCACTCTTTTAAGAAAGAAAGATTATGAACTTGTTCACTTAATCTGAGCTTCTCAGTTAAAAGAGATCATAAGTCATTTAATTCACTCCTTCCTAGCCACTGCTTGAACATTTCAAATAATGGAAAGCTCACTGTTACACAAACATTTTTTTTTTTTACTATTGTGGGAAAGTGTCTACTTTTACTAACTTCACCTTATTTAAAAAGAGGGTAGTAGGAATAGACAATAGTAATAAGATAGAGTAGGAATAGATAATAGTGTCTATTTTTCCTTCTAGAAATTATAAACAAAATACATATACTCTGTTTCATCAACTAAGGACAGAGAAGAATAAAAGCAAATCTAAAGATTCCATAACTGAGGAAATTAAAACCTTATCTTAATGATTAATATATGTTTAATTAAACTTTATAAGAAGTGGAAACTAATGGAAATGATAGAACATAAGGACTTGTGTCAAAATTTCTTGTTCATGAATTTTAGTATTTTTCAGCTTTCTTTTTGTAAATATACATTTTCTTGTGTCTGTCAATCAAGAAAACACTTAGTTTGGACAAATATAACTTCCTTTGTTTTAGCTCTGAAGAGATCTTAAAGGAATTCAATTAAAAATGTTTAACTCCTCAACAAAACTAAAAACAACCTACTGATTGGGAAAAGATATTTGCAAATGACATATCTGAAAAAGGGTTAATAGCCAAAATATAAAAAGAACTTACACAACTCTAATAGTTGTATAACAAAAACAAATAATCCAATTAAAAACAGGCAGAAGACATGAACAGACATTTCTCCAAAGAAGACATACAGATGGCCAACAGACACATGCAAAGATGCTCAACATCATTAATATCAGGGAAATGCAAACCAAAACCACAATGAGATACCACCTCATACCTGTCAGAATGGCTAAAATAAAAAACACAAGAAACAAGTGTTGGTGAGGATATGGAGAAAAAGGAACCCTTGTGCACTGTTGGTGGGAATGCAAACTGGTGCAGCCACTCTGGAAAACAGTATGGAGGTTCCTCAAAAAGTTAAACATAGAAAGAATTACCATATGAGTCAGTAATTCTACTACTGGGTACTTACTCAAAGAATTCAAAAACACTAATTTGAAGGGATACATGCACCCCTGTGTTTATTGCAGCATTATTTACAATAGCCAAATTATGGAAGCAGCCCAAGCGTCCATCAACAGATGAATGGATAAAGAGGTGGTACATATACACAATAGAATATTACTTAGCCATAAAAAAGAATAAACTCTTGCCATTTGCAACAACATGGATGGCTCTAGAGGGTATAATGCTAAGCAAAATTAGCCAGTCAGAAAAAGAAAAATACCATATGATGTCACTCATATGTGGAATTTAAGAAACAAACAAAAAAATGAACAAAGAAAAAAAGAGACAAACCAAAAAACAGACTCTTAACTATAAAGAACAAATTGGTGGTTACTGCAGGGGTGGTGGGTGGGGGGATGGGTGCAACAGGAAAAGGAGATTGAGAGTACACTTATTGTGATAAGCACTGAGTAATGTATAGAATTGTCATGTCACTATATTGCACACCTGAAACTAATAAAACACTGTAAGTTTTACTGGAATTAAAATTTTTTTAAAAATTATATCTTAGCAAATGCTAATTCCATTTATAACTTTTCAGAATTCTAACAGGCATAAATAACCCCAGACTACACTGTAGTGAAAAAAAAATGATTAGTTCTTCAGTCAATTTTGTAAGATGCAGCTAAAGATAAAAATAAGTAGCTGGAAGACAAAAAAAATGTGTAATTCCTGTGAGTATCAGTTCCATTGTAAATATAAAATATCAAATGTGATAGCATAACTGGCAAATTAAGTTATACATAATAAATTTTTTCGGAGCTCCAGTAGCGCAATCAGTTAGCGCGCGGTACTTATAAATTTTTTCAACCTAAAATAAAGTGATTAGAATGGGTGAAATAGGTGACAGGGAATTAGGAGTACACTTATCTTGATGAGCACTGAGTAATATATAGAATTGTTGAATCACTATATTATACACCTGAGACTAATATAACACAGTATGTTAACTATAACAGAATTAAAATTTAAAAAGAAAAGGATGAAACAGATCCATGCATACTGAAATAAGACAATCTTTAGAATATTAAAAAATAATTAAAGTGATTAATAAATTTTTGTATAGCATTTAGTTTAATTTTTCTCAAAAGTATATGGTGGGCATCATTACTCACCTACCAATCTCTTATCTAAGTTCTCAGTTATTCCAGGGGCACCTGGGTGGCTCAGTCAAGCAGCCGACTCTTGATTTCCACTCAGGTGGTGATCTTAGGATCATGGGATCAAGCCCCACATCCGGCTCTGCATTCAGTGGGGAGTCTGCCTGAGATTCTCTTTCCCTCTCCCTCTGTCCCTTCCTGTCCCCCATCTCTAAAATAAATAAATAAATCTTTAAAATAAATAAATTCTCAGTTATTCCAATACCCAAAGAGAGTATAGCAGCTATAAGTTGTCACAAATTAAATATTTCCCTGAATTTCCTTTCATGCTCTAAAATCCATACCCCCTTCAGTGATCCAGTTGTCCACACTCTGCCTAGAAAATGACCTGAGTTAGAGAAGGGCCACTCACCTCCATTAAGCTCTGTCATCAGGCCACCAGGGGGCAGATGCAGGCGCTTGGATCAGAGCACAACATGCCCAGGGAAGCTGCTGACCAGGAGTCAGAGACCTGGTAGTTTGCTAAGAATGGGCTCAGAGCATGACAGAAGGAAGAAAAGTTCAGGAGCTGGGGAGATACAGCAAGGCCAGAGTGAGGTCTGGCAGATTCCGTGGCAGTTTGTCAGTTGCTTTGATCATCATTAGCTTAAGAGAAAGAGAAACCCTGATAGGAATGGCCTACCCACCCACCCTTTTTTTGTGGGGGAGGGGGAATGCAACTCATTTAGGTTCAAGGTGGCAGTCTAATCTTGAGATTGACATATCCCCAATTCTGAACTAGGATTCTCTACAAAAGAGGAAACAAACATCATCTGCCTATAAGCCTAATGCACGAGAAATAACCACCTCATCTCTGCTTGTGACCCCAGCACTGAGACACCATCTAAGTGGCTTTAATAGAGAGCTATTCCACCTCTCAGAGCTCACATTCCATTCAAACAGCCCGACTCTATTTCTGAGAAAGTAACAAATGCCTGGAAAACGCTAAACCCTAGGAAGGAAGATGAGAAAAGCCTCATTTCTTTCTTGAGCAGTTTTAATTCACAGAGATTTGTACCTATACTGTGCTTCTGAGTGACCAACTTATAAAGAGCAATCATGGAACCAGATTTTCTTACAGTAATTCCTCTAACTCAATAGATTTTATTGAATGTCTATCTTCTACTGAATGCCTCACTGTCCAGTCTTAATGCCCACAACTATTCCTCTGGTGTTTGGGATTGCCCAAATATGCCAGGGTCTGTGGCTCTGCACATGTTGTCCCTTCTGCTGGGGATCCTCTCTCTCCCAACCCCAATCATTATCTCTTTAGTAAACTCTTCCATAACCAGCCCCACCAAACTTTACTCCCCTCCCCCATCTGTTGTAGAAAATATTTTGCTGGCTCTGTACTAGAGTTTCTCACCTTCAGCCCTGTTGACATTTTGAGCTGGCTAAGTTTTTGTTGTGGGGGGCTGTCCTGTGAATTTTAGAATGTTTAGCAGCATCTCTGGCCTCTGCTCACCAGATACCAGGAGCATCCCCCTAGTTATGACAGTCAAATTGTCTCCAGATATTGCCAAATGTCTGCTAGGTGTATGGGGTGGGACTCACTCCCAGCTGAGAATTAGTGCTTTACACATTTCTATAGCACCCTAAATTTGTGCATACCTGTGCATAATTATTGTTTGATTTCATGTCTGCCTCTTCACTAAATTTATGGACAACTGCTGGGTAGTGCTGTATCTTGCTCACCTTGACAGTACATGGCATTTGTTGGATAAAACTCCTTATCAAATAAATGGCTATGAAATTCTGATGATCAGCTAGGAACTATGTTCCTAAGTAAAAAAAAAAAAAAAAAAAATTGTTTCATCTTGAATATTTTTGTTGCTGGCTGATTTTTTTAAAAAAAGATTTTATTTATTTGAGAGGAGAGCAAGAGAGGGGGAGAGGGGCAGACGGAGAGAGAGAAGCAGGATCCCCACTGAGCAAGGAGCCTGATGTAGGCCTCGGTCCCAGGACCCTGAGATCATGACCTGAGCCGAAGGTAGATGCTTAACTGACTAAGCCACCCAGGTACCTCTTGGCTGAAATGTTTAACATCATTCAGTAAAGATGATTGTACTAAATCCCAGAGTCTGCACATCCTTGAGCCTGTAGCCCTGGGGCAAGAATACCGGCTTAAAAGACAGAATGCTTCTCTTCCACTGAAGAACCCAGAGCACTGAATATTGTTGGCTAAAATGTTTAACTCCTCTGGGAATCAGTTCCTCCAATAAGATATGACTTCCTAAGACTCCCTTCCACCTCTAAACGATGTGATGCCAAAATCTATATAGCATGAGGTCCAAAATTCGAAGGGGCACTTCAAGTTTTTATTTCACTATTTAAAAACAAAGTTGGGGGGGATGCCTGGGTGGTTCAGTTGGTTGAGCATCTGCCTTCGGCTCAGGTCATGATCCCAGTGTCCTGGGATCGAGCCCCATATCGGGCTCCCTGCTCAGCGGGGAGCCTGCTTCTCCCTCTCCCTCTTCCCCACCTCCATTCCCGTTCCCACTCCCACTCATGCTCTCTCTTGCTATCACTCTCTCTCAAATAAATAGAATCTTAAAAAAAAATTAAAAAGTTGGAGGTAGGCAATGGACAGTGATATCTAAGAAGCTACACATACCAGGTTTCGCCATGTAATTTGTAGGGGGGTGGAAAACAAAAACAAAGTCATAAATCAAAGTTACTTTTCTTTTTCCAAGCATCAACCTTATCATATACAAAATATAGATGATAATGCTTACCTGACAGGATTGCAGCGAGGATTAAATGAGATGATGTATATAACAGGCTTGGCAGCACTTGGCACACGGTGAGCACCCAGTAGATGGTAAGAGCTATTGTCATTGTGCTGACATTGGTATAGCAGATGGTTGACAAATCTTCTCCCTCAAATTAACTTTCTGTCTTGAAATATAACAAGAGTTGTAAATTGGTATTAATCTTCAAGGACTCCAACAGAGCTGAATATAAATTAAAAGTTCAATTTTCCATCTTCTAGGCTCCAAGGAAGTTACTGAAAAGTCAGAGTTATTTCCTCTTTTATGCTTCAGCGAGGACCTTACAGATGTTTCTATCATAGTTTTTATTACACTGCATTATTTCTTTCATTGTACCACAACTGTTTATCACATCTCTTCTCCACTAGCTGTGAGCTTCTTGGAGGAAAGGACTGTCTTGTACCTCTTTTTAACTACACAGGTCTACCACACTATAAAAATTTAATAAATACCAGATAAATGAGCAAAAGAATGAGCCATGAAATAATGAATGGCCGATGCCTAGCAATGCGCTGCACCTTCTCTCTTCTGGTTGGAGAAAAGAACAGCTGTTGTCTCTGTGGCTTGGACTTGTTCAGAGGAAAGGCAGGGAGAAGTTCATTCTCTAAAGGCTCTTTTCTCAGCAGGGAAGCCAAGTGGTATGGGTAGACCCTCCCTGTATCCTGTCACAGCGCCCGCAGCCCCTCTGCCCTCCCTTTAGAGGGTCGGTGATCCTGGCAGAGCCACACCTGGGGCCCTATGCCTTCTGTGTGCCACCCCACAGGAAAAGGGAATATGCCTTGTAGGATCTTTTTGCCTGCTGACAGCTAAGGGGGTCGGGGAAGGGCCCATATCAAATGCTACCCTGATTAATGTCTCTCATACAGTGACAGTTATGTTAGAGCAGTCTATAAGTAGTCCCTGGATAGTGAAGCAGAAAAAGATTGTCTCAAAGTCGGAAACCCACCGGCATAATACCATGAAACTGAACTATGACTGTTTATAAATAAGTCTGGCAGAATAGCCTGCTGTCCCTAACCATGAATACCCAGTAGGGCCCAACCTTGCCTACTAGCCTCAGATCCCAACCCAGCCAGGGAGTACTGGATAGGGCACTAGGAGAGCAGGGCCTACAGACAAAGACCTGTGCCTCCCTGAGACCTTTGATGGTTCTAATCCATGAGGCCCAAGGAGGCCAGTAGGTAGGAAACCCGGGGAGCTCATGTGCATTTGTGCAGGTGCGGGCTGCTGCCGCTCCCTGCTCTTGCTGCATGGAAGCTGCTATTTTAGAGACAGACGCTGAGCTAATGATGTCGTTGAAACTTATTTTACGCTATTAACACTCCCTGGGACTGTCATCCCAGTACACAGATTTTAATATCAAATCAGTGGGACCTAACTGATGTAGCTAAGGAAAGGACCTAAAAGTTTAATCCTTTGTAACAATTTTAGGTTCTTGGAGAGTAATTTGTTTCTCCTGGCAGGTGTACTTAATATTTACAGTAGGGATGAATTCAGTGTAGACCAGACAATAGAAAAGACCGGTCCTGGCTGAAACTTGGGTTGGGCTTCTCTACTCTGTCTCTCTTAACCCCTTTCTTGAATAGTTCAATTTCAGTCTGTGGTTGATGAAATCCAGATATAGCACAGCTCAGGATACTTGGCTTTCATTCTCTGCTGTGACCTCAGCAAACATCAGGAAATGATAAATGTGCATTGCCAGATTATCTCACTGTGGGGCTAACTTGGTTTAAAGCTAGATCAGACCTCAAGTGAATACATTTGAATATCCACCTCTCCTAATCCCATATCCACTCTCATCAAATGAGCTTCTACTTTTCCAAAAAGATACCTGAAAGCTAAATCCAAACTTCCATAACTGTCCCCCTGGAGTCCTATCATTGCCACCTTAAAAGAAACATCGTCTCCTAGGAGTTGCCACAGTTCAAAAGGCTTGCACAGCTCTGCGGGCTGTACTAAAATGAAACTGTTAGACATCCGGGGCAGGAGAGCACAAGCGGACTACCAAAGTCCTCAGACCAAGGTTACGTCATCCTTTTTCTTATACACTTCAAAAAATATACTTCTGAGAGGAAGATCAACAGCAGGATTTTCCCTTCTTAATTCCATATCCATACATTTTTTTAAGATTTTATTTATTTGAGGGCGCCTGGGTGGCTCAGTTGGTTAAGCGACTGCCTTCGGCTCAGGTCATGATCCCGGAGTCCTGGGATCGAGTCCCACATCGGGCTCCCGGCTCGGCGGGGAGCCTGCTTCTCCCTCTGACCCTATCCCCTCTCATGCTGTTTCTCTCTCTCTCTCTCTCAAATAAATAAATAAATAAAATCTTTAAAAAAAGAATTTACTTATTTGAGAGAGAAAGAGAGACAGAGCATGAGCAGAGGGGGAGGAGCAGGGGCAGAGGAGGAGCCTGATGCGGGGCTCGATCCCAGGACCCTGGGATCATGACCTGAGCCAAAGGCAGATGCTTAATTGACTGAGCCACCTAGGTGCCCCACCTCCTCCATATTTTTTCCTCAACTTTTAAACAGCATCTTCCGCCTTCACTGAGATCATGCTGAATCCTTAAGAATCTTTTTCTCTGGAGGCTCTCCTCCAGAGCTTTTAAGGGCTCCTTAGCACCTATAGAATAAACTCTAAACTCCATAACACAGCACACAATGCTCTATTCATGATGTGGCCTTAATCTTTTCTTTACTTCTCACTTCTTCCCACAGCCATGTACAATAGTCAGCCAAATTATTCATGTCAGTTATGCTCTGTGGCAGCTCACTTCAACTTCTGCTCTTACATCCTGTTGGGTTCATATTCTTGCCTAAGTGTATACCTTGACTGCCTGTGATGTATGAAGTGCCTAGTACTGTGCCTGGAACATAGCTATTACTTAATAAATGGCAGATGTCATTATTGATGACACTTTCTTGCTTCAATTCTCTTTTTTTTTTTTGCATTCAATTAATATTAATAGTTATTGTACCCCTGACAGTCCACACAAAAGGCTTTTGTTTTGTTTTGTTCTTGTTTCATTTTGTTTTAAATTATCATTTTATTTTACTTTCTTCAAGTTCTTATTTAAATTCCAGTTAGTTAACTTATTAGTTTCAGGTGTAGAATTTACACTTGATCTTAGCCAAAAGGCCAAGAAGAGATGTTTCAGGTGTAGAATTTAGTGATTCATCACTTACATACAACACCCAGTGCTTATCACTACAAGTGCCCTCCTTAATTCATCACCCATTAAACCCATCTTCCCACCCACCTTCCCTCCAGTAACCCTCAGTTTGTTCTCTGTAGTTAAGAGTCTGTTTCCTGATTTGCCTCTTTTCCCCCATATGTTCATCTGTTTTGTCCCTTAAATTCCACATATGAGTGAAATCATATGGTATTTGTCTTTCTCTCACTGATTTATTTCTTGCTTCAATTCTTAAAAGAGGTAATATTAGTCATGCTGCCACTAAAACATTTGATCCCTGCCTAGAGCTTATACTCCAAATCCCTATCAAATTTTTCTTCCTGATGAGCTGGGCTAGACAATGAAGTAGTAACAGTCAGTGTTCCCAAGCATATGTATGGTGATAGTAATCAGAACAGTGGTTGCTTGTGGGGGGTGGGAGGGTGGAGATTAACTAGAAGAGGGCATAAAGGAACTTTCTGGAATGATGGAATTGTTCTATATTTTGATTGGGGTGTTGGTCATTATGACTATATATATTTGCCCAAACTCATCTTATTATACACTTAAAATCAGTTCATTTTGCTGTCTATAAAATTTATCTTGATTTTTTTGAAAAAGTCAGAATCCCCTCTATTTTTTTTCCCGTAAAGCAGAGTCAAAAACTCAAATGTCTACATGAGCTTTGCAGGTAAGGGAAATGTGTAGTGGGCTAGGTAGAATACAGTAGGGAAGATTGAGGGCTGCTGACAAACTGGAGAGAGTCTGCTCTTATCCTGATCACATAGATAATATGTGCAAAAGCAGAATCTGTATTTAATAGACACTTCAGATGCTTGAATCATTAGCCAGTTCTCTGATACACTGTGCTATGTCACAGAGCAATTAATAGTCTCCAAAGTGGGATGCATAGGATGATCTATTGAAATGTAGGAAGATAATATTTAGAAATTATTTCAATTTTTTTTCATTTTCATCTTTTTCTTCCTCTTTTCATTTTAGAATATACAAAGGAACCCACAGAAGGGAGTATACCACATTTATCTTTTTTTTTTTTTTTAAAGATTTTATTTATTTACTTGACAGAGAGAGAGGGAACACAAGCAGGGGGAGTGAGAGAGGGAGAAGCAGGCTTCCCACTGAGCAGGGAGCCCTATGCGGGCCTAGATCCCAGGACCCCGGGATCATGACCTGAGCCAAAGGCAGATGCTTAATGGCTGAGCCACCCAGGTGCCCCTATCTTTTTTTTAAAAAAGATTTTCTTTATTTATTTAAGACAGAGAGAGAGAGAGAGAGAGAGAGAGCAGGAGCGGGGGGGAGGGGCAGAAGCAGGCTCCCTGCTGAGCCTGGAACCCAATGCAGGGCTGGATCCCAGGACTCTGGGGTCATGACCTGAGCCTAAGGCAGCCACTTAACCGATTGAGCCACCCAGGCGCCTCCTACCACATTTATCTTGCATATCCTGTGCCAAGTCAAGCAACCAAAGCCTGGGGTGTGGGACATTTCAGAGAATGCAGTGTGTAGACAGATATGACACAGGAATGGGCACCGTTCCATTGGCACAACTGAGACATCATATTGGAGACCAACGCTGCTATAGCCACGGGAAGTAAGGAACAAACTTTACTGCCCATTTCATTCTGAGGGAAAAGGAGAGAGGACTGTAGAAATCACATCCTCTCCAATTCTAAAGTGCAGGCTGAATTGTGAGTGCTATATGATCTTCTGCAAAAGAAGAAAGTATGTGTTTGGCTGGAGGTGGAGCATGGGTGGCGAGGAGGTCTTCTCAAGGCCTCTGACCCTGGAGCAGCTGGGATGGTGATGCTTCACAGAGAAGCATGCCAGCTTCTTGATTAGCTGACCAGGGTGGTGAAGGCAGGCACACCTGTAAAGCCAGGGTAATGGCAGCTCCTCTCTGGCCTGGCAGGTCAGAGAGCACAAAACCACAACTCTAGATTCCCATGTGCCTAGGCAACTCCTCAGACTAAACTCAAAGGCCCGTAGGAGTCCCAGGGGACATGGTGCCTGCCCATATACCCACCTGAACCCTGCTGGGTGGAGATGTGGTCAGAAAGGACTGAATTCCTTCCACTCCAGTGGAATCAGGAAATCCAGAGAAACCCAGAGACAGCACCCTGCCTGGTCCCTTAATAAAAATAAAGTTTCTATTGCTCTAAATAAGACCTCATATATGGTTGCTTAAACAAGAATAATGTTTATTTATCTCTCAAGTAAAAGTCCAAATTTGTATGGTGGCTCTGACTTGCAAAGTTGTCAGTCTCCCAGATTCCTTCCATCCACTTGCTCCACTATCTCTAGGATGTTGCCCTTGTTTAGATGATCCAAAATGCCCATGTGTGGTCAATGAAAAATTGATTGTAAATTGATTATATAAGAAAAAAGGAAAAATTGCTTTGAGGACAACCACTAGTCTCTGGCACAATATGACAACCAAAGTCCAGCCCTGAAGCATGAAACTAAAGAAATCAAAAAGCAGTCTCATAGTGTGTGAGAAATGAAAGAGTTTTTTATATACTCCAGAGAACAATTTTTAAAAGCAGCCTTTTTGAGTCCAGTGTATTGGATGCCAACAACCCATAGTTTCTGCACGAGGACGTTTCCGTGCCAAGGGTTCTATCTGTCCTGAATGACACAGCACTCTTCATATATAAATGCGGTGGTACTGATAGCAGTTGAGTTTTTTCAAACAAACTGGGCATTTTTTATTATATTTAAGGGAAGTGCGGAGGCACTGACTACAGAAGATGTGGCCACATTCTGTAGAGTAAATGTGTCGCGGACTCAGTTCAATCTCCGAGTACCCATCCATACACATTCGACACTGGATATAACCAGGTAGTGTGCAACTTAAAGCTTCTTCTTCCAGGGCATTATGACAGGTACTGTTGGTTACATACACATCTCTGTTTCTCATCAACTCCTCCTTATCACTGCTCACCACATAGCTGCCAATTTGGCCTTGGGGTGACCTTGTATTTCCCCCTGGCCACCTCCTTTCTTCAGTAATCACAACAGAGTCATGGCAAGTTAGGTCAATCACTGTAGGTTCTAGGGATTCACAGGTGAGGTCAACTATTTCATCACTTTCCCTGAGATCTATCAGTTCTGCTTCTAAGACTATCTCAGGAGTTGGGCCTCCTCCCCCAGCTGTATGGAATTCTTGGGTTTGTCTGGAATTCAGCATGCTACCGTAGCACATTCTTATATTCATTATGCTTGTTGGATCCAGTCTTCAGAGAAGTAAGTGATCTGTACCAAAGTTTACAGTGAATGTTCAAGTGCCCAGTGTCTCACAGCTGTTGGTCAGTTACTCTCTGACTTACATAAGAATTTAGAACCCAGATTTTCTGGCATATTTGAACTCTGATTCTGGTTCCTCCTGTCTCCACCTCCACAACTGCTGTGTTCCCACGTGGGTGGGTGGGTATAGGTTTGTGACTTTCAAGACAACTCAATCTGAATTTTTAACTGAAAAAAAAAAGAGAGAAAAATTAAGTTTTGGTAATATATAAGGTAAGATTGATAAGTAGTGTAAAATGGATAGATATCCAGAGAAAAAAATGTGTACTCAAAATATTTTGATAGTTATGCATTTAAACAAAGTTTAAACTTTTGTCTTTCTGCATTCCATGTCCTGATAGCAGTGGGAAGGAAAAGCCCAAAGGGCACTGACATGAAGAAAAGCACAAAATCACTGCATGCCAGGGCACCTAAGTGGTGTAGTTGATTGAGCATTTTGGCTCAGGTCGTGATCTAAGGTCATAGGTTTGAGCCCCGCACTTGGTGTGGAATCTGCTTGGGACTCTCTCTCCCTCTGCCCCCCCACCATTCATTCTTTCTCTCTCTCTCTCTCAAATAATAGGTGAATAAATCTTAGAAAAAAAAAATCACTGCCTACCAAGAAAGGGTCACTACTGCATCCAAGATTCAGTGTGAGGATCTCAAGGAAACACTTTTTTTTTTTTGAGAGAGAGAGAAGTGGGAGGAGGAGCAGAGGGAGAGGTTGAGAGAGAATCTTAAGCAGACTCTGTGCACAGAGCCTGACTGGGGGCTTGATCTCAAAACCCTGAGATCATGACCTGAGCCAAAATCAAGAGTCGGACACTTAACTGACTAAGCCACCCAGGCACCCTGGAAACACTTATTTTTTACAAAGTAAAAATGAAGAGACCAAAAAGTTCTTTGCACATTTGGGTTTCTAATAGCAAATAAGAAATGAACCATTTAGTCCATGCAGAGGTTTATCTTGCCCAGCATTCCCTTTCTAACAGAGATATCAAGAGGAATTTTCTTGAAAAGTTTTATCCCAGATTCTGTTTTAGAAAAGAGGGGATGGAGTTCAAGCATTTGCCATAGAGAGACTTGGTTTGAGTCTAGCCTCTGTGACTTCGGGCACATGATGTAGACACTTAAAGTTCTCAAAACCTCAGCATGTAAATCCTTTCTAAAAATTATAATTTAAAAAATAATGCATCTTCAGTCATCATTAGGGAAATGTAAATTAAAGCCATAATGAGATACCATTTCACACCCACTGGGATGACTATAATTTAAAAAATAGATAATATGAAGTGTTGGTGAGGATGTAGAAAAATTGAGATTCTCATATAGTGCTGGTGGGAATGTAAAATGATGCAGCAGCTTTGGGAAACAGTCTGTCAGTTCCTCAAAAGGTTAAACATAGAGTTACCATATGACCCAGCAACTCCATTCCTAAGTGTATACTCAGGAGAATTGAAAACTTCTGTCCAATCTGAAAACTTGAACATGAAAGTTGATCACAATATTATTCTTAATCGCCAAAAAGTAGAAACAACCCAAATGCCCATTAACTAATGAATGGGTAAACAAAATGTAGTATATCAATACAATGGAGTATTATTCAGCAGTAAAAAAGAATAAAGTACAGATACTTGCTATAATATGGATGATCTTTGAAAACATCATATTAGGTAGTAGAAGTCAATCACAAAAGACCATAAGCTGTGTGATTCCATTAATATGAAATGTCAAGAACAGACAAATCTATAGCAACAGCAAGATGAGTGGTTCCTTAGGCCTGGGGTGTTGAGGAGAAATAGGAAGTGACTGCTAATGGGTACAGAGTTTCTTTTTGGATAATGAAAATATTCTAAAATTGAGGTGATGTTTGCACAACTCTGTGAATATACTAAAACCCACTGAATTGTATTACTTTAAATAGATGAATTGTATGGTTTGTGAATTATATCTCAATAAAGCTTTTACCAACACAAACTCATAAGCTGCCATAGAAATGTTACACAAAACAATATGACACAATCTGGATTCAGACACAAGCCCTAGAACCTGGTGGGGAAGTGTGGAAAAGGAAAAGGAAAATGGCGAGGAGGGCACCCTGAGGAAGGCACAATGCTCAGGGCTCCACCTGAAGCGTCAACCTACTTACCGAGGCAGTTCTTTTAGACCCCACAGACCCCTGCTTTTCACCAGATCACCGCCCTCAAGTATTTGCCTTCTAGGACCGGCCTGCTCCTCCTTCACGCTGTGCCCAGGGAAACAGAACCTTCAGGTCGAGGCTGGGCTGCCCCGAAAAGCAGCACCCACCACCACCGACCCCACCCACGTACCCCATCGATGACTTCGCTATTTTGTCCTGTCCAGCCCAGTCCCGCCCAGGGAACTATCCAGGGAGAATGCGCTGCAAGCGTGCGTTCCAGCGGCGCGCCACTTTCCGGCCTCTCCGCTGCTTCCCTGTCGGGTCTGGACAGAGCCTGAGCGACCAGAACCCAGGTGCCTGGCCACCCTGGGCCCGGAAGAAGGACCGAGGAGCCGCAGGGCCAGGGAGAGCCTGCGGATGGAGAGAAGCAGAGGGAGGGGGCGGCACGGGACGGGGAACTCACCGTGAACTCGCTTAGGCTGGCGGCGGCGCTCAGCGAAGAACAGCCAAGGTCGCGAAGCGAGGGGTCTCAGCGCAAGTTATCGACAGGACCGTGGAAAGCACTGGGGGTTTCCCTCCTTTTGACCCACTAGTTTAGTTTCTCAACTGCCCAATGAAAACCCGAGTCCATGGTGGCTTGTCACCAGTCTCTGGGCGGAAAGCCATGTTCTAGGTTAGAAAAGGGGAGTTTCCCATCCTTAGTTTCGTCCCTCTGTGGGCTTCTGCTTTCTGAGAAAGAGGAGGCACTGGATTGTTGTTTCTTTCCCCTGATCA
Source organism: Halichoerus grypus (assembly GCF_964656455.1). Lineage (NCBI taxonomy): Eukaryota > Metazoa > Chordata > Mammalia > Carnivora > Phocidae > Halichoerus > Halichoerus grypus. Next base: position 67,302,441 of record NC_135719.1, read on the forward strand.
TTAGATCAGCAACTCCCTACTCTCTAGAAAAGTGGTTCTCATTCAATAGAGGTAATGTGCCTCTCTAAAATTTTGGAAATTAACAGGGCTATTTTTAGTTGTTCCAATGATGTGGTCACTATAGGTATATATATAGGGGCTGAGAGGGGCCCCAGCTTCCCCTCCCCACGCACACACACACATTCTCTCTGTCTCTCTCTCTCTCAGTGAATGGAAACCTGCTTATAATCTGGTCTTTACAATCACATATAAAAATGTGTTTTATTTTCCAATTATTTTATTTCTTGAATATGTATTAACTATTCAGTAGGCCAAGACTGTTACCAAACCAAAGTGGGCCCATTATTTGAGTTACAGACAAAGACTACACCAAATGGAGTTGCCTCAAGGTCAACTTTATTTGTACAGACAGGGAGATCATGCGGAATCATTTCGACAGCTGCATCTCCCTGAACAAGGGAAAGCAGGCCTCTTTTATTAACGTTTGGGATATTCAGAAGGGGATTTTAACATTCCAGTGAGGTTGAGGTAACTGCCACACTTTCTCAGTCATCTGGGCAGGCATCTTCCTCAAATGTTTCTTTTCTGTTCCAGTTAGTTTGTTTCTAAAAGGTAAGATTGACAGCTAGACAGAAGCTTCTAGAAGTTTAGTTCCTACAAGGTAGATGGGCAAGCAGAAGTTTCTACTTGAGATTTTCTGAGGTCAGGTGGTCAGGCTGGTGATAGGACCATATACACTGAATTTTCCAGGAATGCAACTACCAGACAACTAAAAGGAAGATGTGTTTTCAGTTTGCTTTTTGTATTTGGAATTTTACCTATAGATATTCACTGTTTTAGAGGAGCACACCACAGCCAACAATACCATATCGGAAACTGAGCCGTCAATATAGTGCAACTCTCTGTCTTCAGTATCATAGTTTACAGAGATCCTAGGCCAGTTGCAAGCATCTGGCACTTCTTACATGAGCCAGTGCAGCCAGGCTAGAGCATTCACATACTAAATTGCTTAGCCTTCACAATCGAATTAGTAAAGGGGTACCATTAAAGATCTTGATCTCCTTAAAAGGAGGTGTTGGGGAAAATGGGGAGGGGGAGTTGGATCTGATTGGAGTTAAAACTTCTAATCTACAATGGAGTCATGGGGCCTGTGCCCATCAGTCTATCAAGCCTGAGCTTGAGTACTGACTCCCCACCCTAGAATCGAGCAGAGAAGGCTCCTATATACAAATGACCTGCTTACCGTGCCGTCACCAGTTAGTGGCAGAACCCTTCATTTTACAGGTAAGAAAACTGAGGCCAGGAAAAATTAAGAGATTTGAAAGAGGATGAGCTGTGACAGAGGCAGGACTAGAAGCTCCTGGGAATGCAGTTTGTAAATTCTCTGAGCAAGATCATTCCCAGAAATCCTGAGGCTGCCAGAAGAGAGCAGGCTTCCCTTTGGGGAACTGTCCAGAATGAGGAGGACTTTTACCTAAAGCGCTCCATGGAAAGAAATGAGGCATGGTTTCTTTTTTTCACCAGTTAAGTGCCAAAAAGTTTTCCCTTTTATCCCTTTGCTGTGGTTTTAGGTAATTTTACTTGCTGTAGGGAGCTATGAAAATAAATAACCACTGCAAGTAAAAGCAGTTGCCTGGAGCTTTACATTTTATGGAGCTCTTCTCACCACCATCTCCTTCTCAGAGTAACGCTTGAACAGTGCCCGGCGTGGAGGAGATGCTCCATATTCATTGAATAAATGATTGATCGAATAAGTGAACAAACTTTATGATGTAGGAATAATTATCCCATTTTATGGATATGGTGACAGAGTCAAGCCAGTAGTAATGATTTCTCCAATTTCTTTTGTGGAATTAGAATTCAGACTCCGGTCTGAGTTCAGTGGTATTCACACTTTAATGCTAGCCCCTAGAAAGTTGGAACTTTTAATGGAAGTTAGGGACTGCATATGTTGTGGGCCCTGCAGAGGAAGTTGACAGGAAACTCTCAGTAGCCGACTGATGCCCCACCCAGACTCTATGAACCCATACCCAGCTTTTTGATATTTTGCTGCTAACAACTAGCACCTGCACATTACCCCAGCCCTGCAGATTACCCTAAGGCACTGGAGTGAGCTGGAAGTACCTGGGAATTTTATGTTTCAGCCCACAGCACACTCTGCAGCATATAGCCAAAGACAGGCTGATGTGAGGTGCAAAGCCCAGCTCCTTTGCTTCAAGACAGAACTAACTTTGAGGGGTATTCCTTTGTTTTAGAGCTCCCATGGGACCAGGCTGAGTGTGGGACTTCTGAAATCACCCCTTCACTTGGCTTCTCCCCATTCCCTTTCCTTCATTCCCCCTCCCCCAAGTCCTTTATTGATTCTCCTGGAAGCCCTGTTTTTATAAGCCACATACACCCAAATTCTGGAGTCGGGGCCTGCTTCTGCAAGATCTCAACCTAACATGCTCCCTGACTCTTCAGATGATGAAAATGGCATGCACACTTCCAGACAGTAAGGATGCCTAGGAAACCCCTTCAAATAGCACTATGGCACTGTGTGGCAGCAAGAGTGCTCTCTGTTTTTTCTAAATGAAAACAGTAAAAAGAGGAAGTGGCCCGTGGGGGTGGGGAAACCTCACATTATTGCCGTCTTCAGTTAGGCCTCTCTGTTATAAAGATAGAAATATCTTCTTCGTTTCAAGGACTTTTTAATCATAGTAAGTGCTTGATGCATGACTAAATTTTTTTTCTTAATTCTATTTACCAGGTTTTTTTTCCTAACTAAGGTTTATCTTCCTTCTTATTGCTCTCCAAAGTATCAGAATTGTTTTTAATGCATGAAGTTTCCAATCAAACTGCTCAGATATCTAGGACCCAAATTGGTTAGTCTTTGATTTTTTTTCTAAAAGCCTAGAGTCCAAGGAGACAATTTCCCCGCCAAGCTGGGTGGGGCATGGGGAATCCCAGGGTGGTGTGCCAGCTCAGAGGTGTATATAGTTGCTGTCAAGATTTGTCTGCTAAACTGCATCCTCGCTGTGTCTAAGAACAGGGGCATCAGCAAGAATGGGGACCTGCCGTGGCCCTCATTCAGGAATGAGTTCAAGTATTTCTGAAGAATGACCACATCCTCCTCAGTAGAAGGTAAACAGAATTTGGTGATTATGGGTAGGAAGACATGGTTCTCTATTCCCGAGAAGAATCGACCTTTAAAGGACAGAATTGATTTAGTGCTCAGAGACCTTGAGGAGCCCCCACAGAAGCTCATTTTCTTGCCAAAAGTCTGGATGATGCCTTAAAAGTTTTTGAGCCACCAGAATTAGCAAATAAAGTGGACATGGTTTGGATAGTGGGAGTCAGTTCTGTTTATAAGGAAGCCATGAACAAGCCAGGCCATGTTAGACTATTTGTGACAAGGATTGTGCAGGAATTTGAAAGTGACACGTTTTTTTCCAGAAATTAATTTGGAGAAATAAAAACTTCTCCCAGGTGTTCTTTCTGATGTCCAGGAGGAGGAAGGCATTAAATACAAATTTGAAGTATATGAGAAGAATGATGAATGTGAAGGTGTTCTCTGATTTATTTCAAGTTGCTCCCGCTCCCCTCCAAACAATTGTATATTTTAATATTAGAAAAAAAGAGTTTTGTTGACTTTAGGTCAATGGATAATTATTTTTAAACAATGAGTATTTATTAATTAATCTTAATTAGACTATAGTAAAGATCAATCTTATTTATACCATATCAGATGCCTTTTGTGAAACATTTCTTGCTATAACAGTATGATGCCCATCAAGGATCAGCCCCTGCCTAGGGTAGTATATCTACCAAGAGCCAAAGTGAGAAAGTCCCCTGATAGCATGTGTTGAAACCAGGACCTACAGAGATAGGACTAGACAGATTTGTTCAAAGGTCAGAGATGGATTATAAACAGAAGAGCTAGAACTCAGATATTAAATGAAAATTAGATCAAAATAGGGATTATGAGTTCTCTATGCATATCACACTTCTGAAAAAAAGTTCTGATCATTCGGACAGGGAATCAGTAAGTTGAGAACTCTGGCATATTCCATAGGGATAGTAAAGAAGTCAGTAGGACACTACCTTTTTGAAGGTTTAAAGAGAAGGTTGAGACCTCTAAAAACTGTTTCTGATCTTCAGTGAGATTCCATGGGACATTACAATGATAATTCTTTACAAAAAAGAGGAATCTAATAACAAGCATATGGCTAAAATTAGAAATTGAAAAGGCAATGAATTGAAAATAGATAATGCTAGAAACCAAAATTATCAAGTTGGAAACTAAACTAAATTTCACTGAATTAAAAAATGAAAATTAAAAAAAAAAAAAAAGCCTAGAATCCAAGGAGAGATAAAGCTAATTTTTGCCCCTAAAACCTTAATGGCCACATCACAGACAAAATATTTATTTTATTAAGGAAAGACCTTGAATTTTTCCTCAAGAGCTTAGGGTATAAGCAATAAAGTAAAAAGCAACAGCCCGAAGATATTGGGAGAGTGATTGTACACAAACACTAGAAAAGACAACATCTGCCAGTGGCTGTATTGTTTCCATGTATGCCATGTTTTCATTAGGGAGAATGAAAAAAAAGTGAGATATAACAATATTATTAAGAAAAAATTTAAAACAAACATCATAATAATAACAATGACCATTTCTTATGTTTTATTTCTTCTGACATTATCAAAATATAATTTCAAAAACTAGACATTAAACTAAATAATACTTTTCCAAAGCCATGTTCTTGGGAATATGTACACTCAGTGCAATGTTGCTTTCCTTCCTTCCTTCCTTCCTTCCCCACTCCCTTCTCCCTCCCTCCCTCCTTCCCCCCTTCTTTCCTCCCTCCCTCCCTTTCTCTTTTTCTTTCTTTCTTTCTTTTTCTCTCTTTCTTTCTTTCTTTCTTTCTTTCTTTCTTTCTCTCTCTCTCTCTCTTTCTTTCTTTCTTTCTTTCTTTCTTTCTTTCTTTCTTTCTTTTTCTTTTCTTTCTTTCTACATTCCGGTATAATTAACATACAGTGTTATTTTAGTTTCAGTTGTACAATATAGTGATTCAACAATTCTATACATTATTCAGTGCTCATCACGATATGTGTACTCTTAATCCCCTTCACCTATTTTACTCATCTTCCCACCTACCTCCTCTCTGGTAACCATCAGTTTTTTTCTCTATGGTTAAGAGTCTGTTATTGTTGTTATTGTTTGGTTTGTCTTTTTTCTTTGTTCAATTGTTTTGTTTCTTAAATTCTACATATGAGTGAAATCATGTATTTTTTTTCTCTGACTTCTTTCACTTAGTTAGCATTATACCGTCTAGATCCATCCATGTTGTTCAAATGGCAAGATTTCATTCTGTTTTATGGCTAAGTAATATTCTATTATATATATGTATATATAAATATATATATCACATCTTCTTTATCTATTGTATATATGTATATATATATGTGTATATATATATGTGTGTATATATATATATATCTCACATCTTCTTTATCCATCCATTATGAATACTTGGGATGCATGTATTCCTCCGAATTAGTGTTTTTGTATTCTTTGTAAATACCCAGTAGTGGAATTACTGCATATGATAATTCAATTTTTAACTCCATACTGTTTTCCACAGGGGCTGCATCAGTTTGCATTCCCACCAAAAATGAACAAGTATTCCTTTTTCTCCACATCCTCTCCAACACCACTGTTTCTTATGTTTTTGATTTTAGGCATTCTGTCAGGTGTAAGGTAGTATCTCATTGTGGTTTTGATTTGCATTTCCCTGATGATGAGTGATGTTGAACATCTTTTCATGTGTCTGTTGGCCATCTGGATGTCTTCTTTGGAGCAATGTCTGTTCATGTCTTCTGCCCATTTTTAATTGGATTATTTGTTTTTTTGTGTGTGTTGAGTTTTATAGTTCTTTACATATTTTGGATCTAAACCTTTATTGTATATGTGATTCGCAAATATCTTCCATTCAGTAGGTTTTCTTTTAGTTTTGTTGGTTGTTTCCTTTGCTGTGCAGAGGTTTTTATTTTGATGTAGTCCCAATGTTTATTTTTGCTTTTGTTTCCCTTGCCTCAGGAGAGGTAGCTAGAAAGATGTTATAGCTGATGTCAGGGAAATTACTGCCTGTCCTCTCTTCTAGGATTTTTATGGTTTCAGATCTCACATTTAGGTCCTTATTCATTTTGAGTTTATTTTTGTGTATGGTGTCAGAAAGTGGTCCGGTTGCATTCTTTTCATGTAGCTGTCCCGTTTTCCCAACACTGTTTGTTAAAGAAACTGTCTTTTTCCCATTGCATATTCTTGCCTTCTTTGTTGTAAATTAATTGACCATATAATCATGGGTTTATTTCTGGGCTCTCTTCAATTCCATTGAAATATGTTCCTATCTTTGTGCCAGTACCACACTATTTTGATTACTATAGCTTTGTAGTATATCTTGAAATCTGGGACTGTGATTTTATTCTTCTTTCTCAAGGTTGCTTTGGCTATTCAGAGTCTTTTGTGGCTCCATACAAATTTTAGGACTATTTGTTCTAGTTCTATGAAAAATGCTGTTGGTATTTAATGGAGAATTGCATTAAATTTGTAAATTGCTTTAGATAGTGTGGACATTGTAACAACATTTGTTTTCCCAATCCATGAGCATAGACTGTCTTTCCATGTATTTGTGTCATCTTCAGTTTCAACAATGACCCTTTAAAAAAAAAATAAAACAGGGGCACCTGGGTGGCTCAGTGGGTTAAGCAGCTGCCTTCAGCTCAGGTCATGATCCCGGGGTCCTGGGAGGGAGCCCTGTGTCCCAGGGAGCCTGCTTCTCCCTCTCCCTCTGCCTGCAGCTCCCCCTGCTTGTGCACTCTTTCATGCTCTCTGTCAAATAAATTAATTAAATCTTTAAAATAACAAACAAACAAACAAACAAAACAAAACAGGAGTGCCTGGCTGGCTCAGTCGTGGAGCATGAGACTCTTGATCTCAGGCTTGTGGGTTGGGGCCCCATGTTGGGTATAGAGATTATTTAAAAGTAAAATCTTTTAAAAATTTAAAATAAAATACAAATAAAACAAAAAATGAAAATCTCTTGAAAAGCTAACCATGCCAAATTGAACACTGATAAGTGATCATCTCTGGCTGGTGAGACTAACAAGATTTTTTTTCCTTTCTGCCTATATAAACCCCTTATTTTTTAAAATAATGAACTATACTCAAATAATAAAAGATGTAAAAATTCAAATCATATATAAGTATGTAGAATAATATATTTTTTTAAAAGTCTACTTTCAAGGGGCGCCTGTGTGGCATAATCAGTTGAGTGACCGATTCTTGGTTTTGGCTCAGGTCGTGATCTCAGGGTTATGAGATGGAGCCCTGGATTGGGCTCTGTGCTCAGCACAGACTCTCCTTAAGACTTTCTCTCCCTCTCCCTCTGCCCCTCTACTCCATGCTCATGTGCTTGCTCTCTCTCTCTCATAAATAAATAAATCTTAAAAAAAAAAAAGTCTACTTTTGATTGTTCTGGACTTCCAGGGAAGATGGCCAAGTAGGAGGACCCTAAGCTCACCTCATCCCACAGACACAACTATAGATAACAAGCACATCAGTGTAAATAACTGAGAAAAACGACCGGGAGACTGGCAAAACAAACACAGTTTCTTTGTTTTGGTAGGAAGGGCAGAGATGAGATAGGGAGCTATCTCAACCATGGGTCTGGTTGTGGTAGGAAGGGAGCTGTGGGTGTGGTGAGGAAAAAGAAACAGACTATCAAACCAGGGAGCCTGCACTGGGAAGAGGAATCCCCTAAACATTTTGCTTTGAAAACCAGAGGGGCAGGCCTGAATTTCCTAAGTTCTTAAAACCACAGGACTTAAAGCCTGGAACTTTACAAATCAGCAGTCTCAGATCTAGGAGAGCTGGGAGAGTGATAGGAAACTGAGTCCCTGCCCTTAAAGAGACCCCACAACAAACAACCTACGGAGATTTGGCTGAGAAGCAGCAATTGGAAAAACGCCTGGGGCATATGGGAGGGAGAATTATTCACTAATCTGAGTTCAATGAAGGACTTCTCCAGGAACAAAGGAGCTGGCAGACGTCATTTCCCTCCCCCTCCCCCCAGCATAAACACAGAGCCACCTGCAGAAACCAGCACAGCATGGGCATTCACTACCTAACTGCTTACACCACAGCTGCCCCCTCCAGCTGGACCAGCGTTGCAGGTCCCTTCCCCTAGAGGACTAGCGCAAACCTTGCCAACGTTGCATATCTGGACTGCACACTTTGCAGAGCCTCAGTCCTGGCAGTGCCATGGCAGTCACATCCCATGAAGGATGTGCGCACCTTGTTAAAACTGCCTGCCCCAGCTGGCTCCATCTTGGTGACAGCTGTGCATCCCCTGTGGGAAAGGACGAGCACACACAACTTCTGGGCTCCGCAGCCCCTGCCTGCATGTGCTTTGTGGAGCACCCGCCTCTGACCCTGGTCTCTGAGGCAGCTGCTCATCCCCTGTGGAAAAGGATTGGCACCACCTTGTTAAAAGTGCACACCCTGCCCACTACTTTCAAGAGCAAGAGACTTCCCTACCAAACAGAAACAGACACAGAGAGTTAGACAAAATGAGACATGAATATGTCACAAATGAAAGAACAGGACAAAATTACAGCAAGGGAACTGGAGAAGCCTGATGTGGGGCTGGATCTCAGGACCCTGGGATAGTGACCTGAGCCAAAGGCAAATGCTTAACCTACTGATCCACCCAAGTGCCCCTGTTTTTGTTTTTAATAGACTTTATTTCTTAGAGCTAGTAGTTTTTAACAAGTTCCACAGGTCATTCTAATGTGCATTTAGGATGGAGAGTGACCAGTCTAAGTAAGTCACTGCTCAGTCTGCTCAGCTGAGTTCCTGCAAGCATTCCCTCAAATACCCTTGCTCTGATGTTTGGAATTACCCACACCTGTCATACCTTCATACTTCCCATAAGTTGCACCCCCTGCCTGGAAACCCCAGATTCCACTCACCATTCAGGAGAACCACTATCTACCAGGTCTCAACTCAAGCAAACGGCTTCCCTAACACCTAAAGTTTCTTGTTGTTCCCTGAACACATTTTCCTATCACCTAGTTCTTTGGGCATACCTACATTATACTCTTTATCAGGATGTTTTTTAATTGTTTGATCACATGTCTGCCCCTCCACTAAACTGAAGCAATTTGAGAACAGTTTTGTGTTTTATTCATCTTGTCAGTACTTAGCACTAACAAATTCTTGGTCAAACAAATGCACAATGCTGCATGTATGAACTATATTTTGAAATTGAAAAATCTAGTATTTTTCATTCAAAGTTTATCTATTGCTTGCTAAAATATGAAACCCTCAGGTACTTTTGATTCCTCTTAGAGTCTGCACATTCCTTGTGTCTTGGCCCAAGGAACAGAATACTGGCTAAAAACAGACATGGTCTCCCAGCAGATCACTGTGTCACCCTAAGTCATTTAATTTCCCTGGCATCTTGTTCCTCATCTGTAAAATGCGGATTGCTGAGGCCCCTTCCACCGTGAATCAAGCCCTATATAACAGGGGTTTACACTCTTTTCCAGGAGGACAGGAAAACTGTTTTCCTGTTTGAAAACAAAGGAGGGGGGGCACCTGGGTGGCTCAGTAAGTTAAGTACCTGCCTTCAGCTCAGGTTATGATCCCATGGTCCTGGGATGGAGCCCTGAAGTGGGCTCCCTGCTCAGCTCTGCCCCTCCCTCTGCTTGTGTTCTCTCTCTCTAATAAATAAAACCTTCAAAAAAAAAAAAAGGAAAAGAAAAGGGAAGAGAGGGACTGATATATAAGAAAACTGAACACATCAAGTTTTACCATTGTTTTAATTATTGAAACAAAATTAACATAAGTCAAATTACGTGGAACAATGTCTCTGATGTAAGAGATGAATATGAATTTTACATGACAGTGTCTTACCCACTATAACAAATTTCCAATAATTTGACAATTATCTTTCAGTTTTCAAATTTCAAAATTTCAAATTTCAAAAATTTCCCCCAAATTCTAAACAAAGTATGCAAATTGCAAATTAACTCTAAACATGCATAACTATCTTCTTATCCAGTTTTGTGTGAATAGACTGAACAGTTCAGATCTGACCAAGATATTGATGGTGAACATGAGAATTCTCCCCTCCCCACCTCTAAGCTTCCAGCCCCACAACTACAGCTACCTGCCCAGAAGGTCAAATATAGTGACACAATGACCAATGTAGAATTAGCATGTAGATTATATTTGTATCATCATCAATATAACTTTATGATCGGTATTCAAAAAGCATAAAAGCATATCAGCATTAAAAAGAACACAGTATTTCTTCAATCTAAATGCACCATCTTCAAACCTGGAAAAAAGAAAATAGATTTGTTAGCAAATACATTTATTTTATTTAGATTATAGGTCGCACCACCAAATTTGTCCAACTTTTGCTATGTTGTAAAAGAAATAGCTGCAGACAGTTTTCCAAACCCATTACAAAGAGCATAGCCCATTAATTTATCCCACTGGTTCTCCCACAACCTTACAGGAAAGAAGGCTGGTATTAGAGTTCAGATCCCAGCTCTCCCATTTAGTAACTGTGTGACTCCGGGCAGGTCACCCAAACTCTCTGAGGCTCTCTTAAACGAATTTCCCTGTGCTAGGATGTAACAGGAAATTTGAATAGGTTTTCAGTAGCATGGTACCCTGTGGAGATGAATTTCACGGAAAAGCTGGATTTTCTACCTCTGGACTCCAACAATGCAAAGAAGTCCAATTCCTCCCTCTTTCACACTGCTGAGTAATAAAGCAACTGCTATGCAAAGGAAGAGAACAGTTCATGTCTGAAGGCCCAGGGATGCCCACCACAGAAATGGAAGAAGAAAGATGAAATCCTCGCAGGTAGTGTGGGTAACTAGCTGCCTCTATCCTGGTAGAGTACTCCAACAGCTCCTCTGACTTTTTTAGAGGGCTAGGGACACTGGCAGCTTTAGACTGGGGCACACACCTTTCTCATGCCACTCCACATTCCCCGTAGGATTCCTTCTTACCTGCTGAAATGCTACCCTGATTAATGTCTTTCCTATAATGAGGGTTATCCTACAGAGTTGTCTGTAAATAGTTCCCAGGACAGCAAAACAAGAAAAGTTATTTTCTTAAGGTTAGAAACCTACCTCCATGATGTTGGTTAGTTGTCTCGCTCTGCGAAAAAGAAAACAGAGAAAGAAAGAGAGTAAGCTTTACTTTTAAAATACTACTAACAAATGCCTAAAACATTTGTTGTCCCTAACCCTGAATACCCAGTAGGGCCCAATCTTGCCTACTAGCCTCAGATCCCAACCCAGCCAGGGAGTACTGGATAGGGCACTAGGAGAGCAGGGCCTACAGACAAAGGCCTGTGCCTCCCTGAGACCTTTGATGGTTCTAATCCATGAGGCTGTCAGGAAAGCCCAAGGAGGCCAGTAGGTAGGAAACCCGGGGAGCTCATGTGCATTTGTGCAGGTGCGGGCTGCTGCCGCTCCCTGTTTCTGCTATAGGGAAACTACTGTTTCGGGGCTCAGGCTGTCCAGAGGTGTCTCAGAAGGTGCCACCTACCAGAGCTTTAATAATGTTCCCTGTCAATCCCAGTATGCAGATTTTTTTTATATCAAAGCAGCTTTAAGCTATGCCTATACTCAGATACAACTGTCAGTAGCTAAGGAAAGAACTTAAAAACTTACCCCACTTAACGATCTGGGGCTCATTGAGAGTAACATGCTTTACACGGCAGCTAAATTCATCCTGTCCATTGGGAGTGAATTCAGTGTGGACCAGAAGATAGAAAGTCCAGTCCTTGCTGAAAGACAGGTCTGACTGTTCTGCCTTCATCTTCTCTCCATTCTTCAGCAATTCAATTTCAATTTCTGGTGGGTGGAACCCTGACACGTAGCAGTTCAGGAAATTTGGCTTTCCATTCTCTGCTGGGTGACGTGAGTAAACCTGAATTTTTGGAGCATCTGAGGGACATAAGGGAAAGACAAATGAAAATTGCAGAGTATTTCACTTGGGACTACCTTGGTCTAAAGCTATATCAGGCAACAAATGTTTAAATTTGATGACTGATTTCTCCCAATTCCATTTCTACTCTGGCCAAATGAACTTCCACTTTTCCAAAAGGCTACATCCATTTTGAGGGCTAAAACCACGACTTAGTATTTTTTCCACATAATTCCTCTACTCCTGGCTTTTTGTTTTTTTTCTAGCAGATTTCTAGTAGTATCATCTTCTGTCACTGGAATTTGTGCCAAATCCTTAACCTTTCGCGGTGGAGACTCTCAAGAACTTTTGATGGCTTATTAGCACCCATATAATTCTTCACACATCTCTCAAGAGTCCTCATGATTTGGCCCCAACCTACTTTTCAAACTTCATTTCTCACTTCACACACTCTTCATAATAGCCACATCAAAAAACTTATGTTATTGTACCTTGTTTGAGCCCATCTTTTTTTTTTTTTAATGTTGATTCCTTTCCTTTTTGGTTCCTGCTCCTGCCTAGATCCACACCCATCTGACTTCTCAATATGTATTAAGCGTCTAGTATAATGCAATTGCTCTGGAAATGGCAGATATTGTTATTATTATTGCCTCAAACCAAACTTAAATGCGTACAGAAGCCAGAAATACCATAAATGAGTGAATTGGGCTGGGTAAGAACAATAGGGCAGGGTGAGGACTGTGGCAAATGAGAAAGAACATACTCTCCACTGTGACCAAGTAGGGTAATGTGTGCATACTGGTATTTGCATTTTTAATTAGCACCCTCAAGTGATTGCTCTAACTGCCACGTTGGGAATATGTTGCTGCTATAGAACAGTAGTTTCCAAAATAGGATGCATAACTAGACCATCCCTGGAGGTAATGGAAAGAAACTATATAAACTCCATTCCATATTTTTCATCCAATGAAGAGAACTGTTACTGCCACTAAATGTACAGATTGACACTAATATATGTGTATAATTCACTTTTAAATACACGTATATGCGGTGTATCTGTTTACTAAAGGGCGGCTCCTCCATGTCCAGGAGGTGGTGGGGAGGAGGAGTACTAGGCTACTCTGACCAGGTTTATCTGTCTAGAAACACCCTGTCATCAAAGGAAAGGTCACCAGCCCCACCAGGAGCTAGCCTAGGGATCCCAATGAAGCCCTGATTTTTTCCATAAAGTTAAAAATGAAGACAAATCAGAAAGCTCTTTGTATTGGAACTTCTAATAATTAGAACATAATAAATGCCATAAGAGTCAGAGCACAGGTTCATCAGGCCTAGAATTCTCTCTTTGAGGAAGCCAGGCAGGGTTCTGCAAGAACATCACAATAACCTTTTCTAAGAGGTGGACAAGTATCAGACAAGGCCTGGGTTTGAATCTGGGCTCAGCCACTCACTGGTTCTGTGACTTTGGGACAGTTAGTTGAGCTTCTGAAGCTTAAGGGAAACATCAATTTATGTCCACAGTGAAACAAAACCCACACAGGGGACAGAGCAAAAAATAGACCCCCAGAGGCAAATCATCATTACCCATTTCTTATCTTTTTTTTTTTTTTTTAAGATTTCTATTTATTTATTTGAGAAAGAGAGAGAGAGAGCATAGAGGGAGAAGCTCACTCCCCGCTGAGCAGAGAGCCCTAGGTGGAGCTCAATTCCAGGACCCCGGAATCATGACCCGAGTCGAAGGCAGATGCTTAACCGAAGGAACCACCCAGGCGCCCCTCCAGAGTATCTTCTAGAAATTGTCTATTCATGGCATGTACTACTTTGGAAATTTTCAAATTAAGATTTTTCTTTTAATGTCAGCTTGTTATTTTTAAAATGTTTTCTATGGTTGCCAGCAAATATCAGTAACAGTATTTGTGCTTTATTTTGTAAATAGATTATAAATTAAATACTTTTTTCCATGATCAAAACCCCCGCTTCACAGAAGCTTTTGTGAGGGGAAAATAGGAGGGTTCTGGTATATTGCGGGATATTTAGAACGTGCTCAGGATGTAGAGTGTCCCTGACAGACGACCTGGGTAACCGTGTTGATTACCCTTATCACTGGTTTTACAATCTCCCTGACTGGTAAACCTTCGCTTTTTCAAAACAGAAAGTAGAAGCTTAGTTCATCTTGGAAAGAACCAGGCAAAGAGCCAAAGAGGAAGCCCTCTGTGAAGAAAAGGCAACAGGGCCCCAGGCTCTCCAGCTTGCTGGCAAGAATCTCACCAGAAGCTGACGAGGAGGTACTGAAAAACCGCAGTTTGCAGCCAAAGGGCGCAGACCCGCACAAAAAGCTCTGCTCCCGCTAGATTGTCTGCCATTTCTCCCCCGTGTTGGTGATGAAGTTACTTAAACTCTTGGTGTCTCAGTTTCCTTATGTATGAAATGCTGATGATATTAACCATTGCATTTACATCGTAGGCTCATCTCGGAACCAAATGGCATAAAGCACACAACGTCCCCAGCACGCTCCTTATCAATAACAACTAGCTCTTAACGATTATTAAAAGCGACAAGGAACGGTAACAAGTGAATTAATGATGTCAAAGCGCTCTGTAACACCTCCAAACATTCTACAAACTCCACGTGTGAATTCCTCCCCCGCGGTTTCGCCGCATATTCGTGGGGCGGGCAACCAGCCGGGCGTTGCGAAGTAAGCCCGAAGCCCCCGGGATCCGAGAAGAGCAGTTGCAGCGGACTGATGGATGCGCGCGGTGCCTCCCGCAAAGCCCAGACCGATGTCCCCACCCTTTCACAGCCCTCGCCTCCCCGCTTTTGGGACCCGCCTTCCCGCCCTCCCAGGCAGACAGCGGCACCCGGGTAGCTAGAGGTTCCGCGGAAGAGAAACCTCTGCCGTTCCGAAGTCTGTCATCACCCCGAAACTTTGTCCTGACCCACCCGGCACGCACATGCCGGAGGCCTCCCGCGTCCCCCTCTCCCGAAGAAGAAAAAAGAGGCTTGCGTCCTGGGCTCGCACCCCCTCCCAGCTCCCCACTCCCCGGCCACCCACCGCTTCCCCACCCGCAGACCAAGCCCGCTGCTAGCCCCAGGCCGGGGAGAAGAACTAGGGAGGAGGAGGGGTGGGTGAGCTACAGAGTTAATGCGGAGAATGCCAAAAAGATTGGGGCACAGGAGAAGGGCTAGGGCAAGAGCGGACACTCACACTGGACGGCATGCAGGCCGGAGAGAGAGAGCAGCCCGACGAAGACGAAGGTCAGGAGAGGCGCCATCACCACCCAAACACGAGCAGCGCGACACTAGGACTGGCCGTCCGCCCCGCGCCTCCACTTATATTCCATGCGCGCACCGCCAATCAGCACCCTTCTGGCAGGGGCCGTCACTCGTCTCCTAGCGCTCGAGGACTGGCCAGGTTAGAAAGAGGGACTTTCCCGGTTTCAGTTTCATTTTCCTGTAAGGCCCCGTGATGCTTAGAAAGGCATGGGTTGGACCGAGTGGTTTCGCTGTCCCTAGACCCGCGCGCTCCGACTTGGGTGCGCGCCAGAGCCTGGGGAGAGGGCCTCCTACCGTAGAACTTGGGCTGGACCTACCTTGGTCCAGCGCTCTCTCTTTGAGAACCATCCAGCCTCAGAGTAACTTGCTTACCATGTCCCAGCCAGGTGGGACCTTAGGACCTGTGGTTTTCGTTCGAGAAAACTCAAGCCCACAAAGATTAAGAGAGTGGACAAAGGATGAATGGTGGGGGGCAGAATAAGAACTTTGATTAATAACTACGACCCAGGAATATAATGTAGGGTTTCTGGATTCTTTGGGCAAGAAAAATAGTCCAGGAACCTCGAGGCCACCTGAGGACGGCTCAGAGAACCGTACAGAATGGACAAGGACCTTCCTGCCTCCTGAATTCCTTCAGGCAAAAGTTTCTTTTTGTAAATAAAGCCCTGTGCCAAGAAATTCTCTGTATCTTCCTGCTTTTGTTTAACTAATTTTCTTCGTTTTGTTGATTTGTGGGAAAAACAAAACCACTGATAGCAAAACAGTAACTGCCTAGAGCCTTAGAGTTTACAGACCTCTTTAGGTATACATCATTCCCTGTGAATTACCACATTAGAATGGTTTGGCACATAGTAGGCATTCGGTAAATGGAATGAATGAATGATTGATTGAATGAACAAACCAGTAAATATAGGAATAAACAGTAGGAAATAGGAATTACCCCACTAATTTTTATGGATAAGGGAAAACAAAAGCTGAGACTAGGATTCAAACTCTCCTGATGCCATTGCATTCATGCTTTAGACACTTGGAAGATAAGGGCACTGAAATTTTAGTGAGAATTTGGATTGCTTCGGCCATGGGCCCAGCCAAAGAAGTCAAACCTACTGACTGTAAGAGCATAACCATGTTAAACCACTTAAGAAAACCTATACTCCAGAGATACCTTAAAAAAGATGCTGACATCACATGGCAGCTGAGTCCACCAGTCTCTCAGTGGAACAGTGAGGAGAGGAAGTGAACCATGGGGCAGGACAGAGATCTTGGAAATCACCACGGTTTTCAGTTAAAAGGAGTTGGGTTGTGATTCCCCAAGGAAACAACAAATATGTTATATATTTCTCTTACATGTTTTTAGACCTTGTAATAACCCCTATTATGGAAGCCATGTCTGAACTAGAAAAAGTAGAATACTCTCCACGGACCTAATGAAATGAGAGACTGCACAGAGAGCCTCACACTGTTCCTAACAGAGTGTTTTATGTTTAACAAGCATACTATAATTATTGATGTTTTTTACCTAGTTTTCCTACCAGCTCTATCCATAATTCTCTCGAAATATAAGAATAATAGTTATGCATAAAGTTATGAGTAAAGACATTCTTGCTTCTCTCATTTGTTTGTGTTTTTAAAAAAACTCATTTAAGGCTCTTAACGCCTGAAATGTTCGTGTTGAATTGTTTTCTAGTTCCCTGGGAGTATAGGAAGACACAGGGCTATTTTTCACCTCTAAATTCTCTGTTTACTACATCACAGAGAAATACTATCCTTAAAATTCACTATAGATAGATTCTGACCTATTCACTTAGAAAATCAATTTAAAAAGTCATTTTAAAATGCAATAAAGACAGAGAAAATATATTTTTCAGTTTTTTGTGTTTGGAGAACTGTATTTTTCTTAAATTTCCATTTATGACATGCTTTGAATAGTGAGAATGAAAATGAGATAAAAAACTTTTTTTTAAAGACTTATTTATTTGAGAGAGAGAGAGAGAGAGCAAAAGGGGGGGTGTGGGAGAGGGAGAGAGAATCCCAAGCCAACTCTGTGCTGAGGGTGGAGACTGATACCAGGCTCCATCTCACAGCCCTGAGATCACAACCTGAGCCAAAACCAAGAGTCAGACGCTCAACCGACTGTACGGCCCAGGTGCCCCAAAACTTTTTTTAACTGAGAGCACTGTTTGTTTAGTAGGGTAAACTTGTGGAAATCTACAAACACGGCAATTTAATAGTGTTATCTCCCAGTCATGGGAATAACAGCTGGAATTTTTTTTTTTTTGCCTGTATGACCTTCCTAAAAATTTTTTTTACAGTGAATGTTTATTCAAAATAGTAAATATTTCAGGGTGCCTGGGTGGTTCAGTCAGTTAAGCGCCCGACTCTTGGTTTCAGCTCAGGTCATGATCTCAGGGTCATGAGATCAAGCTCGGTGTTGGGCTCCCTGCTCAGTGAGAAGTCTGCTTGAAGATTCTCTCCCTCTGACCCTCCCCCTCCACTCACTCTTTCTTTCTCTCTCAAATAAATAAAATAAATCTTTTTAAAAAACAGTAAATATTTTCAAGAATGTGGAAGAACTGGAACTCTCATATCATGTAAAATGATACAATCACTTTGGAAAATAATTTGACAGTTTTTTAAAAAGTTAAATATATACTGCCCATATGATCCAGCCTTGGGTATTCTAAGTATCTACCCAAGAGAAAATAAAAGCATATGTTTATACAAAGACCTGTACACAAATATTCATAGCAACTTTATTTGTAATAGCCAAAAGCTGGAAACAATCCAAACGTCCATCAACGGGTGACTGGATAAACAAATTGTGGTATACCCATATAGTGTAATACTATCAGCAATAAGCAAGGAATGAAGTACTGTACACAACAACATGGATGGAATAATTGTGCTGAATGAAAGAGACCAGACAAAAAAAGAGTATATACTGTACGATTCTGCTTATATAAAACTCTAGAAAAGGCAAACTAATCTATGGAACAGAAAGCAGATGAGTGGTTTCAGGAAGGTGCAGAGTAGGGGAGAGTCAGGAAGATAAAGAAACTTTAGGTTGATGGAGATGAGTTTATCTTGAGTTTGATGATGATTTCATGGATGTATACATATTTTAGAAATTATTAAACTGTACAGTTTAAGTACAATTTATTGTATGTCAATTATACCTGAATAAAGCTATTAAAAAAACCCCAAAAAGCACAGATACCTGTGTTGTTGTCAGGCAGAGGAAGAACGAAGTACTTGAACAGAAAGAAAAAGAACAATACTAAAGTGGGGAGAAAATAGGAATAGGTTAATGCTCAAATGAGTTGGGTTGCACCAAGTGGATTTCGGTCAGCAGTTTTCTGAGATGGGCCCATCCAAACAGCCAGGAAAACCAGGCCCATTCAAGAGGAGAAGACCGAGCATAGGTAGGACATTTGTGCCAGGGCTTTTTCAAATGTTATGTCATTAATCCCTTGCGATTCAAAGTGTGGTCTATACATCATTGGCATCAGCAAAACCTAGGCGTTCTTAGAAATGCACGCTCTTGGGTCCATCCCAGACACATTAAACCAGAGTCTGCATTTTAGTAACATCCCAGGTGTTCCATATACAAATTAAAGTTTGTGAAGCTGCTGACCCAAACCACACAACAATCTAGAAGGTAGGTGTTACTTTCATTTACAGATGAGGAGATAGAGAGGTAAGATACTTGCCCACATTCATACTGGGCTGGGATTCAAACACTGGCCTGTCTGATTCCAAAGGCCCCATAATTTCCACTAGAAAATCACTTTCAGAGAAGGAGTTCAATGGAAGGATTCATTGGCTGGCTTGGAGTTCTGGGCAAGGATTAAAAGCATATGAGAAGGTAAGGGGAAGTAGATAAACAGGAACCAGCACCGAGATGTGTAGGATTATTTCTTAACAGACATTTTTTTTTCTGCCCACAAAAGTAATATATGCACAAGCTAGAAAATTGGAACATACTGAAAACCATGAAGAATAAAATTAGGGGCGCCTGGGTGGCTCAGTCAGTTAAGCATCTGCCTTCAGCTCAGGTCCAGAGTCAGCTCTCCGCTCAGCAGGGAGTCTGCTTCTCCCTCTGCCCCTCTCCCTGCTCATGCTGTCTCTCTCTCTCTCAAATAAATAAAATCTTTTCTAAAAAAGAAAAAATTAAAACTGGTAATCCTACAACCCAGAGATGACTATTGTTAAGTGGTTTAATTTAAGGAGTTTGTAGGTTATTGCCTGTCTAAAAGTACATCCTGGTTAGGTCTATCTGGAGACTGGAAGTCCTCAATCTTTTGAGTTCAATTTCATTAAACTGAGCAAATGTCAGTTAAGTGCAGGCTTTGTGGAAAGTACTGTAACAAAAAAGCAGAAGGGGACAACAGACTCTGCCCACCAGGAGATTCCAATCTTGAGCTAAAATCAGCACAATAATTAATTTATTAGCACCCACCTGAGGTGTCTGTGCTGATGGTCAGATTTGAGAGCTGTTACATAATGGGCAACAGGCCCAAAGGAAATGGAACACAGTACGAGTCTTTTTTTTTTTTTTTTTTTTTTTTGATAGCTGCTAAGTCAGACACTGTACATAGGAGGGGGAAAATACTTCACTGGGGCTCCTGGGTGGCTCAGTCGTTAAGCGTCTGCCTTTGGCTCAGGTCATGATCCCAGGGTCCTGGGATCAAGCCCCACGTCAGGTTCCCTGCTCTGTGGGAAGCCTGCTTCTCCCTCTCCCACTCCCCCTGCTTGTGTTCCCTCTCTCACTGTGTCTTTCTCTGTCAAATAAATAAATAAAATCTTAAAAAAAAAAAAGAAAAGAAGATACTTCACAAGAGCAATATAAAGTAAGTACAATTATCGCTATTTGAGGAAGAGTACATGGGAAGATTCAAGACAGTTAAGATATCCAGATGGTGGGGAATCTCTGCCCCAGGTTTGTGTGTAACCACCAAGCTCTCTCAATTGCCAACTTGTTTTTATTGGGAAAACCATACACATTTGGTATTAAAAACATCAAGCACTACAGACCTATGAAATTCCGATTTCTCTCAAATCCTCTTGACAGTAACTACAGTATTTAAGGTATTTTTTATTTTTAATTACAAGCACAACACATGACTGTAATGCCCATTGGAAAAATGCAAACAAAGTAAAAGTGAAAGTTCCTTCGTCTGTCTCTTATTTCACTCTCCCCACCCCACCCCCCGAAACCATTAAGGTGTGGTGCTTATCCTGCCATGGATATATATTGTATTTAGTTTGGAAAGTGAGGAACTTTAAAATTATAACTACAAAGACTAGTATAGTTTGGAACACAGCACCCACTCTAAGAGGGATTAGAGGTCTCATCAGTTGTCAGCTTGGATGAAGGAAAGTGTTAAGTAAATGCAGAAGCCAAAACCCCCTACCAGTGTGGGGGCAACAGGACAACCCAGGAGCCAGGGCTTGGGCACCATCCCTGGGGATATTACACCCAGTGACTGAGTTACTGGCACAGCCTCTTTTCAATCCATGTTTTCCAACCTCATAAATTCTCAGGTCTGCATCTCAGTTTCTATTTAAAAACTACAGAATTCTGGGGCACCTGGGTGGCTCAGTTGGCTAAGCGTGTGCCTTCAGCTCAGGTCATGATCCCAGGATCCTGGGTTTTCCCCCCTTCACCAGCCGCACCCCCCACTTCCACCCCAGTGGAGCCCCCAGCCTGGGGTCAAACCCTGCCTGCTCAGCGGGTAGTCTGTTTCTCCCTCTCCCTCTGCCCCTCCCCCCCATGAGAGCTCTCTCTCTCTCTCTCAAATAAATAAATAAAATCTTAAAAAAAATTGAAGAATTCCAACTTGGATTTTCTATCCTGCTTTAGATTCCATGCAGCACTATTAAAAATCAAAACTCAGGTACCTGGGTGGCTCAGTCGGTTAAGCGTCTGCCTTCAGCCCAGATCACAATCCCAGGGTCCTGGGATCAAGTCCCTCATCGGGCTCCCTGATCAGCAGGGAGTCTGCTTCTCCCTCTCCCTCTGCCCTTCCTCCTGCTCATGCTCTCTCTCTCAAATAAATAAAATCTTTAAAAAAAAAAAACAAAACAACTCTCCTTTAAATGCCCCTTTTCCCTTTTGGCAAATTTCTCTAAACCCCAGCTTCCCACTTTTCAGCTTGCTTAGCTGATACTGGCCAGTTAGTATATGTGGTCCTTTCTGGTTTTCCCCTGCTCTGTTGGACCTGAATTTGATTGTATGCTCTCTACTCTCTGATGTCTTGGACCTTTCTAAACTCTTCTCCTTTTTCTTTTTTCATTGTTAGGTGTCCAGTAGCCAGACACCACTTTGTTCTTTGCTCAGAAGGCAGGGACTTGCTGAAAACTCTTCTCCTAAAAGAAGACTGTAAAGAAACCAGGAAGA
Source organism: Halichoerus grypus (assembly GCF_964656455.1). NCBI lineage: Eukaryota > Metazoa > Chordata > Mammalia > Carnivora > Phocidae > Halichoerus > Halichoerus grypus. Next base: position 67,324,109 of record NC_135719.1, read on the forward strand.
ATTGTTTAGTAAAAAATCAGTAATCTAAAACAAAACAAAACAAAAACACCAAAAGGCGAGAGATGTATATACAAGAGCCACCATACACACAATTGGAGCAGTCAAAAACAAAGGAGGAAGTCAGAAAATAGAAGTTTGGTGAGTTTGTGATTTTTTCCCCTTATTTTATTATTTATCATCATTGTTGCAACTGTAGATCAACTTGCCACAAATGAGTTTGCTAAAAGATAATTTATCATTTCTAAAATTAGCCAAAAGTCTTTTTATCCAATGACCAATGACAGCAGAACCTGAGATGGGACTGACCCCTCTGGCCACTCGATGTCCTGAGGATGTGAGAAGGTGAGATGGACTCCACCATCTACCCCAAGAAGCCAGGCTGTGACAGGTGGAAGGTGGTTCAGTGAGCTCACCCTCAGAGTTTAGTGAGGGGAAGGGGGGGTTCCACAAAATTTGGATCATTGTATACATATGAACTGAACTTGATTATTTTAGTTTAATAATATAGCTATTTTCTTTCTTTTTTTTAAGATTTTTATTTATTTATTTGACAGAGAGAGACACAGCGAGAGAGGGAACACAAGCAGGGAGAGTGGGAGAGGGAGAAGCAGGCTTCCCGCAGAGCAGGGAACCCAATGTGGGGCTCGAACCCAGGACCCTGGGATCATGACCTGAGTTGAATGCAGACACTTAACGACTGAGCCACCCAGGCGCCCCAATAATATAGCTATTTTCTATGTCATTATGTACAGAACTGGTTTCTTATTATTAACAATTTAGACTTTTCTCCATATCATACCTTGTGGTAAGCAGAATAATGCCCCACCCACCCAGCTGTTCATGTCCTAATGAATGTGAATGGTGTAAGGGACTTTGCATCTCCCCTTGAGATTATCAGGAAGCACAGATTCTCCTCTGGAGCCTCTAGAAAGGAAAGCAGCCCTGCCTTAATGTTAACCCCCTGAAACTTATGTTAGACTTGTGACTTATAGAACCGTAAGATGATAATTTGTGTTGTTTTAAGCCACGAAGTTTGTGGTAATTTGTGCAATGTGTGGTGTTACAGCAGCGAGAAAAAAACAATTCATGCCCCTTTTTCAGAATCATGAATATTTGGGCCTTGGTTGCCAGGAGCCTAGTTCAGTAGAAATATTTGCCTTTCAAAGTCAAGTTTACCTGATGGTTAGCCAGATTCTAGCCATATAGTGCATTTTTGGTACACTCGTGTTTGAGGAAGGGCTATTGTCAGCTGGATAGCTGAAGGGGTGGGAGTTGGGCAGAAACCTGGGCTGGTCAGGAGCTTTGGTCTTGCCCCTCCCATCACTACCCTCGCCAACCTGGCTTAGTCCCAACTACCTTTTCTGGACCATTTCACAGACGCCACACGCCAAGTGGGCTAAACCACTTCTGCCCTGCCTGCTCTTGCCAGTGTTAAACAGAGAAGGAGGGGAACAGGAAGAGCCTTCTAGTCCTTCTAGACAAAGGTCTCCCAAAGTGTTGGCTTCTTTCTTCTTAGCCTGGCCCTGATCCATCCATCAGATCTCAGTGTGCACCACAATCATTCAATCATTCAACAAACCTTTACTGAGCACCTTGCTAAGTGCTGGGCACTGGACTGGCACTGGGGGAACATCTTTCTTCAAAGAGCTCAGAGACTCTGGTTTAGAGACGTGTGACTAAATTATGATTCCAGGAAAGCAATTAATTCCACCTGGAGGGGTTAAAGAGCATGCAGAGGACTTTGGTGCCAAGGAAAGAATGTGGACTTTATCCCTTAGATCATGATGCAGGTGCAGTGAAACTGGGTTTTTTTCTTTTTTTAACTCATTTGTCTTTGAGGCATTTTTTGTTTGATATTTTAAAAAGCTTTTCCACATAGCTTCATGTTTTTTCTAATTATAAAATTCATATTCATTATGAAAAATTCAGACTATATAGGTAAGAATAAAAATAATTTAAATTGTCTGTTAAGCCACCACCCAAAGATAACTACTGCTAATGAATTGATGTTTGTTTCTAGACTTCGTCTATTCATATACAGATATAAATATGGATCTACATGGTTACAAAGATGTGATTATTCTGCATAGATTTCTTTGCAAATAGGTTTTTTTATTTAACTATATATCATGGACAATATATCCATATTTCAATAATAATAGAGATCTATGTAGTTTTTTCAGGCTTTCATAATACAGTTGCCCCTTGCACAGCATGGGGATTATAGGCAACCCCCCCTCCCCCCGCCGGCCCGTGCAGTTGAAAATCTGCATATAACTTTGATTCCTCAAAAGGTTAACCACTAATGACCTACTGTTGACTGGAAGCCTTACCAATAATATAAACATTCAATTAACACATATTTTGTATATGCATTATATACTATATTCTTACAATAAAGCTAAGAGAAAAGAAAATATTAAGAACATCATAAGGAAAACACATTTACAGCACTGTACTGTATTTATGGGAGAAAAAAAATCCACCTATAGGTGGATCCACATGCTTCAAACCCACGTTGTTCAAGAGTCAACTGTATTTCATGACATGAATATACCATACTTTTTTACCCAATCCTGTATTGGGGACATTTCCAGTTTTTTCCTATTATACCACATCCTCTACACTGAAATTGCCCTCCGTAGACTTTGTACGAGGTTACACTCCACTGCCCAATAGAAAGAGTGCTCATCTTCTCACATTCTTCCCTAAGCTGGTCATTATCATTGAAAAATTGCATCTCCTTGTTTGACTTCATATATTTTTTAAAGATTTATTTATTTTAGAGAGCGTTCGAGAGAGAGAGAGAGAGAGAGAGAGAGAGTGTGTGTGTGTGTGTGTGTGCTTGAGTGGGGGGAAGGGCAGAGGGACAGAATCATCAAGCCAACTCCCCACTGAGGGCAGAGACCAAGGCAGGGCTCCATTTTATGACCCATGAGATAATGACCTGAGGTGAAATCAGGAGTCGGTTCCAATTCCGTGACCAATAGAGCCACCCAGGCCCCCTTGACTTCATATTTTTAAAAGGCAGTTAGGTTGAACAGTTCTTCACATATTTGCTTGTTATATGTGTTTCCTGTTCAGTGAGTCTCCTATTCATGATTCCCTCAGCCAAAATCCCTAGGCACTGGGAACAACACTGGCTAATGCAGCAGAGGAGTGTGCCTAAAGGGTATTTGTTAGGCAAATGTTACCTATGTCTAGGTGAAAGATAGAAGTTAATTTTTTCATCCTCTCAACTTGTTTTTGTTTTTCAAAATAAAATGTTAGAAGGAAGAGAGCCCGGAGTGGGAAAAGGCGGGGGAGGGTTGGGAAAGTGACTGCAGTCCATCCTAGATCCCTCCTTTTCCCAGATTCTGCTCCCAGCTCTGAGGACAACTGCCACTCTTGCCTGGAGGTTCTCAGCCATCTTGAATGAGTCTACCTCTTCCAGCCCCACAGCATGGGTGACAAGAGCCAGGCTGCTCCTGGGGCAGCCTCAGCCCTCCAGGACAGTGACTTCCATCAGGCCATGTCCCTGATGGCCTTGCTGGAGATCAACTATCAAGTTTCAGACCAAGTAGGATAGTATATTGATTTTCATCTTGCCTCTGAGGGAAATAAAACCTCAGTTTTTGAATAGAAAAAAATCAGGTGAAGTACACACGATGGAAACTGACATTGGTGACTGTCTATTCAGCACCATTTCTGAAAGGTGACTTTCTCGGAATTAATGCTGGATAGCATGGGAAGACATGGTCAAGAATAAGAGGGAATGTATTATAGGCACAGATGTGTTGGATCTGAAACCAGAAGGTCTAGAACCTGGAGGATCATGGAACCACCATCATAATCATCACCAAATCAGGGTTAAGTAGTCATATCCAAATTCTGCTTAGAGTATTTGAAGCTCATGATAGAAAGAAATATACAAGGAAGCAACTTTGATAGAGTTGATTTCTGGTCCACAAACAATTTGATGGTCAATGGTGTCACCCATTCAAGTTTTATGCTAAACCATCTGTTTGAAGATAAGTAGAAAAGTAGAACTTGAAACTCAAACTACTTAACTTTTAAAAAAGAGGCTGAGAAATGCAGTAAGTTGCACAGTCAAGATCAGTAACAGTCTCTTCCAACTTGCTTTCAGGCAGTCTTACGTGTGAAACAAATATAATTTAAATGTGAAAGGAAAGTATTTTTGTCTAATCATATTTATTCAGTTGTACTTAATTGTGTAACAGAAATATTTTGCAGACTTTATGTATAATTCAATGAAGCCCTATTAATAACTACATTTTCCTACGTTTGAAAAAAATTTTCAAATGTCACAGGTGGTTTAAATAAATGAACATTGAGCCTAAATGCAACACCAAACAATCTGTTTTAAAAAGTTTCTCTTGGGGCGCCTGGGTGGCTCAGTTGGTTCAGTGTCTGACTCGATTTCGACTCAGGTCATGATCTCAGGGTGGTGAGATCGAGCCCCACGTCGGGCTCCCCGCTGGGCATGGAGCCTGCTTAGGATTCTCTCTCCCTCTGCATCGTCATCCCCTGACCCTACCCCCGACCCCCACTTTCTCTCTCTCTCTCTCAAGAAAAAAAGTTTCTCTTAACCAGAAGTTTCCATGTAAATGTGGCAATTACTGATTAATCCCAGAAAGCTGACTTACCTGATTATGGATTGAATATAGATTTGGAAGACAAAGTCTCAACTTTGGTCTGCACATGCACCTCTCCTATAATGTAAATAGAAGCATAGTTTTGAGAAACAATAACATTTTTGAGATTTGTATATCCAAATAGTATATTGCGATGTAAAATATAGGTAAAAACATAATAGTTTTATATACCTAGCCTATATTCCCCAGAGTTCATGGCTACGGACTGAATATTTGTGTCGTTCTCCCCCACCACATTCATACGTTGAAATCCCCTCCCAAGGTGATGGTATTAGGAGGAGGGAACTTTAGGAGGTGATTAGGTCATGAGGATGGATACCTCATGAATGGGATTCCTGAATTTATAAAAGAGACCCTGAGGAGCTCCCTCACCCCTCCCTTTTACCATGTGAGGACACAGTGAGAAGGCACCATCTGTGAATAGAAAGTGGGCTCTCCCTAGACACTGAATCTGCCAGCACCTTGATCTTGGACTTTTAGCCTCTAAAACGGTGAAAAAAAATTTTTCTGTTGTTTATAAGTGACCCAGTCTCTGGTATTTTGTTATAGCAGCTCAAATGGACTAAGACAAAGTCATACTTTTCTTATTTAAATTAGGACAATTTTTTTTTTTAAGAAGAAGTGAATAATATGGTCAAAGATTTCTCAGTCTCAGGGTGCCTGGGTCACTCAGTCGGTTAAGGGTCTGCCTTGGGCTCAGGTCATGATCTCGGGGTCCTGAGATCAAGCCCGGTATCAGGCTCCATGCTGGGGTGCCTCTCCCCCCACCCCTGGCTTGTGCTCTCTCTCTCTCAAATAAATAAATAAAATCTTAAAAAAAAAAAAAGATTTCTCAGTCTCAATAAGGATATAGATTTCTGTGTTAACAGACATTCAGCACTTAGCCAAAGTATAGGATTTTAAAAGAAATGTGAGAGAAATTAGGAATCTTATTTTTATATTATCCATCAACGGTGTTATGTTAATTTTGACATGGTTGCTGTTTGGATAATATGGATTATCAGGAGTTGTGAAGGAAGTATTGCTAAAAGGACCTGGACTTAACATAAATATCTCCTTTCCTGAGCCCTCAAAATCTTCAGAAACAATAAAAAGAATCTTCATCTAAAAGTTCTTTTAAATAGTTTTTAAAGGTAAATTTCAAATTGCCAGATCAAAATAAAGTTATTCTGTTTGCTTTTACGGTTTTTTGTTTTCTTTTGTTTTGTTTGACATTTGGGAGCCTTACATTTTTATGTAGGCAAATTTATCAGTCACCTTTCATGGCTTATGGATTTGGGATCATGGTTAGAAGGACCTTCTCTACATTTTTTTAAAAATTCACACTTTCTTTGAGTATTTTTGAGGTTTAATTTTTTAAAAAATATTTAAATCCTTGCTCCGTAAGAATTTATGCTGGCATAAATGTGTCTTCAGTATAGAAGTTTTTACTTTTTTAGTGAAATCTTTATATCTTTTATGATTTTTGGTGTAGGTATTATGAGGTTTGTTTTCTAGAATGACATTTCTTGGGAACAATGTGGAGAGTGGGCTGGAGTAGGACACACCCATGTGGCAGGCTAGAAACTCCATCTGAGGAAGTCTCCAAGGGGAAGGACTGTTTTTCATTTCAGTTCAGCTCAATTAACATTTACTGAGAACCTACTCTGTTGCAGTTACCGTGTTAAGTGCTGGAAGCACAAAGATGAAGAAGACATATATCTGTTCTCAAGTAGGGGTGACAAATACAGACACAGAATTATAAGTCAGTGGCAGGTACAATGAGAAAATAGTGTAAGGACCAATGAGTGCCCCTAAGATGGGCACCTCATGTAGCCTGGAAGAGAGGAGGGTATCTGAGAATGCCTCCTGGAGGAAGTGAAGCCTGAGCTAACTTTTCCCCCCATTTGTATATTTAGAAAATTCAAATAAGACAATTTAATAAAGCATCTGAAATCACCCTCCAATTAAAATAACTTCCTCTGCAAATTCATTTTGCTTGTGAGACACAATGAAGAGCACATTACTTGCTAAGATACACGTTTAATATCACTGAAAAGAAAGACAGAAAGAATTGGGACAGGGAGCTGCCTTGATCAACAATCGAATACAACTCCCAGGCCAAAGGAGAGAGGCCCCCAGGCCAGAGTCATCCTGGTGCACACTGATTAAGAGAGAGGGCTCCATCAGAATTCCACTCTCCCCCCACAGCCAAATGTAGCTCACAAGTTCTGAAACCCAAACTAGAAGGCAGGGAACTGGAAGACTGGAGGCTGGAGAGGCAGATTTTAAGGATCTAATGCCTTCTCTAATGGACAGGAGATAAAAACCACTGAGGTGCTTAATTGGAAAGTGTCAGATCTGACGAAAAGACTTAGAAATCATCCACGTGTGCTAAGTAGGAAGCCGTGAGTGGGTGAGATTGCCCAGGGATACCAAGGTGCAAAGGACTGAATTTTTGGAGGGATTCTCGATCCCTTTGAGAATGTGATGAGAGCTCTGAACTGTCTCTCCAGAAAAATGCATGTTAAAGATCACACAAACATACACAATTTCTGGGGACTGTCCAATTAAGAATATTTGACGTAGAGGGGAAAGAGAAAAGGCATGAAGAAGAGGATTTGGATGATGATGAAGAGAACAAGAAAGAGACCAAAGAAAGATGACCCAAAACGTACAAGAAGAACCAGGAGAGTGAAGTGATGGGAAACTGCGGGAGAACAGAGACGTGTGGAGAGCATGGGCAACAGTTTCAAATGCTGTAGACTTGAACTAAGGTAAGAACTGAAACATGTCTTTTGCACTTACAGTTAAGCAATCATTGGTAACTGTGAATAGTTTCTGAGGGGTGATGGGTAATGGTAGTTCCAGATTTGTTTTAATCCAAGAAGTGTTTAGGGGTGGCATCTGGGTATAAGTGAGGGTAGGGGGTTTGTCTTGAGAGTGTGTTTGCAGAGTATGAACATATGGTTGAAAATTGTCAGCTGTCCGTAGAAAGGGTTGAGGAGCTTGTGGAATTGTTCATCTGTCCCCTGGTGCCCTCATTAGGATGGAGTCAAAAGCCAGAGAGCAATGGTTGAAGGAATGATGTGAGTTGAGGAAGTGGAGAAATTTGGTTCATTGGTAAGAGAGAGATAAAGGGCAGTTAAAATGAGAAACAAAAACAAGGAAGGGATTTTGTTTCTAAGAATGAACACGTCCTGATATTTTTACGCTGTGAATGCAGCGAGTGGCTCTTCCTAAGACCTGGTCTCTACAACAATCTAATAAATCACTTCTGGAACACTGAAATTCACCACTTGGTCCTTTTATTAATAATACCAAAGTGAGCGATTAGGAAATTCTTGAGAAAAACAGCTGAATGACATCACCAAAAAAGATCTGAACCCAATTCAGATATTTGAAAAGTTTTTCAGTAACTTGAGCTACTTAATTCCCCCCCCGCCCCACACTCGTTTCATTCTGACATACAGCAAAACTTTTGAAACAAAATTTTTCTTTAGAGGCACCAAGAACCACAATCCTATAACCATGACAATAGGGCCCTAACTAGCATTTTTGATATGGAGAAATTAGCTTCATTTTAATCTTTATTCAGAAATTCTACAAAGTCATGTGGGGTTCGTTTAAACACAGGGTGCCGGTGCAGAACCCAGGATCACTCAGGGATTAGCTGCGGCTCAGGGGTTCTTGCCTTTGTTGTTGTCTTGTTTTCTTTTCACTCCTGAGCTTTTGAACCAGTTTTCCATTACAGTAGCCGAGAAGATACAAGATTGTGTAACTCATGCAGAAGTGTTTTAGCCTTGAAGATCTGGCTTCTAAATTCACAGGGGCCCCTGATCATCAGTTAGAACTGGGTGGCAGACCTAACTAATGGAACCCAGTGAAGGGCGAGCATCCCCAGGTGCACTGCCCAAGTGCTGAGATCTTGGTTGCTAGCAAATCTCAGGATCCGCCCAGGGCTTTCCTATCCTATTGTGATGGAGCAAAACCTACGGATTGAAGGGGACATAACTTCATAAAGCTCCTAGGAAGGGTGTGGAAAATAGGGGTCTTTTAAAAAAAAAATCTGCTCCCAAATATCAATCCCCATAAACTGTACCCACAACCTCGGGGGCTTAAAAATGCAGTTTATTTCTCTTACCCTCTCAAGAGTTGTCTTTATCGTCAGATTATATTCTCATATTTCTATCAAGACACAGCAGCTGGGGGATGCTGGCCCTTTAAGGGGGTAACAGGGGAGGGGCTGGGACTCTTAAAGCCAGGGGCAGCAAACCAGCCCTGGTCTAGGCTAAGCTAAACTAAGCAGAAAGGACTGCAACAGTCAGGCGGTGGGTGTCCAAGGCAGCTGGTGTTGAGGGGCAGTGTGTATCTGTGTGGAAGTGCTTCTCCAACTCCAAGCTCTGTCCCTCATTTCTGTCCCTTGGCAGGACAGCTCCCTGCAGCTGGGCTGGTGAGGGCAGAGGGTGGGGCTTAGGGCAGTCCCAGAGCCCAGGGTCCTGCTCCTCGAGAAGAGACGCTGGGCCACTACTCCTCTGGCTACCTTGCTAGGGGGAGATCATGGCTTTTTAGGGTGCCATGCCATCCTTACTGAGGAGGAGGGTGTCTCTGGGTTTCTTCCCTGTCTCAGGTTTACCTTCCAGAGGCTGACAGTGTTTTCTTACCAGAGGAAACAGACATGGTGGAGGCCTGCCAGCCTGCAAAGATGAAAGGTCTTGAAGGTATTGCTCAGTAGGCTGTGGAATCTGGATGAAAAGCCTTGGGGTGCAGAGACTTACTGGTATGGTTCAGTGGACAGATGTGGGCCCGGGTGTCCAGAATTACTGGGAGTGACTTCCAAACTCTTCAACTTGCTAGCTACATCCCACTGGTGACTGAGGTCCCTTTTCTGGGCCCTATTTTCCTACCCGTGATGGGGAAAGGCTCACTCTCAGCCTTGCAGGACTGCTCAGAGAGTTAAGTGGACACATACATGTGACGTATCTGGCGCACAGTAGGCTTCAATTGCAGTGAGTCCTGGCACCTGGAACTTGATTGGTTAAGGAGGCACTGAGAGGGCTGTTCGGTGGGAGAGAGTGGGTAGAGAAGCCCAGGGTGGTACTAATGAGGAAATTGAAGAGATGTGGAAGGCAAAGGTGTTTGCCTGCCAAGTGCCATTTGCTCTAGTCGGGGGGTGGGGGTTACTAGTAGCAAGGGGTGGGGACTGTTTGAAGGTGGTGTGGAGATGACTTTTGAACAGAAGTGTTACTGAGAAGCAGCCTCTCTAGACGAGACTCCTCACACCTGAGTCCCCATCTACTCCCTCCTCAGGCCCCTACTTAAACCAAGACCCAAGCAAGCCCTGTAACTCCTCGGCTCCTGAGGAGGAGCTGGTGTCTGTCTCCCAGTTGGAGGAGGAGGAGGAGCAAGAGGAGGAGGAGGAGGATCTGGATCCAGATCTAGCCCCAGAGCCAGAGGAGGAGGAGGAAGAAGAGGTGGAGGAGGAAGAGCATGATCTCGGGGATCCAGCTGTCCTCAGTGCTATGCATAACACCCAGGTACTAGGGCAGGAGGGGGTGGGGGGACAGTTGGCGGGAACACACTGCAGCTCACAGACCTTCTCTTCTCCACTCCTTTCTAGTCCGTCGCCTTAACCATTGGGCCATGACTACACGTCCTCCACACCTGTCTCAGATAGGTTCTGGGTTAACACTTTCTATTTCAGGCTTGAACCTGAGTAGGGACTCTTTCCTTCCTTCCCTCTTTCTTCCTATCTCTCACTTAGTTTCTGATGCTGTCTTCACCTCACAAACCAGGTCCTAGCAGGGTTATGCATAGCCCATAGGTGCTGGTTGAACTCCTGGGACTGAAGGTGAGTCATCCTTGGTCCTGGGCCCCTGTGTCTCAGCAGTTCATGCCTGGTATTTATTCCCTTGGATTCCCACAACCAGTGGAGAGAGACAAGGATTCCTATATAGAAATGAAATCATGGGGTGCCTGGGTGGCTCAGTTGGTAAACGTCTGCCTTGGGCTCAGATCTTGATTCCAGGGTCCTGGGATTGAGCCCCACGTCTGTCACTCAGGCTCCCTGCTCAGCGGGAAGGCTGCTTCTCCCTCTCCCTCAGCCTGCTGCCCCCCTGCTTGTGCTCTCTGTCAAACAAACAAACAACCTTAAAAAAAAGAAATGAAATCACTCAGTCTCCCTCAACCTATTCCTGAGATACCAGTCTTGCTTCCCCTCAGAGGAAGCAGGGAGGTCCTGACCCAGTTGATTTTTTATTACAAGGGAGGGCCAGGCTACCACTGCCTTGAATATTTGAAGTGGTTGGCCTTCCTGCACTCCGCACCCAATGGACACTGATGACTGAAGAAGACACCTCAGGGGCTCATTCAAGCCTGTTTTCCTCCCTCCCATTCCAGAGAGGCCTTCTCAACTCCTCTGGAATCAAGGCCTCTGGTGTGCTGGGGATGTCCCCTGCTTCCTTGCACTTTCTGTGGCAGGTGAGTCACTTCAATCTCCATCCTGTGAGAAAGTAATGGTATGTGGAGAAGGAGCATGTGGAGTGTCCCTTTGTCTGCTCTTGACCTTGCTCTGGCGATGAAGCACCCCAAGTGAGGTGTAGGTATGGGAGGTGGGAGACACCCATAATGTAGTGACGCTTGGTAAATGACCAAGGTGGTCCTGGGACAACTGGCTGTCGGTATGAAAAGACAAACCAGAGCCCTACTTCCATCTCCCTACATTTCAGCTGATGAGCAGCATGGAGCTTAGGGCTAGAAAGAGCAGCTGCCCTTAATTAACTGTATCATGAGAACAGGAATTGCAGGAAATCCTGCAGGGAGAATGAGAAGATAATTGCAGCTCTGAGGAGGGCTTCAGAGGAGTCCACAAAGAGGCAGACAAGCATTGCCCCAGTGGCTGAAGGCACAAGAGCCTGAAAAAAAAAAGACTATCACAGAGAGAAGAGAGAGAGAGAGAGAGAGAGAGAGAAACAGGTGTTGACTCATCAGACCGGAAAGGCACATGCCCCCACATTGTCAGGAACTGAAGAGCTGTTCTGAGGAGGTGACAAACTCTGTTGGGTGAGGTTCTTATGGGAGAAAAGGCAGGTGAGAATGTAAAGGTGGGAGGAGGCCCATGTGGCAAAGGAGCAGCATTCTGTTGGTGGAGCTGCCCTTTTCCCAGACCTCTGAATTCCATTCTCAGACGCTGGACTACCTCTCTCCAGTTCCTTTCCGGACTACCTTTCCCAGTGCCAGCTCTCCAGCACGGCACTTCGGACCTCGACTTCTCTCGCCAGACCCAACTCTCTTCTGCAGCCTGCCAACCTCCTGGCCCCCTAGTTTCAGGTACTGCCTTGGGACACCGGGCCCCCCAGCATCTCCCCCAGACTGAGCTCTTCTCTGGAGGTTTCAGGATGTAGTGGCTGAGGAGGGATGGGGGCCGCCTACCAGCTGCCACAGAAAAACACCTACAGAAACTTAGTCAGAGAAGTGTGCAGTGGAGCCCAGTCCCTTCTCCCCATAGAGAAGGAAGTGGAAGCCCAGGGGGACTAAAAAGAACTTACTTGAGGTTAGCTGGCATGGCAGAACTGAGATTAGGACTCAGAACTCCCAACAACCAGGCCAAATGGGTCTCTACTGTGTCAAGATTTCCTGCAGCCAAATTGCAGGAAAATCTATCCCAGAGGGGAGTGTGAGCCCTGCTGGGCTGGGGTTGTGTTGTTTCCTGTGGCTGACTTCGGGGAGGCACACGGACAGGTAGGGTTGCCTTAGACGCCCAGCTGAGCTTACTAGAGGCTGACTGGTTGGAAGGGGAGGGAGCTGAGTGCTTTCTTTGACCCAGCCCAAGTTTCCTTCTAAGTCTTCCTAGTCATCTGACCCAGCTCCACCCTCAGCACCAACGGATCTTGCAGCTGCAGCAACACAGTCGAACACCAAGGTAAAGCCTAGATGAGCAGCAGGGTTGAGGGCAGCTCACTTGCATGCTGGGTATCCCCATGTGATTGGGTGTCTCCCCAAAGCCCCTGCACAAATAAGACTCTCCCCGTGTTGCCCACCTCTGTACTCTGTTCCATCCCGCCTTGCTCACCACTCCTTGGGAAGCTCACTGTGCGGGGGTGGGTAGGTCTCAAGGAATGTACCCTTCTGGCTTGAAGTCCCCCAGCCAAGAAGCCTTGGTCTCAGCAGCCAGACCCCTATGTTAACCTCATGACCCGAAAAGAGAAAGACTGGGTGATAAAAGTACAGATGGTTCAGCTGCAGAGTGAGAACCCCCACCTGGATGACTACTACTATCAGGTGAGCCCCAGGTGCTCTTCTGACCTTAGCATCAAATGGGCCTGGACTCCATGGGCCCTCTTGGATCATCTCTCCAGCTCTTAGGGGCCATGTCCAGTCAGGTGGGAGGGGCAATCACTACAGGATAGGGGCCATATTTCTAAAATTGACATCCCAAGATCCTTCCCCTCTATTCTGCTACACTTTAGACAAATGGGATTATTTACAATTCCCGCAAACACTGAGGTTTTGTCTTCATCCTTTGCCAAGAATTTCCCTTACTCAGCCTTGAAATATGGACTTTTCCACTTTGGTATTCTTCTGTGGGTCTTAGAAATGTTGTGTTATAAGTATTCATCTACTTTTTGCTTTTTTAGATAGGAAACACATGAATTTTATAAATAATGGGATTCAACTTGTTAAATTGAATAAATGCCGGCAGACGTTTTAACTCCTTACACTCTTCTCCCTGTCGTCCTTTTATTTGTGAGGCAAGCTTTGCTTATGGGTTTTTGGGTTGTCTAAGCTGTGTTCCACTTTGTTTTCAACATCCGTGAGCCCCCTACCAACGTTCCCACCTTTATCTCCTTCCTATTTAGACTAATTTCTTCCTCTCTTTCCACCATGCTTCAAAAACCCTTTCTCCCCAGGTCACTGAAAGTGAAATATTTTTACACTCTTGATTTTTTGGCACTGCTCTTAAATGAAGGAGCTTTATTTAAATCCTTGTTTGACTCAGTAGTTTTATTTTAGCTTGGGATTTTACAGATTTCTTTAAGAAGCCCTTAGAGCTGCTGAGCCATTCTTCAGAAGCCTAAAACTGGCCTAGAGTGCTATTAGCTACTGGCCAATTGACAGTAGTAGTATCTCTGTACTGCAAGCTGCTGATGGTCTTCCTGCCATCAGATAACTCTGATTTTTGGAAAGCACAGGTAGGATCACAAAACTAAAAGGGGGAACAGGGAGGAAAGGTGTGCAGTGTGTATCCAAGGAAGAAGGAGTTCAAGAAGGTTGCAGATGCTGACATGGGTTTGCTTCCTGGCTCTCCACTCGGCTCTCTGCCTTTTCATCAGATCTGGTGGTGGTGTCTAGCTCTTCGAGTACTCGGTACGGAGACCCCCAAGCCAGATGTCGTGAGGCCCGGGGTACTCAAGGTGCTTCAGAGTGGTTGGCAGAAGGGCCTAAGGGGCCAGAATCCTTTCTGGAATGAATGCTGTAGGAAAGGGTGTATTAAGAAGTTGCACTTGAGAACTTTAATTCTAAGTTCAGAAGATGAGGATACATTTTTCTATCCCATGGACTCTCAGGAATATTATCAGAAACTAGAGAAGAAGCAGACAGATGAAGAGCTACTTGGGCGAAGGAGCAAGGTTGAATCTCTCAAGCTGGTAACACCTTACATTCAGAAGGCAGAGGCTTATGAGTCAGGTAGGACCAGGGCTGACCTGCTGGGTTGGGATGGACATCTGGATGGACTGAGTGTGAAAAGGGGAGGGGGAACATGCTTGTCCTGACTTCTTTTTGTGCAGTGGTTCGAATCGAGGGTTCCCTGGGCCAGGTAGCTGTATCGACGTGTTTTAGCCCTCGCCGAGCTATTGATGCTGTGCCCCATGGATCCCAAGAGCAGGTAGAAATGCTATCTTCCCACAACCTTTTTTTTTTTTTTTAAGATTTGATCTATTTATTTGTTCGGGAGAGAGAGAGCGAGCACAAGCAGGGTGAGCAGCAAAGAGAGGCAGAAGCAGGCTCCCTGGTGAGCAAGGAGTCCGACGCAGGACTCGATCCTGGGATCATGACGCGAGCTGAAGGCAGACACTTAACCGACTGAGCCACCCAGGTGTCCGTCCCACAACCCTTTTTATCTCCCCTGTTTTGGAGAAAGGACAGGGGCACTCTCTTGCTTGAGATCAGATTGTGACTTAAGAGTGAGAACGAAGTGTGGTCAGACTTTGTGTTAGCCTTTCCTGCTCCATTCCTGGCTCACCCGAGGCTTGGTGCTACTGCTATAAAGGTGTGGCTGACAGCCTGGGATTCTCTCCTAGGAGCTAGGAGCTGCAAGCAGTCAGAGGCTTCAGGTATTGTCCCGGATTGAGAAGGTGAGATATCAACTCCTTAAGGATGAGTTCCTAATTTACCCTTGGAAATGGAATGTTGCTCAAATTGACCTCTTCTTTTCCCACCTTCGAATTCCCAGATGTTTCTTCAGTTACTAGAGATAGAGGAGGCCCAGAAGGATGGGCCACCACAGCCCTGCTACTCTGAACAGCAGAGCAACCAGGTCGAGAAGCTCTTCCAGGCCTTAAAGACCCAGGAGCAGAATAATCTGGAGTGAGTGTGGGAGGGTCACACCTCCAGCCCAGGAAGGGAAAGATGAGCAAACACATGAGCTTTCCTTCTGCCCCTCCTTTCTGGCATGTAGCCAGAGCCCTCTATGCAGAGCCCTGAAAATGTTCTCCTTTCTCACATGTAGGGAGGCAGCAGATGGCTTCCTGCAGGTGCTCTCCGTGAGGAAGGGGAAAGCTCTAGTGGCAAGGCTGCTTCCTTTCCTGCCCCAGGATCGAGCTGTTAGCCTTCTTCTGGCTATCACCCACCATTTGCCCCTCCTAGTCAGGAGGGATGTAGCTGATCAGGTACTGTGGCATTGAGGAGAGAAGAGGATGGGTTAGGGACCCCTCCTCTCCATTCTGTCCCCCACCCCCAGAGATGCCCAAGAAAGTGTTGGGCAGGGAGAGGTACCAAACCTGACACCCTCAGTTGAGGAGGTTACAGAACCAACTACTATAGTAACAACTGATCATCTTGAGGTACAATGACCAAAAAACACAGGCATGTGGTTGCACAGGTGTGAGTGGGCTGTGGAGGTTTGAGAAGATAAAGACTCCTTGAGAAGTGTTGAGCCCCATATCTACCCTTCTTAGGGAAGGCCTCCTAGATAAGTGTGTATTGAAGGACCAGTATTAAGGTTGGAGAGACCTGAATGGTGATAGGCTTAGTTAAGTAACCTGACCAGGAAAGTACCAAAAACAGGTCATCAAGAAAAGGGGGTAGAGGCAAAGTAGGAGGAGGTGAAGTTGTAGTGGAGTCTGAGAGAGGCACTTACTGACCTTCTTGCAGGCTCTACAAATGTTATTCAAGCCTCTGGGCAAATGTATCCATCACTTGACCTTCCATGAACTCCTCCAAGGACTTCAGGGACTCATGCTGTTTCCACCTGGCTCCTCAGAGCGGCCGATCACTCTGGTGCTTCAGAACCAGGTAGCATAGTGGGGAGGCTTTTCTCTTTCCACAGATGGCCTCCAGTTGGTATCCCTGGCAAGGAATAAGCAAAGGAATGTTACCTCTCCATCTTCTCTGCAGTGCTTCTCCATGTCTAGTGAGCACTAGAATCACCTGGAGAGTTCCTTGGTCACACTCCGAGAGAGTCTCATTTAGTAGACCTGGGGTGTGGCCCATGCATTTGCTTTTCTAAAAGCCTCCCTGAGGATGGTCCTGATGGGGACCTCTCGAGCAGAGGTCACCAAACTTTTTTGATGGTGTATCCCTCTTAGTAAAAAGTTCTGAACCCTATCACCCATGTGCTTGTCTAGAAGTCCTATACATATAACACTACACTAAATACCTAATAAATACAAGATAGAAAATTTTAAATGCAGAGACTTTAGACGTGAAAGTTCTGATATCTTTTAATACCCCAATGGATTATTTTGTGAACCCCTTTCTGAAGATCTTTGCTTAAAGCAAAGCTGCTTTCAGTGGGGTCCACAAACTACTTGCATCAGATTCCTGAGTCTATTCCTCATCTATAGACGGACTCCTGAGAGTAAGACCCACAAGTATGCATTTAATCAACTCTCCACAAGGATCTTTTGGAGAGTTCAGAGCAGTGATTTCCTTTGAAAGGTCTGAGCGTTCTTTGGCCAGTCATTGTAAAATCTGACAGTTTGACCAGTGTTGAACTCCATTTTTACATGGGAACCTGCCCTTTTAGTTGGGAAAATAGCAGAGCCAGGAAAGCACTGAATGCCTCTGGTGAACTCCTTTTACCTTGCATACTGTCTCACTTGCAGTTTGGAATATCTTTGCTCTATGCCCTACTGAGTCATGGGGAGCAGCTGGTATCTCTGGAGTCTTCCCTTGAGGAGCCCTACAGTGATCATACAGCTTGGTAAGATCTTAAAGGCCTTGTAAATATACTATTTCAGTGCCCCTGGCATGTATAGGCTGAGCCAGGTGAGATATTACCTGAGTAGTATATTCAAGTATTGGGAAGGAAGTTGGACAGAGAAGAGAAAAATATCAGAGTTACAACTGTTCTCCCTTTTCATTTTTTTTCCTTTTTCTATAGTGCCCTAGAGTGCTGGTTTCCCATGGAAGGCAGTAAAACAATGATTAAGGGGACAAGGTTTAGGGTCAACCTACCCAAGTTGGAATTCTGCCTTTGTCACTTACCAGCACTGCAACTTGCAGATATGTTACTTCCCTTCTTTAAGCCTGTTACTTCATTTATAACCTAGGGATAATGATAATAACCAGAGTTCTTAAGGAGGATATGTAAAACACTAAGCATTGCCTGGCACATACAAAATATGCAAACGTTCTCTTAACTGTTACAAGCACAGAGGGTGATAGTGGTGGTGGTAAAATAATTAGGAACCTTGGCCTTAAGTCTATTTCCTGCATAGATACAAAGACTCTGATGTTTTTCTGTCTTCTCTGTCCTCCAGGACCGACATGGTGGTTCTGATTGCCTGGGAGATAGCCCAAATGCCAACAGCCTCTCTGGCAGAACCCCTAGCCTTCCCCAGCAACCTTCTTCCTCTGTTCTGTCACCATGTGGACAAACCATTGGTACAGCACCTAGAGGCTAGGATGGAGTAAGCGATGGCAGGAACGAGGTCATAGCCCCTTGTTCAGCACTATCTAAGTTCTGTCATTTAGTTCTTTTAACCCAAGAGTATGGAGGATAACTTGTATTTAGAAGTAGTTTTAGACACTCTAACATTTACCCAGTAACCAGTCTGCCCGGGTTAGGATCCTGAAGCCTATTTCTTCAGCCAAACCTTTTAATTTATTCCCAGATGCTTTGCTCATTTATCATGCCAAGCTACTTAAGGGCAAGGATTTATATGAGAAGCTGAATTGTTAATTGTTAATTCAAGAAATATTTGAGGGACAACTAATCTAAGACAAAAGCATGAGCAACAGGAAGGTCACTTCTGTCCTCAGAATTTACCAGCTGCTGGAAGGGGTCAGATAGTAATCAAGTCACACACATACTTTAGAAAATAGACTTGTTTACAGTTAAAAATCTGTTCTTTGTAGGCTTGCTTGGGTCTACTGATCCAGTTGTTCTGAAATATGTATACATGGGAAGAGTTTAATCATCAGATACTACCTGTATGGGCTAGGTCTACAGGATCCAGAGGGTCTGAGGACATTTCTTATGCCTTGATATATTGGAAGATTTCACCCAAAACATTTTCTTATGTTCTCCTTAAAACCTGAAGATATGCCTAAAAGGGCATGACATAATAAGGTATAATTAAAGAGATAATAAAATGATGTGTTGAAACTTGTCATAAGTTAGGAGGTATAATGAAAGTCATTTTCTGATGTGTGAATGCCCCCAAAATGCCCTTAATAAAAGGGACAAGGCCTTGTTATGTCTAACAAAAGTATGACCTTGGAAATTTCTTCACTGCTGAACTTTTTTTTTTTATAAAGAGAGTAGCTAAGCTAATAGGGTTGGCTATAAATATCCCCCTTGGGATATGAAATGTTTGGTTTAAGTTGACAAACAAGGTCATGTATTCATCAATCCCTGGAGTCCCTTTTAGGAACCTGGCACGGTTTTAGGTGGTAGGGTAACAGTGAGCAGTGAAAACTCCCTATTCTTCTGAAGCTTACATTCTGGCTAGACAGGGACTGATGGAAAAGATCAAGTAGTGATAAATATCCTGGTGGAAACAAAACTGGGTGGGGAGTGACTGGAGTGTAATGGTCCAGGAAGTCCTGTTAATAGCAGTTACAATTAAGCTGAAAGTACTCCACGTAGAGGCACTAGTGAGCACAAAGGTGCCACGTCAGAATGAACTTAATGTATCTCAGGAACAGAAAGAAGGCAAGTGTGGCTGAAGTTCGCAGATAAGGTGAAAGGGTGTTGAGGTTGGAGAGAGGTAAATAGGGTTTAGATCTATAAGCCATGATTTAAAAATCGGGATTCTAACTAATGGGAAGTCAGAATTTTAAACAGGGATGTAATGTGATTTCATTTTTAGAAGATCATTCTGACTGCTGCTTGTCAGAGGAACAAGGGAGAAAAGCAGAGAAAAATGTTCAGAGGTTTATTCCATCTGCTCAGGCAAGAATTGAAAAGCAGGGGTGAGGGAAAGCAGAGCAATTTAGAGTAAGTCTTGGAACTAAGGGTTGACAGCCACCACCTTTATCCAGCCTATCGGCAATGTCTAAGGGGTCGGGGGGTGGTGGTGAGGCATTAAAAAAGAAGAGTCAAGTAAAAATTTTCTAAAGGGGAAGTAAAATTTGACAGTAGCGGTTGGTGTAGGTTGAGGGAGGATTTCTTTTGAGCGTGACATTACAGCATGTTCACATGCTAAAGCACCCCAGTAAAGGGAGAGAAAGAAATGCAGGAGAAAAAAGAATTTTACAAAGTCTCAGAACAAGAAGAGGATGTGAATCAAAGCACAAGTGGAGGGGTTGGCCTGTTGGTCACCTGTGTGACCCCAGCTGATTGTGGAAAAGAATGTGTTAAGAAAGATACTGATGTTTATTAGGAGAACTTCCTAAATTCCTCCTCCACTCTTCTTTCCTCACCCCCTCTGCTCCTCTCCAGCTCTGCTGAAGACCTTGGATCATACTTCCTTGAGAAGCCTAGTAATGAAACGGGAACTCTATCCGCACCACCCTTTAACTACCCTGTTTCCCTGCCCTTTACAAGGGATATTATTTGACTTCAACATTCAGGTCAACTCGTATGATGGATTGGTCCACACTACCAAAGACATGGTACCATTTGGGCCTGTAAACGGAAATAACAGCACACTAGGAAAAGCAAAAGGAGAGAGGCAGGAACCGGTTCCCATAGAGGGGAAGCATTTAGACTAAGAAAGCAGAGGGTAATGCCAGGGAGTGAGTAAAACTGCTACAGCGTGCCTGAAGCCGCTAAATTTGGCCCTTAACTCTTTCAAGGTAGTTAAGTAAAAAGGCTTGAAGCAAAGGCAGATGTAGCTTTGCTGGAGTAATTGACGCCAGCATCCACAGGCCAGGAAAGCGATCCGGCGAGACAGCTCAGCTGTCCTGGGGAGAGTCACGAGGCGGCGAGAGGCTGGGTTCCACGCGCATGCCCAGGACGCAGCTGCGCTCAGGTGACCGGAAGAAATGGCCGAATCAAAATGGCTGCAGAAAAGGGCCCGGGAGGAGCTGCTGGCTGCGGCACCGGCAGCGCTAAAGCCATGGAGCGGGTTCTACCTATGCTGTTGGTGCCGGTCCCTGTGGAGGCAACGGGGCGGCTGGGATCCCGGGCGCAGTTGCACAGAGAGCAGGAGGTTCTGGGGAGCCTAACAGCTGCAGGCAGCCTGCAAGTGCTTTCCTTGGCGCCGGGCGGCCGGAGCGGGGGTACCTGCTGCCTCACTGGCCCCTTTCGGCAGTAAGTGCTGCGGGAGGGCTGGGCAGTGTCCGAGGAGTCCCGAGCCTTAGCTCGGCTAGCCCCAGTGCTCCACTCCAGGCGTGGAGGTGGCGGGAGAGGAATGACGGCCGCGGGAAACACCTCAGATGCGATCCGGGTGCCCTCTCGGAACCTTTTCCTCGCTTTGCAGCCCCACCCTCTCTTCCCCGTTCCCGGGGCGCAGAAAAGGCATCCAACTCCTCTGCTGGCCGCAGCGAACCCGGAGCAGGTCCCAACGTGGGGGTTCTTTCATTAATTCAGCATAGGTTAATTAATCGTTACTGTGCTGTGCACCTTGCCCATTTTCTTCTTTCAGTTAAATCCCTTAAAGATAGCAGCTGGGGATCATCTCTAATTTGAATCATCTTGACCTTTTTCTTGTGCCTGAAACGGCGACTTCCTTCCCTCCTCCCCCGCCCCCGCCGCCTTCTTCAAGGATAGATTCTAGTTTGCCCACTCATTTATTCACTCAACGAGTATTTATTACACGCAAACTGTTACATAGGAGCAGCTCTAAAAAGTTGAGTAAGACATATATGTGGAGCTTGCATGATTTGGGAAGACAGAAGAAACCAATTATAATCATGTATTAACTTTCCACTTCTGTAACTCTCCGTCCAGGAGTTGGGAGTTTATGTCATGAAGTTTGAGAGTGCCCTCTGAGTCTTTGGGCTCTCTCTCTTTTAAAGTTTTATTTAAGTAATCTCTACACCCGACATGGGGCTCAACTCACAACCCGAAGGTAAAGAGGGGTTTGCTTTCCCAACTGAGCCAGCCAGCACCCCTGGCTCTTTTTAATAGAAAGCGTTTAGAAACCATTTCCTAAAACATTTAGTTAAGAGGTGTCTTAGCTTGGAATCGCCAGGTTCTGTAACACTGCCTGACAATAGAGATTTGTTTGTTAAATAAGCCGGTGCTTTAATCGATTGGGCGTTTGTATTCTCCTGATCTCTAGATGCTAGGAGGAAGAATCTCTCGATAGCGGAAATTAGTTTATTCCTGTGTTCCGGTTTATTACCATGTTAAGTACCTGTGGACACAGTCCTGTAAAGAAAGGAATGAGGCAGAGAAAAGGAGAACTCTTTAGGTGTTTGAGAATTTAAAAGAAGACACACACATGAAATAATGAGGGCATCCATAAACTACTGCATGAAATTAGTAGATTGAAGGAGGATCAAGAAGGACTTTCTGTTTGAATTGGATTTTAATTCAAGTGCTTCATGGGGTAAAAAGACAAATTTACAATATTCAGGGTTTACTTATCTCAAAGTAAACAGTTCTTTTTATATATGTTGAAATCAACTGTACATTCTATAGTTATTTTTATTGAAAATTTCCTGTCTTTTCATGTGATGGTCCATATGCTAATGATGTCAATGGCGTCACTGTATTCTGCCTTTTAAATATGCCTTAATGTGTTTAATCTTTTCCATAATCGACATTCAGATTGTTTTCCAGATTTTCACTGTAAACAGGAATTGGGTGTTCATGAAAAATCATCAGTTTAGGTATAAAGATAGAAATATAAAGTATGTCAATCTTTTTCTTTAATAAGTACGTTAGAGCACCAAGTCTGATTTTTTTTAGATATAAAATTTATTCTGTAGAAAACAGCTTTTTTTTTAAAGATGAAACTTTATCAGCATGGTAGCCTCCTCTCATTCCATTGTATTGTTTTCAGAATTGGGCCCTTTCACTTTTTTTTAATTAAAAAAAAATTTTTTTTAAAGATTTGTTTTAGAGAAGACAGCCCTTGCGTGTGGGCACGTGTGTGGGGGGGGGGGAAGGGCAGAGGGAAAGGGAGAGATATCTCAAGCAGACTCCCCTTAGTAAGGAGCCCAATCCCACGACCCTGAGATCATGACCTGGGCTGAAATCAAGAATTGGTCACTTAACCAATTGAGCCACCCAGGCGCCCCCCTTTTATTTTTTAAATGTAATTTAATTTGAAGCTATAGCATCATTCTTTAGTCTCTTTCCACCATTCTTAGCCATTGTTGGTGTGTTGACATTATACTGCTTTAATAATTTTGTAACTGAGCTGTCCAGCACGGTAGCCACTACCAACATGTGACTTAATAAATTTTGCATTTTTCCTCAGTTGCACTATTCATATTTCAGGTGTTCAGTAGCCACATGTGGTTGTTGGTTACTATATTAGACAGTGCAGATCTATAGAGCACTTCCATCATCATGAAGAGTTCTGTTGGACAGAACTATTCTATAATATAGCATCTTGGAGTCGTCATAGTCTATAAATACAAATAGTCCACTTTTTAAAAGTCACTGAAAGCACTTAAGTTAGCAAAACCTATTTTGTTAATTGTGAGTACCACCTCTTGTAAATAATATACATATTTGGTTGTTGAAACTTACCCTTATGACCATTCCTTTAAACATTTCATCAGACAGGATTTAAGATGAAGGAATAAAAGCAGCCATCATTTATTGCTCCATGCCCTCTTTTCATCCCTCACTCCTATATTGTTGGCTTAAAGGGGGCTCAGGGGAATGAGGGGGGACGTCCCAGAGGAATTTACATTCCATTAAGTTGGGTGTGGGATTAATGCTACTACCATGTGGCCTAAAGAATTGTTTTTGACTCCTTCTGCCCTTCTACCCTCACCGTTGTGGGTAAACATTGTGGATAATAGAATATAATAATCTACGCTTTTTCCTTAGCTTTGTATGGGAGGATTCTCGTAACAGCAGCTCACCAACAGACAAGCCCAAACTGCTTGCTCTTAGTGAAAATTATGAACTGTTTATCTATGAATTTAATTTGAAAGATGGAAGATGTGATGCAACCATTTTGTATAGCTGTAGCGAGGAGACATTGAAAAAGCTCATTGAAGATCAAAATATCAGTAAGTATTTACAGGTGGTCTTTCAGCATGTTTAAGTCTGTGACATTACTATGTAATCTTACATATTCCAGGAAAAGTTCTTAAAGGGATGAAATCAGGTAGGGAGATTTGCCTTGTCCAATACAGTAGCCACTAGTCACATGGGGTTGTTGACCATTTGAAATGTGGTTAATGTGAATTAAGATGTCCTCTAAGTGTCAAATACATACTAGATTTTGAAGGCTTAGTATAAAAAAGTAAAATATCTTGTTCATGGTTTTTGTATTAATTACATGTTGAAATGATATTTTGGATGTAATAGAGTAAATAATATGTAAAAAATTAGTTTCACCTGTTTCTTTTTTCAGTGCAGCTACTAGAAAATTTAAAATTACATTGTGGTTTGCATTTGTGGCTGACAGTATTTCTGTTGGATGGTGCTGATCTAGACTGGTTACCCGTCCTGAGGGCTGCAGGGAACGGAAATCCAAGTACTCAGGCTTCTATATTTAAGGCAGTAGCATACTTGACACCCTTGATTTTAAGGTTCATTTTTTTTTTCTTTTTCAAATTTTTTATTTTTAAGTAATCTCTACACCCAGCGTGGGGCTCAAACTCACAACCCCAAGATCAAGAGTCGCATGATCATCCAACTGAGCCCACAAGGCACCAGCCGCCTTCTTTTTTTTTTTTTTTCCCATCTTCTTTTTCTTTAAAAAAAATCTGATTGTTCTTGTGGGGTTCCTGGGATAAGTAGGGTTTTTTTTTTTTCTCTCTAATCTTCTGGTGTGCTCTCAGACTCTGGCCATAAACAGAATGAACAAAGACATTGTAGGCTTTCTTTATTCATCCTCTTACCTACCTACCAGTAATCACTTCCTTAGGTGGGTTTGAGCGGTAACCGCCTAGAGTGGGACAAAGTGCTGTTTCCTCTTTGTTTCACCTGTTTGTGTTATGTTTACAAAATCAAAATTACCAACTGTAAAGTTGTGACCAGTGAGTTTGAAATAATCTCCTTTTGTTTCCTAGGTGCTTCCTTATTATCTTTGAGAATTCTGTCATTTCACAATAACAGATCACTGTTGTTCATCAACAAATGTATTGTCCTACACCTTGTATTTCCTGAAAGAGATGCTGAGATTGGAGTACTCAACTGTTTCACGTTACCCTTGCCTGCACAGGCAGTGGACAGGATTATTGACACACAGCTCTGCAGAGGAATTCTTTTTGTTTTGAGTAGTTTAGGATGGATCTGTATCCTTGGCAGTAAAGATGGGGATATGTAGGGGAGGAGACTACCTAGAAGGATGAGCCTTTTTTTAGGCTTTTAGTTTTAGGGACTGGTATATAGGTAGAAATGGTTAGTTTTTCAGTAAAACTTTCCAGGGAAAAAGATCTTCATGAACTTAAAATACTCACCAATGTTGCTTTATATTCTATTGAAATATTTTCTAATATGTACATGTTTTTTCATAGTCATATAATCATCCAGCTTGTGTTTTTTCTAAATTATATATGCTCTATTTTACCCATTTATTCAAAACATGCTTGTTAAGTATCTCCTATGTGCTTGTTCCAGAAAGGATTTCAAGGACTGCTTATAATGTTATATGTTCACTTTCATGTATAAATATAATCCACTTATCTCTAATGATTCCATCATATTAGTGAATCATAGGATTTGCTTAACCATTTTAAATTTGTTTTTTTTTTTTTTTTAAAGATTTATTTATTTATTTATTTATTTGAGACAGAGAGAATGAGAGAGAGAGAGAGAGAGCACATGAGAGGGGGGAGGGTCAGAGGGAGAAGCAGGCTCCCTGCCGAGCAGGGAGCCTGATGCGGGACTCGATCCAGGGACTCCAGGATCATGACCTGAGCCGAAGGCAGTCGCTTAACCAACTGAGCCACCCAGGCGCCCTTAAATTTGGTTTTGGAAGTAGTTTCTTTGTCTCTAGCAGATCCATAGATCATTAGCAAAATTGTTCTGAAGACTTGGAAAATGACCCCTTACATGATTTTGGAACTTTTATTTCTGAATTAAAGGGATGGTTTTTCTACTTTAGATATAAAATAGCCTTAATTAAAATTTCTTTTGTAAAAATGTCATAAAATGTTGCATTAACTTCATCCTTGTTATTAGGTTACAGAACGTGCTGTGGTAGGCACTAGGCTTCTATGGCTGTTGAGCACTTGAAATTGGCTACAGTGATTGAGGAACGGAATTCTCAATTTTACTTAATTACAAATTGAAAAGCTGATACTTCCTTCAATTATTGGAGAACTTTTAAGTATATTTAAGTTCTCAAATGCGAATTTTACGAAGTTTAAATACAGATCAGGTATTTCCAATGAATATTTAGTGTCTAAACTGAGATTTGCTACAAGCGTAAAATACCAAATATTGAACATTTATATGAAAAAGAGGTTGTAAAATATCTCAGTTTTTCATATCAATTACATGTTGAGATGGTAATATTTTGGATATATTGGGTTAAATAAAATGTATTACTAAAATTAGGTTTACTGGTTTTTTTACTTATTTAATAATGCTACTAGAAAATTACAAAGACAAATATGGTTCACATTATATTTCTCTTGGACAGCACTGTTGTAGAACTCTAGCGGAAAATATTAGCAGGGTATCATTCAAGGCCCGGCACAGAATGAATGGATTTTCAGCAAGTATTGCTGAATGAGCTCTCGATCAGGTTTATTGGGCCACCAGCTTCATGGTCCTCCGATTACTGTGATGAGGGCTGCCTCTGTGTCCACTATTCCTTTTGTTACTATCCCTGCAAGTTTGCAGCCATGAAGTTTATAAGGTCCATCCCATCCTGTGCTTGAAGTAGTGAGGCATACTTAAGACTGGCATTTTCTTTAACTCTAACTCAAAGACATCTTTGACACAGTGGACGGTACACATGTAGCTCATGTGGATTTAGCACTTGCCCAGGAAGATATTTGTAATGAGCGGCGACAGGAGCCAGCCACGATTTCTTCCTTTACTTCACTGAAAGTGTCTCAAGACCTAGATGTTGTAGTGGTTGTCAGCTCCTCCAGCTCTGCAGTCGCTCTTAACTTCGATTTGTATTTCAGGTATGTAAATCACTGCAGTCTCCAATTTGAGGTAAATAATTAAAGCCATAAGAGGTGAAAAATATACTTGTTAGCTTTTTTTAAAACCAGTTTTATTTCTCTATGTAGCTAGATCGTGTTTTAGCTACTACCTAGTGAGGTTGTTACTGTAAAATTGTGCAAATGACCATTGGCTACCTTTTTATTAATGTATGTTGAAGTTGTGATTTTGATTTGTATATGTTATCTATGGATTATATTATGTTTTATTTATTTTTAAAGATTTTATTTATTTATTTGACAGCAACACAGCGAGAGAGGGGAACACAAGCAGGGGGAGTGGGAGAGGGAGAGGGAGAAGCAGGCTTCCCGCTGAGCAGGGAGCCGGATGTGGGGCTCGATCCCAGCACCCTGGGATCAAGCCCTGAGCCGAAGGCAGACGCTTAACGACTGAGCCACCCAGGAGCCCCTCATGTTTAGTTTTGAAAATAATCAAGTACATAATGTATAATAGCACAGTTGGCTATTAATACATTATTTACCCACTTTTTGCGCTATATTAGAGTAGAAGAAAAAGGGATTTACCCTGTGTTAGAATTGCTTCTTATGTGGCTTAGGGTTCTGGCAGCCTCAGGGATTACTTTTCTCTTGAAGGACTTTAATAAGATACTAAGCTAGCTTTCTCCAGCTGAGGATTTCCTCAGGTGTTTCCCTTGAAGGACCCACACTTGTGGCTATCTAAATATATTAGTAAAGATTGAATGCTTCTTTGTATTGTTTTTGATTTAGATATTCTAGTTACTTCTGATTTTATAATGTTTGAGAGAGGTATGATATGAGCGATCCAAGTACACACCCCAGCCTGTACATTGCAACCTATGTAAAAGTAGGCTAGTCCCCATTTATGACTTCCATTATTTAGGGCCATTCAAAACCATTAGGATTTCTGGTCCTAACGTAATATGAATGAGATAAACAAATCCTTGAGTAATTGGGAATGCACTTTGATGGCTTTTATTGCTTATTGTTTGGATCACAAGAGAGGACAAATTCATCTTCACATACCTACCAGAACTTCTTACCACTGTGATTTTTTTCAAGTGGCTTAATGCTTTTTTTAAAAAAATCTTTAGTGCTTTAAAGAAAAAAAAAATCTTTAAGCAGGGATGATTAGCACATTCTGAGATCATATGCTTGTTTATCAGTAGGCCATTTTTTACCGACTAAAACATACCCTGTGTATATAGAATTATCTCCTAATCATCTACCTTGGAAAATAATTTGATAGGTGAGGAGGGAGGAAAGCCTACTCAGCCGCCCTCATCCTCAAGTGTAGGGTTCCATTCCTTTGGATATTTTGGTAACACTTCAAGAGAGCTCTGAAAAGAGCATTAGGCACATTCCTTTGAACAAATTGCATTGAACTCAGCTACTTTAACATCAGTCAAAGCTAGTGTTTTATTCCCAATAAATTTAGGGATCTGTCCTGCCCAACTAAAAGAGTAATCTCTATTTATTATTTACATGAATGCTCTTTAATTAGTATGATTTCTCTGGAGTTGACTGCCTATTTTATTTTCTAAGTGTGCTCTGAAGTTTAAAAGTGTTTCTCTTTCTTCACTCCTGGTTCTAGCTCTTTTTTCCCCCTGATACAGAATGTTAGTTTCTCCTTTTCATTTTATCCTTTAAGATCTACCTCTCTCATGAGGCCTTTTCTTACCAAAACTCCTTCCACTTGTAATTTTATACTCATTTTATCATATTTCTCTTCTTTGAACTTCTATAGCACTTTTGCTTTGAATTACAGTTTGGCACTTAATTGTATAACCTTGTATTCTCTCATTTTTCATGTTTCCTACAGAGTTTGTAAACTCCTTGAGAACCTAAACTTAGGTTTGTTCTTTCAGTTCATTGTCAGTGACTTTTTCTTCCAGTTTACTTTAGCTGACCGCTCCCATACTCTTACCCTGGTTTTGTCATTGTTTGAAACTGTTCCGCCCCCAACTTCTACACATCTACACATCTCACTTACCACAAGTTCCCAAACTTTCCATGTCACTTAAGTACCCCCACTCTTCTTGTTGTCTGACATCATTGGAATTTCCAGTCAGTTGACCTTCCACTCTCTAGCCCCCTCTTGTCTTGACATCCCTCCCTTTCCAGCATGAATTCTGACCCTCATTTCAGTCCCTTTTTTGCATGCACCGTAAACTCTTGCTCCTGCTCTATGGTAGCCCTTGGTCTGACAAAATCTTTTTTTTTTTTTTTTTCCCCTCACTCTGCCTCCGCTGTCCCTGCACCCAAGCAACCAGGCCCTTGTGAGAAAACCACAAAGGAAAATTGATAGCACTATAAGTTCACTTTTGCTACCTTCAACTGGTCTCTGAGTATTAACTGGAAATTTTATGATTTTTCATGAGCCCTTTCTTTACAACAATGTTTTTTAAACCTCTATTTTCCTCAGGTCTCTACTCATTTCTTTACCCCCCAAATCTTCTTGGGTGACTTTGCGTCCTACTTTATAAAGGAAGTAGAATCTGTCTAACCAGAGCTCCCTCAGTTTCTCACATTAAGTTGCAAACCCACTTTCCTGTACCTATCTCCTCATCTTCCCTTGTATTTCAGTGGATTCCCCTCCTTCTATGAAGGCCCATCCCTCTGTGCTCTGGATCCTATTTCTTCCTTCTTTCTAAGGACTCTTTTCCATTTCCTTTCTTTTTTATATCTCAAATCTCTTTTAAGTATTAGATCCATATCTAGTGAATCACCAGGTCCTAGTCACTCTGCATCCTGAATGTTTCTTGAATCTGTCCACTTAAGTCCTCTGTCATCACTCTCATCCATGCCACTATCATCACTATCTGAGCTAAGGTAAGGTAACAGCTCCTAATTGGTCTCCTGATGTCTGCTCTTACCCCCTTCAGCATCGTGCTCTGTACAATAGCCAGAGTGATGTTGTTAAAATGGATAGCTTATCAGAGAAAGAGCCAGATACGTCTGGGGACAGGGTATCCACCTTTCCTTTGGGGGGATGGGGAACGACCGTCTTCATGCGTCCTCTTCTCTCACTGTCACCCTGCCTTCTCTAACTTCTTTAGGTCATCTCCTTGATAGATGTATGTTAACATATTACCTTCAAATTGTTGAAAGGGTTAATAATAATTTAAGTGCTCAGGGTGTTTAAATGCCTCTCTTTCTCCCCCAGCTACTCTTCTGTATCTGATCATATTGCTTTTCTGCTTAAAACCTTTATTTAGCTTCACCCCACCAAGATGAAACTAAATCCTTAATAGCCCATAAAGCCCTGCACCATCTGTCTCCTGCCAGGCTCTGCAGCCTCATCTCACACCCCCTTGCTTCTCATTCCCTATGCTTTAGCCACCTTTGCCTTCTTTGTGTTTCTTAAATGTGACAGCCCTCTTTCTGCATATACTCTTAAACGTACACCTGCACTTGTATTTTGTCTTTCTAGTTCTTATGCATTCCCCTGGTCTCAGCCTAAATCTTACTTTGTGGTGACAGCATTGTGAGCAGTTAAAAACCTGGACTTTATGGTCACATTGACCTGGTTCAAATCCAGTCCCACTGTTTCTCTAAGCCTTTGTTTCCATATCTATAAAATGGGGGTATATTTACCTCATAGGGTTGTTGAAAGGCTTAAAGTTTGTTTTTGGTTTTTTTTTTTTTTAAAGATTTTATTTATTTATTTGACAGAGAAAGAGACAGCGAGAGAGGGAATACAAGCAGGGGGAGTGGGAGAGGGAGGAGGAGGCTTCCCGCCAAGCAGGGAGCCCGATGTGGGGCTCGATCCCAGGACCCTGGGATTGTGACCTGAGCTGAAGGCAGATGCTTAATGACTGAGCCACCCAGGCGCCCCTAGTTTAAAGTTTTTATCACAACATCTGTGATATAGTAGACAATAAGTGCTCTTATCTCTTTGTAAAGCTAACTGCCCATAAGTGTCAAATTCTTTTTTCTTAATTGAGATATAATTGACATACATTATATTTGTTTCAGGTGTATAACATAATGATTCAGTATATGTATGTATTATGAAATGAACACTACCAACAATTCATTACCACACATAGTTATAAATGGGTCAGATTCTTATATATCACTATGCTATAAGCAATGGAGATAAGGAGTCCTGTTCACAGAAACTTATTGTCTATACTGTTCCTTCTGTGTGACACCCCCTCCCCTCCCCTCAATTTTTAACAGGAGCAATAGTAACGCAGATTTGGATTTGATCATCATTGTTGACCATGGCTATCATTTTAAAATGTAGGCAACACCCAGGACACCTACTATGTGAAAGAACTCTAGAAGACATTCCTATTGAAGGCCCTAAGGGGATAGATGAAGATGATCCTGTTAATTCTGACTACAACATGAAACTGACCAAGTTTTCCTTTCAAGTTGATAGGTACAGAAACTCCCTTTTTGGATTTACTTTATTTCCATTTTTTTTTTTTTTTTTGGTCCTTTTTACTAAAGGGATTTACAGAAGTAGACGCTTTTTTTTTTTTTTTAAATGCATCTTCTTCCTGATTAGTGTTTTATTTAGTGCCTTTCACTGTAACAGATGTGAGTTCTACCCTATCTTCCAGGTCTTGGAAAGCCCAGCTCTCATCATTGAATGAAACAATAAAGAGCTCCAAACTGGAGGTTTCCTGTTGTGCTCCATGGTTCCAGAATATTTTGCATTTGGAGTCCCCTGAATCTGGTAACCACAGTACCAGTATGCCAGGCTGGGCCTTCATTCCACAGGACATAATGCACAGCCACTATAAGTTTCCACAGAAGGATCATGCCAACACCAGTGACCCAGGGAGATCATGGAAAATCATGAACATTAGTGAACAAGAGGAACCTGTTGAGCTTACATGTATGTCTGTGACAGGATTCAGTGCACTGTTTACTTGGGCAGTGGAAAGGATGGGCTGCACCATTGTCCTTTGGGATTTGGAGACCCAGGGTATGCAGTGTTTCTCCCTTGACAAAAAGTGTATTCCTATAGACACTAGTGGAGACCAGCAGCTGTGCCTTGTTTTGACAGGTGAGAATGTCTTGTATCAGGTTGAATTGCTGAGAGAGGTGCTTTTTAAACCTATTTTATTTCTGCTCTGGTGATGTTAGTGCCTACTGTCTCCTCTAAGTGGTAGTCTTTCACTGGGGAAATTTGGTATTACTCTTGGTACTGTTGTCTCGTACATTTTATTTTTAATTAAGGTTAATTTTGCTCTGCTAAATGCTCAGCTCAGATACTAAGAGAAAGTCTTAAGAGTAATAAAGGTTGGTTTTAATCCAGGGAGTCTTCACTTGACTCGTCTGTGCAAGCAAAAGTTGCAAGCTGGCTGCTTATGGGCCATCTATGAACCGCAGATCTATTTTGTTTGGCTTGCACGATCTAAGCTTTTTAAAAAAGACTTTATTTATTATAAACACGTAAAGTTAGAGGATTTCCTGCTGTTACTCAAAAACTGTAAGATCTGGCAACACTAGGCCAGCATTCCTGCATAGTAATTTATGGGTTGGAGCTGAATTTCAGTTCTTTTAGATGGTCCATTTTCTTGTTAGGTTTTTCTTACACTTGTCTCACCACCTGTTTGGCCCTGTAGACATTTCGGATATATATATATATATATATGGATAGGTATTTCGGATATGTATTCATTCAGCATTCATGCTATAACCTCCTATAAAGCTATTGGATGATATGAGGGAACTATGTGTCTCTTCTTTAATACCCAAATTTGCATAATTATGTATTTCTTTGTGTCAAGAGCATGCTCTTTGCTTTATCTTAGTAAATCAGAAATGTAATATCTCTGTAAATAGTTTAAGATTCCAGGCATTGATTGTGCAGGATAATAGAAAGTAGAAAAGTGAGATTTAGTCCTGTTTGATAGGATGCATTGTTCTTACTAGAATGTACCTTGTGGTCTGTGTTTAAAAAATAAAACTCCTCTTTAAAAACATTAAAAAATCAAATTAACTATGGTCATAGTAGTACCTGGTGTCCAATAAATATATTTGTAATTACAGCACTGAAGTATTAAGTAATTAGAAATTAATTCATGTTATAATCCTAAAACCTAAGTCCTCATTAGTTATTTAAGGTAACTTTTATTTTCCCTGTAGAAAATGGACTCTCTCTGATTTTGTTTGGATTGACTCAGGAGGAATTTTTAAATAGACTAATGATCCATGGAAGTGCCAGCATTGTGGACTCTCTTTGCCATCTCAATGGTTGGGAGAGGTGCTCAATCCCCATACATGCGCTGGAGGTAACAAAATTAAATGTCTGTATGACTTCGCTTGATTATTTTCTGTCAGATACTCTTATTTGACTGAAGATTTGGGAGAATTAATTTAACCTAGCAGCAAAAAGGACCATAGTCTTTACCCAACCATTTGCTTTGTTCTGGTTATTTCATTACCCGAATTCTGCTTAGTTTACCCTTTTGCAGTTTACCCTTTTGGGCCTTAAAAGATATAAAATTATAATAAACACTAAGAAAGAAGAAGTTGCAAGGAATGGAGGCAACAGTGAGCTGGTAAGACTTACAAGCTATGGAAAGCATGAACAAGAGTGAGCTTTTATTTCTACCTGTGGCCCTTACTCTTCTCTCCAGCTGTAGAAGCAACATAACCTGAATTTGTATAGCATTTTATGGTGCATGCTCTTAGATGCATTATCTAGTTTTGTCTTAAAATAACCACATGAGATGGGTTGGATAGTTTTTTTATTCATTTCATTTTACAGATGAAAAACCTTAGGCTCAGAATGGTTGAGTGAGTGGCCCATAGCATTACTGATAAGAGCTGGAGCTAGAATCAAAGTCAGGGTACTTTTCTCTATACCACACAGCCCCTTGAAAGGCCAAAAACTGAAAGTTAATGATGTTATGTGCAAATTTGTATTTTTAATGACAGCTTTATTCAAATTAATTTGGGGCACCTGGGTGGCTCAGTCGGTTAAGCTTCTACCTTCAGCTTAGGTCATGACCCCAGAGTCCTTGGATTGAGCCCTGTGCCTGGCTCTCCACTCAGTGGGGAGCCTGCTTTTCCCTCTCCCTCTGCAGCTCCCTGTGCTTGTGCTCTCTCGCTCTCAAATCAATAAATAAAATATTTTTAAAAAATAGGGCCGCCTGGGTGGCTTAGTCGTTAGGTGTCTGCCTTCGGCTCAGGTCATGATCCCAAGGTCCTGGGATCGAGCCCCGCATCGGGCTCCCTGCTCAGCGGGAAGCCTGCTTCTCCCTCTCCCACTCCCCCTGCTTGTGTTCCCTCTCTCGCTGTGTCTCTGTCAAATAAATAAATAAAATCTAAAAATATATATATATTTAAAAAAAATATAACATAATTCACATACCATAAAATTCACCCACCTAAGTATACAATCCAGTGGTTTTTAGTGTATTTAGGCTTGTACAGCTATCACCACTATCTAATTCCAGAACATTTTCATTACTCTAAAAAGAAACTCTGTACTCATTAACAGTCACTTAACATTTCTTGTGGCCTCTAAGTCCCAAACACTAATATACTTTCTGGGTCTGGATTTGCCAATTCTGGACATTTCATATAAATGGAAGTATAAAATATGTAGCCTCTTGTGACTGGCTTCTTTCGCTTAGCATGTTTTCAAGGCTCATTGATGTTGTAGCATGTATCATTACTTCATTTTTTGTATGGCTGTGTAATCTTCCATTATATGGATGTACCACATTTTGTTTATCCATTCATCAGTTGATGGACATTTGGGTTGTTTCCACTTTTTGGTTATTATAAATAATCCTGTGAACAGTGGTGTACAAGTTTTGTGTCCTATGTTTTCATTTCTCTTGGGTATACACCTAGCAATGGAATTACTGGGTCACGTCACTTCTTGAAGAACCACAGACTGGTTTTTCACAGCAGCTTCACTATTTTACATTCCCACCAGCAGTATGTGAGGGCTCCAACAGCACCACATCCTCGCCAACACTTGTTATTGTCAACCTTTTTATTATAACCATCCTTGTAGCTGTGAAGTTGAAATGGTATCTCATTGTGGGGGTTTTGTATGTGTGTGTTTTTGTTTTTGTGTGTGGTTTGTTTGTTTGCTTTTTAGTAAGCTCTGTGCTCAGTGTGGGGCTTGAACCCACAACTCCAAGATTGAGAGTCGCATGCTCTACTGACTGAGCCAGCCAGGACCCCTCATTGTGGTTTTGATTTGCATTTTCTTTTTCTTTTTTTTTTTTTTAAGATTTTATTATTTATCTGACAGAGAGAGACACAGCGAGAGAGGGAACACAAGCAGGAGGAGAGGGAGAGGGAGAAGCAGGCTTCCTGCTGAGCAGGGAGCCCGATGCGGGGCTCTATCCCAGGACCCTGGGATCATGACCTGAGCCGAAGGCAGACGCTTAATGACTGAGCCACCCAGGCGCCCCTGATTCGCAATTTCTTAACGACTAATGATGTTGAACATGTTTTTATGTGCTTATATGTCTTTGGAGAAATATCTATTTAAACCTTTGTCCAGTTTTAAATTTTTTGTCTCTATTGTTGAGTTGTAAGAGTTCCTTATATATTCTAGGTACTAGACTCTGATGACTTTCAAATATTTTCTGGTATTCTTCAGGTTGTCTTCACTTTCTCAGTGGTGTCCTTTGAAACACAAAGGTTTTTAATTTTGATAAAGTCAATTTACTTTTTTTTTTTTTTTAATCTCTAGTGCTTTTGGTGTCATGTCTAGAAACCATTGCCTAAACTGAGGTGTGGAAATTTACAAGAGTTTTATACTTTCAGCTCTTAAATTTAGGTCCATGATACATTTTGATTAATTTTGTATGTGGTATTAGCAAGGGATCCAGTTTCATTCTTTTGCAGGCAGATACTCATTTCTTCCAGCATCATTTGTTGAAGAGCTTACTTTTATACACTACATAATACCATTGTAGAAAATTTGAGTAATTGGGGAAAAAAAATTTGTCACCTGTAAATCTATTATCCAGAAGTAATCATGCCTATTTCTGTATGGTTGTTTTCTTAAATATTAATGGTAGTAATAAAGTGTTATTTCATTCATCTTCTTATCAACCCTATAGGGAAATACTGTTATTAACCCCATTTTATTGATGAGGGAACACAGACAGGTTAGGAAATCTGATTCAGGTATACATGGGCAGCAGGTGGTAGTTAGTCAGGGTTTGAACCCAGGCAGTGTGACCACAGACCATGGAGCCAACAGTGTGCCCTTATACAGTGCTCATGCATGTGTGTGACTTGAATGAGGATTGGATGATATATGAGAGATCACAGCCAACACCACAGAAATACAAACATGTACTGTACTCACATAGGATACCCCATTGTATAAATACATCTTTATCCAACTTTAGGCTTTCCCCTAGTTGTTTGCTGTTATGAACCCTGTTGCTGTAAATAGTACACATCTACTGTAGCACATGTGCGAGGGTTTCCCTGTGGTGGTAATAGGATTGCTGGGTCGTAGGACATGTGTATCTTTCACTTTACTAGATGATACTCTAGTTCTCTAAGGTTGATTTATCAGTTTATACCCTTAACAGAAATGTATGGTAGTTTTCATTGTTGATGTCTTTTCCAGCACTTGGCATATCCAGATTTTTAAAAATTTTGCCAATTGATATTATGATGGGTTTTAATTTGCATTTTCCTGCTGGGTAAGGTTGATGTATATATGACATTTGGATTCTTTTGCAAAGTGACTGTTCATGTCTTTTGCCTATTCTCTCTTGGGGTGTTTGTCTTTTTCTTACTGGTTTGTAGTTTGTATGTTGGATGTATTCTAGATACTAATCCTTTGTTATAACTGGAGTGAATATATTCTAATGTGTGGCTTGTCTTTTTACTTTCTTTGTGAGGTCTTTGGTTTTAATGTCGTTCTAAATTTTAGTGTAGTTTCATTAATCAGTCTTTTCCTTTTTGCATGTAATTTGTGACTTCTCCTATCCTTAAGTCATAAAGATGTTTCTATAATTTTTTCCTAAGTTTTAAAAGTATGACTTTCATACTTAAGTCCTTTTCCATTTAGAACTTATATTTATGCATGGTGTGAAGTAGCGACCTATTCCCTCCCCGCCCCCCCCGCCCTGTATTGATAACCATTTGTCTCAAAAACATTTTTTTTTCTAAAGTCCTTCCTTTTACTACTATCTGAAATCTCTGTGTGTCAGGTTTCCATATATGCATGAGTTTGTTTCTGAGCTCTATTCTGTTCCATTGGTCTTTGTCCTGGGCCAGTCTATAAATCCCTCACTTTATTATTGTTCAGGAATGTCTTTATTATTCTCTCTCCCTTAACCCTCTTCCCTCTGTTCGGATCAGCTTGTCAAGTTTCATGAAAATCTGTTAAGATTTTTATTAGAATTACATTAAATCTATATAGCAAGTTGGGAGGAATCGACATCTTTAGGATATTTAATATTCCTATCCATAAACAAAGTTTCTTTTTGCATTTTTTCATGTCTTCATTAATGTTTTTCAATGAAACATTACAATTTTTAATTTTTCCATTAAGAGCTTAACATCTTTTGTTAGCTTTATTTTTAGTTTGGATATGTATTTTTATTTAAATATATGTGTGTTTATATTTAAGTACTATATGCTTAAATGTAGTCTATGTTTGTATATATTTAAAAACTATGTTACATATTGCTATTATAAATGGTATATTTTTAAGTTACATTTTGTTTGTTACCAATATAAAGAAATACATTTAACTTCTATACATTGATTTTTGTATCCAGCAAACTTGCTAAATTTTCTTATTAATCCTAATAATTTATTTGTTAGATTTTCTTGAAGTTTTTACATGTTTAATGTACAATAACATCAAAGTAATACAATTTTGTTTCTTCAAATCCTTATTCTTTTTACTTCTTTTCCTTATGTTGCTGCTGGGACCGCTAGCATAATATCACTCAGAAGTAACAGTGGGCATCCTTATTTTATTCCTGATTTTAAAAAAGAATACCTGTAATATCTACCTATTAAAGTATGGGTCTATGGGACGCCTGGGTGGCTCAGTCGGTTAAGCGTCTGCCTTCAGCTCAGGTCATGATCCCGGGGTCCTGGGATTGAGTCCCGCATTGGGCTCCCTGCTCAGCAGGAAGCCTGCTTCTCCCTCTGCCTCTGCGTGCTGCTCCCTCTGCTTGTGCTCTTTCTGTCAAATAAATAAAATCTTAAAAAAAATAAATAAATAAATAAATAAAGTATGGGTCTGTGCACATGCACTCATGTATATTAAGAAAATCTTTATGAGGCACTTGGATGGCTCAGTTGGTTGAGCATCTGACTCTTGATTTCAGCTCAGGTCTTGATCTCAGGTTCGTGATATCAAGCCCTGCACTGGGCTCTGTGCTTAGCCAGGAGTCTGCTTAAGATTCTCTCTTCTCCCTCTGCCCTCCCTCCCCCACCTCTCTAGCTCTCAAAAGAAAAGAAAGGAAAGGAAAGGAAGGAGAGGAAAGAAAAGAAAGGAAGGAAAGAAAAGAAAGGAAAGAAAGAAAGAGTCTTTATAAGGTTAAGTTCTCCTTTTTTCCTGGCTATGAATTTTTAATCATGAATGGGTATTGAAATTGTATTGAATACTTGTTCTGAATCTGTTGATACAATCATATGGATCATCTTTTTTCATCTGTTACTGTAATAAACCACATTAATCAATTTTATTTTTATTGTAAAATATAACATGTATAAAAAAGTATACAGAATATACATACAGTTTAACAAATAATTACAACGCAAAAGCTCTTATAACCACCAGCCAGGTCAAAAAAATAAAACATTATCAGCTCTCCAGGAGCTCCTGTGACCTCTGCTAGTTTGGATATTAAATATTCAGTTTTTGTTCTTTTAGAGGGTATTCTGGGAAACATACATATTTAAATTATCAGATCCAAAGTTCATAACTTTACCCTTCTGGATAATACAGGCCCATTGAATGCTTTAACTTTATTTACTTTTCCCCTACTTAAATTACTGTTGTGTTTTATTTTTTTAACCACAATAGATATCATTATGTATTTAGGTTCATTTCTTTTTACACAGGTATGATACATTTCCTTGCTTTTTGTTTCTTCTCACATTTTAGGCCTTCCCTCTGCCTAGAGTGTATCATTTAGAATCTCTTTGAGTGAGGATCTGACCGGCGCTGAACTCTGTTTTTATCTAACTAATAATGTCTATTTTGCTGCCATTTTGAAAGATATTTTTGGGAGGTATGGAATTGTAAGTAGGCAGTTGTTTCTTTCAGAACATTCATGATCACTTTCTACTACTGTCTTCTGAATTCCATTGTCATTGAGAAATCAGCTGTTACTTCTTTGAGGGTTTAGTTTTTTCCCCTCAGGCTACTTTTGCAAGCTTTTTGTTTTTAGTGTTCTCCACTTTGACGGTGATTTTATGTCTCACTGATGAGTCATGGTTTTTGGTGGAAAAATATTGGCAAAATATTTTTATATATATATTGGAAAAAAAGATACCAATTCTTTAAAATTTGTTGAGATTTCATTTCTAGCCTACTAAGTACTCAGTCTTCGCAACTGTTACATGTGCTTGAACATTGAATGTGTATTTTCCCCCCATATTGTGTGAAGTCACAGTGGTACTTCAGTCAGAAGTAATTAGACTTTACATACTTCCCTCATTTTCCCTTAACCTCTATGAGTCTTTGTTACATTGTAGATAATTTCTTCAAATCTCTCTTCCAGCTCACCAGTTCTCTTTTCAGCTGTGTCTAATCTGTTATTAAACACATCTTTTGGGGTGTCTGGGTGGCTCAGATGGTTAAGAACAAGAATATTCGCTGTTTAATCATAGACAATTTGGTTTTACCTCCAACCAACCAGAGCAAAGGCAGTTTTTTTATGGTCTCCCTTTGGGGGCAGTATTTCCAGTTTATCCGTTTTTGGACAGTGTCACCTTGCGTGGACCCTAGGTTTATCCTCTCTTCCTCCATGTATAACTTCCACCAGTACCTCTCACCTCAACCTGCCTGGTCTGTTAACACCCAGAACTTCAAAGTGTGGTCCCCAGACTAACAGCATCGCCATCACCATCACCTGGAGATTTATTACAAGTGTAGATTTTTAAGTCCTACCCCAGACTTTCTGAATCAGAAACTCTTGGTGGTAGGGCTTAGCAATTTATATTTAAACAAACTCTCCAGATAATTCTTAGGCACAGTGCTTTAGGGTAGGAGTGGTAAACTTTTTCTGTAAAGAGCCAGATAGTAAGTATTTTAGGGTTTGCAGGTAGGTTTCTATTGCAACTACTCAGATGTGCCATTGTAGCCGTTGGCAATATGGAAATGAATGGGGGAATGGGTGTGGCTGTGTTCCCATACAACTTTATTCACAAAAACAGGCAAGGGCTGAATTTGGTTGATGGGCCTTAGTTTTCTAACCCCTGCTTTAGGCCATCAGAAAGATGCAGAATCCTTCAAATAGCAGTTGATTTTAGAGCTGTTACTTTTCTGAATTTGTCTTTGTCGTCCTCATTTTTATCCTGGGAGGATTTTTGTTTGTTTGTTTGTTTCCAGCATTTAAAGGTGTGTGTGTGTGTGTGTGTGTGTGTGTGTGTGTGTCTGATTTTTAAGTGTGCTGTATGGAAAGCTTCCTCAAGATGTCCAGTCAGAAATGGGAATCTGTTTTTAGCCTGCTTTTTCAGTGAACTTTATATCATACTGCTTTAACATTTTAATTCAAATGGACTCTAACTTACCTGTAATGATGGTCCCCAAGTACCTAGCTTTGAGTAGTATTAAATTACAGGTGGTAGAGTTGGAAGTGTTTTCTAGTCTAACTTCTTGTTTCTAGTGAAGCAGAAATTTTTGTTCAGAAAAGTTGGAGACTTGCCCCAAATTGCATAATCATTGTCAGAATCCTCACCAGAACCAGGGTACTGCTGCAGGATAAGTAGCCTTGTGTCTCTTGCAGTCTTGGTGCATTAAGTTCTAAAGTTAAAAAAGTAAAAAATCTGTATCCCAAATTTTTACCTTTTGTAATTTTTTTCTGATTTTCTACTGTTTCAGGCTGGGATAGAAAATCGTCAGCTGGACACAGTAGATTTCTTTTTGAAGAGCAAAGAAAATCTTTTGAATCCATCCTCAAAATCTTCTGTACCTGATCAGCTTGATGACTTTCCATCTCATTTGTATTTAAGAAGTAAGTAGAAAAAGCTTTTACATTTGTATTTATCATTTTATCTTTTTAGTCACTTTCATATTATTGTTGTGCTTTCTGATGACTGACAGACTTGCTGAAACTTAATCATGACATTTTATATACTTTGTGGAATCTTGAGGGAGTTATAAGAATCTATAAATGTTCTCATTCTAAGTGGGGTGTTTATTGTTCATATCCAGTACTGTGCTTTGTATTTTTAGTGTGGAAGGAAGAGATGACCTTTTAAATTCAAGAGAATTTTATTCTCTTTAATTGCCCACTCTTGCAACTATCTGAGATATTTAGTGATGGCTGAGTTATGGATTGAGACTTGTTATAAAAATTTTTAGCCAAGGGGTGCCTGGGTGGCTCAGTCAGTTAAGCGTCTGCCTTCAGCTCAGGTCATGATCCCAGGGTCCTGGAATCGAGTCTCACTTGGGGCTCCCTGCTCAGCAGGAAGCCTGCTTCTCCCTCTACCTGCCATTCCCCCTGCTTGTGCCCTCTCTCTCTCCCTCTCTCTCTCCCTCTCTCTCTGTCAAATAAATAAAATCTTTAAAAAAAATTTTTTCAGCCTAACTCTTCCACTTTTTTGCTACATTACCAACACTTCTTTTCAAGATTTGGCTTTCCTATGTAATAAACCAGAAACCTAGTTTTTATTCTTGGACCAGGAAGCCATGTGCATCCTCGCTTTAGAGGGATAGGGTAATAAAGTATGTTTTTCCTTATACATACGGTTTTATTATCTGCTTTTTTTTTTTTCACTTGATGATATGTTATAGACCTCTCTCTTGTTAATAGATACACTGTTTATTTGTGGTAGCATAGAATTTCATTGTATGGACTATCCCATAATTTACGTAACCATACTCCTATTAGACATTTAGATTGATTCCAACTTTTATTATTGTTGGTAATGTGCTATAAATTTGTGTGTGTGTGTGTGTATAATTTCACATGTGTACAATTATTCGGATAAATGTGTAGATGTGAAATTTCCAGGTCAAATAGACACAAAATTTACTTTTTTTTAAAGATTTTATTTATTTGAGAGCACATGAGCCGGGGGCCCGGGAGGGGGACAGAATCTCAAGCACACTGTGCTGAGCATGGAGCCTGACTCCGGGCTCGATCTTACAACCCTGAGATCATGATCTGAGCCAAAACCAAGAGTCAGATGTTTAACGACTGAGTCACCCAGGTGCCCCATGATTTACGTTCTTAAACGCTTTGATAAATCATCCTCCAGAAAAGTTTTATCAACTTGTACTCTAGTTCCATGGAGAAAATGACAACCTCCTTTTTTTCTATCAATGTAGCGTTCTCACACTGTGGATTAGAGATTTTCTTTTTTAAGAACATTCTCTTTCATTTTGGTGCACAGTTTTGTCTCTTTCCTCTTACATTGCTAACTTTTTTTTTTTTAATGCTCCAATTTTTTTTTTAATGTCTGCTTGAATTTATAGAAAAAAGCTTGGTTTGTGGTAAATGGGATTCCATTAGCAAATGTATGGTCATTATTCACTTCTGTTCAGTCAGTGATTTCTCCTCATTCTATTCTATTCTTATCTGTACTGCTTTGGCCTAAAGGGTGGGGGTGAGTCTGGAAATCAGCCAGGAAATAGCTTACCAGCTCTCTTGGGGTCAAACCCACATTTCCCGCCATTCTCATGGAATTCCGGAGGTGGAGCCAATGCTGAGATAAATGGAAATCCCATTATTAGGCTTGCAGCTGGTAAATGGAGGATTCAGGAACCCACATTTCTTGCTTTCATCTGCATGTTTAAGAGAATGGTTTTGGAATCAAGACAGGCTGAAGTTCAAATTTTGACTTTGCCATTTACTTTCCAGATTAGCTTGGGCAAGTTATTTTAATCCCTCTTAACCTCAGTTTCTTCATCTATGGAAAGGGAGCTACAACATTACCTCTCAGGAGTGTTGAAAATAATAAATGAGATAGCATTTATAAGACACCAAGGCCAATACTTAAGATATAGCATAGGTGGTCAGCAAAATGGTAGTTACTACTAATATCTGTAAATAATGACTAATAGTAAGTAGAATCACTAACGTTTGCAGGTAACACTTCATAAGTTTTGTGACCTTTTTGAGAATAAGACATTGGTTCTTGTTTTATGCTTAACAATATTGCAACATGTCAGAGCAGCCCAAGATGGCCAACTTTGAGGATCGAGGGTCGGATGAGGAGAAGGTACACGTAACCACTAAATTCATCACTCATGCACCCCCAGGGGAATTTAATGAAGTGTTCAACGATGTCTAGCTACTACTTAATAATGACATTCTCCTCAGGGAAGGGGCAGCACGTGCATTTGCCCAGTATAACATGGATCAGTTCACACCTATGAAGATCAGGTCTTAATTAGAGAACATGGTGACCTGGGTAATAGCAGATTTTTAGATCCAAGAAACAAAATTTCCTTTGAGTTTGATCACTTAGGAAAGAAGCAAGTGACCCAGAGAACGCAGATGGATCTGAAGTCTTGGAGAGAATCCTGTGACAGTGCTTTAAGGGCCTATGTGAAAAATCATTATTCCAATGGCTTCTGTACTGTTTATGCTAAAACTATAGATGGGCAACACACCATCACTGCATGTATTGAAAACCACCAGTTTTAGCCTAAAAACTTCTGGAATGGTTGTTGGAGATCAGAGTGGAAGTTCACCATCACACCACCTACAGCCCGGGTGGTCGGAGTAC
Source organism: Halichoerus grypus (assembly GCF_964656455.1). Lineage (NCBI taxonomy): Eukaryota > Metazoa > Chordata > Mammalia > Carnivora > Phocidae > Halichoerus > Halichoerus grypus. Next base: position 67,367,524 of record NC_135719.1, read on the forward strand.
TTGAGATTCAGGTTCATTATTATGAAGATGGCACTGTTCAGTTGGTTAGTCCTAAAGATGTGCAGGATTCAGTAACTGTTTCAAGTGAAGTCCAAACTGCCAAGGAATTTATTAAATCATAGAGCATGCAGAAAATGAGTACCAGACGGCATTTAGTGAAAACTATCAAACAGCGTCATACACCACATTCAAGGCAGCTTCCAGTTACTCGCACCAAAATTGACTGGAACAAGATACGCAGCTACAGGATTGGCAAAGCAACGCAGAATGCTTAAAGGCTGAGTGTAGGACTCTTTGGTATGTGGAAAGAAAGGATTCAAAATGTCATATGATAAATAACTGATTTATAAACAAGAGTGATATTTTGATTAAAAAATTATTCAAGAGGCAGCTGGCTAGCTCAGTTGGTGAAGCATGTGACTCTTGGTCTTGGGGTTGTGAGTTCGAGCCCCACGTTGGGTGTAAAGATTACTTTAAAAAATTTTTTTTAAGATTTTTAAAAAATTTTATTTATTTGAGAGAGAAAGCATGAGCATGAGCAGGGGTAGGGGCAGAGAGAGTGGGAGGAGTAGACTCCCTGCTGAGCAGGGAGCCCAACGTGGGGCTTGATCCCAGGACCCCAAGATCATGACATGAGCAGAAGGCAGACACCTAACCAACTGAGCCACCCAGGCGCCCCCCCCAAAAATTTTTTTTAAGTGTATTTTGCTAGGGCTTTCAGCATTAACAGGTTTTCTAGCCTTATGGAATACTGTTGAACCTATAACATCGTCTTGATTCTTTTGTGTTCTCTGCCTTGTAATTTTCTGTTTTCACTATATCTACTAGTAAATTTTTTTTTTTTAATTATGCCACATTTAATGATGGTAAGAGAGATCTTTCCTGGAGTCATTTTACTGTTAAGAAAATATTCCTAGCCATGAAGTCCTGTTACTGATATAGACAGGTAATATGCTCAGTACTTTTCTACCCCTATCCTTCAAAGCACTTATGTGGTACTCCAGTGGTTTTTACTGATCCACCAATAGCTAAAGAGGTTATGCTACAAATTAGCTGAATGGAAGACACATTCATCCTTCTCCCTCTGACTGCTTTGATTATCATTTATTGCATCTTACAACTGTAGTTTTTAAAAGTTTGGGTTGGGCTTCTCAGGTCCTTTTGTGGGGGCAAAGGAAGTTTTCTGGAAATTCCATTATAGCCAGCTTCTCTGCGGAAGTTGTTTTTAAATCCAAAGACTTGAACCACATTCCCTGCACATGAACGTGTTTGCTTTTTTCTCTTCCCTCATTGTCTACTTCCCATCTAGTACCCTTATAGTTACAGACATCTGCATTTTTAGAAGAGTTTTACCCATTTATTATTATTTTTTTATTATTCAAGAACTGTTGACCTACTAGGGATGTAGTAGAGTATAAAACTTGAAAAATGCAGATGTTGAAGGAATAATAGATATCTTGTGCTTTAATACTTTGTGGCAGGATTGTACTATAAGCAGATGAATCAAACAACTATGTAAATCACAAACAAAAACTAAAAATGAACCAGAGTGAAAAAGGATACATTCCAGGCAGGATCTTTCTCTTTGTAACCTGTTATTTAAGGGACTACTAGTGATTTGTTCTAAATAGGATGTAAAACGTGTTCCAAATTACTCTTCCTCAGTCCTGCCTGCCAAAAACTCAAATGTAACTGTGATACGGCAACCCTTCCCAGGTTCATTGGCAGGTATATGTGTGATCTCAGAATACACAGGTGACATAGGTGTGATATGACAACTGATAATGGTAGCTTCATTTACATTGTTTATACTTCTATGACCAGACCTTAAGGGAAGGTCAGTATTTAAAAAACCAGGTAGTGTCTTCCTCCCTATCTCCAAATGCATGTCAAAAAAGAAGGGTGTTTGTGCTTCAGCTTTCTTTTTGCTGAGTAATACAGTTAAGCAAGTTTGTTTCCAAGTGACCTGTTCAGCTGTGTAAGCATTTTTATTTCAAATAAAATATATTTGTACTATGTGTGTCATTCATACTATCCATTCATACCGCACTATCCTCTCTATCAGGTAGTCCAACGGAAATATACCGCTTTTGTTCTTAAAAAAAAAAAAAAGTATTGCCACGTGGTATTTTTGGATATGTTAGTTTTATTAGGAGTATACTGATGTTCATGTTAATTTCTTTGGTTCTTTCTTAGATGTGGAAAAGCTGACACCAGCATTGGATTTACTTTGCTCAGCAATTAGAGAAAGTGATTCTGAAACCCAAAGCAAACACTTTTCAGAACAGTTGCTTAATCTTACACTGTCTTTTCTTAACAAACAAATAAAAGAGCTTTTTGTTCACAATGAAGGTAAGAATGGCATCAAAGAGGGGTGCAACTGCCCTATTCCTGTGTCAGGACAGAGATACAAGTGGTCCTATTGCATGAGAGAGCATGAGCCAGTAGAGTGCTATTTACTAAAGCTGAGAAAAGTCAGTGTATAATTGAGTGAGTGACATGGGTTCTAATACTGGGAAAGTTGACAGAAAGGACTAATCATTGTGAAAAGGGTTATATTAAATTACAGAGCTACTTGTAAATAGGAAAAAGCTCAGATTTTTTGGTCCGAAATTTAAAAACACTTCAGTGTTTAGAGTTTAAATTTTGGCTTTTTCTAGAGTTCTTTTGTAATCATAACAGCTTATGGTTTATTCCTTCTCTCTAGTTGTTGCTCTGTATGTATATGTATACACACACATATATTTTTGTATATATGAAATTGGCAAATTGGTCTTTTCTGTAGAACTAGATGAACATCTACAGAAAGGAGTGAACATTTTGACCAGCTACATTAATGAACTTCGAACCTTCATGATAAAGTTTCCTTGGAAGATAATAGATACAGGAGATGAATATGACGTAAATGAAAATGTTCCCAAAGTAAGAGAGAGCAATATATGGGAGAAACTCAGTGTTGAGGTAAATATGAGCAAGTATCACTTCTTTTATTTGCCAGATTTAGAGGATCTGAGAAAACAAAACAATTTAGAATCTTACATTTGTGATTCAGAATCTTTGGCAAGCGTTTAGGTTTTACCGATTTGGGGATCTCTGGACACGACTTCAGATTTATGTCTACAAGCTTCATTTATTTAGAACACATTTAAGTTCCCTCTTAATGCCAGATCTGCCCACTTGGATCTGGTGACAGGCACCCACCCCCAAACCCATGTGGGGTGGCATACTCTTAACACTTCCTCAATGGGTAGGGCCTGGCACTTTGGACTTAAGCATTCTGTCTGACCTATGGATAAATCAAATTACTGCTGATGGTTTGATCTTAGGAAACTTTGATTTTATGCCATTATGTCTTAGAAGTATACTGGATTTGAGTCCTCAGATTCTAGTTAAGATACCTTGCCAGTTAAATTTTCTGTGCTCACCTGCTTGCTTTTCTTTTTATGATAGAAGTAGTACAACCAAACCTTGTTGCCCTCTTTATGACTGGGGCCTAGAAGAATCCCTCCACCCACATGGGGAGTATTGGCTTTAGAAAGACAAAGACCAAAATAGCTTAACCCAGATGATAAGACTCAGTAGGGAGTGAAAGGGATAAGTTTGACATCCTGGCGAGTTCGCAGGACCACTGGTCTTGGGGTGGAGGAATGGGGAAGTACCTGGCGTGACTGCAGTTTCTGTATCTCTCATTCTCAAGCCAAAAAATTACTTGATTTCCCCTCTCCTTTTTTTGGCTTCTCTTTCCAGTCTCCTTTGCAGGTTTCACTTCCTGTTTTCCCTCTTTAATGTGCTTCAGGGTGCCATTCATGGTCCTCTGGTCTTTTTACTCAAAATAATTGATTTTTACTTTTTGGGAGGTTGTAGTCTACTTTGATGAAAGCTGTGAACTCTTGTCTCCAAACACATGCTTGTGAATGTGCGCATGTACACATACATACAGTTTTGCACATGGCTTCATGGGATTTACGGACCCCTCAAAAGCCCCAGGTTAAGAATGTCCCTTTTCTGTTCTCTCTTGAGTATTGGTCTTAAGTACAGGTCTTTATTTCTTCTTACTAGTATAGTAACCTAATGCCTTACTGTCTTGAGCTTGAATCTCTTTCAGTCCATTCTCCACATTGCTGCCTGAATATTCTTCCTAAAATATATATCTGATTATATCACCTTTTGCTTTTAAAATCCTTCAGTGTCTCCACATAAGTTTTAGGATAAATCCCATCTCCCATGTATAACACCCTGCATTATGGAACCTCTGCTTTTCTTTCAGGTCTCATCTGCTACTCTGTCCAACTTTTTCTCCAGTTAAATTGAGTAATTTGGAGGTTCCTAAAGACTGATACTGTTTCTTGCCTTTATGCCTTTGTGCATAGTCCCTGTCTTTTTTTTTTTTCTTTTTTTTTTAAGATTTTATTTATTTAAGAGCACATGCACGCGTGAGTCAAAGCAGGGGAGAGGGGTATGGGGAGAGGAGCAGACTTCCCACTGAGCAGGGAGCCCAGGACACTAAGATCATAACCTGAGCCAAAGGCAGATACCCAACTGACAGCCATTCAGGTGCCCCCATAGTCCCTCTTTTTGGAACACTTGTCCTCTTTCCTCAGTATATGTATATAACATTTGCCTTTTAAACTTCACCTCATAAGTCTTCTCTACTAGGAAGCCTTTTCTTTTTGTTAATCCTTTTATTTAGATGCTCTTTTTCTGGATCCTCCTGCCTAGCACCTTGGGATACCAGTATCATTGCCTCTATCATACAGGACTATACTCAATACTAAATTTGTGTATTTTCCACTAGTCTAAAAGCAGGGTCTGTGTTTTGGTCAATTTCATCTCCCCTGTGCAAATCCAGCAGCAGATTTTCAATAAAAGTCCATTAGGTGCTCAATAAATATATAAGTCCTATGTTATAATAAGGAAATGAAAAGGAACTTAAAAGGCAAATAGTTTTCTCTTTTTCCTAGGAAGTTATTGCCAATGCTATTTTAAACAACAAAATACCAGAGGCACAGACTTTCTTCAGGATTAGCAATCATTCTGCTCAAAGACTTGAGGAGCTGATTAGAATAGGCCTAAATTTGGTCTTCGACAACTTGAAAAAGAACAATATAAAGGAAGCCTCTGAACTTTTGAAGAACATGGTGAGTTGCATAATCTGTCTGATCTTAAAGTCTCTAATGTAAGAAAAGATCTCTATATTTAATACAATTTCTGGTTGATAGAAAAATTGATTTATATTCATAGTTATGTCACAGACTAAGAAATTTATATAGCTTGTACAGGGAAATAATAATAGAAATGTTCTTCATTACTGAGAACTTTTTTGAAGAGATTTTTTTTATTGGGAGTTTCCATCATTTGCTCTGTTACACTTCGCACTTTGGTTGAAGGAGACGGTGCTTCTCCTAGAAGGCTTCACATGTCAAAGCATGCCCAGGACCTACCTCATTTTTAGGGGGACATTCTGGGTTGTTTGTGCAACCCCTTATGTCTCCATCTGAGCTTTCTAGTAGCTTATACCTTTGCTTTGTGCTCTGTGGTTTTACTTAATTTGAGAAGGGGAAGGCCCAGAGGTAGGCCTCCTGGAACTAAGCTGAGGACCTGGCCCTAATCTGCATGGTTGGGGTCTTGCCCATGGTAATTTTCTGGAGGTATAGAGGAGTGAAACTGTGTAAGGGTTGCAATTTGCATTGACTTTTGTTTTCAGGTGAATCATTATAGCAGATACCTGTAGTTTTGATCATATGGTAGCCTAGCATTACCTTAGATTGTTCTATGTGCTGCCTTTGTTCTGGCAAAATCACTAAGGACTTTAGGGATAGGCAGTATGTATGTATGATAAATACAGAGAATGAACGTTCACAAGAGCAGAAAAGCTGTAGAATTCTAACAGGATACATGTCTGTAATAGAGTACTTCTTTACCCAACATATATTTATGGTTAAAATAGCCCTGTTACAAAATGTAAAGGTTTTGAAAATTTTCTCTGTTTACTGTAGGGCTTTGATGTAAAAGACCAGTTGCTCAAGATATGCTTCTATACAACTGATACAAATATACGGGACTTTTTGGTAGGTAAAGGTGAGGCTATGTAGTTTACATCTTCTAGTAAACCTTGGTGAAACTCCAAAATGAATTATTTTAATATTCAACTACTATCTAGTAAGTAAAAGTATGAGAACTCCTTTGTATTTTTTAATGATTGTTTTGCATTTGTGGTAAAAGAAAATTTGTGTGAATTTATATATACCTCAAAAATTCAAAATACAATTCTTAAATGACATTTAATCTCATGACATTTGTTTTGCAATTGTGCTTGATTTTTGTGAGATCACTGGTTAATTATTTTTTATTCAAGGTTGAAATTTTAAAAGAAAAAAATTATTTTTCTGAAAATGAAAAAAGAACTATAGACTTCGTGCATCAAGTTGAGAAGTTTTATTCAGGACATTTCCAAGAAAATATGCAGATCCAGTCCTTTGCCAGGTAGTCTCATTAGCCCACTTTTGATAATATGGAAAAAATACTATGGACAGTGTTTAGTTTATAATTGTTAGCACAGATTTTTTTTTTTATGTGGAACTGAACTTACATTCTCTATGAAGATAAAACTTGTATCATCCAGAGAGGACTCAGGAATTTCCTGTCATTTCCATATGTGTATAATCACATACATATTTTTAAGATAACAAATACAAAAATGAGAGTAGTGAATTATGTGTTTGCTAAAAGAGTAGAAGTTCATGAACAGATAAAAAAGAATGATGCTTTTCCCTCCAAAATTAAAAACATTTATATCACTATTGTAGGTATTGGATAAAGGAACGGGATTTTTTCAAGCACAAATCTGTTTTGGACTCACTCCTGAAATATGATCCTAAAGATAAATTTAACAAACAGGACCATAGAGTTGTGTTAAATTGGGCTCAGTGGTGGACTCAACTAACACAAGAATCCATCCTTCTCCCCAGGATAAGTCCAGAAGGCAAGTGTGAAAGAACCTAAAATCTAACATATTGAATGAGGATTAAATTAGGCATTGGTATTTGAATAGTTCCATGAGTCTCCATTTTAGAACTCCTTTTGGAGGAAACATAGTTGCTTTAAAATGCAAGTCATTGCATTAAGACCTCTTTCTTATCTCAAGAGTTTTGTAAGGGATTTCTAATGTGATACTGGAAGAGAAAAGCCATATGGTTCAGTGAATTGAGATTTCAAGGCTAAGAATTCTCTTCCCAGCCTCAAAGTGACAAAATCTTTGTTTTTCCAAATAGTCTTCATGTTTCTTCTTGTGTACCAAGGATCTATATCACACCAGGGTTCTGGGGAACAAACAGTGGTAATTCATAGAAGGTTAAAGTTTTTATTTATATTAAGGAGAAGAAAAGGGAAGAAGAGGCCTGAAAAGATAAGTGAAATACACAGCTAATTTCCAAGTTTCGTTTAACCACTGTAGTAATGAGAACAACATTTAGCTCTTCCTGCAGCTGACGTATTATGAAATGAGCAGTAAAGAGGAAAATAGTAAAATAAGCAGAAGGCCTGAATAATTCATATGTTACATAAATATTTGTGCAGATCATCATATCTATTCAGTTAATTAGTGTTGAGTTTCGTGTCAATAATCATAATTCATTGTTATTTTAAAATGTGTTTTATTCCTTTTTTTTTAATGTTATTTTCTTCTTAATGCAGAATACAAATCGTATTCTCCTGAAGCCCTCTGGAGCTATCTCACAGCTCGCCATGACTGGTCAAGCATTATCTTGTGGATTGGAGAATTTCAGACTCAGAACAGTTGTGCTTCGCTTGAGCAGAACAGATGGCCCCTTCTGACTGTTGATGTTATCGATCGGCATACTTGCTGCAACAGCTACATGAGGAATGAAATTTTAGATCAGCTGGCCAGGTATTGTCACTGTGGGGATGAACACAAGGAAGGGCAATAAAAAATAATGGTGTAATTTTTGCTCTGAAATGCCATAAATCCAGTGCAACATCATTTCATAGTATTCAGAACTGTAAGGGTGTTATCATCCATTGAGGTTTTAAAATCACATGCATTTAATATCATGTGGTAGTGAATAGGCTCTCAAATTGTAGATGAAGGTTTTCCTCAAATCATTAAATGTGCTTTGGTGTAGAAATGGTCAGCTGTCAGTCCAGCGACAAGGACTAAGTGGCAAGAGCTGAGATGAGGATACCTTAGTGTCGAGTAACGTCTGCCACTCTTCTCCCAGCTGTATGCTGCATGTGGTTTGAACTAAAGAGAACTGCTCAGTTAAGAAATTAGTGAGGGGAAGTAGCTCTTGAAGTGATGGAGACTTTAAAATTTTAATTCATTGCTAAAAATAATTCTGTTAGATTGAACCGTGCGAACTTGCCATATGTGTGGGTCAAAAATGATTGAATATCAGCACATCTCATACGGCTACACCTAATCTGTCTTCCCAAGCTATAAAAATAATATAAGGAGACAATAACATGTATGTTAATTTTTAAGTTTCGTAAAGCTATTCCCCGTGTATTTATTTTATTGTATATTTATACTTATTGGGGAGGTATAGCTGTATTGCCCTACCCAACCTGAAGATGTGGAGAGTGAGATCTAGAGTAGAGCTTTGCCCAAGCCAGTTACTTTCAGACTTCAGTTCTTTTACCCCTGGGTTTCTATTCGCTGTTCTTTCCACTGCACTAAATCCTCTTCTTGTTTACCAAAAGTAAAATTACGTATAACTTGAATGCCTATCAAATATGTAGCTTAGTATTTGATTGCTTAAAAAGCTAGTATATGTATGACTTAACATGAATTATGACATTAATGAATTGAGATCTATAGCAACAGATTAAAGGGAAAAAAATCCCTGCTAGATACAGAAAAGCATTTGATAAAATTCAGCATCAATTAATAATAAAAGCTACATATTAGCAAACTAAGAATAGACAAATTTCCTTAACTTGAAAGGGGTATCTAAAAAAATCTTCTAGCTAGCAATATGCTTGATAGTGAAACATCACAAACATTCTCTTTAGATGTGGAGCAAGACAAGCCTGTCGTGGATTCTTCCGAAGTTGATCGTTAGAATAATGCCATCTCAATAAAAATCCCAGCAGGTTTTCTTGTGGATTTTAGCAAGGTGATTAAAGTATTTATATGAAAATGGAGAGGGTCAAGAATAGCCCTGAAAAAGAACTTGCCCTACCAGATATAAAACCTTATTCTGTTTATTTTTAATGAGCATAGAAACAAACTTCTGCATGTATGCTCACTTTATATATGACAAAAGTGGCACTGCACAGTGGGCAAAGAACAGTTTTTCGACAAAGGGGGTTGGGATAACTGGATAGCTATGTGGGGGGGGGGAATTAAATTGGACTTTCTGCCTTCTATCATGTATACAATCAATTCCAAGTAGAAAATCTAAATGACAAATGTGAAACTATAAAGCTTTTAGAAGATGTAGAAGAATATCTTCATGACCCTGGGACTAGGGTATGCTTTCTAAACGCCTAGAGGGGTAAAGGAAGAGAATAGTTACCGAGACCTAGAGAACTGCCCGGCATGAGTTGTGTTCCCTAGTGGAGAGTGTCAGCCAACGTGCAGTCATCCAGCACAGAGAGAGCCAAGGTATCCCCATCCTCTCTTTTTTCTGACTCTTATCATCTGATGGTGATTTCCCATAGGGTGAACCAAAGTAGAAGCCTGAGGACACTACAGTCTTCTGTCCAGGTGATCCTCCGGGGATAGAGAGCAGGAGAAGAGTAGAGCTTGGATCTGGAGGGGAAAGATATCAGAGCACATAGGCATTTCACAAAAGAGGAAGCACAAATGGAAATGTAAATTTGGTTTACCAAAAATCTAGGAGCACCTGTAATGACCATCAAACGTAGAGAGTGGATAAATAAAATGTATTATAATCACACAGTGGAATATTATGTAACAATGAAAAGGACCAAACTGTAGTTGCAGGTATCAACATGGATAAATCACACAATGTTGAATATAAGAAATAAGATTAAGAACAATATATCCAGAATGTACCATTTATATATAAAGTTTAAAATAGGCAACACCCTACCATATATTATTTGGGGTTACATATATGAGTGGGTAAAACTATGAATAAAAGTAGGGAATGGTTATTACAAAATCAGGATAGTGGTTAGCTCTGGGTAGCAAAGGACATGCAGTGGGGGAGGAATACACCAAGGGCTTCCAGATATAATATTCTATTATCTGGGTAATGGTTACGTAGTGTTTCTTTAAATGCCACATTATATGCGTTCTATACTCCTTTGGTACATATACTTAACAGTAAATTTGTAAAAAGTAATATTTAAATGCAAATTTCTATTCTTGTTTAGTAGTTGGTCTAGTTAAATTATTCTGCTTTAGTTTTTTGTTTTTGTTTTTGTTTTTTTAACAATTTTGTTAGGCTATTTTGGAAATTTCGGTGGTTAAAGCCTCTAGCTTCAAGAGCTAACCACTGTTGCCAAAGTGGATTGTATAGTACCAGTCAAAACCACAAAAAAAAAAAAAAAAAAAATGGAGATAGATTAGGTTTTTGAAATATTTAAGATAACTCTAGACTGTCATTACTACCTTTAAATATTAAAATGGTGCGTGAACCTTCATCAGAAACTAGCAAAATATAGTCAGAACATCGTTATAGAGTGAGACTTGGCAGTCTTAATTTGTAAATCCTTAGTTTTAAGTAGTTGAGACTTCAGCAATGGAAGTGGTTTGGTCTGCTCTGAATCTGGCAACTTTGTAACTTGCCATCTCTGAAACCTGCTCAACAGGAATGGGATTTTTCTTAAATCTGAACTAGAAGACTTTGAACTCTTCCTGCGAAGACTGAACCGCATTGGGGGTGTGATGCAAGATGCTCTCCCCATTCAAAACTACAGATCCAAAGAAGGTTGGGATTTCCATTCTCACTTCATTCTCTATTGTTTGGAACACGGTCTGCAGTATCTTCTCTATGTCTATCTTGATTGTTACAAGTGAGTACTGAGAACTGATTTGTCTTTGAGCAGGTCTTCACATTTCCTCTTTCCATACTACTTCTGAACATGACTTTTAGGAAAATACGAAACATTCACTTGAAGAATGCTGGTTTTTTTTGCTGTAGCTCCCCAACTCCCTCGCCAGCTCCACCACTTGGTACCTTAGTTCAATGCTGCATTCAACTAAATGCTTATCATGTGTTTTTGGTGATGTTAATCCTGTAACATCTCTGTTAACCTTTTAAATAACTAGAGAGAATAAAATGAAAGAAATGCTATAGAAGTTTAAAAGAGGGGAAAATTCTAAAAGTTAACTTGGAGTTCTTTGGTACCTTCATTCCCAGACAAATGAATGTTAAACAATTTTGAATTCATAACCACTACGAGGTATGTTAGATATGCTCTACAATTTATATTTAGATAGGTGAATATACATCAGTACGTACCTGCCCAAGATCAACCTGCAGAATCATATGTGGACACTGTGAATTACTGTTGGGTCAGTAATACAAAGAATTGTAGTCTCTAATATTGAGTATGCAGTGTTCTTGGCACTAGGCTAAGTGCTTGAGGTGCACTGATTCATCTAATATTCCCAAAAGTTCTATGAGGTGGTTACTCCCATTCCACAGGTGAGGGAACTGGAGTGTTGAGAGAGACTATGTGCCTTAAAGTGCACAGTTCTAGTAAATGGCACAGCCAGATTTAATTCTGCTTAGGTTTTATTGCAGAGCCTACACTTAATGTGCTAATGAGAACATTTTTATTTTATTTTGTGTATTAAAGACTAGGAATTCAAACAGATGATGTTTTTCCGGTTCATACCATTGAGGCTTATTTAGACACAGGAATTTTTTCCCCAAAGCTACTGGCAAGAGAAGATGTAAAAGTCATATTCAGAGGATGTATTCTGAGACTGAATTCTTCAGTCCTAGCTTCTCTGTAGTGTGTAAAACTTTTCAAAAACCTCTGAAGTTTGAAAATGCTAAAGAGTTTTTGACGTTTAAAAAAAAATACAGTAGGGGGTACCTGGGTGGCTCAATCGGTTAAGCATCTGCCTTCGGCTTAGGTCATGATCTCAGGGTCCTGGGATCAAGCCCCACATCGGGCTCCCTGCTCAGCGGGGAGTCTGCTTCTTCCTCTGCCCCTCCCCTCACTCATTCTCTCTCTCTCTCAAATAAATTAAAAAAAAAAATACAATAAAATATAAAGTATCTGAAAGGACAAGGTATATGTTAATCTTATAGGGTTGGTAAAATTTCATCATGGAAGTAAAGACATTATAAATAAAATTATCTGTCTCTAAATTCTTCTCTATTTCCAGATCATATGGAATATATAAAGCACAACACAAGGAGTATATAATGTTATATTTACTTTTAATTACAGAGTTCCTTTTTTAAAACTCATTATCATTTGAGCAAACATGGTTATAATTGTCTTATCCTGTATGTTAACCAGAATTTGTTCTTTTGTTTTATATACAGACTTAGTCCTTCAAATTGTCCCTTTTTGGAAAAAAAAGAATTACATGAAGCTTACCCTTGGTTTGAATTTTTAGTTCAGTGTCGACAAGTTTCCAGTAATTTAACAGGTATGGGTGTACTGTATTAAAATACAAAAATTTCTTTGGCTACGGGCACCTGGGTGGCACAGTCAGTTAAGCGTCGGACTCTTCGTTTCTGCTCAGGTCATGAACTCAGGGTCTAGAGATCGAGCCCCCTGTCAGGCTCTGCACTCAGCAACAGTGTCTACTTGAGATTCTTCCTCTCCCTCTGCCCTTCCCACTCTACTCTCTCTCTTTCTTTAAAATAAATCAAATCTTTTTTTTAAAATTCTAAATTTTTTTTTTTTTTTTGCTAAATAACTGGTCTGTTGAATGGCATTTAATTGGTGAGTTCTAAATAAATCACTTGGCTCTAGACAAATATCTGACTATAACCTAGGCTCAAGTTTTATTTAAGAAGCAGAAGACCAAAAATGTTTCCCTCTCTCCAGCCAAGAAAAGCCAGATGGCATGTGTGCGTGTGTGCCCTTCCCCCTCAGCCTCATGCTTGGTTGTCTTTGGATATCTCTAATCTCACCAGTTTATCACAGGCTGAATTCCTGCTGTCTGGTAGATGGACACCCTGTTTCTGTGAAGAAGTGGCCTGTCTTCCAGGTGCCTGCCCTGAATCCTTTAGTAAGCAACTCCATATGGAAGAGGAAGAAAATCCACAGTGCATGTGGGATTGTTGTGGCTTCTGTAGTAGAGCTCCTGAGGGAGAGTTTGGCTCCGGTTAGAATCAGAAGAGCCCTGGGAGCACCCCCCCCCCCCCCGCCCACTTGAGGGATTAGCTGGTGTTATTCCAGAGATTCTCTCCAGAAAGGGGCCAGGCAGAGCCACTATACAGGCAAGAAATATCAACAGCCAATCTTTTATGGAATTCCTGTTTTTTTCCCAAATAAAGAATTTTTTCATAATGTGGATTGGGTTTTTTTGTTATGTTTTATTTTGGTTTTTTTTGATGCTGATTATAAAATAATACATGTTCATTGTAAAGAAAAATTGGAAGCCACAGACAACTATCTAGAAGATAAAACTCCACAGGCAGATAGCCTAGGTAGATAATCATCAACAGGCAACTCTTGATATATTTTAATGTATTTTGTTCTAGGTACTTTCTCTAAACTTTTTTTTTAGCCTGGTCTATATTATATTTCATTCATCCAACAAATATTTATTAAGCTCCCACATTGTGACAGTCTCTAAGTACTAGGGATACAACTAGAAATATCTCTGTATTTATATATTGCTTTTTTCATATAGTAATTATAAGAATTTTCCTGTGTTCTTAGAGACAATGACTATTTTATGTCTACATAATATTTCATCATATGGATGTACTGTTAACTAATATACTGTTCTCTCATCTTTTGACACTGAGGCTATTCTCAATTTTTTTCTATCATAAATAATAGTCTTGTGTATATTTGAACATAAAATTTTTGTCTTTGTTTCAGATTATTTCCTTAGTACAGATAGATTCCTGGATATGAAATTACTGGATCAAAGGTTATATACATTTTGAAGGTTCTTGCTATAAGGCCAGATGGCTTTTCAGGGGAATTAGAGCATTTTATCCATAAGTCCCAGCTTCTTTGTGCCCTGACCAGCTGTGTGCTTGAGGATGATTATTTTTGTTGATAAGGAATATACGGCATCTGAATATTATTTTATTTTGCATTTCTTTATTGCTAATGAACTACATATTTTTATATGTCAAACATATTTCCTCCTTTGTAAATGGTTATTTACTTTGTCTACTTATCTGTTAGAGTCAGTGTTTTGGGCATTGATTTGTATGAACTCTTTGCTGAAGACATTAATCCTTAGGTTGTCATTTGCTGTTAATTTGTTGTTAAAATTTCCCCCCTAGTTTATTACCTTTCAATTTTCTTCTGTTTGTCTGTTTCAACACTTGTTTGTCTCAATTGTCTGAATAGAAGTTTTTACTTTATGTGGACAGATCTTTCATTTTTTCCCTTTATGATGTTTTCCAGTTGCTTTTCATCTTAGAAAGTACCTCTTACTGTGGATAGAGTTAAAAATTTTCTTCCTCAGAATTATGTAATTTTTTCTCTTAAGGAGAAAAACCTACTCTTGTATTTTTCAGATCCCAAACTGATCTTCCAGGCTAGCCTTGCAAATGCTCAGATACTGATTCCCAGCAACCAGGCCAGTATAAGCAGTATGCTATTGGAAGGACATACCCTCCTGGCCCTTGCTACGACAATGTATGCCCCTGGGGGTGTCAGCCAGGTATGGATAGCACTTTTACCTATTATGGTAAAATAGGACTGATTTTAAATTTAGTGGAAATATCCATGGATCTTCTAGACTCCTTTGATACTCAAATACAACCACTTACATAAGTATTTCATTTTATTAAAGGGCATAAAACAAGGATGAAGTTTTAAATTTTGTATTATATTCACTTAAGTTGGAAGGGAACTAATATGTGGTATAGAGATTTTTTTTTTACCTTTGCTTTCTAAACTTCAGGTTTGTTTTCAGGATAGAATCAGGATCCGATTGCTCCTGGGAGTAACTATACTTTAGATGTGTGGCTTGGGAATTAATAGGCAAAAAAGAAATCATAATTTTTAGCTATCCATATAAACTCTTCTGAGGGACCCAGTGGAAACTTGCCCATCTCTGCTTTTTTTGAAAGTACATAGTATGCCTCATTACAGGGAACTGAAGAATGCAGTTTAATACAAATCTTTAAAAGCTTCTTACTGATAATAATATAATACCACCTCTTCCAGATTATTGCAATATATTTTAATTCATATGGTTATCTATGCCTCTGTTTTTAATCACCTGTCAGAAATTAGTCTTAGAATAACTTGAGAACTGAGGGAGAAGGACCTAGGTAGGAGTCATCTAGTCTAGTAGTTTTTTTCCCTTTAAAGACATTTACTTACTATTTAAATATTTTAAATACTTCAGTAGCAGAGACTTTTTTCAAACAATATTTTCACATGTAGTTTGAAAACCACTGATCTAGTTGAACCTCCTAATTTTGTAGGAAACTGAGGCCTGCTGTTAAATATCTGGCCCAAGGTCACCAGCTAGTTTTTCTTAGAACCAGAACTAAAACTATTGGCTTGTGACTCCTTGACCAGTGTTTTCTTCACTACCATGTAGTTTTTCAAGCTAATCTTGTTTCACTCTTGTGAAAAAAAGGCTTAAATTTGGAGAAGAGAAAAACCTTACTCTGTATCATGTGATCTTTTTATTTAGGTTGTTCAGAACGATGAAAATGAGACCTGTTTGAAGAAAGTAGATCCCCAGTTACTGAAGATGGCATTAACTCCTTATCCCAAGCTAAAAACTGCTCTCTTCCCACAATACACTGCCTCTAATGTCCTGCCACCCGATATTACGCTTTACCACCTTATTCAGGTATGGTATTGAGGAGTGTCAGTCACGGGTCAGCCAGGAAAACTGAAACGCCCTCTGGGTCTGTAGCATGGAGGACATTTTAACATAGGTAATTACTTACACAGTCATAGCAGAATGGGGAATCCAAACATGCGATGGTGAGACAAGTCAAAAACTGACAAGGAAGCCACCAACACCCCTAACGCTGCAAGAACGGTGCAAGAAAGTAGTGTTAGCAGAACCCAGAGGCCGGGCCCGTCCCTGGGAACAACTGAACTCACAGCCAGGCTGCCTGTTCCCCTGAGTGGGGAACGTGGAGGGTAGAGCTGGAACCTTGGAGGAGATACCCCAGAAAACAAAGGAGGAGGAAAATATCCTGGTTTCTTCCCTCTTCCCAGCTTTAATCTCCCATGTTGTCTCTCTTGGCAAAACCTGTCTGGTAGCCAAGCAGAGGCGCTTGGGAAATGCAGTTCTCTGCAGAACAGGAGAGAAAGGTGGGAATGGATCTGAGAGCAGACGGACCGTTGGCCAGCTTGCTTGTCTGCTGCCTTCCTCAAAAGCCACTTCATTCTACTCCTGATAACTTCTCTCTCTCTCCTCAATGAATAGGGCTATTTGTTTATTTAAATCAGTGCTTCTTAACCTTTTTCAGGACAGAGATCTCTTTAAGAATATGAGCAAGTTAGGAGTCTTCTACCCAGAAAAACTGCACATACGTGTATAATTTTGCTTCTATTTCAGAGGAATTCAGGTTCCCTGAAACCTACTCAGATCCTCCATGATGAACACATTCTTTTGTTCATTTCTCGTTTCAAAGGGCTTTTGCTTTTTTTCTCTGGGTGCACATATTCCCACAGTGTCCTTAAATTCAACATAAGCTCTATAATCTATAAAGGTACAAAATCTCTCTAATGTGTACAGTCCTTAATTTATAGAGTAGTCCTACTCAAAAATGTGGTCCCTGGATGGCTGCCAGGCTATGAACGGCTTGTTGGTGGTATGTGATGACATTAAGATCTTGGACTATTCTATAAATCTGTGTCATGTTCAGTTCAGCAGGCTTTCTGTGTGTGTGTGTGTGTGTGTGTTTGTGAGAGAGAGAGAGAGAGAGAGAGAATTTAGCAAGACACTCAGGAAGTAGTTAGCTGCATTTAAATTTATCGCAAGTTTCTCATCTCATTGCAGACCAGTAGCACCGCTGTAAACTATGTATAAGTGGATTGTATAAAAACATAGTTTTACTACCTATTCAATCAGCCTAAAACATAAGTGATTTCAGGTTGTTCTTTGTTCTGTTTTCAAGTTGACTCATGCAGTTTTAGTCCTGTTACTTTACGAAAAGTAGTCCTTCCTTAATAGACCATAAATTCTCCCATGATTTTAAATCAAAGCTGCACTTTCCTTAGCCACCCAAATCGTGACTTAAAGGTTTTTAAAATTTTCTCCTTTATCTTTCCTACCATCTGTTTATAGTCTTTGCTACATCTTTGGCCTAGACAAATTTCAAACAGCCACGGCTCCCTGCTTTCAAACCTTTTCTGACTGGCTTAAGCTTACTCCACTCTTTTTTCTTTTTTGGTGGTGGTGATTTGTTCATCACATTCCTCTAACCTTTGATCTACTTGTCTCCCTCTTCCCTTCCCGGACCAGCCTTAGCTCACCTTGTCCTGTTTACATGGTACCATTATCTAGCCTCTTAGTCCTCTTGGGTTTGGATTCCAAAAGCATTTCAAAAGTCCATGTTACATTATAATTGATGATGCTTCAACCAAAAGAGAGTGTACTTTGCAGATATAGTTTGAAGTGAGAAGAGTCTTTATTTATTTATTTATTTTAAAGATTTTATTTTATTTATTTGACAGAGAGACAGCAAGAGAGGGAACACAAGCAGGCTTCCCATGGAGCAGGGAGCCTGATGCAGGGCTCGATCCCAGGACCCCGGGATCATGACCTGAGTGGAAGGCAGACGCTTAACAACTGAGCCACCCCGGCGCCCCAAGAAGAGTCTTTAAAAGGAACATAGCTGGCTCTATTTTTATTAACATAGGAAAGTGTCTCATGCATTCTTTTTTTTTTTAAGCTGCGCTCGGAATTTAAGTCCAGAAAGATAAGGTTGGAGAAGGGAAGCGGACACTTGTGAAGTCTTTTCATATAATTTTGTTTACTTACTTTAGAATCACTTAACTTTTAACTCTGACTTTTCCGCTTTTTCAGTCACTGTTGCCCTTTGACCCTAGCAGATTGTTTGGCTGGCAGTCTGCCAACACACTGGCTATAGGAGGTAAGTCATTCCAGGTACCTAGGGCTTTAGAAGTATTTCAGCAGTGTTGATGGTAGAAGTTAATTTATGTAAAGCCAATCCAGTTTTTTTCACTGCTTTCCATTTCAAAAATGAAGATGCATTCCAATGGAAAACATTTTCTAGGAGACTGAATTGAAAACGTGTTGTGAGTTAAAAGTAATTATAGTGCGTCACTAGTGCTATTCTTGCTGGGAAATGTAAGCTGTACCTATCTGCTTAAATTTCTCCCTTTCCCCAAATCCCTGTTTGTTTGCAGTATAGTATTAATAAAGGTTAAGAGCATAGGTGTAGGCCTTAGACAAATCCTGGCCCGACCATGAAATAGCTGTATGACCTTGGGTAAGTGATTTACCCTCTCTTCAATTTCCTATAAAATAAGGTTAATAACAGTGCCCACCTCACATATTACCTGAGAATGAAAGGAGACAAGGCATTTAAAAAGCTCTTGCAGTTCCTGGCACATGGTGAGCACCAGACGCATACACACTGCTGTTCTCTTTAGGCCATAAGCCTTTCTCTGATTTTTTTTTTTTTAATGCCATTCTTAAACTCTACTTTTTTACTTTTAAATTTAGAGTTAGCCTTTAATATCCTGGTACCTGCGGTGCCTCTGCTGTGAAATTACTCTGAAGTAGGCTTCAGATGAGCACTTAGCATGTATATGCTGTAAATATTTACTGACGTGCATAAAAATGAATTTTCTAATGTGTCGGTTTTGTAAGTTCAAATTTCAATAGATCTAATTTACCTAGTGCCCAAGGCTCAGTGCAAGTTCCCAGCCTATAGTAGATGTTCAATAAATATTCGTTGAGGGCTGAATAAAGTAGTACGTATTGCATTTTCAAGTGAAAATACTCTAATTAATCTCTGGGAACTTACTACTAGAGTATAGATCGAATCCCCTGCCCTGTTTTAATGCCTCCAACTCCAACACTTAGCTAGAGTCCTGACCCCTTTGTGGAAAATGAGCACTGTACTAGGTACATGAGGGGAACAGAGAGGAAGTTGAAGATGTATTTCCTGCCTGGTGTTAAGAAGTTTAAAACATATTTGAGGAAATAAAGCACAAAGTAAATGAAACAATTATGAAAACATAATGTGGATTTATAAAATTGGAGAATTGTCTTTAATTGGAATATTTGCTTCTTTTTTCATATGATCTTACCATTGAAAAGAGATGTAGGGTGACTGTGAGGTGACTTGGCTTCTGTGACAGGCAGGAGAAAAATTTCCCTTTGGGTAGAATTTTCTCTTGTACGTGCTCTCTGTACTAGCCCCCAGCTGCTAAAAAATCAGGGTCTTATTTGGATTAAAAACTCAAGTTAGCTCATTTGGCGCCAGACAGTGCTATATACTTTACATGTACTCAGCAAATATTTAATGAATGAATGAACAGTTTTATATGTAATAAGTTACCAAAGTCACTTTGATCTCACAAAGAATATAGATAAGGCATGTGACAATTTTTTTTTAGTCTCAAAGGGGGTGTACTTTTAAGTAATAGCTTGGAAAGTTGACAGATGCCTCTCAACTCTTCAAGTCTTTTTTTTTTTTTTTTAAAGAGCCAAGTCACAATATAAAAAGTCCTTGGAATGCCACAGGAGGATGAAACTTTTTTTCAGAAATAAGCTTTGAACTTTGAAAATAAAAGCAGATGCACTGTTTTCCAGAACTTGTTCCTTAACAGTTCAAAAAAAATTTTTTTTTTTTTTTTGTAGGTAGTAAGTGGTTAAGAGGCGATTAAAGATTAGGGCTTGTCTAACAGGAGGAGTTCTTTCATACTAACTTATCACATCCAAATATCTTCTGCTATTTTTATGGGCACAGAGGAACTTTAAACTGAGCTACTCTGCTGGCCTGAGAACAGTGGTACCATCATATAGATAATAAGGTGCTCTGAATACATCAGAAAGTATAATGATAACAAAAGGAAATTGAGGAGGGCATTAATATGGAGAAAAGGATGTTCTTACACTGTGTATTGGAGAAAGGTATAGGGAGTTGGCCTTGGTGTATAGAGGACTCATAAAAATGTTAAGAAGGGATTTCATTGTGTAATGAGCTCCATGAATAAATTAAAAAGCTCCTTTTGCAGATCCTTAACAGAGATGTTATAGCTAAAGGATTATTGCCATTGTGACTTAAAGGATCATCAAATACAGAATTAAGACATCTAAAATAACAAGTTGAGGAAGAAGCATAATTTATAAGTTTTTATGCAGCTTCTTGGATACATATTTTTGTATAATATGGGGGGCTGGGGCACCTGGGTGGCTCATTCAGTTAAGCATCTGACTCTTGATTTCAGCTCAGGTCATGATTTCAGTGTTGTGGGTTTGAGCCTTGTGTTGGGCTCCCCATTCAGAGGGGAGTCTGCTTGAGATTCTCTCTCTCCCTCCCTCTCTGCCCTCCCCCCCCCATGTATGCTCTCTCTCTCTCTCTCTAAAATAAATAAATTTAAAAAAAAAATGGGCTACTTCTACACATTAAAATGAACTATTACATTTTGGTGGTTCCTAGTAATGCACAGTGGTATAAAATGACTATAGCAACTGTTTTTTTTTCTTTTTTTAAGACTCATTTATTAGAGAATGCATGTGCAAGCTGGGGGAGGGGCAGAGGGAGAAAATGAATTTCAACCAGATCCCCCCTGAGCATGGAGCCCAACATGGGGCTTGATATCATGACCCGGAGATCATGACCTGAGCCAAAATCAAGAGTCAGACACGTAACCAACTGAGCCACCCAAGTGTCCTGCAGCTGGTTTTCTTTCACCATTGCAGAGCTAAGTTTTCCACGTGCAGATTTGCAATTAATCATGGTGAGGTACAGAGGATTAATATTGCTTCACTTTCCCCCCAGACGCAGTGAGTCATCTACCACATTTTTCTAGCCCTGACCTAGTTAATAAATACGCTATAGTGGAACGTCTGAATTTTTCATATTATTTACAACATGGACGGCCATCATTTGCATTTGGTACTTTTCTGGTCCAGGAATTAACCAAGAGCAAGACTCCCAAGCAGCTGTGAGTATTTAAAACATAATTTGTACTCTTAATAAAAGACATCTCTGTATTTTACATATACATTTGAAAAGTAGTTATATCAGGCTAGTAATTTGGTCGTCTTTTTTTTTTTTTTCCCTTCCTCTGTGCGTTTCTGTATATCCCAAGTTTGGGGGATTTAGTGTGTCTTTTGTTAATGGGAAAAAGATAATAAAGATAACATTAAGGGGTCCCTGGGTGGTTCAGTCGGTTAAGCACCTGCCTTCGGTTCAGGTCGTGATCCCAGAATCCTGGGATTGAGCCCTGTGTCGGGCTCCCTGCTCATCAGGGAGCCTGCTTCTCCACCTCCCTGCTCGTGCTTTCTCTCACTATCTCTGTCTCTCTCTCATATAAATAATAAAGAAAATTTTTTAAAAAAGATAATATTAAAAATAGTATTTATATCTTTTAAAATTCTGTTGTTTTTTTTAAAATAACCCAGGAGCTTGCCAAATATTAGTAATTATTCTTAAGAGGGAATTGTATAATAAGATGTGAATTCTGTATTTAAGATACTCATTTTTTATAATTCACTTTTATAAATCACAGAATTGGGAGGAGTATTAGATATAGTCACCTAAATATAGATTTACTTTATTGGTTTGTTTCATAGTTAACAACGTAATGCATTTTAGTGATAAAATATTCAAGTAATTCAGAAGGGTGAAAAATGAAAGATAAAAAGTCCCTGAGTCTCCTATCTTCATTCTGCATAGTAAATAAACATGGTTAATTTCTTGTGCATCTTTCCTTGAAATATGTCTATGCATATAAAACTACATATGTGATGTCAAACTTTAATTAGCATTAATTTTCTTGGTAGTTTGCATATATACTCATAATTGATAGGATCACAATTTGGCAGTCTTTCTGTAATTCTGTTCTGTGTTCCCTGGATATAGTTGGAAGCAAGAATAATTTGGCCTATGAGTAGGTGTTTTAGGAGAAAGTTAAATATAAGGGAATGGGGGGCTATGGAGACAACGAAAAACTACCAAGAACCTAAATGGATGTGTGCAGGGGCCCAAAACGGGAAGGGGGAGGAAGCTAAAAACCACAGGTGTCTGACACTCCATGTTTATCACTATGTAATTCCATCTCCTTTTCCTGGGGAGAAACAGTTTTCTGATGTGATTTTGATTCCTTTCTTTTTCAGGATCCAGCAAGTAGGCAGTGAAGCCTATGTTTTAGGGCTCTCCTCCTTCTACATACCTTCAGTAGGAGCTGCCTGTGTTTGTTTCTTAGAACTGCTTGGCCTCGACAGCCTCAAGCTCAGAGTTGATATGAAAGTGGCCAATATCATTTTGAGCTACAAGTGTAGAAACGAAGATGCTCAGTACAGCTGTATCAGAGAGTCTCTAGGTACAGTACCTTCTCCCTCTGGGGTTTGTTTTGTTTAGAGGACAAGGGATGAATAGGTCTAAGGCATCGAATTGTGAGTGGTTGGGGCAGGAAATAATTATGTTCCTGCTTCATCTTTTTCCTGCAGAATGTTTGCACTTTATCTCACTTTCTTGGGCCCTTTAATTAGCTTCTGAAATAGCCCTGGGCCACACTCTTCAAACAGAAGAGTTCCTGACCCTTTCTCTTGACCAATTTTATTGTTTGTATTTCTTACAGCTGAAAAACTATCTAAACTGGCTGTGGGTGAAAAGGCCACCATAGAGGAATTGCTTATCCTCTTAGAAGAAGGTATATGGAACAGCATTCAGCAGCAGGAAATAAAGAGGTTTGTTGAATTGCAGCCTCATTCTCTTTTCCAGCAAGCTTTATTCTTCCAATCTGTATTTGCCTAGTCTTTCTTCCAACACCTCAGATGTTTTTACCAATCCCTTCAGGCCTTCTTACTCAGCCAGCGTATAGCAGACACTCAGTGAATGGACAGTGGGTTTTAATTGCTTCTTGCCATCAGTAAAGGGAGGGTGCAGCTAATTATTCACTCTTTAGAGATAGAGTTTCCAAGAGATAGAGAAGAGCTCTGTCTCCTCCACTGCCCTGCTGGTCAGAGAAGTCTCTTATGTGTTACATGTTGAAATCATTTAAGAAGATATGGGATGGGGGCACCTGGGTGGCTCAGTCGGTTAAGCCTCTGACCCTTGATTTTGGCTCAGGTCATGATCTCAGGGTTGTGAGATCGAACCCTGAATCAGGCTCTGCGCTGGGCATGGAGCCTGCTTAAGATTCTCTCTTCTGTCCTCCCTTGCTCTCTCTCTAAGAAAAAGAAAAAAAAAAAAAGAGAGAAGAGGTGGGATATGGATCTCATAAAATTTGATTCTAAGTGAGTTCCTTAATTTTCTCTTGCTAATATATATTAGTTGATAATGAAAGTTGAGGTAACCATCTATCCACAAAAACCCCTCTACTTACACATTTATGCCATCTTTCCTCTGTGCTATGCCACCTGGGGTGACCTAGCCACCCCAGACTCTGGGAATGCACCATTCTCTTGTACCTGCTATCAGTGACTCTGTTCTCAACAGTTTCCAGCTATGAGCAGGAACAAGTACTCCCCCCTAACTGAGGAAGCCCAAGCACCTGTCTGGGCTCTGATACTCTAAATTGAATCATGCAAAACAATTAAGCACTCAGGAAATTTCTTGAGTGACTATTTACTCAATTCTCCTAAGGATGGTATATAGCTAGTATAATCTATCTATGGATAGATACTTGGTTGATAAAAGGAATGCATTCTGCCAGTATGCTAAGAAAGCTTTTATCCATTGTGGATGCAAGAGCCCTCTTTTTTCTTTATTTTCCAAAGCAGCCTAATAAACATTTGGTATTTGTTGAAAGGTTTTTTAGAGAATATGCTGCAGTTAAATTTGTTTAATTTTTACTAATTTTCCATTTAAACTAAAGCTATATTTTAACAATTTTTTTTTCTCTACTGCCCCAACTTCCAATTACAGGATATCTAGTGAATCTAGCAGCCAGTGGGCATTAGCAGTACAGTTCTGCAGGCTTCACAATGTGAAACTGAGCACATCTTACCTCAGAGAATGTGCCAAAGCAAACGACTGGTTACAGTTCATTATTCACAGCCAACTCCATAACTATCACCCAGAGGAGGTAAGCCACCATTTGTTGCCATTCAAGCAGAGGAAATTGGAAGACTTCTGGGAGGACAAATAGTGTTCTTTCTGTTGTGTATACCTAGGCTTTTGTTTTCTATGATACTACTGTTTTTACTAAGATTTCGGTGGGTTGGCATCAGACAGGATTAGTCATTAGTACTAAAAAGCTGAAGGAAGAGTTTTTGTGACTCCAGATTAAATATGGAAATTCACTCCAAAGCAACAAATAACTTTGTAAAATGATATGGTCACTTCCCACACACACAGTTCAGGGTGAGAAAGAACAATTTTGCCTCTGCTTTTCTCTAACATTTTTCAGCTCTAGATGAAATTGGTCTTTATCATCTAATATGTTTTCTAGGTGAAATCTCTTCTTCAGTATTTCAGTCCTGTCCTTCAAGACCACTTAAGACTGGCTTTTGAGAACTTGACCTCAGTGTCTAACTCCAGAATGGACAGTGATCAAGTCTGTAGCAGGGCCCCCCAGGAACTCCAGAGAAACAAAGAAGAGATGGCTGATTTTTTTGAAGTTCTGCTTCGGTGCTCAGAGGAGCCAAACTCCTGGTGCTGGCTCCTAGCTGAAGCAGTGAAACAACAAGCCCCTATCCTTAGTGTCCTGGCCTCATGTCTCCAGGTGAGGATAATGAGAAGCCTAAATTAAGGACCCATAGAGCAATAGAAACAATGGAAAGGGACAGGGAAGGCTGATAATCAGAGAGGAAGTGGGGTGATGATGACAGTGAGGCTCTGCCATGTTTTCAAGGTCACTGTAACTTTTGTGCTTTTCCAGCTTAGGCTCCGGGCTATCTAGTACACTTCTTTTACCTTAATATTCCGTTAACTTAAGTGGTCCGAGCCTTGGTTCCTGGTTGGCAGTCATAGAGAAAGGACCCTGACTCTTGAGCAGAGAAGTGGGATGCTCTAGACAGTACCTTGATCAGCATTTCTGTGGAAGCCAGTCTTGTTTTCTTTTTTTTTTTTTTTAAAGATTTTATTTACTTATTTGACAGAGTGAGAGATAGCGAGAGCAGGAACACAAGCAGGGGGAGTGGGAAAGGGAGAAGCAGGCTTCCCGCCGAGCAGGGAGCCCGATGTGGGACTCGATCCCAGGACCCCGGGATCATGACCTGAGCCGAAGGCAGACGCTTAACGACTGAGCCACCCAGGCGCCCGCCAGTCTTGTTTTCTTATACTTAGTACTTCTACAACTTCCGCTCAGTCTCTTGGTCTTTTGATAGGTTACACTCTACAGAACAGTTTATAATAGTCCCTTGGTTGTTCATTAGAGTTTATTCCATGTTTGGAGGCTTTTCAAGCTAGTTTAACCAATTTATTGAGGTAACTTGTTCTAAACAGGAAATCTCTACCCATGTTTGTAGCATTGCTGGGAGCCCCCAAGTCCCTCTGTCAGGTAATCCAGACACAAATGTTATTTTATTTTGAAAAGTTTTCATCCTGTGGTAGGATGCCAGTACTATTCCTTGTCTCTGTGTTTGGATCATCACGTCTGTGGAGGACAGTGTTGCAGCTGAAGCAACAGAACACATTCGGGGCTCAATGGAAGAACACATGTGGGACCTTCAAGACCTCTCAGTCATCTGGAGAACATTATTAACAAAGCAGAAGAGCAAAACTCTCATCAGAGGTTTCCAACTTTTCTTTAAGGTAGTGATAGCCACTTCATGTCATTCCTGTATCTAAAAGGGTTACTTCAGAATATCCCCATTGACTTTTTCAATTGTTTTTATCTGTTTTTTTTAGCCAACAACAAATAATGATAACAGAACTACCATTTATTTAGCAAAGAACTTTATATATATTATTTTCATCAGTTTTCACAATAATCCTATAGAAAGATAATATTATATGAAGACGTTATGAAGTGGTAGTATCCTCATTTTAGAGTAATAAACTCAGGCTCACAGAATTTAAGTAACATGCCCAGGGTCTCAAAGTACTTTAGTAAGTAGTGTGTTTATAGTTCAGATCTATACTTTCTCATTCCAAAATTCCTGTCTTCTGACTGAAAAGCTCCCACCAAAATGATAGAAATGCCACAGACAGCAGTAGGTTGGCAGCTCAGTGGAGCCCATTTTCCAGGAGTGTATGTAGAGGTACCCTAGCACCATCTAGTGGAATGTCTCCAGCTCTTGGGCAGTGGACCAAATACAGAACAGACAGAAAACAGACTGTTGAGTAGGTGTACCTGGCCTGAATATCTTTTTTCTAAAAGGTAAAAGAAATATAAATTTAACCTCCTTTCTTTTTAACAGATATGACTTAATTCTATGAAACTGTTATTAGTAGTACTTATGTCTTTAACTTCTTATATTGTCATTTTTCATTGAGAAAATACTATTGATTGACTTCACGATTTTGTAATTTTATCCAAACTCTTCCTCAAAGGATTCCCCACTACTGTTGATGATGGAGATGTATGAACTGTGTATGTTCTTCAAGAATTA
This sequence comes from Halichoerus grypus, assembly GCF_964656455.1. Taxonomy (NCBI): domain Eukaryota; kingdom Metazoa; phylum Chordata; class Mammalia; order Carnivora; family Phocidae; genus Halichoerus; species Halichoerus grypus. The sequence goes on from NC_135719.1 coordinate 67,394,348, forward strand.
TAAGGAAGCTGAAGCTAAACTTCTGGAGTTCCAAAAGAGCTTTGAAACTGTAAGTTGGAACCCTACTGCTCTTTGTCACTGATCTGAAATTGGTTCGAGTGGCCTGTTACCTGCTAGTAGTCAGGCTATGACAGCAGGCGAGTAGCTGATATGTGGCATAATTCAAACTAACTCATTTGTACTGTTCCAGAGGTGGGGAGACAGGACAGGAGTTACAGTGGCCTTGCCTACAGCACCTCAGTTGCCAGGCATGACAGAGAAGTTTCATCTAATGTGCTAATTCTGATCAGTGTCCTGACCTGCAGCCAAGCTTAGTGGGAAAGGGATTAACAGGACCTGCTATGGATGCTCAAGAGGAGTGTGGTGGTTCATGGGCCACATTTTGCCACTCTAAGATAACTCCAACAGCATTGAGTGTGAAGGGTGTTTAATACTGCGTTATTCACTGTGACCGACAGTAATGGATTTTTTCATCAACAGTCCTCATGATCCCTGTCCAAATGATGCTGAGCCGTGTGGTCAATTTCAGGCTGTACCTATTTAGTGCTTGTTTCAGGCCTATTTATCATGTGGAGCTAATTAACCCTATGGAAGAAAAGAGAAAGTCATAAGGAACGAAAAAAAATGTGCCTTAGTCCTGCTTGGGGTTTTAGCACTTTTGCTTTCTTGACCCCACAAGAACTCTGTGATAAATGAGACAAAACTATATACTGGTTCTACCCAACAAACATGTCACAGTGGAACCTCAGTATAGGCTTTTGCTCTCAATCAGTAACCATAATGAAGGTTTAAAAGTTATATTGTTTGAAAATATTGAATCAGTTATTCAGATATGCTTGAGGTTCCAAAATCACAGCAAATAGGAACGTTAATTTCCTTAGTTTGTCACTCTCCATGGTTGGGGCTCTACCAGATATCTTTTCTTTCTTTTCTTTTGAGTTGTTAATTATTTTTTGGAGCAAAATACACGTACCATTTACCATTTTAACCATTAAGTGTACAGTTCAGTGGTATTAAATACATTCCCATTGTTGTGCGACCATTACCACCATCCATCCCCCTCACCCTTTTCATGTTGTAAAACGGAAACTCTATACCCATTAAACAAGAACTCCTTTATTCCCAGCCCCTGGCAATCACAATTCTACTTTTTTGTCTTTATGATTTGGCTACTTTAAGTACCTCATATAAGTGGAATCATACGATATTTGTCTTTTTATGAATGGTTTATTTCACTTGGCATAGTATCAAGTTTCATCCATGTAGAATGCAGAATTTCGTTCCTTTTAAATGCTGAATAAAATTCCATTGTATGTTGGGGAAAAACAGAGCCTTTCCCCTAAGGTCAGGAACACGGCAGGGATGTCCACTCTCCTCACTGTTGTTCAACATAGAACTAGAAGCCCTGGCCTCAGTAGTCAGACAACAAAAAGAAATAAAATTTTGGCATTCAAATCGGCAAAGAAGAAGTCAAACTCTCACTCTTCGCCGATGACATGATACTCTCTGTGAAAAACCCAAAAGACTCCACCCCAAAATTGCTAGAACTCATATAGGAATTAAGCAAAATGTCAGGATGTAAAGTCAATGCACAGAAATCAGTTGCATTTTTATACACTAACAATGAGACAGAAGAAAGAGAAATTAAGGAGTCAATTCCATTTACAATTGCACCAAAAACTGTAAGATATCTGGGAATAAACCTAACCAAAGAGGCAAAGGATCTATACTCTGAAAACTATAGAACACTCATGAAAGAAATTGAGAAGACACAAAGAAATGGAAAAACATTACATGCTCATGGATGGGAAGAACAAATATTGTTAAAATGCTTATGCTACCTAGAGTAATCTATACATTCAGTGCAATCCCTATCAAAACACCATCAACATTTTTCACAGAGCTGGAACAAATAATCCTAAAATTTGTATGGAAACAGAAAAGACCCTGAATAGCAAAAGGAATGTTGAAAAAGAAAACCAAAGCTGGTGGTATCACAATTCCGACTTCAAGCTATATTACAAAGCTGTGATCATCAAGACAGTATGGTGCTGGCACAAAAACAGACACAGATCAGTGGAACAGAATAGAGAACCCAGGAATGGACCCTCAACTCTATGGTCAACTAATCTTCGACAAAGTAGGAAAGAATATCCAGTAGTATAAAAGACAGTCTCTTTAACAAATGGTGTTGGGAAAATTGGACAGCCCCATGGAGAAGAATGAAACTGGACCATTTCCTTACACCATACACAAAAATAGACTCAAAATGGATGAAAGACCTAAACGTGAGACAGGAATCTATCAAAATCCTAGAGAAGAACACAGGCAGCAACCTCTTCGACCTCGGCCGCAGCAATTTCTTGCTAGACACGTCTCCAAAGGCAAGGGAAACAAAAGGCAAAAATAAACTATTGGGACTTCATCAAGATAAAAAGTTTTTGCATAGCAAAGGAAACAGTTGACAAAACCAAAGACAACCTACAGAATGGGAGAAGATATTTGCAAATGTCTTTTTTTTTTTTTACTTTTTTTTACTTTTTTAAGATTTTATTTATTTATTTGACAGAGAGAGAGACAGTGAGAGAGGGAACACAAGCAGGGGGAGTGGGAGAGGGAGAAGCAGGCTCCCCACTGAGCAGGGAGCCTGATGTGGGGCTCGATCCCAGGACCCCGGGATCACGACCTGAGCCGAAGGCAGACGCTTAACGACTGAGCCACCCAGGCACCCTGATATTTGCAAATGTCTTAATCAGATAAAGGGCTAGTATCCAAAATCTATAAAGAACTTATCAAACTCAACACCCAAAGAACAAATAATCCAATCAAGAAATGGGCAGAAGACATGAGCAGACATTTCTGCAAAGAAGACATCCAAATGGCCAACAGACACATGAAAGAGTGCTCCACATCATTTGGCATCAGGGAAATACAAATCAAAACCTCAATGAGATATCACCTCACACTACTCAGAATGGCTAAAATGAACAAGTCAGGAAACGACAGATGTTGGCGAGGATGAAGAGAAAGGGGAACCCTCTTACACTGTTGGTAGGAATGCAAGCTGGTGCAGCCACTCTGGAAAACAGTATGGAGGTTCCTCAGAAGATTGAAAATAGAGCTATCATACAACCCAACAATTAAACTCCTGCATATTTACCCCAAAGATACAAATGTAATGATCCTAAGGGGCACATGCACCCCAATGTTTATAGCAGCAATGTCCACAATAGCCAAACTATGGAAAGAGTGCAGATGTCCATCGACAGATGAATGGATAAAGAAGATGTGGTATATATATTCAGTGGAATACTACTCAGCCATCAAAAGTGAAATCTTGCCATTTGCAGTGACGTGGTTGGAACTAGAGAGTATTATACTAAGCAAAATAAGTCAATCAGAGAAAGACAATTATCATATGATCTCACTCATATTAAGAAACAAAACAGAGGATCATAGGGGAAGAGAGGAAAAAATAAAACAAGATGAAACCAGAGAGGGGGACAAACCATAAGAGACTTTTTTTTTTTTAAAGATTTTATTTATTTGGGAGAGAGAGAATGAGAGAGAGAGCACATGAGAGGGGGGAGGGTCAGAGGGAGAAGCGGACTCCCTGTCGAGCAGGGAGCCCAATACGGGACTCGATCCAGGGACTCCAGGATCATGACCTGAGCCGAAGGCAGTCACTTAACCAACTGAGCCATCCAGGCGCCCCCATAAGAGACTCTTAATCATAGGAAAGAACCTGAGGGTTGCTGGACGGGAGGTGGGCAGAGGGACGGAGTAACTGGGTGATGGGCATTAAGGAGGGCCACATGATGTAATGAGCACTGGGTATTATATAAGACTGATGAGTCACTGACCTCTACCTCTGAAACTAATAATACATTATATGTTAATTAATTGAATTTAAATAAAAATTGTAAAGGAAAAAAAAATGAGGATAACGTTTGCTCCTGGGAGGGAGATTGTAGGGATGTGATGTCATCCAGGAGGGGTAATCTAAGCTACTAATAGAGTTCCATTTCTTCACCTTGTATATTCAGCATCAAAATTGTTTTTATTTTTCCTTAAACAGTGTAGATATATTTTATGCATGCTTTTGCATATATGATCTTTTCCACAATAAAAATAACTTCTAAAATGAAAAAAAATTTCATTTTATGTATATGCCACATTTTGCTATCCATTCCTCTATCCATGAATATTTGGGTAGCTTCCACATTTTAATTATGCTACTGTGAACATGGTATACAAATAATCTCTTCGAGATCCTGCTTTCAGTTCTTTTGGGTATTCCTCCCAGAAGTGGAATTGCTGGATGATATGATAACTCTATCTTTAATATTTTGAGGACCTGTCATACTGCTTTCTGTAGAGGCCGTACCGTTTTACATTGCCACAACAGTATACAAGGTTCCAGTCTCTCCACATCCTCCTCAACACTTGTTTTGTTTTTAAGTAAGCTCTACACCCAATGTGGAGACCCCAAGATCAAGAGTTGCATGCTCTACCGGCTCAGCCAGCCAGGCACCCCATGGTTTTCTGTTTTTTTGATAGTAGTTATCCTAATGGGTATGAGGTAGTGTCTCATAGTAGTTTCGATTTGCGTTTTCCTAATGATTAATGATGTTGAGCATCTTCTCATGCTTATTGGCCATTTGTATATCATCTTTGAAGAAATGTCTATTTAAGTCCTTTGCCCATTTTTGAATTTTGTTGTTTATTTTGTTGTTGTTTTTAGGAATTTTGTATATTATTGAAGTAATCCCCATTAACATATTAATTATATATAATTTGCACATAATTTCTCCCACTCTTTGGGCTGCCTTTTTACTGATGATAGTGTCTTTAGATGCACAATTTTTTTAAGTGTTCATGAAGTTCAATTTGCCTATTTTTTTCCCTTGTTACTTGTGCCTTTGGTGTCCTATCCAAGAAGTTATTGCCAAATCTAGTGTTGTGAAGCTTTTGTCCTGTGTTTTCTTCTAAGAGTTTTTATTGTGTTAGGTCTCATATTTTGGTTCTTAGCCCATTTTGAGGTAATTTTTGTGTATGTGTTAGGTAAGGGTCCAGCTTCATTCTTTTGCATGTGGAAATTCAGTTTTCCTAGCACCATTTGTTGAAAATATTGTCCTTTCCTCATTGAATAGTCTTGGCACCCTTGTCAAAAATCATTAGACCATATATGTGAGGGTGTATTTCTGGACTTTCTGTTCTATTAGTCTTTATGTCTCTATGCCAATAGTACATGTTTGATTACTACAGCTTTGTAGTAAGTTTTGAAATCAGGGAACATGAGTTTTTCTTTTTCAAGATTATTTTGGCTATTGAGGGTCCCTTAAGATCCCAAATGATTTTAGGATGGGTTTTCCTATTTCTGTAAAAACACATCATTGGGATTTTGATAGGGATTGCATTGAATTCAAAGATCGCTTTGGATAGTATTGTTTTAACAACATTAAGGCTTCCAACCTATGAAATTGGAAGTTGCATTTATTTATGTCTTTAATTTCAGCAGTATTTTATAATTTTTACTGTACAAGTCTTTTACTTCTTTGGTTAATTCCTAAGTAATTTATTCTTTTTGATGCTTTTGGAAATGGAATTGTTTCCTTTATGGATTGTTCAGTGTTTGTGTATAGAAATGCAACTGATTTTTGCGTGTTGACTCTCTATCCTGCTACTTTGCTGAATTCATTTATTGAATGTGTGTGTGTGTGTGTGTGTGTGTGTGTGTGTGTAATCATTAGGGTTTTCTACATATAGGATCATATCATCTGCAGAAATAATTTTATTTCTTTTCCAAACTGGGTGCTCCTTTTTTTTTTTTTTTCCCTTGCCTAAAGGCTCTGGCTAGAACTTTCAATATTGTGTGGAATAGAAGTGTTGAAAACAGACATCCTTGCCTTCTTCCTGATCTGAGAAGAATGGTTTCAGTCCTTCACCATTGAGTAAAATGTTCAGTCTGGCTTTTATTATGTAGGATAGTTTCTTTCTATTCCCAATTTGTTGAGTTTTTTTTTTTAACCTTGAAATAGTATTGAATTTTGTCAAATACTTTTTTTTACATCAATTGAAATAATCATGTGGGTTTTTTTTTCTTACGTTCTGTTGATGTGATATATCCATTGATTGATTTATTTATTTATTTTTGTATGTTGTACCATCCTTTCATCCCAGGGAATAAATCACATTTGATAATGGTGAATAATCCTTTTAATATGCTGCTGAATTCAGTTTGCCAGTATTCTGTTGAGGATTTTTACATCAGTGTTCATAAGAGATACTGGTCTATAGTTTTCTTATAGTGTCTTCATCTCTTTAGTATCCAGATTATGCTGGTTTCATAAAATGAGTTTGGAGGAGTTCCCTCCTCTTCAGTAACTTGGGAAAGTTTGAGAAAGGTTGCTCATAGTTCTTTAAATGTTTTTAGAATTCACCACTGAAGTCCAGAAATACACCCTCTCCTTTGTGGGAGATTTTTGATTTCTGAGTCAGTCTCCTTACTAGCTATAGGTCTATTAACATTATCTATTTATTTGTGATTTAGTCTTGGTAGGTTTTACGTTTCAAGGAATTTGCCCATTTCATAAGTTACCCACTTTTTGGCATGCAGTTGTTCATAGTACTCTCTTATAATCCCTTTTATTTCTGTGGAATGGGTAGTAATGGCCCCACGTTCATTTCTGATTTTAGTAATTTGAGACTTCTCTCTTTATAAAAACGTGTTGTTTAATTTCCATGATTTTGTGAATTTTCAGTTTTCCTTTTGATAATGATGACTTCTAATTTTATCCCATTGTAGTCAGAAGAAATATTTTGTATATCTGTCTTTTAAAATCTATTGAAACTTATGGCTTAACATATGGTCTCTCCTGGAAAATATCTCATGTGCACTTGAGAAGAATGTGTTTTCTATTGTTCTTGGGTAGAACATTCTTTATATGTCTGTTAATCCATTCAGTTTATTGTGTTAAGGCCTCTATTTTCTTATCTCTGTCTCATTCTATCCATTATTGTGAGTGAGGTATTGAAGTCTTCAACTGTTATTGTAGAACTTTCTGTTTCTCCCTTCAATTCCATCAGCTTTTGCTTTTGATCATCTGTCATTACGTATGTAAATGTTTATAATTGCTATATTTTCTTGCTGTATTGAACATTTTATTAGTATCTAATCTCCTTCTTTGTCTCTTACAAGAGACAAAGTTTAATGTTTATTTTGTCTGATACTATTATAGCCACCCTTGCTTTTCTTTGTTACTATTTGCATGGAGTACTTCTTTCCATCCTTCCACTTTCAACCTGTTTATGTCTTTGGATCTCAAGTGAGTCTCTTGTAGACAGCACATAGTTGGATCATGTGTTTTTGTCTATTCTGCTAATCTCGGTCTTTTAATTGGAGAGCTTAATCCATTTACATTTGAAGTAATTACGGACCAGGAAGAACTTGTTTCTGCCATTGTGCTGTTGGTTTTCTTTATACCTTGTAGCTTTTTTGTTTCTCATTTCCCACATTACTATTTTCTTTTGTGTTTAGTTGATTTTTTGTAGTGACATGTTTAAATTCCTTTCTCATTTCATTTTGTGCTTATCCTATAGCTGTTTTATTTTTGGTTACCATGAATTTATGCCAGCTTAACTTCAATAACATATGAAAAGTGCTCCTTTGCAGCTCTGACCTTACACCTTTTAGTTGTTGATGTCACCAGATTACATCTTTATACATTATGTGCCCCAAAACATAAATAATTCCTTTCAGGGCATTAGTCTCTTAAATTATGAAGAAAACAAGATTTGGGGTTACAAACCAAAGTTACAGTAATACCAGCTTTTATACTAATAACTGTTCTTTTTTCTTTATATGCATTAGTCTCTTAAATCACATGGAAAACAGAAACCCACTGCTACAGTAATTAAGATTTTATTTATTTATTTGACAGAAAGCGACACAGTGAGAGAGGGAACACAAGCAGGAGGAGTGGGAGAGGGAGAAGCAGGCTTCCCACGGAGCAGGGAGCCCAATGCCGGGCTCGATCCCAGGACCCTGGGATCATGACCTGAGCCGAAGGCAGACGCTTAACGACTGAGCCACCCAGGCGCCCCGCTAATACTGGCTTTTATAATTGCCCGTGTATTTACGTTTATTGGGCTCTTTATTTCTGCATATGGCTTTGAGGTACCGTCTAGTGTCCTTTCATTTTACCTTACAGACTTCTTGGCAAGGCCAGTCTAGTGGTCAGACCCCCTCAGCTTTTGTTTCCTTGGGAATGTCTTAATTTTCCCCTCACTTTTGAAGGATAGTTCTGCTGGATATAGGACACTTGATGACAGTATTTTTCTTTGAGCACTTTAAATATATCAGCCCACTGTCTTCTGGCCTCCGAAGTTTCTGGTGAGAACTCTGCAGATAATCTTCTTGAGGGTCCCTTGTATTTGATCTGCGACTTTTCTCCTATTACTTCCAAATTTCTTTTTTTGTTCTTTATCTTAAGCAAGTTTGATTATAATGTATCTCATTATGGGTTTCTTTCAGTTCATCTCGCTTAGAGTTTGTTGAACTTCTTAGATGTTTATATTTTGTTTATATTCATGTCTTTCATCAGGTTTGGGAAGTTTTCAGCCATTATTTCTTCAAATATTTTCTCTACTCCTTTCTTCTTCTGGGACTTACATGATACTTATGTTAGTCCACTTGATAATGTCCCATAGGTCTCTTAGGGCTCCGTTTGCTTTTCTTCAGTCTTCTTCTTTCTCTTCCTCAAACTTCATGATTTCCACTGTCCTGCTTTTAAATTTGCTGATTTTTAATTCTGCGTGCTCACATCTGCCTTTCAATCCCTCTAGTAAATTTGTTATTTTAATTTTACTTTCATTGTTATTTTACTTTTCAGCTCTAGAATTTTGTTTTTTTTAGGTTTTTCTCTTTGTTGATATTTCCATTTTGTTCACACATTGTTTTCTTGACTTTCTCTACATCTTCTTTAGTTAAAACAGTTGTTTTAAAATCTGTGTCTAGTTAATTAAAAAAAAAAAGAAAAAAAATCTGTGTCTAGTGTATCTGCCACTAGGTCTGTTTTAGGAACAGTTTCTGTCAATTTTTTTTTCCTCTTTGAATGAGCCCTATTTTCCTGTTTCTTTGTATACCTTGTGATTCTCTGTTGAACTCTGGACATTTGGATCTAATAATGTGGTGACCCTGGAAATCAGATTCTCCCACTTCCCCAGGGCTTGTAGTTTTTGTTATTGTTTTTTTGTTATTTTTGGGTTTTGGATGGTCAAAAGTCATTTCTGTGCCAAGGATTGGCATGAAGTGTAAACCTAAGGTCTTCTCAGGTCTTTTCTGAGCCTTTCCCTGCATATACAGAGTCACTTTCTAATTTTCCTCATATATGCAGTTGTTTTTAATTGTCCTAATCTTTAATGTTTGGCTCCCAAGAGGGAAAAAAGCAGAAAATGAAGGGAGTGGGGAGGAAAAGGCTGCCAGTTCTTTATTTTTTTTATTTTTTTTTAAAGATTTTATTTATTTATTTGAGAGAGAGAGAAAGCAAGAGAGCACAAGCCAGAGGGAGAGGCAGAGGGAGAAGCAGGTTCCCCGCTGAGCAGGGAGCCCGATGTGGGACTTGATGCCAGAACCCTGGGATCATGACCTGAGCCGAAGGCAGACGCTTAACCAACTGAGCCACCCAGGCGACCTGGTGCCAGCCCTTTAAATCTCTGGAAGTCTGTTCAGTTGGAGGGGGAGGGGCTGGCACCAGTGGGTGAGGTGAAACAACAATGGCGGCCCACCTCCTTGCCTGCACCTCTATGGTCGGAAACAACAGAGCACCAATTTTTGATATTTGGAGGATAGGTTCCTTTTTGTCCCCGCAACTTCTACAAGCCGTGCGCAAGCTGCTGCAGAAACATGTACATGCCCAGCTGCCTCCCATGTGGCTAAGGGTGGGGAGTGGGTAGCCAGCACTGCTAAGGACAGAAATTGAACAAGATTATCAGCAATTTACTTTCCATTAGGTCTTCCTCTGGAACTGGAAAGCCTTCAACAGACTCTAGAGTTCCAAAATAATTGCATTGAACAGATCTTGCCAGTGCAGTTGTCTAAGTGAGGAGACAGATCCTGGTACTTTCTACTCTGCACCAACGCCCGCCCCCCCCATCCCCACGTTTTTAAAAGGAATTTATTTTTTAGAGTAGTTTTAGTTAATCACAAATTTAAGAGGAAAGTTCAGAGATTTCCCATATATCCCCTGCTCCCACACATTTAGAGCCTCCCCATTATCAGTATCACTCACCAGAACAGTCCATTTGTTACCAAGGATGAACCTATAGTGACACATCATAATCACCCCAAATCCATTGTTTACCTTCGGGTTTACTCTTGGTGTTGTACATTCTTTAGGTATACATTTGGAGAAATGAATAACTGCATACATGCATTGTTATAATAGTGTCCTACAAAGTAGTCTCACTGCCCTAAAATATCTTCTGTTTTCTACCTATTTATCCCTTCCCACTCCCAACCCCAGGCAACCACTGATCTTTTTACTATCTCCACAGTTTTGCCTTTTCCAGAATGTGGTATAAATTGGAATTATATGGAACATAGACTTTTCAGACTGGCTTCTTCCACTTAGCGATATGTATTTAAGTTTCCTCCATGTCTTTTCATGGCTTAATAGCTCATTTCTTTTTAGTGTTTTCTTCCAACTTTTGGCACTTAAGAATACAGCTGCTCTAGGGGCGCCTGGGTGGCTCAGTCGTTAAGCATCTGCCTTCCGCTCAGGTCATGATCCCAGGGTCCTGGGATCGAGCCCCGCATCGGGCTCCCTGCTCAGCGGGAAGCCTGCTTCTCCCTCTCCCACTCCCCCTGCTTGTGTTCCCTCTCTCGCTGTCTCTCTCTCTCTCAAATAAATAAATAAAATCTTAAAAAAAGAATACAGCTTCTTTAAACATCTTTGTGCACATTTTTGTGTGGATGTAAATTTTTAACTCCTTTGGGTAAATACCAAGGAGCACAGCTGCTGGATCAAGTGGTCAAAGTATGTTTAGTTTTGTAAGAAACCATCAAACTGTCTTCCAAGGTGGCTGTATCACTTGCATTCCCACCAGCAATGTCTGAGAGTTCTCGTGGATCCACATCCTTGCTGGCCTGTGGTGTTGTCAGTGTTCCAAAGTCTGGCCGTTCTAATAGGTATGTTGCAGTATGTCATTGTTTTAACTTGCATATGATGTGGAGCATCTTTTCATATGTTTACTTGCCCTCTGTATATCTTCTTTGGTGAGGTAGCTGTTAAGGTCTTCAGCCTTTTTTTTTTTTTTTTTTTTTAAGTAAACTGTATGCCCAACATGGGGCTCAAACTCACAACCCCAAGATCAGGACTTGCATGCTGTACCTACTGAGCCAGCCAGGCGCCCCCAGCCTATTTTTTAATAGAGTTGTGGGGTTTTTTTTGCCACTTAAAGAGTTCTTTGTGTATTTTGGATAACAGTCCATTATCAGATGTGTCTTTCACAAATATTTTCTCTCAGTCTGTTGCTAGTCTTATTCTCTTGAGATTTTGTTTTGTAGAGAAGATTTTAATTTTAATAAAATCAATCTGGTCAATTATTTTTTCATGGATTATGTCTTTGATGTTGTATCTAAAAAGGAATCACCATATCCAAGGTCATCTGGGTTTTCTCTTATATTATCTCTTAGGAGTTTTATAGTTTTTCATTGTATATTTAGGTCCTCCCAGATGTCTTACTCCTTCCTGACTGCCCCTGCTCCAGCTTGTCCCTTTGGAGGGACAGTGCACCTCTTCCATCCTTGCCTCCGCCCTTTACTTGATGTATGTTTTTCGTTCGACCAGTTCCATCACCTGCCTGCTGTAGACCCTCTTCTGCAAGCAACAGGAGTAGGTAAACAAGTAAATAAAGATGAAGAACTCATGCTCTAATTCACGCTAACGCAGCCTGCCTCTTGGGGTCATCTTCCTATTAATATTGCTAGCATTTGATTGTAGTGACATGGATCCAGGCTTCTTAATCGAGATCCTCCCCTAACGGTAGTAGAAACTACAAGCAAACGGGCAGAATACATTGGGCAATGTTAAATCTTTCTAAGAGGTCTTGATAGATGAATTTCAGATCTTCTGGACTCTAGGGCAGGCCTACATCCCTCTGTAAAGCTCTTAAGTGAAACATGTCAGGTTAATGTCACAGCAACTCACAGGGTTATTTGTTGGGCAGTCACTAACTTGAGGGTATCTGCATCCGTTCACTCCAGAGTTGGCATTCAGTCTTTAGGTCTCTTGTTCATCCTTGACTTCGACACACACAGCTCTCTCCAGGAGGACGTCCCACAAAGAGACAAACCACAGAGCTGCCACGGAGGGCTTCTTTTTGCCACTCCTCCGAGGCAGGCTTCCAATTCCTGTCATTTGGAAAGGACCTGAATAAGCGTTCCCCTTTGTGATAGGAGATGACTCTCGATGGTACCTTGGCTTTCTTAGCTCTTCCCAAATTTGGAGGTTTTGATGTGCTGTTCCTGTGAAACCGGCTTTCCTGACCCCCTCTTCTTTCCCTAGGTTGAAACGGCAGCCAGAAGGGTCCACGCTACCATCCCTGCCCCATGGCTGAAGGAGCAGGTGTGTTTCCTTCTGAAGCTTATGCTGCAGCAGTGTGGGACCCAGTATGAACTGGGGAAGCTTTTACAGCTCTTTGTTGGAATAGAAAAGCTCTTCTCTGATGGTAAGATAGTCCTTACAGTTAAGTTGTTGTTAAGAAATTAGCTTCCTTGATCTTGAAAAATATTTTAGAAGGGCAGTCAGGAAATGAAAACGCATATGATATATAACATTACATTTACAGTACCTAATGAGGTATGAAGAAGAGGTTGCGGGAAACGTCAGTCATGGTTAAAGCATTGAAAACAGCACAACTGGGTATAATCTCGAAATAATACAACTGTCTACTCCTTCTGAGGACTTGTCAGCTGCATTTCCCCCTGACTAGTCTCCACCCCGTCACTGTCATTCTTTTTTCTGACAAGTAGCCTTAACATGTCATCATTGCTCAGGGTCACAAACTCTGTTTCAGGAATGACTAATCCATTTTGAAGGTTTCAAAAACAGAATGATACTTATTTTTTGCGGATTCCTCCAGACACTGGCAGTCTCTAAGGTTGTTGCTGATGGAGTGAAACCAATTATTGCCTTACCTTCTTTTCGACTTGATAATTTCAAGTTTTTGTTGCATGATTATGTTGTTGTTTTATACTAGATCCTGACGTTTTCACTACTAGGGTTATTTTATCACATTTAAACTCACAGATACTGACCTGGAGAGCTCATATCTGCACAGAACATGACCGAACGCTGGGCTCAGTGCCTGTGGTGCAGGCTGGCAGGGCTGAAGACTGGGAACAAAGAGGGATGTTTCCAAAACGCAGTGTCTGTAAAAGGGGACTTGTCCATTACTCTGTAGACCAAAGAGTAGGTCCTTTTAACATACAGGTGTTTTCACTGATCTGTAGTAATTTTAATTTTTTTCAGAAATGAACTTCCGTTTTCTTGCCAGAGTTACTGTGTCCTTGAAAAATTATAAGGCTTGTCTATGTTGTTAACCGTTACACTGCTTTTATTCTTACAATTTTTTTGTTTTTATAGAACATTTGTGTTCTCTGTGTGTATAACATGCATGTGCCTAGAGAAAAGAAGTTGTTTTTCTAAAAACCTGGGTTTTATATGCTGTCAACAAAGAAACCCAGCATCTCCCTACTGGTGGATATTGTGCAGGGTGTCTCCCTGTCCCCAGAACTACCGAAATCACACCACAGCCCAGCAGATGCCACTGGGAATAGGCTCCTATAGAATGTTTTTCATGCCCCTCCTTGGTTTTGGCTCACCCACATCGGACTCTGTGCTCAGCGCAGAGTCTGCTTAAGACTCTTTCTGCCCCTCCGCTTTGCTCCATGCTCTCTCTTTCAAATTAATACATAAATCTTAAAAAAAAGAAAAGAAAAGAAGAAGAACAAGAGCTCAGCTGGGTCTCCCTGGTTTAAGTAGTTGTCCAAAGGAGCAAGTGATGCTCCAGTCTGAATATGATGTGCTCTGTTAAGGCACTTGGCTATTGACCAGCTGCAGTTTGAGCTGTCCTGCTGGTTCTGTGTCTTCATCCACATGATGTCTGCACTGAATGAGCAAGTGAACAGTCATAAAAACAAATTTGTTCAGGGTTGGAGAAAAGTCCAGAAAGAGATGGGATCGGCCTGAATGAATGGCCAGATCTTCCCAAGGTTGACTGAGTTGCTACCACATAGCAGACCACCACCATCTGCCCTGAGCTGCGTAGATTGAGCCCCTATGCGAATCTTGAATAGTTCTTACATATAGGAGATGGCTAATGGTTTCATCTGCTAGCCAGCCAGAGTAGAAAAATAGGTTTTGTGTTCTCTTTAATCGCATTATTGTGTTAAACAGACATACTTTCCCTCTGATGGCAGCATTTTACTGATTAAATGTTTTATACCCTCTTCTCTTTGGCACAGGTCCAGATGTGAAGAAGCTCTGTGTCCTTAGCCAAATTTTAAAGGACACATCCATAGCCATTAATCATGGAATTATTAGCGGCTACAGCCTTGAGAATTTTCAGCATGAATGTAGATCTATTTTGGAAAAACTGGAGACAGAGGGACAGTTTGCTTTGGCCAGAAGGGTAGCAGAATTAGCAGAACTACCTGTGGACAACTTGGTTATTGAAGAGGTATCATTAGTCTTTTAAGTTATTTGAAATCTTAGCTTTTTGAGCTAGCATTAAACAGAATCAAATGAGATATGTAATTTATAGGAGAACAGGCTTTTTTACTTTTGGTACACACATTACTTTCAGAAATGGATGAGCCCTAGGATGCCCATTAGCATAGAATGTGTGCTTGAAACCAAGGTTAGCTTACAGGATATGCCACGGCTCTTGTGCTTTGAATAGAATTAAATATAGGATGGCTTTGTCTTGAACCCCCTTCAAGTAGATAAATTTAGAATTGCTATTCATAGTTTAACTTTCCAGATAAAATATCCAGGATCATCTGTAGCCAAGTCTCATGTTCTCTGACTTGATTTGGCTTTAACAAGCCTGGCACACGTAGGGAGCATTAGCATTTATGATACTTCTTTATCCAGGAAAGGCTAAAAAGTGTTTTGTTAAATTTCGCAGATAACACGGGAGATGCAGACTTTAAAACACACTGGCCAGTGGTCCCTGAAACAAGCAAGAATTGACTTCTGGAAAAAATGTCATGAGAGTTTTCAGAAAAATTCCATTTCAAGCAGAGCAGCTTCTTCCTTTTTCTCAGCTCAGGCCCCGGAGGCGCCTGAGCCCCCAGCTGAGGAGGGCCGGAGCCGCGCGGAGGAGCGGCGGCTGCTGCTCACACTGGCCGCACACTGGCTGGCTCAGGAGGGCCTGGGGCCTGTGGACGAGCTGGAGGAGCTGGAGAAGCAGATCTGGCTCTGCCGCATCACCCAGCGCACCCTCAGAGAAAAACAGGAAACAGAGCCCAGGTTTTCGCAGCACATCTCAACTAGTGGGGAACTTTCCTTTGATAGCGTAGCCAGTAAGTTTTCACTCTCCATGTTGGCTGCTCTGAACACATCAAAATACTTGGAAATTAATGGTCTTCCATCCAAAGAGACTTGTGAGAACAGGCTGGATTGGAAGGGGCAGGAGTCACTGGACTTTCTGATTGGGCGCCTGTTGGATGATGGCTGTGTGCACGAAGCAAGTAGAGTATGTCGGTATTTTCATTTCTACAACCAAGATGTCGCCTTGGTGTTGCACTGCAGAGCACTGGCCTCAGGGGAAGCTAGTGTGGATGACCTGCACCCAGAGATCCATGCTCTCCTACAAAGTGCCGAGCGGCTTGAGGAAGAAGAACCTGGCATTCCACTAAGGAAAGTCCAGAGCAGTAAGTGAAGGAGATCAAACTGCCCTGAGTCCTGAACGGAGCTGTTGGTACTCTTTCCCGGAAAGAAAGGGTCCCTTTTGGCCCACTAGTTATACACGTCAAGGGTAGTCCATAAACTAGGTAATTAGTCAATGAAATAGAAACTTAAGTCTTTTAACTAGCTGTATATCAAAGTTAGAGGGAATCTATTTGACTTGTAGCTAGTTCATTAAAATTTACTCTATACCAGTAATCGTGTTTCCAATTGTACATTGATAGTATATGGAAATATGCTGATTTTTGTGTTAATCTTGTATCCTGCGACCTTGCTAAACTTGCTTATCCTAGGGGTTTTCTTATAGATTCCTCGGTATTTTCTACAGACGATACTATCTGTGAATAGAGATGGTTTTATATCTTCCTTTCCAATCTGAATGCCTGTTATTTCTTTGTCTTGCTTTATTGCACTGCCTAGGACTTCTGGTATGACATTGGATAGAAGTGGTAAGAGTAGACATACTTGCCTTGTTACTGATTTTAGGGAGAAAGCATTGTCTTTTTTTTTTTTTTTCTAATTCAAGTATAATTAACATACAGTATAGTTTTAGGTGTACAGTGTGATTCAACATTTTTAAACATTACTCATTGCTCATCAGGGTAAGTGGACTCTTACAGCCTTCACCAGTTTCATCCGTCCCCCCACCCACCTCCCCTCTGGTAACCACCAGTTTGTTCTGTATAGTTAAGAGTCTATTTTTTGTTTGTCTCTTTTTTTCTTTGTTCATTTGTTTCTTAAATTCCACATATGAGTGAAATTATATAGTATTTCTTTCTCTGACTGACTTCTTAGCATTATACCCTCTAAGTCCATCCATATTGTTGCAAGTGGCAAGATTTCATTCTTTCTTATGGCTGAGTAATATTTCATTGTCTATATATACCACATCTTGGTTCATCTACAAATGGACACTTGGGTTGGTTCCATATCCTGATTATTATAAATAATGCTGCCGTAAACATAGGGGTGCATATATCTTTTCGAATTAGTGTTTTTGTGTTCTTTGGGTAAATACCCAGTAGTGGAATTATTGGATCATAGGTTAGATCTATTTTTAATTTTTTGAGGAACCTCCATACTGTCTTCCACAGTGGCTGCACCAGCTTGCACACCACCAGGAGTGCACAAGGGTTCCTTTCCCTCACCAACACTTGTTATTTCTTGTGTTTTTATTTTAGCCATTCTGACAGTTGTAAAGTGATTATCTCATTGTGGTTTTGGCTTGCATTTCCCTGATGATGAGTATCTTTTCATGTGTCTGTTGATGATGATGATGATGATGAGCATCTTTTCATGTGTCTTTGGCCATCTGTATGTCTTTGGAAAAATGTCTGTTCATGTCTTGTATTTTTTTAGTTGGATTATTTGTGGTTTTTTGGTGTTGAGTTATAGAAGTTCTTTATATATTTTGGAGATTAACCCCTTATCAGATACATATTTGAAATATCTTCTCCCATTCAGCAGGCTGTCTTTTGTTGATGGTTTCATTTACTATGTAAAAGCTTTTTATTTTCGTGTAGTCTCAATAGTTTAATTTTGCTTTTTCTCCCTTGCCTGAGGAGACATTATGTAGAAAAATATTTCTACAGCTGATGTCAGAGAGATTACTGCCTATGTTTTCTTCTAGGAATTTTATGGTTTCAGGTGTCACATTTAGATCTTTAATCCATTGTGAATTTATTTTTGTGTGTTGTGTAAGAAAGGGTCCAGTTTCATTCTTATGCACGTAGCTGTCCAGTTTTCCCAGCACCATTTGTTGAAGAGACTATCTTTGAAAGCATTCAGTCTTTCATAGTTAAGTATGATATTAGCTGTAGGTTTTTTGAAGATGGGCTTTGTCATGTTGAGGAAGTTCCCTTCTATTCATAGTTTGTGAGAGTTTTTTTTATCATGAATCAATTGTTGAATTTTGTCATTTTTTTTCCACATCTATTGATATGATCATGTGGGTTTTTTCTTTAGACTATTAATTGATTACATTAGGTAGATTACATTAATTGAGTTTTAAAATATTAAACCAGCTTTGTCTTCCCAAGATAAATCCCATTTGGTCATAGTGCATTATTCTTTAGATACATTACTATAATCAGTTTTCTACTTGGAAAATTTTTACATTCATGTTCATGAGGAATATTGACCTGTACTTTTTTTTTGTACTGTCTTTGTCTGGTTTATGCATCTGGGTAATGCTGGTTTCATGAGCTGGAAAGCACTCCTTCCTCTACTGTTTTTGTTTTGTTTTGTTTCCTTTGGAAGACATTGTAATGGAATTGGTGTTATTTCCTCTTTAGCTGTTCAGTAGAATTTACTAGTAAAACTATCTGAACCTGGAGATTTATGTTTTGGAAGACTTTAAACTACAAATTTAATTTCTTTCTTAGTTATACAACTAATCAGGTTATCTTTTTCATCTTTGAAGAGTTTGGTAGTTTGTAGTTTTTGAGGAAACATTTTTTCCTGCCTTTTGGGTTATTTGAACATTTTTTAGTCTTCCATTTTAATTTATTCTGATTTTGACTATATATCTTTGCATAATTTTTTCATTGGTTGCTTTATGGATTACATTAAACTTTCATAACTTTTTACAGCCCACTTAAAAGCTGTATTTTACTACCTCCGCTGGAATGTAGAAATCTTACCACCTATAGGGTCACTTCTTTTCCTTTATGTCCTACTTTTTTTTTTTTTTTTAGAGAGCACATGCTCATGTGCACAAGCTGGGGGGGGTGGGGGCAGAGGGAGAGGCAGAGAATCTCAAGCGGATTCTGAGCCGAGCAGGGAGCATGATGGGGGACTTGATCTCACAACCCTGAGATCATGACCTGAGCTTAAACTTAAGAGTCCTTCGCTTAGCTGACCTGAGCCACCCAGGTGCCCCTACTTGTTTTATATTACATCTCCATAACATTGAAAAACCCATCAAACAATGCTAGAATTTTTACTTTCAACCAAAAAAACATATTTTTAAAAACTCAAGAGAATAATTATAATTACACATTCTCTTAGTTTTTCTTCATCGTTTTTATTCATCTGAGAATGTCTATTTCACCTTCATTCCTGAAGGATGATTTTTGCTGGATATAGAAAATTCATTATTTTCTTTCAGTGCTTAAAACATATTGTAGAACTTCCTTTTGATCTTCATAGTATCTTGTGAATAATCTGCAGTCATTTGAATCATCATTTCCCTTATCGATAATGCATTTTTCTCTGGTTGCTTTCATTTTTTTTCTACCTTTAGTCTTCAGTAGTTTGATTATACATTGACGGGCATGTATTTCTTTGGGTTTATCCTGTTTGGGGTTCACTGAACGTTCTTGAATGTTTAGGTTTATGTGTTTCACCAAATTTCAGTAGTTTTCAGACATTATGTTTTCAAAGCACCATACTCGTAGTCCTCTCCTTCTGGGACTCCAGTGACCCAAATCACAGAACTTTTGTTACTGTCTCCAAGTCCTTTAGACTTTATTCCATTTTTATTTTCAATTTTTTTCTCTTTGTTGTTCAGATTGGATTTTTTTTTTTTCAGATGGGATAATTTCTGTTTGTCCATCTTCAATTTCACTGACTCTTCTGGTATTTGCATGCTGCTATTGAGTTTATTTTTGTGATTTTAAAATTTCAGTTATTTTTCCCCTCCAAAATTTCCATTTTATTCTTCTTTATACCTTCTGTTTCTTTGAGACTTTCTGTTTTTCGGTTTGTCTCAAGAACATTTATAATTGTTCGTTGTAACAATTTGAAAAAAGCTGCCTAAACTATCAGGTAATTTCAACAGTTACATCATTTTAGTACTAGGTGTCATCTGTTGATTGTTTTTTCTCCTGTGAATTGAGATTTTCCTGCATTTTTGTATGCTGAGTAATTTTGAGTTGCATCCTGGACATTTTGAATAGTATGTTATGAGACTCTGGGTCTTGTTTAAATCTTATGAGGAATGGTGTTTTTTTAATTTTTTCAGCAGGCAGTTGACCTGGTTAGGTGTGGGCTACAAGTTCCAACCCACTCTCTGTAGACTGTGGTTCTATTATCAGTTCGGATTTCAAAGCCTTTGTGGTGCCATTCAGCTCCGAGGTGTGTGTATGCAACAGCCTGAGACTAGTCTGCAGCCGGGTAGGAGGCTGTGAATTAGGTGCTCAGGGTCTTGCTACGCTGACTAGGAGCAGATCTCCATATGCAAAGCCTGGGAGTGAGCCCTAGAGTTTATAAACAACTTTATTGTGTGGCTTTCTGACTCTCTCTCCCAAGTATTTTCTGGTTCCCTGAGGCTTCCCTTTTCAATCTTCTGGCCCAAAGCTGGAGTCCTAGCTCCCCCATTCTGTCAGCACGTCCCTGACCACGCCCGCATCCTGGGCCAGCAGACAGGAGGATAATGCGAAAGGAAACAAGGGCTCACTGCCTTGTCTTGGGACCAGAACACCTCGAATCTAAAAATAAGTTTCCGCTCTGAGTTTGGGATCTTACCAGCTGCTGCCTCGGCCCCTCCCACCGCAGTCTGGGCGCTGCTTAGGAGCTGAGATGAGAGAGAAAGGGCATCAGGAGCTCCCTTTCCTGCTCCTGGAGTGTGTGCTCTCTCTCTGTCAGTCTTAGTGCTTGGTTTTGGGTTTCAGGCAGCATTGCATTCAGGCTAGAGGTTACTGGAGGGGAAAAGATGATAATCTGTGTCATTTAGTGCTGTCTGCTGTGTGCCGGGTTTTCCCCTGAGTCCAGTGGGTGAGCGGTGAATGGGGTAGTGAGCTGCTGCTCCCTGCCCTAGAACTGGAACCCCAATGAAAGATTTTAAGCAGGGAATTACACGGTCTGAGTTGCTATTTACTTTTTGGTCTTTAAAGCATATTTTTTAATGTGTAATATCTTCAATGCAAAAGTATTACATGCTTAGTGTAACAGATCACAGTACAGGAGTGCATAAAGTTCAAGGTGAAAGTCATCTACCCAGTCGACACCACCCCCACCACGTTCCCCCAAATAACGTCTTTTACGTGCTTGGTACATGTCACTTTCTCTGTGTGGGTTTACACATGTACATGCACACATACACCCCTTTTATTTTTTACAAAAATGAAGTTATATCATTATTCTACATTTTTCCCTGTCAGTACACATATATTGACCTCATTCTTTTTAATGGCTGCAGAATATTCTGTATGGATGTACTATTTAATGCTGTATTGATACACACTTAAATTATAATTTTACTCAAATTAAAATTTTATTACTTAACAGTACTTTATTGATACATACTTAAATTCTTCAATTTTGTTTTTGTTATTAGGAACAGTGTGACCTAAATACTCTTTTCTACATTTTTTTCCCTAATAGAAACCCTTTCTCAAATTAAGACCATTTTCTTCTGTTTTCAGCTGAGAGCTTTTTTGTTTTTTATTTTTTTATTTTTTATTTTTTTAAAGATTTTATTTATTTGACAGAGACAGCTAGAGAGGGAACACAAGGAGGGGGAGTGGGAGAGGGAGAAGCAGGCTTCCCGCCAGGCAGGGAGCCCGATGCAGGGCTCAATCCCAGGACCCTGGGATCATGACCTGAGCCAAAGGCAGACGCTGAACGACTGAGCTACCCAGGCGCCCCTGTTTCTTTTTTAAAATCAGGAATGGATTTTAATTTTTTTTATCATGCCTTTCAGGCCTCTATCCAGATGAGCCTTGGTTTTTGTGATTGGCATTTTGGAAAGATTCTCCTGAGTCTGTGGGAGATTGACATGGAGAGAGTGGAGGGCCGGCCGCAGCCTCTCACATGCAGGGTCATGAACACTGTAATGGAGGCCGTGACCAGGGATGTGTTTCGGAGACACAGCTAGACCTGGTGACTCATGTGATATCAGAAGAAAGGGGAAGGGTGTGTGGTAGAGAGTTTAGCAGACATCTTTGGTGATGATCTAGAGTGTTCATTAGGTGGCTTGGAGTCTTCTGTAGCCTATGAGGCCTCTGAAGTAGCTGGGATTTCCTGGAAGACGGCGATGCAATAAGTTGAAGTGGGGTGTGGGCCCGGTCAGAAGTGGGCCCAGATCCAGGGGGGAGTCGTGGGGGTGCAATGGAGGAAGCTGTGAGCAGAGAGCTAGTGTCATAGGGGGCTGGGGAGAGGCCTCCACTTGCC
Organism: Halichoerus grypus; assembly: GCF_964656455.1. Classification (NCBI taxonomy): domain Eukaryota; kingdom Metazoa; phylum Chordata; class Mammalia; order Carnivora; family Phocidae; genus Halichoerus; species Halichoerus grypus. Next base: position 67,416,439 of record NC_135719.1, read on the forward strand.
AGCTCAAAGCCCCCCTCAGACCTGTATCTGCTTCCAGCTTCAAGTTTGGATAGTCAGTCGTTTGTGATGCTGCCCCCCTGTGATGAAGTGGTGACTAATCTGGAAACTCTGACAAGCAAATGCCTTCATGGGAAGAGCTACTGCCGGCAGGTCCTGTGTCTGTATGAACTTGCCAAGGTACGTGCCCAAGGGTGGGGTCCCCGGGGGAGCTAGTGGGGGAGCTGGAGCAGGAAGTTGGAGGTAGATTTTGGATTCTGCCAAGTTGGCCCTTCACATGATAATCATGATGTGGGAGCGGATCACTCATCGGGATGTTGGCCTCTGTAAATGCATCCCTGGGAATACTGGGGAGGATGCCAGGCCAAGTGCCGGGCCTTTTGAGTCCTGGCTGTGGCCCAGCCAGCCAGAAGCGAGGGCAAGACATTTCACACCTCCGGGTTCCTGGTTCTCCCTCTATATGTGACGCGGCCCTGAAGGTCCCTTCTGGCCCTGATAGCTTAGTTAGCTGCAGGATTGTTGGGGGACTTCTATGAGGGAGAGCCCAAAATAAGTTGTAAAATAAAATAAAATGGAATGTGAGGACTATAAAGACAGGAACCAGAGCAGCCAAGAATTGTTTGTGACTTCGTGCTGATTGAGGGGCAAAAATAATAGACTCTAAGAAGCAGAAGAGCACAAGAGAAATAATGCCAAGCACTAAGGCCCTTTGGAAGGGCTTCTCTGGAGATGGAGGGTTTTGCTGCGGCCATGGGAACGGTAGAGGAGGGGCTCTTGCCTTTTTATCCAACTTTCTTACATTTCATAACATTTAAAAAGCTCAGTGTTCAACAAGATGTTAAGTCACCTGATGGCTCGTGAAGACAAGCCTTTCTCTTGCTTGGCTTCAGCTCATTGGTGAAGTGAAAGAAAGGGCTAGAAAATGGTGCTTGCTGCTTCTAAGGTTCCTGCTCAGGGTGAGGGATCTTTAAGCTCAGCAAACAGAGGAGTCAGTCAGTCCACGTGGGATTTCAGAAAGGGCTGCCTTTTGCTGGCTTTTTCCGGGCTCCTCCCAGGAGCTTTGGCCGACTTTGCTTTCCTCTCAGGAGCTGGGCTGTCCCTACACAGACGTGGCCGCTCAGGACGGCGAGGCCGTGCTCCGGGCGGTTTTGGCCTCTCAGCGGCCTGACCGATGCAAGCGCGCCCAGGCTTTCCTCAGCACCCAGGGCCTCGAGCCGGACACGGTGGCTGAACTTGTGGCTGAAGAGGTGACCCGGGAGCTGCTGACCGCATCGGAGGGAACAGGTGCCCTACCCGGCCGGCCTCCCCAGCCCCTCAGGCCACATTCTCAAGTTCCCAGCAGTAAGGAGTGGGGGGTTACGCTCCTGTGCCTCCCGCACACTGCCCTCTGGCCTGGCCAGGTGGCACTTGTCGGGAGAACACGTGGCGTTGTTGTTGTTGCTTTTCGTTTATTGTTTTACGATTATGCTTAGAGCAGCCGGGCCTTTCTCTGAGCTGGTGAACTCCTGCCGACCTGTGAGGTGACACTAGGCCAAGGAACGTGAGCTCAGCAGAGCAGGGAGCTGCCCCGGCGGCTCCCTCGGCATCCCCTTCCGGTGCCCAGGCCTGGGCAGAGTGGGCCTCCCGGCCGGGGACTCTGACCTTCCTCTCAGCTCGCAAGGTTAAAGCCGCACCTTTCTCCCCATCTTTCTCTACGTACAGGACAGAAGCAGATGTTCACCCCAGCAGAGGAAAGCCAGACATTTCTTCAGCTGACCACGCTGTGTCAAGACCGCACGTTGGTGGGCATGAAGTTGTTGGACAAGATTTCCTCCGTTCCCCATGGGGAACTGTCTTGCAGTAAGTTCTTGGCCATTTTCTTACGTGCTTGGGGCCCACGGAGGTCTCCAAGAAGTCTCCTGGCGTTAGCCTTTCCAAAACTCTGTTTGGATCCTTGTTCCTGCTCTGGATCCCTGCCCCTCCAGCATGGTTAATAAGTTCCTGGTAGAGAGCCAGCAGTTCATTGAAGAAAATGTAGAAAACAAAGGTGGAAAAGCAGCCCTGACAATCGCACAAAAAGACACCTGGTAACGTGCGGCGGTTAGCTGCTGCTGCTTCTTCCCTCACCCTACAAAGTGGCGATCACCATCCCCATTTTAGGAGGAAACTGAAGCTCAGAGAAGTTGATTAACTTGTAGCTGTTATGTGGCGGAGGAGTTCCTGGAACCCAGACTCTGTGACTTCAAAGCCTGCTAGCTTTCCACAATATCTAGTTCATTCTAGGCATTCGGGAGTATGTGTCCCTCTGATCTTCTCCTATGCAAGTCTGTAGGCTTCAGTTTTTCAAAAATGGCATTATCCTGTGTATACTGTTTATGATTACTTTATGAACATGCTGTCATTAACATCTTTCCATGACAATATTCTTCTATATATCCTTCTTAGTGGTTACACAGTATTTCTCATAGAATTAAAAATTTTTATACCCTAATTTGGGACCTTAAGATGGCTTCCAGTTTTCTGCTGTTTCAAACACTGTGACAAACATCCTTACAGGCAAGTTTATATGCCCATCCGTGATTATGTCCCTAAGATAAATTCCTGATTCAAGAGTATACCCATTTTTAAAGTTTTATGTGTATATTGCCAAATTCTACTCCAAAGCCAGTGAGGTCAAGGATCTCAGAGGACTGGTGGGGGGGCCTTCTCCAGACAGGCTGTCTGTCTAGGCCCCTTCCCCCTCCTGCCCAGGTTCACAATCCTGTCTTACCACCGCCTCACCTCCCCAGCCACGGAGCTGCTGATCCTGGCCCATCACTGCTTCACGCTGACATGCCACATGGAGGGCATTATCCGGGTCCTGCAAGCTGCCCGGCTGCTCACGGACAAACACTTGGCCCCCAATGAAGAGTACGGGCTGATGGTATGTAAGCCCCTGACCCCCTGCCCTCCTTTCTGAGGAAAGTTCTGAGAGAACAGATAGGCTGGCAGCCAGTTCAGAGCTGGTGAGGTCTTAGGGAATTTGCCCATCTGGATACCACTCCCTACTTGGGTGGGCAGCTCAACCCTCTGCTCCAGGTTATGACTGCTGTCAAAATCAAGAGATCGCTCCAGAGGAGCAGAGCTCAGGAGGATCCCTGCCATGCTCCAGGGCTGGCCTACCCGCTTGCCAGGGCAGTTAGTTTTCCTAGAGGGCTAAGTCAGCTGTATTTCCCCCTGAAACAAGGTTCGGTGTGATCTCTGAATTGAAATGAGCTGACGACTCATGCCCCTGCTGGCTGAGCAAGCCCCTGGGCACCGATGGCACGTCGGCACTTACAGTCACGTTTACACACGACAGAGGTGGCAACAGCCCCTGGTGTCCCAGTGACGAGCCTTTCTGAATCCTCCAGAGGAGGAGGCCCCCTGTTGGGCCCATGGGAAGGGAGGGAGAGAGTGAAGAATGGCAGCCTGGCATTAGCCCTTCTGCCCCCTGGAGCTTGGCATCTGGAAGCAACCAAACAGGAGGGTAGTGGCGGGCTGGCTCAGAGAACTCCAGCTGAGGCTGACGCAGGCGGCCCTTGCCCTTTCCAGGTGCGTCTCCTCACTGGCATGGGAAGGTACAACGAGATGACCTACATATTTGACTTGCTGCATAAAAAGCACTACTTTGAAGTGCTGATGAGGAAGAAGTTGGATCCGGTAGGTGTATGGTATTTTAAGCTCCAGGATGGCACATACTAGGGACATTTAGGAGTCTCAGACTTCTCCGGAATCATCCTAATCAGGGTGGAGCCCCGGATATGGAGGGAGGGAATTAAAGAACTCCCTAGGACACGCCCTGGAAGCCGTAGCTTCAGGTTGGCTTCAGACAGCTAGCGAATATGCTGACAGCCGTTCAATAAGGAACAAAGGGAGTCAGTGCACTTGCACCTCAGCCTCCGTCACCTGTCTGAATGCCGGCTCTGGTGGGGCAAGAACCCTTCCCGTGAGCTCAGTGGAAGTGGATTAAGCAGCTCAGAAGTGGAGAGTTTTCGGGGGACCATGAGAAAGCCTTAGGGAGTGAATGCCGAGGCCTGGGCCTGGAAGGCTGTGGAGCGATTTATGGTGATGACCCATAGGAGGGTCAGAAGCAAAGGAGGCTTGGGAGCAAAGACCAGACTTGCCCGGCCTTCAGGCTCTGTCTGTCTTCAGCATGCTGTGTGACACCAGGCATGTCATTTACAGAGCCTCTGTTTCCAAGTCATTCATTTGGCCAATTCATTGCTTCAGCCTATTGTACCTCTGAAGATTTAAAAACCGAGGCACATTTTTGGCTTCTGGGAACTTGAGCTCAGCCCAGCAGGACTAAAGAGACAAAGCGGAAAAACTCTCCCCAGTGCTGAGCTAGTTTCAGGACAAACCAGTCCCACTGTCAGGAGAGGAGCGAGTCCTGGACCTAGGTACACCTTCAGGATACCCCAGGTTTTTAAGATCGTTTTTGAGGCATTTTTGTTTCTGCATGTAAATATTCTTTTAATAACTCTCTTTCTGATTACAAAAGTAATGCATATTCAGTGTAGAGACACTTGGAAAACAGCACACCCCAGAAAAATAGCCCTCTGTTGTCTATTGACCATCTGGAGACAGCCACTGCTAACAGTTTGGTGTAGGCCCTTTCTATGCACAGGCACCCACAAACATACATACATTTTTACACAGTTTTAGCAAAACTTTTATCATGCTGTGTAGATATGAAAGAGCCGCTTAATAAGCATGTCATGAATATCTTCCAAATCAACACTGGTTTTAATGGCTACATGGTATGCTCTTAGTCCTTGTTTTGGACATCTGGATTATTTCTAATTGTTTGCTATTAAAATTTATCTTTGTTATGTGCATCTCCGCACTTCTGCTTATTTCTTAAGGGATCGATTCCTAGACGTGGAATTGCTAGAGTAAGGCACATGTGCTCATCTTTTAGGTTCTCCCTTCTGACTGGTTTTACCATTCACATTCACACCAGCAGAGAGGATGTGCCTGTTTTCTTATACTCAGGGCAGCATCAACTTCTGTATTCATTTTTGGTTATCTTCTTTTTTGGGGGAGTTTCTAGGGAACTTTCAGAACCAAGGGACTCAGCCAGTCACGCCTGCCTTGCAGTCACCGGTTGACCTCGGTACCCCCTTTTTTCCTGGGCAGAGCGGCACCCTGAAGACGGCCCTCCTGGACTACATCAAACGTTGCCGCCCCGGGGACAGCGAGAAGCACAACATGATTGCTCTGTGCTTCAGCATGTGTCGGGAGATCGGGGAGAACCACGAGGCAGCTGCCTGCATCCAACTGAAATTGATCGAGTCCCAGCCTTGGGGTGAGCGTAGGTCACAGCAGTGTCCCCCGGGCCAGTGCCACCAGCCAGCCAAGGTTCTTAGGGCTAAGAAGGGCGAGAGCCCAGGAGACTAAATACTGTCCACTTCAGCTGCTAACAGCCACTCCGTGGGGCCCCAGCTGAGCAGACGGCATGTGGAAGGGCGTGTGGAAGGCACCTGCCCCGTTTGCAGTCCGTGTGCCTGCGGTGTCATCTGTTGGGAAGCAGTGTGTCTGCTGAGGCCGGGCCAGCCTGCCTTGATGTTTCTGAGAACTAGAGGAGGCCTACCAGAGTGTGCGCGCTTCGGGCCCGATAGCCTTTACCTGAGACATGCCTGCCTCCATGTGTGAGCGGGGTTGTTTCCGGGCCAGCCCGCCATCACTGAGTGGGATGGGAGCAGCCACGGGAGTCACACATCCATCAGGTTTCCTTTTCTGTCCTACAGAGGACAGCCTCAAGGACGGGCACCACCTGAAGCAGCTGCTGCTGAAAGCCCTGACTCTCATGCTGGATGCAGCGGAAAGTTACGCCAAGGTAACAGCAGAGCCCTGCTTCAGCCCGGCCTTAGGGCTTGGGGTCTGTGGTGCGATCTGGTTTTGTCCCTGGGCTCTTCCAAGTGAAGGGGACAACTCGGGGCAGAAGGGGTGAGTTCAGTTGCTGGAAGGTTCACAGGGGAGATGGCAAGTCTTTCTACCTGTGCCTCCTCTACCCTTGTCCCTCAGGACTCCTGTGTGCGACAGGCCCTGCACTGTCACCGGCTCACCAAGTTGATAACACTGCAGATTCACTTTCTGAACACAGGCCAGAACACGATGCTCATCAACCTGGGCCGCCACCGGCTGATGGACTGTCTCATCGCTCTACCTCGCTTCTACCAGGTAAGCAAGGAAGGAAATCTAGCCAGCATCCTCTCTCCTGCTGTCCCTCTCATGGGGTCCAATGGTCGAGCGACTTGCCTAAGGTGTCAAGGCTAGTGACAGAACCAGGAAAATTCTAAGCTTAACTTGAGCTGAGAAACCAAACTGTTTTCCATGGCAGTATCTGTGAGCATATTGTTTGGACAGAGGCTGGAGCACGGTGAGGCGGTGCGCTCTCCGTTCCTCGGGCTGCGAGGCCACAGACTTGCCCCTTACACAGCTGGGGCTGGATGGGCGGACCTGCCGGAGGGCTGAGCATCTCCTAGCCCCGGTGTTTCTAGGATGGGGCACCTGGGTTAGCAGAGGGAGTCAGGGCTTCTGGGAAGCTGGCTCTGAGCCCTTGAAGAAATGGTTACCAGGGAATCAACCCTTTCCCTGTTCATTACACAGTTGAGTTAGTGGGAAAAATACTGTTTCTCAGCAGTTTTTATTAATGCATTGTGAAGATTAAAAACACTGCAAGATGTTTGGGGTTTAAGGGCAGAGAGATGTCAAACTAACACCAAACTTTTCCCCAACCCTAATACATAGAGCCTTTCAACATAGTTGATGCCCACATTCACTATGAATGTACAGTATTAAGTTGTTTTCTAGAACAGCTTGCCTTTACTTTTACATCAAATAGGGCTAAATGGAATCTTCCCCTCTATTCCTTTTAAGGCTTCTATTGTGGCCGAGGCCTATGACTTTGTTCCTGATTGGGCAGAAATCCTCTACCAACAAGTGATTCTTAAAGGAGACTTTAATTACCTGGAAGAATTTAAGCAGCAAAGGTTATTAAGATCTAGTATATTTGAAGAGATTTCCACAAAGTAAGTATTAAAATGCCTCTGCTTTGATAAGGCATGGGTAAGAATTTTATGGCTAAACAGAACTTGCCTGTAGCTGCCTCTGCTTGAGATGGCAGAGGCCAAGAATCCCCAGAAGCAAGAGATCGTTTAACAAATTTAGGCAGACAGATGAATGAGAACAGTGTCCTCCCAGTGCTCTAAAACGGGAGGACAGCTACTCAGCCTGCCTGAAGTACCGACAACCCTAAACCTCAGGGGCCCCCTTGGGAGTACTGCCCTTATTCCAACTAAGGCGAGCATGAAGGTAACATTTTTAATGACATAATTTCCGTGTTTATCTTACCTGGTATCCCCTAAGACTAGTCTTAGATAATTTCTCAAATTCCAGGATCCTCTCCTCTGTGAGGAGCTGTGTCAGAGTGCAGTCCTCACTCCAGACACAGTAGCTTAACCCGCAGGTTCTTCCGTTTGTCTAGATGTAAACGGCAGCAGCCGGCAGACACAGCTGTGAAAAACCTGAAGAAGCTACTCACGTACTGTGAAGACGTCTACCTGTATTACACGCTCGCGTATGAACACAAATTTTATGACATTGTAAATGTGCTGCTGAAGGATCCTCAGACTGGCTGCTGTCTGAAGGACATGCTAGCAGGTTAGGTGGGTTCAGATGAGAGGAGGGTGGGTATCGCCGAGATGACCTGGGTGCCTGCTGTCTTGTACTGAGATGAGCTGCTGACAGACGTTTGCGATCAGAGTAGAATAATGCGTCGGGGATATCTGTCTTCAAGTTGTAAAACCCCGGGACTGACCATAACCAGTCCTTTGTGAATAGTGGGTAAAGAATGAGAGAATTTTCACAAGGAAATTATTTAAAAGTGCTTGTTCATCTATACCACTTTATATAGATACTGGTATTAAGATCAAAAGCTCCATCTTCCTGAAGGCTGGCTTCTGTTTAGAGATACAATATTGATTAAAGAATATCTGTGCCTGCAGATTCCAGTTTCAAAGGAATTTAATATTATTTACACAGTTAAGGAACAGATGATACATTTCCATTTGTTAGAAACTGATCTCTATAATAAAATAGATTTTAAATTCACTGTATGTCATTATTACTGCCAAGGAAATCTTAGCCCTTGTCTGCCTTAAAACAATCTTTATTTGCTCTGATTATTGCTGTGTAGTCACTGCTTCCTGTTAATTCCTCAAATCATTTAGATGGTCCTGTCTTACACTCAGTAGTCTAACAGAGCTTTGATTGAGGTTCCTAATTCCTATTTAAGAGAAATTTAAAACATTTTTTGTTCTGTCCCTGCTTTTGATTCTCCGATGGTTTCAAAAAAGACTCCAACCACAAATTTGGTTAAATTGCTTAAAAGAAAATATATAATAAAGATGATCACCCAATCTATGCTTACTTACAGCCATAACCTGAGTAACAAGCTCAATGATCTCAAATAAATAAGCTCTTCTAGTGACTTAAAATTAGGCCTTAGTATCTAAACAAACAATTTGCTCAAATAAATAAGAGGAGGAAGGCAGCCCTATCCCTTTGTTGCTCTAGGGTGACACTATGCAGGGCCTGGCACATCATTTTTGTCTTAAAGCTGTAACTGCTTGTCAGGCATTTATTAAGCTTTATAAGTATACAGAGAACTCTATACAGAGAGCTCGGCTCTATACTCTCCAAAAATATCTCTTGGGAGTTAACACAAAATTTAAGTCCTCACAATAGTGATTTTATTAAATTAGTTGCTTTATAAAACACTGCAGATGTCAAAGTTGTTAACAGTTTACCAAACTGTAGTCAACTGGTGCAGTTTGCTGAGCATGTTTTATAAAGGAAAGGAAATGCCAAAACCCTGGTAAAGTTGTTCCACTGCAGCCTAGGAGAACAAAGGAGAATTGTTTCTCAGACACTTAAATCAGGGAAATAAAACAGGTAAAGAGCTTCCCTCCCCCATCTGAAGCACTCCGTCAGCAGAACAGTCTGATAAATAGAAACTAGACAGTCTGTGCATTTGAGAGATTCCACAAGTTGTAATGCAATGCAATAATGGAGAGGTTTACCTTCTTCAGCTTCAAGGTTGGAGGGTTTTGGTCATTTAATTTTTAAATATCAAGCTAGTGCTTTTCAGCCGTTGTATCTTCACTCTGAGATAAGCAGTCTTCTTCACAATGTATTTTTTTTAATATCCTCACGCTCAATTTTAAGACAAAGCAATTTTAATACTAGGTGCACACCACATGCCCTTGCCGCAAACTGCTTTTCTTGACAAGTTATGAAGTAGTTCAAGGAGGTATGGTTAAGGCTGTATTACTGAATGGTGCTGGTAAATACTACACAATTTTTGTCATGTTGCAACCTTTTTTCCAATTCAGTGACTGCTGCTATGGAATCAGATAGCAACAATGACGACATTATTAGGTTTGTTTTTTTTTAAACTATGATTTAGTAGCAACTGAGGTTCCCAATTTTAACCCCTTGGCAGCAAGATCCAAGTTCCCTCATTCGCACATTAGCACCTAAGTGTCAAGGGGTTAAATAACCAGCACAAAAGATACTGCACTTCTGATTGTAGCATTTGGCAGAACTGAAAGGAAAGGAAGTTGTGCTACATGTTGAAGGGATTGTGGGCAACAGAAAGAAGACACCAGGAGAAGAGAAAATGTCACATGAAGTCTTCATAGTCTTGTACATATCCTCCATCATAGCCACCATAATCTGCCAGATCGTCTTTCATGGTAGCCTTTAATCCCCCTCCAGGGACCACACCTTTCTTCTTCTTTTTGGCTTTGCTTTGCTAAAGATAAAAGAGAGTTAATTCGTGAGACTACCTACTATGGGTACCTTTTCCGGTACAGAAACCCTCAGACACCCAAGCCTCTGGTACCAAAAAATTGCTTTAGTTCTCAAAGGGACATCCTAGACCCTAACCCCGGGCAATTTCTATTAATTCCAAAAAGAAAACTATGAACGAGTCTGTAAACAAAAGGATCATAATGGCACTCACGCTCCTGCTCTGTTCCAGTTTAAAGTTCTAGTTTAGGCTCCTACTACACTTTAGACTATTATGCCTACACCCCCATCAGCATGTAATATGCATTTCCCCCGCACGCTTGCTCTCTTACCTTTTCTTGCTTTTGTTTTTCACTGCAAAGCACAGTCAATGAATTGGTAATCTTTTTCAAGTCATCAATTTCCACTAAGAGAGAAAAAAAAAAAAAGGAATACCACATCTAATTTGGCCATCATTAACTTCAATAACTTTGAAAAGACTAAGAATTTGTCCTGTTAAACATAAGATGGTAAAGAATCAGTCTATGGTTAGGCTCACAAATCAGAACTATTGAAATTTCTTTATAATGACCTGTAATAACCAAGCACCATTGTTCAACCAAAGAGAAACGAGAAGTGTCTTCAGAGCTCACAGAGCTCCCTGCCATACTTCCTTACTCAATCTACACACATGAATGCGGGGGAAAAAAAACCACAGGGCAGATAACCATGCCTTTCCACAACACATCCTCAATGCGCAGTAAGGTGTGGCTGAATGAAGGTGGAATGACAATTCTTACAACTACAAATGACAACTCTCCACCCCTTGGGTCTCCATTTTCTACCACAGGAACCAGAATGAAAACAGTAGGTGTCTCAGAAACCTCAGTGTCCCATTAGAGACAAGCCTGTTTACGGAAAAACACATCCTGCCATCCTTAGAGGACTAACAAGCCACCAAAAAAAGTATATCAGTTTTGGTTAGAGAGCACCTTCAAAAATAGGAAAAAAAGTATGTGCAAATAATATACCAACTATGGGTATATCACTAATCAAATTCAGAACCTCCGGCTTAGTAAAGATTTCTCAAGGAACACCCAATTTAAAGTTCATTGTGTAGAATTCCTTTTTCTCAATCTTAACAACAGCAAATACTAGCAGAAACAGTCCCTTCCACATTAGTGCCACTCCACCCCTGGTTTTTAACTCCCATACACCCTGCCTCTGAAATGTATGACTCCTCTCAGGGCTTGGCACCACCCCACGGGCCCAGAGAAGAGGGACCAGCTCTGTTAAGCAACTTAAACCAAGTCACAGGCTTCCTTGTTGTAAAATGAACAGACACTTGCTGTGGTCTCACTCAGGTCTACAATCCTATTATGTTCAGGAATCATTTTCCCCAAACGATACTTCCTAGTCCCTTTAAGATATAATTAGATAAAAGAAGAAACTAGTGTTTTGTTAACTGCTCGGTCAGCAAAGCCCAGATGTCCCTTTTGGGAAGCCATTTTAAAAACATTAAGACGGCAGCCTCAAAAAACAAAACCACTTACGCTCACCATCTATTTGCAGAACATTCCCAAGGTAACGTAATTCTAAAAATCAAATCCTACATTTATTATAGAATGCAAAAAAACTGTCAACTTCCATCCTCCTGAGTATGATGTGCCCTTCCTAAAATCCACCCACAAAGATAGAGATTTGAATTACTTACATGAAATACACACATCTCGAACTAAGGCTTCCAAAAAACTGGCATAATATAGTGACTTTTCATATTGTGTAATTTTATCTTTTAGTAACTTTCCAAACTCTGTGAAGTCATCTCTTGAAGATGGGTTCATAGCATCTATTCCATAAACTGTATTATTAACACCTGCGGGAGAAGAGGGAGCACTAAAAATACCAGAAAGATTCTTTTCAAGTTTATAAACCAACTAGCTAGCTGAACAACCCTGTTATTTCATGCTAAAGCACAGGTTCTTAACATAGGTCTACTGGAGTCCTTGGACAGCATTCAGAAGGTCTGTGAATTTGGATCAGAAAAAAATTTACAGCTTTATTTTCACTAACCTTTAATTTAGCATTTCCTTTCATTTTAATTATAGGCAACAAATCACAGTGATATTAGCAAAACCTGTTACCAGTAAAAGATCAGGTATTTTCATATCACATTACAGTTGTAGTTATCTTGAAATAATGTTTTCAAATTACATTACTTATTAGACCTGCCACTAGATCTTACTTAATGCATTAATAAAGCAGCACATTATCAAATTATTTAAATATTTTGATACCTATTTCAATAGGCTTCCTTAACTAAGTAAAATCCTTTGTATTTTATTTTATGCATTTAAAAACATTAGATTAAGAAGGAACCCAGTCTTCAGCAGACCACCAAAGGAGTCCCTAGCACAAAAGGGATGCTCTTAAAGCACAGGTCTAAGAATAGCCCACAGGGAAGTGCAGAGAGAAGGAAAAAGCAAAAAAATAAATAAATAAAGACGGTTCCTGTGAAAGTATCCAGCTAACTGATTCCAGAGGCTAAGCAGGGGTAAACCATGTGTTAAATCCCAAGAGAAAAATAAATCTGGCCTAAAAGGATTCTAGGCTAAGAGACAGCACACTCTGCATCCTCCTCAATAGTAAAGTGAATTAGTTGTTAACAATGATCACTGATTCAGTATTTTAGTATGAGAAACACAACATTAAAATCCTATTAACCAAATGACGCCTGTATGAATGCATGTTTTTGCCTTTTAATCTATAATTGTGGTCCCACATTAGAATTTATAGGTACCATGTAAACTCCTCTCTTTAATAAACACATGGGTGGCTTTTACCATCCCATGAAGACACTGGATAATGGCTGCATGCCCCCTGTAACGAGATGAGTGCAGTTAAGACATGCCAAGCACACACCAGTGCACGAGAGCATCATAGCAACTCCTCTCAGATGGCTGGCAACTCGTGGAGAGAAAATCACACCTCCCGCAGAAAGGAGAATGATCGTTATAGCCTGCTCGATCATTTTAAAAAAGAGGAAGGATGGGAGTAAAACTCAAAATAACTAGATCCCTCTTAGCTCTAGGTTTCAATTTCAAAGTTATTTAACTGTTTCAACATGACCTTCTACTCTGAAAAGTACTCAATAGGTGATGACAACAATGAGCTTAATTAAACAAAGTAGAGCTTTTATCTATTTCTTTGGCCATGTTTCTTACTTTACCCTTTACCCACGGAACACTCAACTCCCCTGTGCACAGGACCCTGAACATGTCTTTTATCTCATGTACCACCCACAGCTGCAGGGATAGCACACAGAAATGGAAGCCCTCCAAAGACAGGGCATGGTGAAGGCTAGGAAGGGTCACAGAAAGAAAATGACCCTGAGCAAAGGCACAGCCCTATAGTCAGTTCAACATTTAAACCTCAAAGCTACAGGCCTCACATTTCATCCAAATTTCATCCAGCTGATAAATGTATTTAAAGCAGCAGTATACTTTATTTGGGTCCAATGACTTAATAATCTTTTACTTGATACTCAAAACAATTATTCAAAAATCTGAACATGTATCTCACTCAACCTTAAGCAATGAAATCTCAAATATAAACATTAAAAACTACTTTCTAATATCTAAGTTAGCCAGTATTATATTATTTCAAAAAAGGAGATGTTTTCTAAACTTTCATAACTAGTAACATTTCCACAGCATTCACCTGGAACTTCAATACTTCACTGCAATCACCATGCCCCCCCCCCCCCCCCCCCGCCTTACCAAAAGTTTCTTTTGCTAATTCAAGGTCTGATTCTTCCTGTAATTTCTTTAGCCGCAGTTTATCTGCTAATTGTTCTTCTGGTGTTAGCACTTTAGGTTCTTCAGGTTCTTCTAACTAAAATGAGACAGAAAGGAAGTTTTAAAACAGCTGGCTTAGGACGGACCAGGACATTTTTGTATTGTGTGCATTCTTTTTTTATAAACACATATAAATAATAGCAAACACTTATAAAGTGTTTATTATATTTCAGGCATCCTTTTAAACACTTTAGATATTTTTTTAAGATTTATTTGAGAGAGAGAGAGAACAAGCACGAGGCGGCAGAGGGAGAGAGAATCTCAAGCAGACTCCATGCTGAGCGCAGAGCCTGACATGGGGCTTAATCCCACGACCCTGAGATCACGACCTGAGCTGAAACCAAGAGTCAGATGCTTAAGCACCTGTGCCACCCAGACGCCCCAACACTTTAGATATTCTTATCCTGATTTTACATGAAAAAAAATCTGAGGCAAAAAGAGGTTAAACAATATGCCCATGGTAACAGAAGGTTAACATGGCTAGCAATGTGAGAGAACTGAGATTAGAACCCAAAAGACTGGGTTTTATTTCCAAAACAGCCTTTTTAAAAAATATGGAATTTAGACTACAGAAAAGGGAACGATTGCACTCTCATATTCTGCTGCTAAAGACCGTATTTTGAAACAACTTTTCTAGGGCAACTTGGAAATATGTATGAAGTCTTAAAATACTTTTATATGCTTTATACGGACTCAAATAATTCCACTTCTAGTTATCTTAAGAAACCAAAGATGCACACAAACATTTAGCCACAAGGATGTCCAATGGAGCATTACTTATAATTTCAAATACATTTAGAGACAACCCAAACGTTCAACGACAGAATGGTTAAATAAAGTATAGCACATCCATATGACAATACAAATGACCCCTGAATTACAAAGGCTTGAACTGCATGGGTCCACTTAGTCACAGATTATTTTTTTTTAAATAAATATAGTAATAGTAAATGCATTTTCTCTTTATGATTTTTTTAAAGACTTGAGAGAGAGAAGCAGCAGGAGGGACAGAGGGAGAGGGAGAGAGAATCTGAAGTACACTCAGCGCCCAGCGTGGAGCCCGACACGGGGCTCGATCTCATGACCCTGAGACCATGCCCTGAGGTGGAACCAAGAGGCCAGTCCGACACTTAACCGACTGCCCCATCCAGGCGCCCCCTCTTTATGATGTAATAACATTTTTCCCCCCTCTAGTTTATTTTATTGGAAGAATACAGTATATAATACATACAACTACAAAATTATGTGTTGACTATGTCAGCAGTAAGACTTCGGTCAACAGTAAGCTATCAGTAGTTAAGTTTTGGGGGAGTCAAAAGTTGTATGTGGATTTTCGACTGTGTAGGGAGTCAGCACCCCTAACCCTCCTATTGTTCAAAGGTCAACTATACTATGCAGACATAAAAAAGTGTTTGTTTTTTTTCCCCAAAGAATCATAAAAAGAATTTATCTTTGTATATTGTTACTACTATAAAAGTAACACATTATTGGGCGCCTGGGTGGCTCAGCTGGTTAAGTGTCTGCCTTCGGCTCAGGTGGGATCGAGTCCCGCGTCGGGCTCCCTGGTCAGTGGAGAGTCTGCTTCTCCTTCTCCCTCTGCCCCTCTCCCCTGCTCGTGTTCTCTCTCTCTCTCAAATATATGAATAAAATCTTTTAAAAAAAGGAGCACATTATCATTTATTAACAAATTTAAACACACACAATAGAAGTTGTCACTTATTTCCCAGTCCTATTCCTCTGAGATGCCAGTTAATGGTTTAGTGACTATCATTTCTTTAGACTGTGATATTTCCTACAACAAATGCATTTTACTATGAGGGAAAATCTGTGACAGTATTTACTGAAGTGGGAAGAAAAGTAGAGGGAGCTTGCGCCATCTGTGGTCATCCATGTCTGTGCAGTTTACAGATTCTGATTCAGAAGTCCACTTCTGTAATACACAGCATTTTGTTTCTCATGAAGAAGATGAAATAAGAAACATCATTATACCAAGTTAAAGAATTCTCAGAATATTTCTCAGGGAAATACCTTGACTCAACCGTCTTAGTAGATCTGGACATCATTAAGTATTTTCTGCATCAAAACTGCACATATCTTAACTCAATACTTGACCTAAGACAAACTAAGGTTTCTTTATGTTGGAGACTAATACCAAGATACAAAAAAGGAAGTATAAATTTTAACTTCAAAGACCAAGAAAGATCTAATCAAGATGGCTTCTTAGACTGAGTTATAAGATTCTATTGCTTGTTCTGATCATAGAAACACACATGTACATATACTTAGATACACAAATACAAGTTATTAAAAAAGTATCTAAAATGTTCGTGACTGGGGGAAGCAGGCACTCTCATACACTGTAGACAAATGCAAACTAGTACAACCCCATACAGAGGGCAATTTGTGAACATTTATCAAGACCACAAATATGATTTGCCCTTTGACTCAGCAGTCTCTCATTTGGGAATTTATCCTGCAAATGTGACTACACCCATCAGAAATGACACACACATATGGTTATTCATGGAAGCACTGTTCATCAAGTTTTAAAAGGACTGGGAGAAAAAAATCTAGCTGTCCCATCACTAGAAGACTGGTGAAATAAAATATGGTGCATCTAGGCAATCTGTTCTTATCAGTTTAAACCAAAAACTAATGAAAATGGTTTCTTATAGGGGGTGACAGGGAACAGGATGGAGAGGACAGAATAGGAATGGATGTCTGAGACTCTTCTGAGTGTACCATTTCACTATAGTTTTGACTTCTGAACATAATTTATGTTTAAAAAATAAAGTTAAATAAGAAAGAAAACCTTAAAAATGAAAACAAATGGAAACAAATGACCCTAAAATGTATATCAAAATACACAGGGAAAATAATACAAATGACTTTAGAACCCAGAATGTAATTCTACATCCTTAGTAGGATATATTCTAAGCCCAAAAAGAACTGCAAGGAAATCCTAAACTTGATTCAGTAGCTTTACATTGTTAGTATTACTGGTATTGTAGAAAAGCTATTAAAAATTATGTTAACATTGTTAGAAACCAGTATTTTAAGAATAAGAGAAAACATCAATATGAACTAATGCTTACACACATAACACATACACACATATACTCATGTACATTTATTTATTTCCTAGCTTCACCCAAAAAAAGGGTCTAAGGAGGCAAGGCCACCTCAGTAAGTACTACTAGCAACTAGATTTGGCCTCTAAATATCATTTCCAACTAAAAAGAACCATAAAGAAGTAGCTGATTCCAGGCTTAAAGAAGAGTTTACCAGGTGAACCCAACACTTCTTACTGTCAGAAAGCAAGGAAGTTTTCAAAGATTCTGTCAAAAAGATGAAGACTAAACAACTTAAAGGGTTTCCTACTGGCTAAAACTAGGACAATATGAGCATCAAAAAAATAATTACTGTATCTGAGTAAAACAATGATTTTATAAAAAACTCTAAATCCACAAATTTACTCAAAAAGAAACCCACAAAAATCCCTCATTTTTCACCATTTGAAGTTACTATTATACACCCTCCTTACTCTGAAAAATTGGTAATTAAAAGAAAACAATTAAGCTTTTACTCTTCCAGCACAAACCATATCCAAAGTAACCAAACAGCAAAGTTTCTTACTTTTTTCTTACTTTTTCCTTCTCGGGAAAAAAAAAAAGCCAGCCAGTAACAAATGGAAGAGAAATAACAGGATGAGAAAAATCACCATTCTGCAATCCCTAATAAAACTAGGCAACAATCATCACTAATACTAAACAAATGGGTGAGACGTTGACGTCAGACTGGATTACTTGCAAGGATATGTAATTTTGTAATAGAAGGATGTTACCGCCTTAACCGAGTGATCAATTTTAGCATCACTAATAATAGGACAGACATTATGTGACTCCTGGTGTGATGTGATGCAGTATGAAGCACATAGCATGACCTCTCAAGGACTCCAATTAAAAATGTTTAATCTGAATCCAATCAAACTGCCAAGTTACAGGAAATTGCGACTATAAGCAATCAGACAAATCAAGAAGGTGGGATGTTTTATAAGACAACTGGGCTCCTCTCTTCAATAAGTCAATGTCATTTTAAAGAGAGAAAGACACTCCAGAGACTTAGGGTATGTTAACAACCTAACGTAATGCAAGGTCCTTGTCTGAACAAACCATACATAAAAGACATTTTGGGACAATCAGAAAAATGCACATAAACCGAATACTAGAGGATGTTAAAAAATTACTGTTTATTAGGTATGTAATCATGTGAGAAAGAGCTTTGCTCTTTCAGAGATGCATACTGAAGTATTTAAAGATGAAATACATAATGTCTGTTATGTACTTGATTATATTTTAACAACAAAAAAAGAGATGAAGCAAATATGGCAGAATATTAGCAACTGTTACATATAGGTGACATATATAATTATTCACTTTCTCTGTTTTTATGTTTGAAATTTTTCTGAATGAAAAGCCAAGAAAAAAATTAAAAAGCTCTTTATGATCTGGTATGAAAAGATTAAATACATTACATGATACAGTAAATAAAGTACGGTGAAAACTATAAAAATAAAAAAACTTAAAAAAAGCAAGAAATAAGAATATACAGGAGTATCCAAATACATAAAGATACCTCAGTGATGTAAGAAACTGATACTCACTTAAGGGATAGAGGGAGAAAAACAGGATAAATAAATGAAGAGTTGGGAGTTCTTAATATTGTTTTGATTTTTTAATCATGTAAACATATTTTCTATTAAGAAAATTAATACAGTATTCCTGATCTTCCTCCAAATAATCAGGAACAAAAACACCTACATAGCACATGGCAGAGAAATGGTATTTTTTATATTTCACTCACTCAATATGTACACTGCAAATAAAGACTAATCACAACTAGAAAGAACTGCAGGCCCTGGCAAAAATCACTGACTGTGGTACTACACAATCATGACTGTTCCCGAATATGGAACCTTAAAAGGCATTCTAATACATAAAACTTCTGGGTTACCTTTTTGCAAAAACCACAAATTCAGTTTGGGGATTCACTTATCTGATAGCGTCCAAGAACAGTCTTTACGAAGCCTTTCAGATTGCTGTCTGTTAAGACATTGTACCACTACTGATGTGAGACTTCTGTATTGCAGGAAATGAATGGTACTTACCCTCTTTTTAATTTCTTCTTGCCTTTTCTTCTGTTGCCGTTCTTTCTCTTTTATCTTCTCTGCTATTTTTTTCTTTTCTGAAACTTTGACTTCTGAAAGAAATGTTTTAATCAGTTACCCTGAATATTTACCAGTTTATGGATGAGACAGACATGTAACACTTGTATATTCAAGAGACCAACTTCTCCCAGCTAGTTTCATATGGTGACTTACAGGCAAGTAAGAATGGAAAAGTTCTGGGACTCTCTGATCTGACCCCTAGACCCAAACACCTCCCTTCATATTTCCCCAGCACTTTCAGCAGGATTTAGAGCATTAAAATGAGGCCACACCCTCTACCCTCTCCTAACAGCAGCACTCAGAGAGCAGCAGGCAGTAATCCAATCGGATTATGATTTGAGGGGAGAGAAGAAATGGGAGAGAAGAATAAAGGGAGAATAGAAGGATGTTTGGGTTTCTAAACACCAATTTCAATTTTCAATTTTGTGAGCATTCCATCATGTGTCTTAACACAAACACTAATGCTCACCAAGATAGAAAACCAAAAATGAAGGAACCCCAGTGGCTCACCTGGTTTTACTTCTGCTTCCTCTTTTTTTTCATCATCATCATCATCCCAGTTATCCTAAAGAAAAGGACCTCTATTAATAATTCTCATGTTTACTTTTCCATGTGCACCTTATTATCAACTTTTCTAACTCCACAGAAACAGGTTTATGAGAATTTTTTTGGTATTGCATTAAAATTATAAATAAATATTGGGAGAACAGACATCACGATGTTGAGCTACCCTAGCCAAGGAAAAGATCTGTCTTTCCTTTGTTCAAGTTTATTTCTATATTTTTCAAGGAGTGTTTAAAAGTTCCTCTCTTAGGGGCACCTGGGTGGCTCAGTCAGTTGAGTGTCTGCCTTTGGCTTGGGTCATGATCCCAGGATCGAGCCCTGGGTCAGCAAGGCTCCCTATTTCTCCCCCCCGCAACCCATGCTCTCTCTCTCAAATAAATAAAATATTTTGTAAAAAAATAAATAAATAGGGGCGCCTGGGTGGCTCAGTTGGTTAAGCGACTGCTTTCGGCTCAGGTCATGATCCTGGAGTCCCGGGATCGAGTCCCACATCGGACTCCCTGCTCAGCAGGGAGTCTGCTTCTCCCTCTGATCCTCCCCCCTCTCATGCTCTCTCTGTCTCATTCTCTCTCTCAAATAAATAAATAAAATCTTTAAAAAAATAAATAAATAAAGTTTCTCTCTTAGAAGTTTTGTGAATTTCTCTTTAGGTACATACCTAAGAATTTCTGCGTTCCTACTGTAAATAGGGTTTTTTTCCTGTTATGTCCTCTAACTGGTTATTATTTGTGTATATAATTGGCTTTTATATGTTAATTTTATATCCTGCTACCTTATGTTTTAATTTTTTTTTAAAATCCATTTATCACTTTTCATTGATTCTCTAGAGTTTTCCAGGTATACTATCATATCATCTGCAAATGAAAACGGCTTTTTTTTTTACCAAATCTTTTTTTTTTTTTTAAAGACATTTATTTATCTGGAGAGAGAGCGAGCAGGGGGAGAGGGAGAGAGAGAGAATCTCAAGCAGACTCCCCACTGAGCTCGGAGCCTGAAGCCCCAGATTCCATGACCCGGAGATCATGACCTGACCTGTAACCAAGAGTCTGATGCTCAACCAACTGGGCCATCCAGGTGTCCTACTTCTTTACCATTTCTTAATGCCTCCACAACTGATTTATCCAATTGCTGGCTAAACCTCTAGTACACTGTGAATGGTAGCAGTGATAATGATGATTATTTTCTTCTCTTATGGAAATGCCTCTAGTGTTTCCCCATGAAGTATATGGAACCCACCATATTTATGCAGTAAAATATATCAGTCTTTTCTTTTCTTGCCTGTGGATTTCAAGTCAGCTTCTTCTAGAACATATACACTTCCATTGTTTTTTCATTTAGATGTCGGGTCCATGTGGAGTTTTTTCTCTTGTATGGTATGAAGTATGATCTAATTCTCTTTCCAAATGGTTACCCAGTTGTCACAGCATCGGTTATTAAAAAGTCCACCTGAGGCCAGTGATTTACCATATAGTAGATTTTCACAGGTACTTATTGGTCTATTTCTGCTTTCTATCCCATCCCACTATCTATTTTCTCTTCATGCACCAATACCATACTGCTTTTCTTACTTTAATTATAGTATGTTTTTACATAGGCCAGGGCTAGTCCCACCCTTACAGGCCTTCAGGTTTTTTAGTATTTTCCTGGCCATTCTTGCATGTTTGTTTTTCCATATTAACTTTTTATCAACTTGGCTAATTCTATAAAAAAGCTTTTCTGTTAACAAAATACAAGATAACCAAGCCAAAACTACTTCTCTTAAAGTAATTTGCAGCTCTTTTAAATAAAAAACTGAAAGGACTCTGTATTTCTTACTTTCCCAAATGCAATGGCTCAGTTATTTCAAGTAACATTCCATTCAACACAACCCTGTTAATGAATTAAATCCATATAATATTTAAACCCAGTATTTAAGAGCAGTCAAGAGCTGATCAATAGCTTCTTGAACCCACTCCCTAACTTGGGTAGAGCCCTTTAAGGTGGATCTATACTCTTGTCTTTTCTACATCTAACAGAGTCACTAAATATAAACTGATTATCAAACAATTTTCCAAAGGCTCCAAACATTTAGAATGTTTAAGTTTAATAGGGACAGACACAGCCTTGTATTTAGATAGGGCTTTAATCTATAGGTAGCCTGGCCATTGTCTCAGCAACTACCAGGCACACTATGATATGCCATTTGAAGCTGAACCACAGGATTGCAGATGCAAAGCAGGAGGCCCTGATACAACTGGAAGATGTAAAGGGTGACTAATGTGCCATGACACCAAGCTTTTGTTTTATAATAAGACAGGTCATAATCTGAATCAGTCTAGGTATTTAAACTAACCAAGCCTTGATTTTAATAAAAATCTCTAAGTCTACCAAAGAACTAAAAAATCCCGATTAAGGCTGCCATATGGTCTGCAAGCAGAGTAGAAAGAAATTTGTAAAAAAGTAAAATATTTTGGGACTCCTGGGTGGCTCAGTCAGTTAAGTGTCTGCCTTTGGCTCAGGTCATGATCCCAGGGTCCTGGGATGGAGTCCCACATTAGGCTCCTTGCTCAGCGGGGAGCCTGCTTCTCCCTCTGCCTGCCACTCCCCCTGCTTGTGTTCTCTCTCTTTCTGACAAATAAATAAAATCTCAAAAAAAAAAAAAAAAAAAAAAAAAAGGAAAGTATTTTTATAATCACCTTACCTTGGCCGTTTAACTCACAGTTCAAGGTTAACAGACTGAAAGCAAACCTACTAGTCACTGTTTGGACATCTAAGATACGAGAGTTAGAAATTAGAGAGCAAATGTTTGAATAATCTCACTGGTTTGCTTAAGTGCTTGTTGTCAATACACCATAGTACAAAAGGAACCCTATAGCTAAAAATAAAAATTAACCACCAGGAGTTTTTTGTTGTTGTTTTAATCTTCAAAGAACATAGAAAGCTGGGTCTGTGAGTGATATTCTGCTTAGGCGGTGCTTCTGACAGGAACACCTATTTGCTTACTTCAAAGGGATACATATTCACCACTCTCTATTAATAATAGTGATGATATGATGATGATGATAAAGCATTTACCAAGTGCTTACTTTGCACCAGGCACTGAGCAAAGGGCCTAACATGTAGTAACACAGTTAACCCTCACAAAAGTTCTACAAGTCAGGTGGTGTTAGCCCCATTTTATAGATAAGAATATTAAGGCCCTGAGATAGCTATCCCAAAATCTCAGTGAAATATAATGAACAACAAAAAGCCCCCCAAAAATGAAGGAAACAGTTCTAAATGGACCAAAGTTCCTTTAAAGTGTCATACTAAACATAACTTCTTACCTGAGCCCTGAAGTATACAATAACTATCTGAGAATTAGGTCTCTCCCCACCAAAATGTGTTCTTTCAATCAGTTCCGGAATGAGTTCCACTGGAATTGTAGGAAAGCTCATCAAAGAGAAGGGTATGGCACACAGTATTATGCCCAGCTACAATTCTATCAATTTCCTACCTCAAATTGCCTGTGATGATTTTCTACTAAATTTAAGAAAACAGTCCAGCAGCCTCTGGTACGAGGAAGCCAAGAGGGGAGAAGAATGACTAAAAATGAGCAGCTCCATCCCAGTACATCCAAAATGGAGAAACAGATACATCAGAGGAGCATTTCTCAGTTCCCTTTCCCAGTAAAACATCACCCCAACCCATATCACTGCTCCCTCAGTATCTCATTTATACCAACTCTATGTACCACCTCTATCCCTGTTCCTGGTTTCCCCATCAAAGCATAAACTTTATTCCAGACCTTCAAGTTAAACTGTCCCATCAGTATAGACATAATGAGGCTACCTAGAATTCCACCGCAGAATGGATTTTAGAAGCAAAAGCAGTGGTTCCTATCAACCAGTCCTGGGAACAGCTATGGAACCTGCTCCCGCGTTCATAAAAGAACCATGAAAGGCAAGCCCTGCCTGTCACCCTCACCCCAGAGTGCTCAAAACAAATCTGCCCTGAAGTTTCTACCACACTGGGGACAAGTCCCTAAAGAAGGGAGCATAGTGATGTTAACAAAGAGACTAGTCACCCTTCCAAATAGTTGTAATCCCAAAAGCAGGTCAGGTAGTTTTCTCCAAGAACTTAAAGTTTTTGTTTCCTTAGTTATAAAATTTGCAAGTGCCTAAGTACATGTAAAGTAGAATGTCAAAATCTGCCCAATTTTTCTATAAACACTAGGATTTTATAAATGCTGACAATAACTTCTGATAAAATTCAAAAAAGGTTCTTAAAGAAACAACTAAAACACATTTAAATAGCGAGTAAATCTGTAATTTAGTAAGCTCTAAATGGTTATTTGGTTCCAGAGAATACCTATCAATAACCAAGTAAATTCCTTACTCAATTATTTTTGGTAGGTAATAAATCTGCTAACTATAATATTCAATTTATCTTCAAAAGAACACCTAGCTTGCTCTTGTAAAATGGCTAGCTTCCTTAAAACAGAGGCAGTTTATAAACTACTTGCTTATCTATACTCTTCTACAATACACACCCAATATCATTTGAGCCATTTTTCTGAAAAAGATGGCTGCTTTTCAAGTTTAAAACCTGCTTCCCAATTGAACATGACTGAGAACTGAAAACAAAACAAAAATTTTAAATCCTGCTTTTTTAAAATTTCTAATAATATAGCCAGTAGTTGGCTAATCTGCCATTTTTATAATGTACAACTACAGAATGTCACATGCAATAAGAGAACACATTTAGGGCTGAAAATGCTTTCCAACTTAAGCAAGATATATTTATAGATCATCAAATAGAATAGCTTCAAAGGAGGATAAAATTCTTCTGCCCCATAGCAAGAGTCCATTAATTAACATATACTCCTCCTTTACTTTTAAGTAGTTTGGTTTAGATAAAGAATAACCTTTTGCAGGAAAAGAGCCTTTTACTGATGTTCTGTAAGCTGTACTGACCTGCTCTGAGAGGCCTCAGAACTCTGTAACAGGCTTCTGGCAAGACTAGACTTCCCAGCAAAGTTCAGTTTTTAAAAGAAGCCCAAATGTTCTTCCATCATCTCAGGACTAGCCTGGCTTCTGGAAGCCAAGGTACCTGTCTCAATAAATTCTACTTCATTTAATTCAATTCATTAAGTTTTTAACATCCTACTATGTATTATGGCTCAGCACTCAGTTGAATTCCATCTCAATGCCTACCTGGTCTCATATTTAGAACTGTCATTAATCAATTCTACTTTAAATGCTTGGCTAAAGCAAGATCAAGATACTGAATACTAAACAAATGGCTTATTTATTTTCAGTCATCCAGCATGACAAACACATTAGGTAAATATTTTTCAGTAACAAACATGCTTTCTAACTAAAGACTTACTAAGTTTATAAAAACTATCAGGGAACTGAAATGATATAATTGAGATTTTCCTGAAAATAATCTGATGAGGGGAGAACAGTAAGTGGAGATACAGAAAAAAATAAGATTTCTCATCGGTTTATTAAACTTCTCTTTACCTCTGTTTATATCTGGAATTTTTCATAAGAAGTTACACACACACTTCAAGATACCATTTCCTGGCAAAATGCCCAATTTCTGAGTATTTTCCAATAATCTCCCATTTCTCTGAAGTAGAGATCCCCTTCTTCAGAGTGCTATTTCCAATGTTTGAAAAATGTCCTTATTCTGGTAGATTAAACTATTAAGCCAGACAGGATCCTAACAGATGGCTGAATGGGTAGGATGAGACAGGCAGTTTTCAACTAAGTTCATTCTCAGATCTTTCTTAAAAATTCTATAAAAACATTACAGGAGCAAATGCCAGAGACGTCTGAACACAGCCAGGAGAGGTTTCCTCAAAACAATTCTACATACCTTGAATAAATCCAGCTTTTAATCTGTTCTATACTGAAATGCTAGGAGACTAAAGTTGTATTGACCCTGCTTGCAAAGGATAGGTACTCACTGCCTTCTTAGTCAACACAACCTGCACATCACTTCAGCAATGGGGAAGGAGTCCAGTGATACATGCTAAGTGAACAATTCCTCCCACTACCTCTGAATAACATCAGGACAGTAAGAAAGGTAAAATAACAAATGTGACAGGAGAGTATGCTTCCTAGTTCTCATCTTTTTTTTAAAGGACTTTAATTTTAAGTAATCTCTACACCCAACATGGGGCTCGAACTTACAACCCTGAGATAGAGTCGCATGTTCTGCCGACTAAGCCAGCCAGGGGCCCCTAGCTGTCATCTTTTTAACTGGGAAGAAGCATAGGCTTCTCTCCTCATGAATATTAACAATTCTATGGTTTCACCTAAATCCATTTCTGCCACTACCAGACACCTACTTGAAAAGTCAAGGGCAACAAAATGCTGTAATGTCTACTGAAAGACAGTAAACTACTGAAGCAAATTACTGTAACAAAGACCTCAGTTTTCATTTCTCAGGACATTACAAATGACATTAAATCTATATTCTTAAAGATTAAACACTAGATGATGACATAAACTGAAGAACTTATTCTGTTTCTGCATATCTTACCTTTGAAGACTTTTAAAAAATTTGTATGTTGTACTACTTAAAGGTGATGATTATTTGATCTCATGAAGACTAAGCCTTGTTTTCGCATCCTTACCAAAAGATTAAGTACTAAAACATTAGAATTCAGAAATTTGGTATTACTTGCTACCATCCAAAGTGACAAAATTCAACTCTAGATTGGTAAACTCTGAGCAAGCAAAAACTTGCTATCTTGATAACCAAGATCATCCCATTCAAAACCCAAAATTCACAGTAAATAGCCACTGTGGAGAGAACTTACTCTGGAGCTTAGGAAATCACAAAATGTGGCACAAAATAAACCCTAGATACTAGATCTAACCAGTATATTTTCCTTTAGCCAGAAAAATTAAGACTACATCTTGAAGTAAGAGAGTATTAACATTTATTGAGTGCCTCCCAAGTGCTAGGCAACTCTGCATAATGCTAAGACATATTAAATCACTTAAAGTGCAAAACAGGGGGGCCTGGGTGGCTGAGTTGGTGTAGGACTCAATTTCGGCTCAGGTCATGTCAGGCTCATGAGATCAAGCCCCACCTTAGGCTCCACACTAGGCGTGGAGCCTGCTTAATATTTTCTCTCTCCCTTCCCACCATAAATGAATGAATGAATGAATGAATAAATAAATAAATAAATAAAGCAAACAACCCCCTGAAGTTATCTCCTATAATGAAAATATAGATTGAGAAACTAAAAGGAAAGATTAAAAAACGTGTTTATGACCACAAATACAGAAAATGACAAGCCAGTAATATACATCCATGTCTGATTCCAAAGCCTAGGAATCAAACTATTCCTTGAATACCATAACTTGGGAATCTTGAAGAAATTCAAAAGAAATAAACCAACATTTCAACTTAGGAAATAAAATGGACAAGTTTAGTTTTTCTTCAAGATCAACTTCAATGTTTATGTAAAAGAAACAAGATATTTGCATAAAAGAAAGAATCTGCACTGAAAGAGTGAGTGGACAAGATGACCTTTATGGTCTCTTACAACCTGTAAATCTTAGTTCCAAGTGGTCAGAATTATATTTATCAGGATTGACACCCTTTAGATCCAATAATCTCAGGCATGCTACTTCATGGTATCACTTCAGACTGCTCCATTCAGACTTCATTTTCTGGTACTTCTTTTCTGATTTCTCTAATCTTTTCTTCTCATTAGCTAAATTATTCCCAATTTTCAGAACAGATGTCCTAACGGCTGCATCTGATAAGGAGAAAGTGAAAGGACAAATTTGAAGGCTCAAAACAGAAAGTCCACTACAATGTAGGGAGGTAACTAATATCTTGCAATGAGACTGATAGACAATCCATTCCCATGTCTCTACAACATGTAAATGGAGCATCTAAGTATCTTCACAAGAGTACTACTC
The DNA here is from genome assembly GCF_964656455.1 of Halichoerus grypus. NCBI lineage: Eukaryota > Metazoa > Chordata > Mammalia > Carnivora > Phocidae > Halichoerus > Halichoerus grypus. Next base: position 67,443,789 of record NC_135719.1, read on the forward strand.
ATTTATTAATTCCAATGTGTGCAAAGCTCATATTATTCCTGAACCTCAAGCTGTTCCATAAATTGGACATCCACCTCATCAGACTCAGGAGAAAAAGGTAAAATCCAAACAAAAGTAGTATTAAGTTCAGTGTTATCTAGCTTAAATTTTTTCAACCCAAGCAGAAGGACTTAATAGGGTTCCCAATATGTGTTGAAGGGTAGAAGTTAGGAAAGTAAAACATCCACTAAGCGAATCAAAACCAAGAGAAACCATTTTCTCAATTCATACAAAACTTTATCTGCACAAATATAAAAAGATTTTGAGAGTTCTGTTAATAAGAACCTTAACATTCTGGGCTTGAAAGGTTTGTTAGCTACTTAAAACAAAAACAAAACAATGAACGCACTAGTCATACTGTCATCTGAAGCCATTTGATGAGTCCCCAGGAGTCTTCAAAAAACAAACGACGAAGGAGAAAAACACTGGCCCCTCGTCTATTCCAACCAATATTTCCTTTGGTGTCGTTCGTATGTAGACAAATAACTCATTCTGTCAACTGTCCGTTTTCCAGGTCGCTGTGCGGACTACCGTAGGTTTCTGACCACTAGCCGCTGACTATCTTAGTACTCGGTTCATCCTTTTACCACAGGGTGGGGGAGGGAAGCCTAAAGTTATTTCACTTTACTGCATCTATTTGTCTTGTGTTTAAAAAAAAAAACAACACTGAAATTAAACCACAGTATTTCATCTAACTGCTCGAACAAACTCTACAAATGAGCCTTCGGAAACATAAATGAGTTACCCTTTGGAGGCCTGAGCTCAAAAAGGCAGGTGGGTTGCATGACTTTCCAAAAGGGAAAAACCATGGGGCTCAATCCCCAACTTCCGAGATCCTTCTGGCGAGCGGCTCCAGACCGCGAAGTCTGCACGTGGGCCGGGCCCCGCCGCTGCTGTCACCTCCCGTCGCCAGTTGGCGGGTGGGATCCTGGCCTGGGCGCAGACCCTTAAAGAAGGGCTGAGGCCGGGGCCGCCTCCGCCCCCGCCAAGGAAGTCCAAAAGGCCACGCTGCTCGACTCCGGCCCATATGGCCGGCCAGCAGAGGAGAGAAGGGCACCAGGGAGCCCTACGCTCGCGTCTGGACTCATAGCCCGCAGGCCCGGGCGGCGCCTCTGGGCCCAGAGTCCACCCGCCCGCCCGTTGGCGGGCATCCCCGCCCGCGACAGCGCCAGTCCGCTCCCGCGCTGCCCGGAGCCCCGGCCCGCACCCACCTTGACGTCCTCGTCCTCGTCCTCGCCTTCCCAGCGGTCCCCGCCGGCGGTGCCGCCGCCCCCCACCTTCCGCACCGGGTCTTCCACGGAGAACGTGTCCGCGTCTACGGAAGAGAGCGAGCCGCGTTAGTACCTGCTTCGGCTTGAGGCCAGCGCTGGCCCAGTCCCTGCCCCCGTAACTTCTCCTCACCCCAGGAATCAGAGTCCCCCGCCGCTGCCGCTGCCGCCGCCATCTCGAACCGGGTGTGAGCGTGAGTGAGGGGAGAGCTAGCGAGGAGTTAGCGCGGCGGAGGTGAGTCACTGGCTTTGCTCTCGTTGGCCGGCGCGGGGCAGGCTGGGACCGTGGCTGACTGTACGCCGCGGCCCAGGCCCCGCCCTCTCTGGCGGCGGCGGCAGGGCGACGCGCGCGCGCAGGCGAGAAGGGGGCGTGGAATGCGGCCGCCGGCGCGGGAGTTGGGCGGGAGGGTGAGACCCAAGTGTACAGTACTCGTCGGTGTGGAGGTAGTGGTCCTGAAGGCAGTGGGGCGGGAAGGGAGGAAGCGGCTAGGAGACGGCTGCTCCGGCCTGGGCTCCGGGGAGGAAACGTAAGTGCGAGGAAGTTAGAAGGGCGGTCCCTTGCCAGGCGCTTGGCCCTCGCCTGTCCTCGCCAGCCCTCCCCTGCCAACCCCAGCCCCGCCCCGACCGGTCGGGGGCACCCTCCCTCTGTTCACTTTGGTCGGCGCCCGGGGTTGTTGGCGGATACCAAGGAGACCCCTAAGCTTTCCAAGCTGCGCTCTGAAGCGGGCTGTGAGCGCCAGGCCCGCCAGTGGGGGCGGTGGACCGACGGCCCCGACCCTCGGAGGGAGCGTCGCGCGCTGGCGGAGGGGAGCTCCCTCTGGAAGCCAGCCCGGCGCCCGGGAAGGAGCGAGTGGACGGGGCCGCGTTCTTGGCCGCCTTCCCAGCCTGGGTGCTCGAATTCAGCTTTTGGCACGATTGCCTCGAGTTAGTCACGAAGGGATCGAAGAGAGCCCCAGAACTCGAGGATTTTCCCTTCCCGTGAGCCCCTTGAGGCCAGGACATGATTCTTTCGCAGAATAATTTCGGAACTCAGTCTGCGGTAGGCCTAATCTCTAGCCTTGTCCTCAAGGAGCGCACAATCGAGTAGCAAAGATAGACATGTAAACAAAATTTCGACACAGTGTGATGACTGCAACAAAAAGAAGCATTATGAGGTTAAATGTAAAAAGGTAATAACTTTAACGGCAGGGGGAGCGGGGGGTGGGGTGGGGAATGCATGAAAGGCTTCCTGGGGTAAGTGCTGAGGTATCTGGAGTTTTAAAGACCACGTGAAATTTGCTCAAGTGCATTTCCGGTGGAAGGAATGCTTGTGGACCCAGACCTGACTGGCACAATCGGAGATAAGCTGAATAGGTAAACTGATCATAATAAAAGGTTTAAGATGGGCTAAACTGCACTCTGCCCTTTGGGCCACTGGGCTCCACTGCAGGGTATTAAGAGGGGAGCAGTTTCAGATATTTTTACTTATCTGCTTTTGTTGTTAATTTATTTTCGAATATGTAATACACGTACTTGGTATATAAAAGAGTATATACAATGATCAGCCATTCAATTCTTTCTAGGAGCAACGGTTCTCTGCTTCTTGTGTATCCTTTCAGGGAGTCTAAAATACACATTTTTTAATTTTTATTTTATTTATTTTTTTATTTATTTGAGAGAGAGAGAATGAGAGACAGAGAGCATGAGAGGGAGGAGGGTCAGAGGGAGAAGCAGACTCCCTGCCGAGCAGGGAGCCCGATGCGGGACTCGATCCTGGGACTCCAGGATCATGACCTGAGCCGAAGGCAGTCGCTTAACCAACTGAGCCACCCAGGCGCCCCAAAAATACACATTTTTTTAAAAAAGTTTATTTATTTATTTATTTACTTACTTACTTAAGCAATCTCTACACCGAGGGTGGGGCTCCAACTCAGGACCCAGAAACCAAGAGTCGCAGGCTCTTCTGACTTAGGCAGCCCGGTGCTCCTACACAAACACCTTTTATAAACATGGTCTTTCGAGAAGTTTTCTACAGCCCAGTTACTCATAGTTTATTCTTGATCTACAGCAGTACTTGGGGAGCTTGTTGGAAATGCGGAATCTCAGGCCCCATCCCAGACCTGCTGAATCGGAATCTGCCCTTTAGCAAGATCCTCAGATGACTGCCTGTTAAAGTGTGAGAGGCAATGATACACAGTCATCCGTTATAAAGATAGATAAGAAGTAGGCAAGCAGAAGGCAGGGAAGCCTGGAATGCAAGGTCCCTAGGACACTATCTTTTATTCACATTTGTATCTCCAGCATTTGGCACAGTATCTAATACCATAAAGCAAATATTTTATGAGTTAATTAAAGGAGAACACAAGCCTAAAGTAAAGCAGTGGTAACAGGAAAGAACTAACCTGAGAAATATTTAAGGGTTAAAACAATTCATTGACTGTGATGGTTAATTTTATGTGTCAACTTGGCTAGACCATGATAACCATTTTTTGGTCAAACACTAGTTGTTGCTGTGAATATGCTTATTGTATGTGATTAACATTTAAATCAGTAAGCTCTGAGTAAAGCAGATTATCCTCCAAAATTTGGATGGGTCTTATCCAATCAGGTGAAGGCCTTAAAAAACCCACACTGAGGAAAAAGGAATTCTGCTTCCAGACTGCCTTTGGCCTCTGCAGCAGCAGCTCTTGCCCGAGTCTCCAGCCTGCTGGCCTGCTCTGCAGATTTCAGAATTGCCAGCTTCTACAATATGTGAATCAGTTCCTTAAAATCTTTCTCTCTCTCTCTCCTTTTCTCTCTCTCCCTTTCTCCACACACACACACATGCTATTGGTTCTGTTTCTCTGGATAACCCCAACTAATACAGTGACTGATTGGATGTGGGGGGGAAGGGGATGATGGCAGAAGTAGAGGATGATCCTTTTGGAGATTGAATGAGTGGTGGTGACACCAATCTATGGGTGCTGAAATAAAAAACCTTAGAGCTATCTTTGCTTTCTCTCACCCCCTAAATTCAGTCACCAAGTTTGGTGATTTACTTTCACTATTAATCTTGAATCCATTTACCCCCATATCTCTTGCTACCACCTTCGTCCAAGCTTTCTCTAGGCCTTTCTATGATGACCTCCCAATTGGTTTTCCTTCTCACCCACTTGCCCCTCCACAATCCATTCACTATACACCAGGCAGTATGCTTATTTAAAAATGTAAATCAGATCGTGACACCCCTTTCATCCATTTGAAAACCATTCAGTGGCTTGTTATTTTTAAATTCCAACTCCTTAACACAGCATACAAGGTCCTGTATTGTTAGACTCCTACCTCCCATCAATCCCCTATGTTACTCTCTCTCATTAACTTCATTGCTACTAGCCATGTAAGGCTACTAAGCCCTTTCCTATTTTGGGACTTTGTACTTGCTATTCTTTCTGCCTACAATGTTCTTTCCACACTTCTTTGCATGGGTGGTTTTTCTTTCAAATCAAAGTTCAAATGTTACCTTTGCAGAAAGCTCTTCCCTGATCTCCTGCAAGAAGCCTCCCCCAGTTACTCTATCTCATCACTCTGTTTTTGTCATAACATTTATCACAATCTCTAATGACCCTGTTTACATATTTAATGTCTCTTTGGAGTACAGGGACTTTGTGTTCTTTACTACTGTATTCCCAGTGCCTGGCATATAGTACGTGGTCAATAAATGTCTTCGAAAATGACTGAATGGTGCCTTATCGTAATAAGGAATAAAGATAAATTAACTTTTGGCCACATAGATCTTGACATTCTTGTGGGACATCCAAATGGAAATGTCTAGTACGTATTTGGAACCACAGAGGTCTGGGTTATAGATAGATAATTAGGAGTCATCTGATTACGGTGGTGAATGGAATCATGAAGGACATCAACATTTAAGGAGCAACCAGAGAAAAAAGGTATAGAAAGGATAGTGGGTTTAAAAAAAAAAGTAGCCTTCCAGTTCTATCAGTTTTTTGTTGTTTTGTTTGTAAAAAAAAAATTAATTTTAAAACACTGTGGAATATTTGAAATAAATATATTTGAAAATTCATTTTTGGAAGTCAGGAGACCTGGGTTTTAGTCATTCAAATATCAAGATTATATTGAACTGAACATTGGACACTTCCACTGAGGACTGGAGAAAGCTCACAATGATTCCTCCTTTTCTGGAAATTGTCCTGGTACACAAGAGTAGGTAGGCTCCCAAAAGCTGTGTTTGCTTTCGTAGCTGATTTAGGAAGGGCATAGCTGGTTTGGGAAGGTCAAAAGCAAATTAACTGAAGCTAATGAAGCTTTAGCTTCAGGGCCTCTAGTTGCATGGACCCCTTCCACTCTTCAAAGAAAGCCCTCCAAATTGTATATGCTTCAAACTCTATAAAATCTGGAACTGCCTTTAGGTGGGATATAAGTAACCCAGTGGAACTATCAATTCTTTGTAGCTAGTCTCCAAAGATGCCCCTTCAATGAATAGTACTCAAGCCCTTATGCAGTCTCTTCCCCTTGAGCCTGGGCTAGCCCAGTGATTCATTTTTAACCAGTAGAATAGGGCAGATGTGACATGGAATGCTAGGCCATAACAAGCCTTATAGCTTCCACCTGCATCTTTTGGAATGCTCACTCTGGTGGAAGCCAGCAGCCACGTAAGAAGTCTTACTACTCTAAGACCACTGTGCTGTTTCAAGCTAACTATATGGAGAGGTTGTTTAGGGAAAGAGCCAGACATGGGAGTGAAGAAGCCATTTTGGACATCCAGCCTAGTTGAGGCTTCAGATGATTCCATCCCAAACGTTTGAATGCAACTGCAGAAGACCTAGAGCAAAAGTTGCTCAACTGAGCCCCATCAACCTACAGATGAGTAAGGGAGAAGTTATCTTAAGCCTCTTAACTTTTGAGGTGAATTGTATGCAGTGATAACAGAAAGATTCTCTTTCCCAGGACTTTAGAATTTGGTGACTGATGACAGCACCCTGAAGGGAAGACCACAAACTCCTGATGAAGTGATGATTTTCCAGGCCACCTTACCTCCTTCTGCCTACCCTTGAGGTCCAGTTGTCCAGCTCTTCTTTAAATGTCATGAGGTACCCCAGCATCTTTCCAGTACATTTCATTCTTGGTCTCAGCAAAAATTTTAACAAATTTAGTAGTAGTAGTAGTAGTCTAATTACAGATAACGAATCTTTAGAGGCTAAGCTCTGCTATAAAGTCAGTGTTTGGCACATAGTAGGCACTTAGTAACTGTTGAATGACTGCATGAATAAATTTCTGTGCAGAACTGTTTTTTTTTTAAGATTTTATTTATTCATCGTATTAACTTGCCTGAAGATGTTCTAAGACAATGTATCTTAAAATGAACAAAAAAAATGTTAACAGAAGGTGAAACATAGGGAAGGTAAGACCAAAAAACAAGATTTTGAGTCTCTAGAGAAAAGGATAACTGAGGGACGCCTGGGTGGCTCAGTCGTTTAAGCATCTGCCTTCGGCTCAGGTCATGATCCCAGGGTCCTGGGATCAAACCCCGTATCAGGCTCCCTGCTTAGCGGGAAGCCTGCTTCTCTCTCTTCCTCTGCTGCTCTCCCTGCTTGTGCTCCCTCTCTCAAATAAATAAAATCTTAAAAAAAAAAAAAGGTAAGCTGACCTACAGACTTTTGACAGATACCTAGTAGAGATGAGAGGTGTCCTGTTGAATTGATATTAGCCATTATGATTCATTTTCAGTAGCCTTTCTTTCTTGCTCCACCCGTACCAAGCAGACATCTGATTGTAATTTAGTTTCATAGGGAGAAAACTTGCCAGTGAATGAAGAAAATTGAATCTGGCTTAAAAACTAGTGTGTTGTGAGTTTAATTGGTGTGAAGCAATTCTCCTGAATCTCATCAGCTCTGGGTTGAACTGAATAAATCAATTTTCTGGACTTATAAATAGAAGTCCAAACTTTGAAGTGTGAGCGCATTCATTGATTTATTCAACAGATAATTATTGAGTGCTTACCCCGTACCAAGTACTGTTCTAGCTTCTGGGGATATTAACTTGAAGGTATTAATCTACATGCAATTGAAAATGGGTTTTGGGGGTTGGAGATGGTATGGAAAAATACATGGGCTATAGGTATGCAGCACTGATAATTTTTTTTTTTAAAGATTTTATTTATTTACACAGTGAGAGAGGGAACACAAGCAGGGGAGAGTGGGAGAGGGAGAAGCAGACTCCCCGCTGAGCAGGGAGCCCGATGTGGGGCTCGATCCCAGGACCCTGGGATCATGACCTGAGCCGAAGGCAGATGCTTAAATGACTGAGCCACCCAGGCGCCCCAGCACTGATAAATTTTTTAAGCGGAAATTGAGAATTTATTCACAGTGTTGTCCATGCTGCTTTTTGAAATGAGGAAGCAGGGAAATAATTGTCTAGAATTATGTGCTAGAAAGTCCATTCAGTCCTTAAAATGAATCTGTGATTCACATGTTAAGTCTCTAGGGGAGCCCTATAATCACACATAACAGTATTATTTTACAGATGACCAGAGTAATTGATCAGTGTTGGTTTAACAAATTAATATTAAAACCTCTGCCTGCAAGAACTTCATCATTAAAACTGTAAGGTAGTAAATGACAGCAGAAATGAAGCAGAGCTGCCAATGGCTTCTTTTTAAATGAAGTCCCTTAAGTACCAGACTCAAAATCTCAGAGATTAAATGAATTAAGGCTGAAGAGGTTTTGATTGCAAATAGGACCAAGTTAAGACTATATAAAGTACCAAAATCACTGAGTCATTACATATGTGAAAAGATTGGATTTATATTTGATATAGAAACAACTAGGGGCGCCTGGGTGGCTCAGTTGTTAAGCATCTGCCTTCGGCTCAGGTCATGATCCCAGAGTCCTGGGATCCAGCCCCGCATTGGGCTCCCTGCTCCGAGGGGAGTCTGCTTCTCCCTCTCCCGCTCCCCCTGCTTGTATTCCCTCTCTCGCTGTGTATCTGTCAAATAAATAAAATCTAAAAAAAAAAAAAAAAAAAGAAACAACTAATTGGGGGCACCTGGGTGGCTCAGTTGGTTAAGTGTCCGACTCTTGATCTCAGCTAAGGTCTTGATCTCAGGGTGGTGAGTTCAAGCCTCACATTGGGCTCCACGCTAGACATGGAGTCTACATTAAAACAAAACAAAAAACCTAATTGAAAGACTTTTTCCTTTTAGCCCTCCCCAGCCCTCCCAAAAAAGCCTACCCAAGAATTTTATGACATGAAATGACAGCATCTCTGTTCAACTCCTATACATTTTCCCTTACTTACTTTTATATGGTACCACAAAATCCTAGAGTACCTTCCTATTCCTGTCAGTAAACTGGACGAGCCATACTCTTCCTAGGACTTTAGCAATCTCCTGGCCTCCCATTGTCCAACTCTTCCTAGGACTTTACCAATCTCCTGGCCTCACATTGTCCATTACAAGGGTAGCACCCAGTGCATTAACCATTTATTGTCTTAGAGGAAGAGAATATGTTGTGTGAATTAGGTCAACTTCTATGTAACTCTTAACTAGTTTCCCACCCACCCACTCTATTCCCTATGTCAGCCAAAGTGATCTTTTCAAGACAAATCTGATCACACACTCCGTTGCTTGATTTTACGTCCCCTCCTCCCACAACCAAGCCTGGCTTTACATTTTCAGTAAATGTTCTACAGATCTCAACTTAATGCTTTTTCAGCCAACCCAAGCCTGGCTCCACACTAGATTGTGTAACTGGCATTCTCAAAGCCATTCTTCTCCTTTGTGACCCTTTTCCCAACATTATTGTCAATCTTCCCTACTAGACTTGTAAGCTTGAGGGCAGTGTCAGGTTTCCTTTTTTCTGCCATTCGTAGAGCCTGGAATAGTGGCTAACACACAGTAAGGCGGTGTTTTACTGTCATTAGGAAGGCTGCTTATACTTTCAACAAATATTGCCATATATAGAATATAACATTAAAGCTCATTATGTGGTAGCTACTAAAACTCTATCTAGTTCATTTGGTTCATCCACTAAGATGAATTCATTTCATTTATATTAGCCTGCTACCCCAACTACTCACCAGATCTCTCAAGCCATTCAGTACTGTTTTCTCATCACCCACTTTTTCCTTAACACTCAGCATATTTTCATCAAATATATTTTCATAGGTGACCTCTCCATTATTACTTCCTGTCTTCATTTGAATGTACCCTACTGCCCATGTTTTCCTTAAAAAAAAAAAAGACCTGTGGTATTACAATTCCATGATTTTCCACTGCCCTTTCCTGCCCCTTCTAGCTTCAGACATCTCCCCCAGACACTGTGCATATGTATCTCCTGCATATCCTCAAGAGAACGAGCTGCTTGAACATTTCCATTGTGGTAGTTATTTGTACATTGCCTTACAGTTTATGTCTTGACATGTCTCATCTTTGTAATTCTGAAAGGTAGATCTTGGTGCACCCTTTGCAGAGAACAAATCAAGGCTCAGAAAACTTTGTCTAGTAGTTAATGAATACTTACGGATTTGGATTCAGATTCTTTGACTCTGAACGACCCTTTTATTAACCAAACTCCCAAGTCAGCTATTCACCTGAAGTCATTTATTTCTAAAGGCTACAGTAGGGGTACTGCAGGGACTCTCAAATGTGTATGTATGCTGAACTCCATGGGAGCTTAGGGAAAATAGTCATCAAATACCCCATCACAGCCAGGGGCTGAGGAAAATGAAGAGATGCTGTCCAAAGGATAGACATCCAGTTGTATGAGGATCTGATGTTTTGGGGACCTAGTTTACAGCACAGTGACTGTAGTTAACAGTGTGGTAAATGTGTACTTGAAAGTTGCTATCAGAGTAGACTTTAAATGTTCTCATCTCACCCTAACAAAAATGGTAATTAGGTGAAGGATGTGTCAACTAACCTTATTGTGGTAAACATTTCACAATATATGTATCAAGTCATCACAGTGTATACCTTAAACTTACACAATATCAACTTTACTCAATAAAGATGGAAAAAAAAAAGTCTCACCACAGAGATTGGGGTGGAACCAGAGTGCTATTTTGTAGTTATGCTGGTTCATGTTATTTTGCCCATTATATCAAGTATAAATTCCTCCATTTTAGCTTCACCGTAATCTGGTTCTTTGTCATCATTATCTCCTTTTTAAAATTCACCCCTTTATTCAGATTTTATTCTACTTCCTCAAACAGTAGTTCCAGAAATTGTGATTCCTCCTGTCTGTAACCTACTCTGTGTACCTTACCTGTATGTCCTGAAGATACATATCAAAGAGGAAAGTAATGTGAAAAAAATCGTGTAACAAAAAAAGCACTATGCAAATATAAGCTGTCAGATATTGATTCTAATGGCTGATAAAATATCGTCAAAGAAAAGTGCTTCCATAAAAGTTTTATTTATCCCCACAACAACCCTGTGAGGTAGGGTGATCAGGGCATTTGAAGATGAGAAAACTAAGTCTACATTACTTGTTCACGGCTATACTGCATAGTAAATATGTAGAAATTAAACTGAGATTTTTAAATATCCATGACTTTTATATTGATTCACATGGAAAAAGGCAGAGAGAATATTAACTCCCCCCTACCTTAATGCCAAAAGGACACTGCCTTGAAAAATCCCATTTCAAAAGATGAAAGTAGTATTTCATTGCTTATTTCTACAAAGATTTATAAAATAAAAAAATAGTGAAATATTTTACAGTTAATATATATAATGGTCTCATTCAGGGATGTCCTTCAGCTGTATATATATGATCAACTATTTCCAAGTGCTAGAAATGCAAACTCTTAAAAAGTATGAGACAAGAATGATAATGAGCAGTAGCCTGAATCTTCTTTATTATTCCTCCATGTATCTTGAGTAAGTTCTGTGAAATCTGGTCCCAGTTTGAAAAAAAAACAAACACCAACAAAAAACTACCACAGAGACGTCTGGTAAACTTTTATTTAGTTGCCTACTCTCAAACCACTGTCACATTATTTAAAACAGTGATTTCCCAAAGCTGGTTATTAGAATCACTTGGAGAGCTTTTTAAAAAACACAGAACTCTCAGGCCCCACTCTAGATCCATTGAGACAATTCTGTAGGGGCTAGGCCTCAGGAATCTATTTCATAAGCTCTTCAGAGTAATTCTAATGCTGAGGTTTGGGAACCGCTGATGTATTTTAAAATACTAATATCAAAACCAAAAAGTAACTAAATATAAACTTGCTGCTCTCTTATCCCCTTTTAAAAATTTCTCAAACACATTATATCCCCAGAACTCTTGCCTCTGGGCAAGTAATTTCAATTCAAGATACAGAGAAACATTTTATAAAAATGTATCCTAGTGAGTGAGACTTGGATTCCAATAATAATTTAAGTGGCATTTAAATAAAATACTGAGTTTTGTGGTTCTTAATCTGAAATTTTAAGATGTGTTTTATACAGGTTCCTAGCAGGTTTTCACCTTGGGAAGATATGAAAAGTAATGACATAATCAAGCATATTAGCACTGAAAAAATACTATACTCAAATATAGCTCATGAGAGGAATAAGAAAGTGAATGAATGACAACCTAAGGCCTTTTGGCCCATACATTTTTGTTCCCAGTCCACTCTTCCCCTATAAGGGGAAATAAAATAAACATTCTTTCCTAGTTGCTTGGCATAGTAATTCAGTGGGTAACTATTAACTAAGTTAATTTAGATACACAAGATTAAAAGAGATAACAAATAAATACCTAGGAAGACAAAGAGAAGTCAGTTCAGAAAACTTTAACTAGCTAAGGATGTGGTATATAACACCATCATGTTAGTACAATTAAATGAAGGCTTCAGTGTCCTTTACATTTCAGCTTTATGTGTTTGACACAAGATGTGGAAGAGATCTGGTCCTTATGAAGTATTCTGTGCTCGCTGTAAAGATCTGTAGGAATAATGAAATGCTTTCTTCACTGATGAGATGAAGTCTCTCTGTTTTTCAGGCAAGTTGACTGAACAAAACAATGAAAACGAACTTCTTTAGAAGGTTGAATGAAAGTAGTATCTAGCTGAAAAAGTCATTGGCCAAAGATAACTTTTTTTTAAACCATTCTATGTTTAACACTAAAAACAAAAACAAAAAACAAAAACAAAACAACAGTAACAACAACCAAACAAACCAGAAAAACCAGAGAAATATAAAAAAAACAATGTACACATCCATTTCACTGACAGGTACAAGAAAATAGCCATTTATAGAAGTTACAATGCTTTCAACACCCCCCCCCCCCAATTTTGGGAAACAAGATAAAGCCATCAGGTAAATAAATATACATACTAGCTAATATAAAACAATTATGGTTTCAAATCGTTATCAACTCTTTTAAGACTCAAAGAGAAATATGGTGATATAAATCTGATTAGGGCTACATATATTACATAGAATTAAAAAACACAACTGATTTAAACATCCTAACAATACAAATATTTAAAAGAATGTCTTAAAAGCCAGACATTTATCACTGGAAATATCACAATTATAATATGTACTTCAGATATGTAATGTGTAAATAGGTCACTTTTGCTGTGTCTTATTAGGTATCCATCTCTCCTGCATTTCCTACAGTCAGTTTTTAAAGAGTTCATGTTTCCTGCCTGAATTGAAGCGGCTGGGCACATCTCAATTCACAAAATAGGCACCTCCACTTAACTAAATGGAAGTGTTTAAGATAACATTTACCAAGAGCTAAAGAAAAGAAGGGGTAACGAGAAGGTAAAACATATTAAAGTGGAAGGAAACTGAGTAACTGTCTCTTCACAAATTATTTTAAATTTTGTATTAACAACAAATTTAAAATGACTCAAATCGAGTAATGAAGAAAAATAAATTGGTCTCAAGAAATTTTCTCAGGCCATATAAAATTTCTCTTTATTCCTTTACAGAATCTTGTTATGCTAGATTCCTTTGTCAGTTGACTTAAAGAACTCTCCTAGCGTGGGACTGAGAACAGCTTTACCATTAATAAAAGATGATTAAAAGTTGGTGTTTATTTTAAAGTGCCCATAGGCACAACAGTACAGGTGCTTACATTTCCCTTTCAGTTATGGGAAAGCCCTTTGAGACTGTGTTTACTTAATCAGAAAAGCTTTCAGCAATTATAACGCATGCTGAAAGCTTAGATCTTGTATAGGTTTTAGGTTTTACTGTTTGAGCATAAAAGGGGAGCAAGGAGAAATGTAACTAGGTTCACAATTTTGAGCAAGAGCATATGTAAAGGTAACGTATGTACATTTTATTTCAAGAAAGACAGAAGACAAACAGCATAAAGATGCCCAGATGCCCTAAAGATAAATACATTTCAAAGATTCTCATTAAAATGAATCTGGAGTATTTTTTCCTGCAAGCAAAATACCTTTCTTTAAATTAAAACAAAAACAACCAAAACAAACAAACAAATAAAAAAAAACCAGTATTCTGAATTGCAAATGTTTTGCTTTTTTTTTTTTTTTGCAGAAAATCTGCCATGATTATTTTTTTAATGAGTAAGGATTTTCCACAAAACAGGCTTGCTCTACATGCTAGATTTTTTAAACAGTTCAGTGACACAATATGCTAACTACATACACAACAGATAATATAGTAAGAAAACACTCAACCTGATGAAAAGTTAAAATCTTCATTAATACACTGAAAATTGACATAACTCATGCCTTTAAAATCAAAAATACAAAAATTAAATGTTTTCCTAAAAAGATTTCCTTATTTTAAGGATTCATTTGAAAATGAAGCTGCATGTAATTTGTACAATAAGTTGTACAAGTAAACAGGTAATATACATAAAAAATTAAGTGACATACTCCTCAATTATCAGTTGTCCACCTTTAATTTCCAATACTGTACTTTCTTAACAAGCATACAAAATATCAAACTTCTCTTTAGAAAAAGTGCCGTTCTTTGACATCCTTTACACAAAAACAGTCTGAGCCTGTGGCATGTTAATGCAGTTGAGAGGCAAAGCATACTAACTTTTACAAATTCTACCTTCCATAAAAAGCCTCCCGAAAAGGAGATTACACACCACTATAAAAATATCAACCTCTTGTGGTAGCTGCATTAGAGAACCAAGGCTTGAAGACTATTTTCATATAGCATAGAAAACCACTATGAGAGCATATTAACTGCATTGGTGGCTTGGGAGTTTACTGTGCCACAGGATTATGCATAGCTACTGTAAGGTACCAAGACTGTTACACAGAGTTTTAAATTGATTGTAACCAAGAGCATAACAGAGGTACTACCAGCCCATGCAAAATAACTAAAAATACTGAGTCACTGTGCTGAATACTTCATTCCTGGAGAAAACCAAAGGCAGCAGTAACCAAATCAAGCCCAACAGGTGACCAAACTCATTCTCCTCAAAGATTGGTGAGCACAGTGAAGTCTGAGGTATACCTTTATCCATTAAATCTGTGTGCCATTGCAAGATATTACCATTTGGGAACACATGCCATCACAATGGTTTAAATCTTTTGAATATTAGTCATTCATATATTCTTATCTACCCAGTCCTTTGATTTTTTTTTTTAAAAGATTTCACCTACAGTAGAATATTACAGAAACAAAATATAAATGCATGTCTTTCTAAATGAAACTTACATGGACTAAAAGTAGAGAATATTTTTAAACAAATATACAATATGCAGGCAGACAAAGCAGGAAAACGGCCATTCAAATGTATAATAAAAAACTAAAAATTGACTATTTCCAGAAAACTATGAAGCGCCTCAACTAAAAGGAATGCATAATGAAAATCTAATCTAATACAGGTCAAAAATGTAAAAAGGTTATAAACCTTAACAGGAAAAATAAAACAACTTTTACTGGCCATTCCTGTTGAAATGAGAATCTTAAAGTAACAGAAAAGTGGCTACAAACCCACTTAGAGCACCAAACAGAGAGAAAATAAAAGTCCATTTTCATCTCTGTTATTATCATAAAATCCTGTGTGACTACAGGTCAAACTGCTGGTGGCAGAAACAGAATTCTTTATAAACTGCAGATGTCCTGTACATAAAAAAATTTCACTGGAGTTGCACTAGTTCTAAAGACTCTTCTGTTTTAGCCTACCTACTGTGTGTATTCAATCTGAGATAAAGTCTCTTTCTGTAACCCTTGATTATTATTGGGCACCAAAGATAAGAAAAGCAAGACGGGGTACAAAAATGCAAAATTTCAACAGTAATGGCAATGTTTTTGTCTTAGTCCAAAAGGGTCCTGCATTCTCTCCCCCTTCAGTGATTTGACAAGTCTTTGTACTTAATCTGGGGGCAGCAAATCATGCAAGCGAAATCTGTCTCTGATGTGAGGTCGAACATCTTCATTCTGTGTGGAGAAAAAGACATTTTAAAAGCCATGTAATTTCAAAAATATGACCCTCATAACATTGTGAACATTTTTCCTTTGCAGAGAAAATACACTACTATTTATTTTACAACTTATATTATTTTGTTTGCCAAATATAAAGGTACTATGCAGACACAGTTAACTAAGAATTAAATTTAGATTTAAAAAAAGAACTGTCATTCAAGTTTTAATTCTGTAAAGAATGATTATGCACTAAGAGGCAAAACAAAAAGACAGGTAAAAGTGTTAAGCCACTGAACTCTACTTTATATATTAGGAAAAAATAACCCCGGAATAAAGTTTTAGTAGCATAAGCATGAATTCTAGACCTCAACAATGAAAGCAAAGTGAAATCAATTTAATACTACTACTTAGGGACTTGCAAGAAGAAGCCCAATGAAATAAAAACACCTAATCTACAAATTTTTAAATACTGATAAGCATGATTTTAATATAATTTACAAGGTTAGAAAATGCTTGTAATTCTTTTCAACTTTTGCCCTAATTTCACACCAAGTTGACTTAAAATGTCAGTACACATAAAGCAATTAAAAAGGTTTATTTCAATAGAGTTGAGGCAACAAAAGCAAAACAGAGAAAGAAAATTAAGATATACTTACCAGTTCTACAAGCTTCTCCAGAAATGGAATCAATTTTAGGAGTTCATTGTCATTTTTATCCATAAACCAGCTTTCTATAGGGATTCCATTAGATAGCTAAAACGATAAATAAGTAATTAAATCCTCTTTTAATTTACATTTTGCCTAGTTTGTAAAAACCTTGAAAGAGAAAAAACAGATACTTAAGAAATACTGATCTATATAAGTTCCTCTGAAAAGGAATGCCATCGAAGTTATTGCTTGTCATATTCCAACAACTCCACAGTGCAAGAGACAGATGTTAAGGAATACATCAAAGCCTAATTGGTTTTTCTGCGTAATGTCTTCCTAGTGTATATGAAACTAAACAAGAAAGATCCATTGAAACAAGTTTTGCTTAACATAACTCAAAATATTACCTGACTGATTCAAGAAATAGCTATTAGTCAATGCAAGGTACTGTGAATGAAGGGGTACTGCCAATGTAAAGAGAACACTACCAGAAAGCCTATACTTTTACACACGGACTGTGTCACATCTCATTGTTTTATTCCCAACAAATAGCAGGATAACCTGAAACAGCATTAATGTAACAAACAGATGCAGTGATATTTCACTGAAGGGGAGTCTAGAAACAAGAATGCAAACCATATTTGTTTTATAGTAAATAATCTCTAGGTTGTCTTTAACATTTATGCAGAATACTGTGTTTAAGATGGAGGACAAGTGAAATGATTTTATCCAGGAACCAATATGAAATTCTTAAAAACACATTTCAAAATGTGAGCAATGACCTAAATTAAACATATTTCAATACGATATGCAGTTTTCCCCTTTTCTCCTTTTTCATCTTTTTACTTTTTTACTTGTTCTACCTACATCCAACCCAATTTCCACCATCCCTATTCTGCACAGATGTATTGTGAAGGAAATCTGAGAACTATCACATGAACATATTCATAATGTAAAACAGATCTTGCAAGGATGCCTCATTTCTAGTCCAAGTTATATTTCTTTTAAAGGCCCTTTTTGAGAGAGAGAGCACAAGCACGGGGAGCAGCAGGCTGAGGGAGAGGGAGAAGCAGGCTCCCCGCAGAGCAGGGAGCTGGACACGGGGCCCGATCCCAGGACCCTGAGCCGAAGGCAGATGCTTAACCAACTGAGCCACCTAGGCGCCCCCAAGTTATATTTCAAAGAAATACTGACACAGGGTATAAATATATTGACAAATTAGTCTAAGAAGTTATTTCAGAATGTCAAAGCAAACATACCAGAACATGGTTAAGCTATTTATAATTCTCAAACATGTTTACAATTACTTAACAACTGCTAAGAATACCATTAGCTGATGTATATTTTATAGTCCCTTCTTATTTAGACTTATTACCCAGATTTTTATCTGTGTTGTAATTCATTTAAAAGAAAATTTTCCACAAGGAATATAGCAATTTGGCATTTCTAATTCTAAAAGATAACACTAAACAGGGAAATTTCATCAGTGAAAATTCTGTTCTCCCATCATATTCCGTTTGGCAGCATTTGTTCTCATTATATATATTTTTTCCCAATCTGAATTTGTTTAGCAACCCTCCCTTCCTACCTGATATGCAAAGGCTTGTGGTGAGTTGTCAATTATTATAGTCTTTGAAAGATCTCTTCCAAGGATATTTAAGTCCTTTATATAGTTTCCTTGTACACAAACACAATGTTCACGGAAAAGCCGATGCCTAAACATAAAAATAAAAACAAATTAACTAAAAAAAAAATCTCTAAAAATTACAACATATACTGAAACATATACACATACCATAGGCTTTACAATTTAAGCCTTATTATTTTCTCTCACAAGGAAATTCAATTATAAATGTGAGCCTAAGCTTTGGGCTACAGTTTTACTTTTAAAAATGTTAGCAATTATTGAAACCTTACAACCAAATATTACCATGCCTTTTAAGAACTTTGGCTTATCCCAAAATGTTATTATTAAATTATAAAGAGGGATTAAAAACTCTGTAAATTGTTTTTGTAATTTATTTACCCAGGAAAGCTCAGTTCAGATGCAGCATCTGGTTGTCAGCGAGGTCCTGCTTTTTAACCAATTTTCCAGATGGTTGACTGAGGCACAAGGAGGTCAAGTGACTTGCCCAAGGTCACACAGTAAGTCAGTGGTTAGCCCCGCATTGGAACCCAGGATCCTCCTGGCTCCCAGTCCTTTGCTCTAACCAGAAGACCACACAGCCTCCCTATCCCTGTACATGCCAGAATAGAAAATATAAGAAGGAATGTTTCTGTGTTGGCATTTTTAAAAATGTTTTTAGTTTCCCTTATAGTTTTTTGAGAAAGGTGTGGAGGCCAAAACATTCCATCATTTCAACTTTTCCCAAACACCCATCTTTCTTTTATTTTAGTGTGAGTGTATATATGATCATTTGAAAAAACAAGGATTGAATGAAATGATGAATTCTGATTTAAGTATTACAAATGTAAACTGATGTTTCACCAATGATACTCAACTGAAAAATGCTGTTATCATTTAAAAAAGCTATTAAAGGTTTTATAATAATACTTATATACTGTCATAATTATATCATCTCATTTAGCACTCAAAATGTTAGTCTCCGAATATTACTAATAATTAATACAGATCACCTTGAAATGCTCCATTTGCATACATTAATAATTTGGTAGTTTGGCTTCCTTGTGTCTTAATCCCACTAAACAATTTTTCAGCAGCTAGGGCCTACTCATACCTATATTTTTAATTATGGAATTTCAAGAAGGCATTTTCTACCAACAAAATCTGCCTTAGCTCTAAAAACAACAAAAAAACTCAACCTTAAAAACACCAGTGGTGATGACAGAGTTTTCCAACCAGACAAAATGTAGTAAAAATAGTTCTCTTCCTCCCGTTTTATAAAGAATACTTTTCATTAAATGATCATCTACCTCTGTATGGCTTAAAGACCATCTTACTTTGAAAAGGTTAAGACCAGACAAAAGAATTTAAGTCCTGGTTGGGCCTATAAAAGATTCCATTTTTATTTGTATAAACATTTACATTATGTATGAGGCAACTAGAGAGGCAGGTGCAGCACATAATGCAAGTTACTACTACTGTTTCTTCCCTAATAGCAGCAAACTCACCCAAGACAGGAGACAAATGAATATGTATGTGGATACTAATGATTACTTCAATTAAATTACACTAAAACCCCTCCAGTTATTCAGGAGTCTGAGGGTCAGTAGCAGGTGTTTGCAGTTTTAGAAAGAAACTACTTCTGCCAGTCATCAGATTTGTCTTTGGACTCGTGAGATTCAGAGATCATAGGAATTTCTGAGTATACCTTGTCTTCAACATAATTCCCTTAAGCACTCTAATGAATTCAGTATACTGTTCAAAAAGTTCTTCCTGTTTTAAATGATTCAAATACAACTACATAAAACAAATTTAAACTCCCAAATATGTAGATTTTATAAAACTAGTTTAAAAGAGGGGTGTTAATCTGTAACATCAAAATTCCATGACTATGACTTGCCCCCCAGTAAAATGAAAGCTCTAAGAGGGAAAGGCTTGTATGGCTCACCACTGTTCCATGGAACATTGGAGGTGCTGAATAGAAATCTTCAGAATGAATGAAGTCATCAAAGCAAAATCATTTGTGTACTTTTGTTAAAGTTAGGTAAAATGAGCATGTATTATACTTTCATGAATAGAAAACATCATTTTCATTTTTGTATCTGATGCTTGCTTATATGGAAGATAAAATGGAAAGTGACAACAAGGACAAATTTTGATCCTTTAGATTTAAAAAAAAAAAAAATCACAGTTCTATTTACAAGAAAGAAAATCTCCTAAGTGTGGACATGAGAAAAAAGTCTTTTAGCATAGTTGCAACCACTCAATAACAAAGGTCCTATTAACAGTAGAAATTAGGATTTTCCACTAAAAAAATATGGAAGAAAGTATTCAGGAAAATGAATTCCCAGCTATTAAAGCTCTTATGAGCCTTTTCTGGCATCTCTCACAGCTCTTGGTCAAAAACATCAAAGAGTAACTCCAGCATCTTAAAGGATGCAGCAAGACTGCTAGCAGTCTTAATATCTCACTTGACAGAAATAATGGAACTAATTTTCAAACTGTTTTAAAATTACCCAAGGCACTCCCACCTAACCAGGAACACACTGCATCTGCTGGCTCAGGACACACACAAGGAACTGAGTCCAGATCAGGATAACTTGAGTGACTAAACCAACTGCAATTTCCAATTAGAGTCATGTAATGTTTTCTTTCCATGGAGGACAAATTTGCTCTTGAAAAAAGCAAAAGAGTTTAATTTATCCTGTTAAAATTAACCTTTATTTCTCTATGCCATTAAAAAGGTGACATAACATGCATTATCTCAGAGACATAAGGAAGTGAAAGTATCATGCACACAGTGAAAAATTCCACATACCCCCAGTCTCCCCCCAGTCCCAAAAGAAGTGAGGATACAGATGGAACCGTGAGTGAATATATACATTTGACCTTTGTATCCTTTAAAGAACGTCTGTCTGGAATTATATCATTAGGAACTCTTAAAGAGTTTGGGGGCTTAAAAAAATTCATTTCACCATTCAACACAACCAATCTCTATATATGCAGCCAACTGAAAATGGCCATCAAAATTAAATAGAATCATAGTAATTTCATAGATCAGTGTGACAGACATTTCCACTATTTCTTAATTAAATTTACCTGACCAGTTGCTTTTTAGGGTCTAGTATGTTCAGTAACTTGTCTGCATACACCTTCTTAGAAGCAGTAAAAAGAATGATCTACAAATTCAGGGGAAAAGAAGTAATCATTATACATGATCTAAATATGGGTACTATATTGAATAAAATAAAAATACTTATGTAATTAGCTTAAGCATGTTTACCTCATACATCTGAGACATTCGTTCCAGGAATTCCCTGAAGAATGGTCTTAATCTCACGTAAACCTGAAGAAATAACAAAGACAGGCTTCAGTAAATAGACATATAGAATAGAAACAACTTATTTATAAGAGATGTTGTGTTCTAACTTTAAATATAATTAAGAAGTTCATATTTTAAAGTAATAGAAAAGTACACTAAGTACCACTCAACCAAATATATTTCATAAACCCAAAATCACTTACAACAATCTTTTGGCAGGGTAATAATAATCATTGGTGATGTCACTTTTTAATATTTAAATGGCAGCATACAATATAAGAACTTCGTGGAATATAATTTTAGTAAACATTTAAATTAAAAACGGAAGGTTTCCCTTTGAGATTTTGATCCACCAATCAGCTCCATCTTCCAGCCAGGTAGCATCCATCCAATTATTAGGCAGGCTGTGTGTCCACCTCTAGCTGACCTGTCTCAGTGACCTTCCTCTATACTCAGAATTTCTTCTCAACAATCACCTGCTAAGAATACCTTTATTTTAAATCTCTATTAAGATAAATAATGTTCAAGAAAGAGATGTCTGGATTGGTGGGTTTAAATAACTGCAATTTTTCAGAATTCAATCTTGTTCTACATTTACTGATTCAGACATGGCATCTAAATTAGCACTACTGGGCTACTCGAGATTGAAAATGTAACAGTCAAATATCAGTTATCAAAACCTACTGGCAATATCAGGAAAAACTACAGTACCCAAAAAACTGCCTTATATACATTATTTTATTTCTGTGTGTCTATCTTCTTGCCTACATTTAATGTAGCTCTTGTAATACACTCTAGAATTCAAAAAGCACAGAATTATAAACCATGAGCAATCACTAAAATGGATTTACAAAAGATTTTAAATTATATTCATTTTGTGGCAAAATTTTATAAAAAGAAAATTTTATACTTTATACTCAACAGTGATTAACTTCAAACACCATGGACAACAAATATTTATAGAAGACCTATGCACCAGATTTAAAAAAAAACAAACCACTAGGAACAACAAATTCAAAATCTAGGCTTCATGAAATTTAATTCTGTCGTTAATACACATCCACACAAAAATGATAAAAATCTCGTTCTGGGAATGTTTTAGGGAAGAACAGGGAAATCATGCAAAGGATTCTAGGAAGTAGCGACCACTGTACTACCAATCTTTATAGTTTCCAGAGCCCTTTGGGCATAAGACAATGCCAAATATATAGTAAATACTTGATTAAAAAAAAAAAAAAACCTGTTGAGTAAATGAAATAGAATTACCCAAAGTTAAGCAATATAGACAAAACAGAGAAAGAGAAGCAAGCCTATATGACTACACAAGGACAATTACTGAGTTTCCTTAAAAACTAATCATTTGTAGAAGACAATTTTGAACAATTGTTACTTTGCTAATAGTATCACTACCCCTACCTCCAGGCTAGAATGATAAAGTACACTTGTTTTGAATCCTATTAGTCAGGCATTTTATTTCAATTTCTTGACTAATCAAAAACAAAGTGAAGCCATTTACCCCTACCCCTAGACCAAATAAAAATAACCAAATCTTTGGTATCAAGTCACTATCATTTAGGATAAGGCACAAGAAATTTAACTAGAGCTGCTCTTCTAATTAATTTTAACATTTTTCATCCTAAAAACATTTGGTATACTTTGTGGCCAACCCAAGTAACTGACAGATTTCAGATATATTACTACTGCCTTAACTGGAAAGAACATTTTTATTAACTATGGGTCTTTTCAAAAATAGATTTGTGATGATTAAGAAAAAAAACATCTTAGTCAATACTTTTTTCCAATGACCTCATCTCAAGGATGATGAACTAGGAACCATCAAAGCCTTTTGTTTGTTCCTAAGAAAGTTAATCATGCATTTATAATAACCAAAATACTTTATTTTTGCATTTATATAAATTATTTCATTTGTTCTCAATATCTGTTATCACTTGCTCCATACTCTAAAGTAAGCTAAGTAAGGTCCCTGTTATTTGGGATTTGTTTCCTCTGAACCCTAACATACTTCCATTTTAGAGGAAACTTCTATGTAAACAATATTATCCAAGCATAGGAAGGCGAACACCATACAAAGGTGACATTTCCAACTTCTTACACATGACTTCAGATTAAGTCAAAACTATAACTTCATTGTACATTCTACTACTGTCACCATTCTTAATATAAAAATACATCTTAAAATTTGACATTACTTTCAAAAATGTCCTTGTTTACAGGGGATGAAAGGTAGCACTAAAGATGGGGGAATATATTGCTAGGCTGTTTCCTTACCATGAGAATAGAATTAATTGTTAGCTATAGAAGTTCCTATCCTCAAAAACAGATTCACCATTTGAATAGGAAGGTGTTTCTGTATTAAAATATATATACAGAAACTAAGGTGGTTAGTGGGGGAAAAAAAAGAATATAGAAAGATACAAGGTAACAGTGAGCAAGGGTAGAAGTTCTGCTTTGTGCTACAAAGGCAAAATCTCAGAGAGAAAAATAGAAATTGAGACACAAGGCCAGCAGGATCTAAGTCATTTGGATGGATATATTAAAGCAGAAATCTATAGAAGTCAAACACTAAGTACTGTTTAGTAGGAAACAGAAAACAGTTGTAAGATATGTGTAATACAAAGAGAAAACAATCACTTATTGTGTGGGGTCACAGAGATACAGAAATAAACAAATGCACAGAGGCATTCCAGAATGCTTCCAAATCTATTCCACAGATGCTTTTAACTACATTTATCTTCTCCTAACTTGCTCATCACAAAGATTCCTGTCCTGAGCTGCCAATTTCCTATTTTCCACGTTCTTTCTCTACTTAGTATTTCACTAACCATCCTTCTTCAAACTTCTCTTTACAAAGTTTTAATCTTCCATCACTGAACAACATACCTTTTGAAAAAGCCAAAAGTTTAAAAATAATGCAGAATGCTATAAAGAAACAATTATATAAAAATACCATACCCAAAGATACATCTTAAATAGGACTGACTACTATGCAAAGATACAGATTTATGAATATGTTCAAAATACAAAACTTTAAAAATAAAATCTACTAGAATAATACATGCAAAATAGTGATAATGGAACTAATCTTGTATATAATCTGTTGTGGACTGATTTTGCTAAAATTTAAATTTTACATAGAAAAATATATAATAAAACATTACATTAACAGTACATCAACATTCCTTCATATAAACAATACCTGATAGCCTATACTTTCTTCGGTATTAAGACAATGAGAACAGCCTATAATTGTGTATATACATAGTCCAACCAGGCCATAAATGGTAAGCAAAACTAGATTTAATAAAAGTAGCCACCAAAATAACAATCTAGTTATAAATTGATTATATTTTGTGATAGTCTTAAGTTCAAATTCATGACTAAGTATGCAGTGTCAAGCTATATAAACTGAATAATTTCTATTAGTTTACCAAACCTTATCTAATTTCATAGATAACTTTAACAGCATGACTAAAAAAAGAAAGAGGAGGAGGAGGAGAGGGAGAAGAAGAAGAAAACACCCAAAGCAGCCATCACTTTGTGGGCAAGTGAAGAAGAAAAAAATTCCTTACATATATATAAATCTTTTAAGGAAAAATATGTCTTTTTTAAAAAAAAGATTTATTTTATTTTAGAGAGAGAGCTCGAGTAGGGGAAGGGGCAGAGAGAGAGAGAGAGAGAGAATCTCGAGCAGACTCTGCGCTGAGCGTGGACCCTGATGCGGGGCTTGATCCCAGGACCACGAGATCATGACCTGTGCTGAAACCAAGAGTCGGATGCTTAAGCGGACACTTAATGGACTGAGCCACCTAGGTGCCCCTAAGGAAAAATACTTCTAAATGGTTGTAAGCACAGATAATATAACCTTAACATATCCAAAAAGAAACATCTTATTAAAAATTTTTCCATGATATCCTCTGAATTTATTGCTATACTGCTAAAGCTTTTTAAATTGTTTTAATTTTTAACTTTTTTGAAGTAATCTCTATGCTGAACATGGGACTCAAACTCATGACCCCAAGATCAAGAGTGGCATGCTCCACCAACTGAGCCAGCCAGGTGCCCCATACTGATACAGGTTCAAAACAAAACAAAAAACAGTCAATTCAGTGGGACTCACCTACTTAAGAGTATGGCACCTTTAAATAAAAAGATGACTGGTAAATGCTATTTATTTAATTAGCAGTAAGACTTTAAAGCTGTAGAAAACCAACAAAGCTGGGGAATGTGAAGAATGAGATGCTATAAATAACTGAAAAATCTAACCATTCGTAGACACTTACTCTGCCCATTTGTTAACCCTTCTGTACACCTTTGTCTCATTTATAAAATGGGTAAAATAACAGTACCTACCTCATAGGGTTGTTGTGAGGATTAAGTAAGTTAATACATGTAAAGCACCTAGAAGAGTGCCTGGCACACTGAGACTGCCAACTATTATTACTATCCACCTTATTATTTAAAAGTACTCAGTCATAAGGAGAATAGCGGGAATGAGTATGATTCTATGGGGCAGAACTGGGTACCCTCAACTCAAAGAGAAAGCTGTACAGCAGCAGTCTATACTTTTAAATCATGAATTGCATCAGCTGATAGCTTAACTATTTAACTTAGTTAACATTTTCTTAGCATCAATACTAGAGCACAGAGATGGAACCTAAATCCTCTTTATAGAAGAGGGTTGCTCAGGTAGGCCCTGTGGAGACCTCAACTTCATAACCCACTGGGTGACATTATAGTAACATCCCTTGCTTAACACAGTCCCAACAAGTAGATGGCTGCTGGTATAGTATTTGTAAGCAGACCAATTCTGGAAATGAATAGGTAAATACTAAAACATCAAAATAAAAAATAATAAAAACAAAAACCCCCAAACTAAAAGATTCTGTAAAACATTATACTAAATAGAAATACATGTGAAAAGGGATTTTCCTATAGAGTCTACATGGGATAAAGTGAAGCTTATGGTGTTCATATAGATGAGTTGGCAACGAAGCAAAATCTTCAAATAAAAATTGGCCATTATATATATTGTTTATTTAAATATGTGTGCATATATGTTTGTGTGTGTATATAAATAAGCTATTGCTGTGTTTTTATTTACATAAAATTTAGTCATTTTAAAAGCAAAAAAAAGGTCATTTTAGTAGAACAAAAAATGCTGCCTTTAAAAACAAATTCTAAACTGTCTAAACAATTTAATATGCTTAGTAATCAACTGTCACCTCTCCTAAATTTGCAAAACGTTTTTAGCTATTGAACAAGAATTTTCCATGCATTTTTAAAATGAACTGCCTCTAATTTTAAGATACATTTAAAAGATACAAAGAATTCCTCATGAAATACCTTTTATCATCTTTGAGAAGCATATAACTATAGGTTTCAGCTCTTTCTTTTTTTAACCTTAAAAATCAATAATGAATAATTACAATGAAAAAATTAGTACCAATGACTAACTATACTTACTAATAAGGATAGGAAAGTTCCTTTAAAATTACTTTTTAATATTAACCTACAATTATCAAAATATTGTTCCCTACCAGCTAAAATATTACATTAATCCTCAAAACTAAGTGTCCACGACCCCAGATGTTTTATTTAAGGCACAATTATACATACTACTTTTGTACAACAAAAATTATGCTTTATGAAGGTCAAAACAAAATGCCTCTTGGTTAGTATCAATTTAAGTCAGAGCCTGAGAGAAGGAAAAATTTGATTAGATATTTACTACAAAGCTCTTCATTTACATGATTGCTTTTTCTTCATGAAGCAAAAATAATGGTGACTTTTCTAAGAAAGACTAGAGAGAGGAGAAAGAAGCCACTGACCCTCTATTCCTCTTGTTCTGTAGTACAAAATATTTGAGATCCTTGTGAAAATTATCCTAGGCTATAAGGTTCCCAGAAAACAAACAAACTACAGTAATGGGGAAGAGGTGGAGCTTTGCTAACATGATTTCCCACCCACCTCTCCCCCCAACTTTTCCCATAAAAGCAACCTCCACTAATAAAAACAAAGCACCCTTTAGCAAGTAGCTCCCTATGGAACCTATCTCTCCTTGAGTGCTTACCACAATCTGATTTCTGGACAGCTGACCCAAAGTTTGATGATTTTACTGATCTTCAGAAAGCCACTGACTGGCTAAAGTCTTATTGGTGAACAGAGTCAAAAATCAGATGCCCCTGCCATACTTTACAGAATGAGGAGTTGGACAGCACAGTTACGTTTGGCTGTACTGTGGTGAAACATATGAGGCATCTTCTTTTTGTCTTCAATTAGCCACGTTTGGGCTGAGTAGCTCTATTACATCTTCAAAAAACTGAGCTCCAGTTCTTGATGGAGATAGAGGAAGGTCATTGAGGAGGTGGTTCAGCTCAAGAGCTAAGTGAAAAATCTGTCTTTTGATTCAGTCCTGCTTGTGGATAGAAGTCATCTTCTGGATGGAAGAGGGAGTGAGATGACCTAGAGTCTTGAATTGGTGGATCTGCAGGAACAGAAACTAAATACAGTGGAGACCTCTTAACTGAGTAACACCACGAGATGGATTTCCTGACAATGTGTCAATATAAGCGAAATATAAAGATTAAATATGTGCATTGGAACTGATCATGCACTTGTTTTTTCAGATATCAAATGCATTTGCACCATTCTATGAATAAATACGCTTTCCCAATAACTAACTATAAAATAATATGGAAAAACAACCAATTTAAAGGGAAAAAAAGACCCATTCAAACAAAAATCCATTACTTTTGCCTTTGTGAGTGCCATACCCTCACTTTAAAAACTCAGTTAATGACTTTTTCTCTCCAACTACAGAAACTACAATCTGTCTATCCATATAGTGTCAGTAGTAACATGTATCAAATTTTAATTTGATTGTGTCTTTTAGGGTTTTTTATCCCCCAGAGAAATGGAATTCAAATACACTCAATGTACTAAATTGAGGCTTGAATAATCGACCTGCTCAAAAATTCTGACACCTGCATTAAGTGAGTTGAGTCCTACTTATCAATCAAAAGGAGAGTATATACCATTAGTCAGGCAATCTTTAAATGTGAGTAGTGGTCATCTTAAATTTCCCTTAAACTTTCATCTGAAAAAACTAAGAAAGCCCACAACCAGGTTATAGTGGATCCAGTTTTAAATTTCTCTATATATTAATAAGAGTTTTGATGAACATTTTATTACTTACTTCCACTTAGAATTTGAGTATGTAAATTTACTGTATATACTCTCATAATTATCACACCAAGGGTCAGCAAACTATGGCTTGTGGGTCAAATACAAACTGTCACTTATTTTTGTAAATAAAGTTTTACTGGGACACAGCCACGCTTATTTGATTATGTACTTACTGTCTATGACTACTTTCATGCTACAATGGCAGAAAAAGTATTTGGAACAGAGACTGCAGAACCTAAAATAATAAAAACTGGCCCTTTTCAGGAAAATGTTTGCCAACCCCTAATATAGATGATTATTAAAACATACGTGAAACAATTTACACTTTAAATTGTTTGAAAGAAACAAAAATAACAAGTAGAATGAAAATTAAATATAGGTCAACCATAACAAACTTACCACAAAAAGAAACTAAAAGTAAAATAAGTCCCAAGAGGACACTTGGTGTTGATTCAGATGAAGAATCTGATCCTACCTTAATATTACCAGTTTATTTTTAAGAGTATACACTATGCTATGTAAATGCTATGGAACTGACAGATTCAAGAGTATACAGATAAATGCCATGGAATGGTTCACTTAAAAATGGTTTATTTTATGTTGTGAATTTCACCTCAATAAATTATTTTTTAAGAGTATATACAGTATTTTACAGGTTTCTACCTTTAAGTGGGCCACATTATATTGCAGTGGTTAAATATGTAAGTTACATCTTACCTAATAATGTGGTTTCTCCAAAATCTCTTAGATCATCTCAGACCCTTGTGTATATTTCTTCTTTGCCAGTAGATGGAGACAACACCACTGAAAGTTTAAAAGACATCATTCCCTGTTTAAAGGGAGCTTGCTGGTCTGAAAACTAGGGGAACCCTAACCCAAGATTTCTTCAAAGTTCTTTTTAAAAAAGCAGACAGAATGGCTATGCCAAAACCAGAAATCCAAGGGATTATACTCAATATTAACTATGGACATCCTCAAAAATTTACTGAAGGGGGACTAAACTCTGTACATGATGTAGTAACTAATAAATCATAATAATAAAATGCAATCGTCTCTGTAACTTATAAGATTCAAACTTCCTGCTCACTGCTCCTAATTTAGGCTAGATCATTTATTTTTCAGTTTCAGAAAGTATAACTCAGAATATATAAGAAAAAGAGTTCTTTGAATTCCAGAGGTAGTTGCAGTACATATATGGTTTTTATAAGTATTAGTTGTATGCACCGCTACAAGACTTTTATTCAAAATAAGACAACTATCCAGATCCACATAAAAATAATAAGAACTTTATAAAAAAAAAAAAAAGAAAGAAAGAAGAGAATTAAGGCAGAAATGGTGGAAGCAGCAAGAAAAAATTCAATTTTATGGTCACAATAAAAAGAAATGCTCATGAAAGGGAAGAATCAAACTCATCTACTTTCCAAGTTTCTTAACTATTAAAAATGACATAAACCAAAACTATCTGCAAGAAACAAATTTCAAATCTGAAAGCTTAAAAAGTCATTCCAAAATAATTATTTAATATTTTTCAAACAACTTTCCAAATTCAAATCCTGAATGCAATTTTGAACAAAAACCAAGGTTATCAAGCTAAAAAGAGAGAACTAAGATATTGCTATACTATTTATATTTGCCACAAGACTCCTGTCCTTGATGTGAACTAAAAAAGAACAACCCATTTGGCAAAAAAGGTCTTATTAAGAAAAGAGATTACCTTAAGCCAAATAATATCCAGTTAAAAAGAAATACAAAAATCTTACAATCTTTTATTTTTATGTATATTTTGCTCATTCTCTAATCAAAAGCCAGAACTAAAATAAGCCTCCATAGAAGGGAAATGAATATAGTATTCAAATATTAGCATGCCTACAATGCCTATCTAGGTTAAACCAGAACTAACAAGAATTGCTAAAATAAATTCTCTTACGACTCATAAAGTAGGTAAAGCAGATCCTGAACCACAAACTTCTCTTTAACTGTGAAATTTTTTGATTCCCAAAAGACAGTAACTATCATGTGCCAAGAAAACTATACCATATTCTAACTGCCTATTAAGAGCACAAACAACCATGAACACCTTTCCATCATTCACACAGTAAATGTTCTGTGGCTTTATTTAATCCTTGGGTTGGCTTCCTCTTGACAAAGAACAAACTTTTTGACCCTTTCCCAACCCTTCAACAACTGCTATGTATGAAGGTAATGCTAATTAAGTAACCACCACCAACACAGAAAAGCACTTTGCAATTTTCAAAGTGTATTCATATAAATTAATTGAAATTTTATGATAGGAAAATCTCAAACATAAGAAAAAACTATGGCCAACACACATAATTTACAGTGAAATGTAAATGATCTTTGCATTTTGCATGGTTACTTGTCCATCAACACAGATGAGGGAGAAATGCTTTTACCCAGATTTTTAAAGCAATAACCGGAAGTGTCCTGGACTTCTGTGATTAATATAAAGTAGATATACCAAACTGCAATCTACAGGCCATATTACTACAAAAGGAAATAAAAATGACCAACAAGGAATGAGTTTTCTTTATACTAACTGGATTTTTGGGGGAAAAAAAAAACACACAAAAAGCAAAACACCAGGTGTTAACCTGGCAAGTTCTTCTTGGGGATCTATAATGTCAGTGCTCCTGCCTCCACCTGCTGGCAAACAGATTATGAAACTAGCAGAGATCACTGGGTTAAAAAAGTTGACATTTTTGGGTAACATTTAATGTTTTATGTAATTATTTAGCATGATGCTACTTTGGGTTAATAAATCAGTAATATATTGATGAAATCCATTAGGAAAAAACACATTAAACTTTACACACACAAATAAAATTACAAAAGATTTCTTGGTTCAGAACATTATCTAACAGGCTAAAAATCAAGTTAAAAATTGTTTTTAATTACCTGATAAATGACATCTTGGAAAAGGACTGGAAAAGTAAGTGCTGCATCTTCTAGCTCATTTAGACTACAGTGTACTAGTGTTTCATCCTTAAAATAAAAAGCACACACCGAATGAACCAAGATATTAAAAGAAATTTCAAATGATAATTTTATGTACCCATGACCACCAGAAACATTTATGAAAACACTCATTCATATGTGGAATTTTACATTTATCATACATTCCTGTGTGTGGCATGGCAATGTGGAATAGAATTTTCTAAGCCACTGGTTCTCAGGTATGGTTCCTGGACCAAAAAGTAGCATCAGCATCATCTGGGTTAGAAATGCAAATAAATAACTAGTTAGAAATGCAAAATTTTAACTAGTTAGAAATGTGAATCCTCCAGCTCCACTTGTGATAATTCAAAAACTCCAAAGGGGATGAAGAAAAAAGGAGCTCAGCAATCTATATTTTAATAAGCCCTTTAGGTGATCCCGATGCATGCTCAAGTCTGAGAACCAGTGTTCTGAGTTCTGCAGTTGCCAACTTTCTGATAAGTAAAATAAATATAAGCTCCTTTTATTTAACAATTAGCAAATGGAAGTTTAGAATCTAATTATTTTTAAAAATACATATATTCTATTCACATAGCTCCTTATCCTTTAAAGTTTTATAAAGTTTTTTATTTTGTAAAATGGATGCCTTAGTATCTGTTGAATATGTTTCAGACAAAAACATTTAACTAAATTAGCAGTCAATGAAGACTTGTCATTTTTGATTACCAAACCCTGTTTTTTATTAAGAGGATAAGAAGGTGAGGATCATTCCATCTAAGATATGTGCAAATATTTATATTTCTTAAATACTGAATGATTAAAAAACAGTTCTATTTGTAGTAAGTGATAAAACATTTTTTTAAAAAAAGCTGCCTATGACTAACCCCAAAATTTTCCAATGCATTTACAATGAATTAAAATGAAACACAAATGTTCATACCTTGTGATTCCACATCTTATTAGCTGGAGTGTTTCTTTTAACCTAAAGTTAACTCTGGGGAGGCAAAGAGCAAAAAATACTCTAGATATGCCTCATTTTCTTTTAATAGCATATCAGTCTACACATTTCAAGGTATTGTCTTAGCATCTAAAAAAAGGTATCCTCTTTCCTTCAACTGAATCATAACTAATTCTACTACTTCTTCATCTATAGACTATCTAAATTTTGATCATTCTTCATTTATTTCTATAAAATTACTCGTTTATGCTCAGCCAAATCCTATCTTTTCTGTTTACCTCCACATTGGATTAAAAATTATATGGTCAAGCTTGCTATCATGACCACATCAACTCCTAACACAAAAATCTAGCAAAATCTCTTTTTTCAGTTTCTCCACTAACTTGCACATCAAATCTACACTACTC
Organism: Halichoerus grypus; assembly: GCF_964656455.1. Lineage (NCBI taxonomy): Eukaryota > Metazoa > Chordata > Mammalia > Carnivora > Phocidae > Halichoerus > Halichoerus grypus. Next base: position 67,476,544 of record NC_135719.1, read on the forward strand.
ATGATCAGTTTCAAAATTTTTCTCTTGCTATTTATCCTCTAATAAATACCTAATACTTAGGACCTCTGGAGACCTCTCTTACATCTCTCTGGCTAGACAAAGGCTAAGGTGCTGAACTCTCAAAAAAGAACTATACATGCTAGTTAAGATTTAAAATAATAAACTTTTCCTCAAGAAAAAAATTTTATGAGAAATAAACCACATTTCCAATTACAGGATACGAGTAACAAAGGCTAAATAATAAAATGCTTCCCAATATTATATAATAGGTAGGTGTTCAGTTCTCAAAGCACTTCTGGTACCCTAAAACATAAATTTTTAACACACCAAGAGAGCATATTAAAGGTTTTATTAGCATTAAGAGATCATGTTTTTGGGAGTCTATTAATAAAGTTATTGGTATTAGATACTGCACAAAAATAAGAAAAGGAAAAGGGCTATAATCTTGCATAAGGTTAATTCATTGGGACCCAAATAATATTTGGTTCTTCAAGGAAATATAATCCTGACACCGCCCCCCCAAAAGGCAAAATCTAAGCATGAAATGAAACAGAATTTATCAGGAAATTAAAAAAAAAATTTGCAAGGATCTCAGAAATATGGGGGAAAGAACTAATTTAAATACAAAAATGAAAGCCTAATTTATTTTCAAAGAGTACCTGATACCAATCAAACTGAGGACCTTGGCATTGGACTATGCTTCAAATAAAAACATTTCAGAACATCTAAGATATGTTTAGTAAATGTGTAAGACTATTTACGTTCACTTTTATCCTCTCAGGTATTTTGAGCTAGAGTTTTTAAAAAAGAAATTTAACTCCTTTATTTTCTCTACCTGTACATACAATATACTTACCAGGTCTAAAACTAGGGAGAATTCTGGTGTGCTTCTTGTTTTCAATGGAAGAGCAGGTTTCCTATTTAGTTGTTCTTCTGTCAGTGGTGGAACATGTTTGATGAAATAATACCTACAAATCAAATTTTAAGAAAATCTCAACATTTCTACATTTTATAAATATAAGACATATTACTAAATTCAGCTCATATCTAAATCTTTAATAATACACTTTTAATCTAGTAAACCAAACCTATGAAATGTAAATAAAACTGAAAATATAAAATATTTCAGTAACCTACAAGTTACATGTTCTTTCCAATATACCATTCAGCCACCCCTCCACACATGTCTTTCATTCTGCTCCAAGAGGGAAAGGAAAACAAAAAAACAAAAAACTCACGGGTCAAATACTTCCCAGTCTTCTTCATAGGTAGCCTCTGCGTGAGTTGATGAATAACCACTATCTGGAGTTACTGGTGCTATTTAATAAAATGAAAAACAAAATGTTACTTTTACTCACTATGAAGTATACATTTTTACCGTTTTTATATAAGATTTTCCTGAAGCCCTGTGTATTTTAGGTTCAAGAAATGACAGAAACAACTTACAAACAGTATTGCATAGCAAATTTATTAATACACAGATCTAACTCCAGATCCAAAGGAAAAAAACTGCCATTATAGATAAAATAGCAAGCCAGATCATGGCTGGCAGAATTAAAATCCCTCACAGCAAAGAGAAAATTCACTACTTATTACCAGAATCATGCACTCCATGAAATTTCAATTTCTAACTGCATGGTGTTATATGTATAAACATAAAAATTTCACGGGGCTCTTGTAAGCAGTGACACTTTGCAAAGTACCTTGTACATACATATACAAGCAGTCAATATATATCTGTGCTGACCTTAGACCGAGAGGTAGTTTTTAACCTGAGATCTATGAACACTCTTTAAGAGGTTCATGAAACCCCCTGAAGACTTATGAAAAAATGTTGTATGTACATTTTTACAGGAATCTCGAGGCTGTCTAAAATCTTTTAAAAAGTTAAAAAATGCTGCTTTATATAGAAACCATTGCTTTAGAAGAGGCCTTATTTTACTTCTAATTTACAAGCAACCTAAAAATAATCATGAAGTAATTCTCTATTCCATGACAAATGGTCCATCCTACATTTAAGCTAAAATTCTATCAAATGATAGAGCATTAGAAATAATGCTGAGAGGGGAGCCTGGCTGGCTTAGTCGGAAGAGCATGTGACTCTGGATCTCAGGGTCAGGAGTTCAAGCCCCATGTTGGGTGCAGAGATTACTTAAATAAACAAAAAACTTAAAAAAAAAAAATTATGCTGGGAATTTTCTAAGACAATAATTACAACTTAAATTCAAGGAAAGGACAAAAGGTAAAATTCTAAGTTAGAGGTAATGTCTCAGAGCTAAAAGTTCAAGATGGATGCCAGAGACTGAATGTTTGTGTCCCCACAAAATGGTATTTAGAGGTGGAGACTTTAGGATGTCATGAGGTCATTAGGTCATGAGGGTGGAGCCCTCATGAATGGGATTAGTGCCCTTATAAAAGAGCCTCCAGACAGTGCACATAGCTTCTGCCATGGAAGGGTACATGAGAAAATAACTGTTTATGAACCAGAAAGCAGGCTCTCACCAGGTAATGAATCTGCTTGGTGCTTTGATCTTGGATTTCCCAACCTCCTAAACCATGAGAAATAAATTTCTGCTGTGTATATGCCACCTAGTCTGTGGTAATTTGTTATTGCAGCCCAAAAGGACTAAGACAGTGGAACTCACTAAAACTGCTATAATCTGTCTATAGCAATGGAATATTGGTGGATAATAGTCAAAGGAAAAAAAACAAATATTTTTTGCTATTACCATGTATTAATTCTTTTTAAAATGATTTTATTTATTTTAGAGAGACAGAGACTGAGTGCATGCATGAGTGGGGAAAGAGGCAAAGAGGGAGGGAGAAGAAAAGGGAGAGAATCTCAAGCAGACTCTGCAATGAGCGTAGAGCCTGACATGGGGCTCCATCTCATGACCCTGAGATCATGACCTGAGCCTAAACCAAGAGTCGGACACTTAACCGACTAAGCCACCCAGGCGCCCCTATCATGTAATAATTCTTTGTGTATGTATTACCTTGTAACACAGTATGTATGTTAAGTGAATGACGACAGAGGTAAAACATAATTTTTGTCCATCTGTAATTTCATGCCAATAACAGTTCATTAGCACAAGGGGTAATGGAAAAATATATCTTCTAACCACTTGTTTCAAATTCCTATTAACTTCAGAGAAAGGGGGAAAGGAAGCAGTATTTGAGTGCCTTCATGCTAAGCATTTTTCTTATTTCATCCCATTTAGCTTTCATAACCCTGAATTATTTCCCTTTTAAAGGTCAGAGAGTCATCTCAGAGAGCTTAAGTAAGTTGTCTAAAGTCACAAAGCTAAGTAAATGACAGAGCCATCCTCCTTCCTTCTTGTTCTCTTTGGCTAGGTTCTTGAAGTTAAGGAAAAGTAATAACCTTTGTCACTCATACTCATCTTTTAAGATCAGCAAAAATTTTACTTCTATCCTCTCATGATCCAGAGTGAATGCAATGTGCCACCTCATCATTCTGCACATTTATTTCTAATAGCACTCACCACACTGTACAGTAATTTTTGTGATTACCTGGCTCATCAATTAGATAATGTACTCTTCAGGGTCAAGGAGCATTTATCTTATTCATCTTTATAAATAACGTCCATCACAGAAAATAGGTGTTCAATAAAAGTTAAGGAAATAAATGAATGAATGAGACAACTGGAGTAAACTTTACTCCCCACCCCCCAGAAACCACTAATGCTATAGAAATCCCTTCTCCATCTTCACAGTTGTCAGAAAAAAAATAAATACACAGGATTATACAGCAGCACAAAAATACAGAACAAACATCAAACAGGAGGTCCAAAGCCCTGGACTTAGTCTATACGCCCAAACACTGGCAAGGAATGAGCATAAAATGACAGGTGAAGAGTAGATTCCTTTGCAAATCTTATCTGCCCAAGAATGAACTATGTACATAATCCATGTTGATTTGACAGATTCAGTATTATTCTTAAAATATAACATTACAGGGCGCCTGCGTGGCTCAGTCGGTTAAGCTTCTGCCTTCAGCTCAGGTCATGATCCCAGGGTCCTGGGATCGAGTCCCGCATTGGGTTCCCTGCTCAGTAGGGAGTCTGCTTCTCCCTCTGCCAGCTACTACCCCTGCTTGTGTTCTATCAAATAAATTAGTAAAATCTTTAAAAAAATATAACATTATAATTTAACATTATAGATCTTACGTTTAACACTACAGAAGTTAATCTTTTATTTGACCAATTTAAAATAAATCTTTCTGTTATGTCGCTTTTCTCTTCATATTGGTATTACTGGGTTGCCCTATATAGAAGTTTCATAATTGTAGCATTTTTTCTTTAAATGTTTTCTGCCGTTTTGATTATATTTTTTCAAGTTTCCCCTTATATTCAAGGGAAGAACATCATTCTACTTACTTATGCCAGACTACATTTCTGAACCAATACATATGTGCTAGGGTCTCTCAAATGCATGGCATTATAGGAAATAAAAAGACAAATCTACGGGTGCCTGGGTGGCTCAGATGGTTGGGCGTCTGCCTTCGGCTCAGGTCAGGATCCCAGGGTCCTGGGATCGAGTCCCGCATCGGGCTCCCTGCTAGGCGGGGAGCCTGCTTCTCTCTCTGCCTCTGCCTCTCTGTCTCTCTGACTCTCATGAATAAATAGATAAAACATTTAAAAAAAAAAAAAAAAGACAAATCTAAAATAAAAGCCCAAGATCTTGTCCCTCTGGGAAAAGATGACCATCCTCAATTTTATTTCTGCTTTTAAGCATGATGGAACAGTTTCATCTTTTAGCTTTATACATCTGTATACCACAACCCTCAGAGGTAATAAATTCTGATCTCATATGTTCTACATTTCCATGACAACTGGCTCAGGGACCCAACAATTACGGTAGGCCTTTATAAGGATCCAGAATTAGGCTGCAAAGTTTGGATGCAGGGAAAGATCAGGGAAAAGAAGCTTCTTTTGGGGGGATGTCATCTATATATGCAACAAATCTGAAGGTATAAGGCTGCCTTTAGGTGGGAACTTCAGACCAAAGGGTCTGATACTAGTGCAATTATAATTAAGTGTGTTCATAAACATGAGCATATGTTTTGCTATTTGTGTTAAATTTCTTATTTTTTTAAAGATTTTTATTTATTTATTGAGAGAGAGAGAGAATGATAGAGAGCATGAGAGGGAGGAGGGTCAGAGGGAGAAGCAGACTCCCTGATGAGCAGGGAGCCCGATGCGGGACTGGATCCTGGGACTCCAGGATCATGACCTGAACCGAAGGCAGTTGCTTAACCAACTGAGCCACCCAGGCGCCCCTATTTGTGTTAAATTTCTAAGTAGTCAGATTAGTACAAATAAACTGTAAGATGACTAATGCTCCGTCAAAATAGCCTTTTAAAAGATTCAATTTCAAAATGACCAGATTTGGGGGAGAAAGTTTTATTTCCAATTTTAATTGTTTTATGTTCAAGAAAGAAAAACTTACGCATTTGTTCTATTAAAGAAAAAAAGAAATCCTGCATTTTTATACATTATTCATGAAGATGCATTAAGAAAAGGAATTTTCTTCACCTGTAAGGGGTGGGATATCACGATTAACTGTTTCTTCTGCTTCTTCTAAACCATTATTTATCGATGGCCTCACTTGAACTGCTTGATTTGAGTAAGCTGCTCCATTCGTTGACGTAGTAGTACTGGTAGTGATCTCATCCACCTGTTCCATATCAAGTTGTTTTACTATCTCTTCAGCTTCCACAGCCTGTCCTGGGGAATCGGATCCTGATGTTCCTATAATCAAGATTCAGTATGCTCACAACCATCATTTAAAAACTCAAAAGGGGGTGGGGGGAGAGGCATAGATGTTTTTAAGGGTACAAACTTATAGCAAGCAAACATAAGCCCTAGAGACCTAATGCACCGTAATGCACCATAGAGTGAATATAGACAAATATTGTATTTTAATCATCAAACTTGCTAAAAGAATAGAACTTAATTGTTCTAACCACTAAAATGAAAAGATAATTATGTAATGTGATAGAGGTGCTAATTACTGTTACATGGCAATCATATTACAATATATAAATGTATCAAATCAACCTGTTTACCCTTAAATTTACATAATGTTGTATGTGAAATATATTTTTATTTTTTTTTAAGATTTTATTCATTTATTTGACAGAGAGAGAGACAGCAAGAGAGGGAACACAAGTAGGGGGAGAGGGAGAAGCAGGCTTCCCGCTGAGCAGGGAGCCCGAGGCAGGGCTCGATCCCAGGACCCCAAGATCATGACCTGAGCCGAAGGCAGATGCTTAACGACTGAGCCACCCAGGCGCCCCTGTGAAATATATTTTAATAAAAGTGAAATTAAATAATGAAAAACTCATAAATACTTGGAAAAACTAAATGCAACAGAAACAGAGCTGAGGATACCACTGTTTAGTGAGTCTTTTCTAGACATTTCAAATAATCAGTAATAAAGACTATTATAAGCTAGAGTGATATTGGTGAACAAAATTTTCTTAAGTGTTCAAATAGTTTAGAAACACCTATTTATAGTGAAACCACAGTCATAATTTAGAATTTTAAAAAATTTTTGATACATAACTGACAATATAACCTTGTATAAGTTTCAGGTGTATGTGTTGATTTAATACATTTATATATTGCATTATGATTACCAACCTAGCATTAGGCTAACACCTCTATCCTGCCACATCATTACCATTTTTCTATGGTGAGAAAATCTATCTAGTCTCTTTGCAACTTTGAAGTATACAATACAGTATTGTTGACTATAGAACTTCTTTTCTATAAAGCAAATATCATTTATTAAATGCCTACTATGAGCTAGGCATTATATATATATTTTTTCCATTATCATTTCCATTATTTATTTCCATTGAACAGCTCCTGATCCTTCCAGTACTAAGCATCCTAGCCACTGTAGGCAGTTGTAATTTTTAAACCAGAGGTAGTTATGCAAGAATGAGCTAACTGTTCCCCTAATCATAACATTTTTATTCAGAGGCACAAGAACAATTTCCTAACAAGATTCCACCTCAGTAACAAAGACTGAAGTTAGTTTCCTAATCATACTCAGCCACCACCTAGATGACCCTATTGCCCAATTCTTCTTCCACTATGAGATAAACCCAACTCTATTTCTTTATGGAATCCTCCAAATGTCATTTTCAACAACAAAATCAACCTCCCATACTCTCAACTTTCTCACAGAATGTTTCTGCTCTGTCATAGCTTTAAATGTAACTAACCCCTTTCCAAAAAACATCTTTTCCTGACATCTTTCCCACAAAGCTCTTTATTCTTCCACATTCAACATACTAACTGTATCAGAATTCATTTATCTCCATTGCTGCTACCAGATCAATGGTTTTCCACTGAATTTGCAAAAAAAATGCCTGTTCCTTTGAGACTGATGTCACCTAGCTATATAATTCTTCACTTATCCCCACCGCTGACATCTACCAACTGCTGCCAGCATCCTCTCTCAAGCAGAGGAATTTAACACCTAGCTACCAATTTAAAGGTCTATTAAACACCCTCTACAGGTGATGTCAATGACTCATCCTAAGACTAATCCTCAAAGGTTTTGCCCTCTTTAGCTCCTTCTTCATTCATACTGCTTTCTTAAGCAACTACCATGATCATAACCTGGACATTCACACTAAGAAAAGGTTTATCTCTGAAAACTAAAGTTCAAGTATATCAATCCCCTACCATAACCTCCTAATCTTTTAATTATCTATCTATCTCATATTCCTATTACATGTGATCTTCATGTTTGATAAAAGTCAGTCTCTTTCATTCTAAACAATCCCTCAACGGCTCCTTCCCCACCCTTCTCACCTAGATTTCACAGTATATCACTTAAACCACTCTCAAGCCAGCAGCTTCAGGGTCCTTGTTCCCTTGTCTTTCCACTGTCATCCATCACAGAAATCCCTCTTGAATCAATGTAACTTACTGGTGTGTGTGTGTTTCTTTTAATTATACCCAAAAGCAAACATTCTAAACCTTCACTGTTCTCTTCAATCCCTGCCACCAGGAATCTCAGCACATGGCACCATCACCTCCCTCAAAGAAAAAGTTGTAACTATGAAACATCAACTTCTGTCCAAACATTTATTCCCCCAAGATCTTAGGTCACTGAACCATATACACCATTTACTCCACTAGTTTTAACTAATACCTATAAGCTGATAATACAATAGACTATTGCTTAAACCCATATTTCTAAGCTCTACAACCACACCAGAAGGACAAATGGCTACCAGACATTTTATTTGGTTGTTTCATGGCATCTCAAACTCAGCATGGCCCAAATTAAATTCAATTATCTATCTCCTGAAACATGACTTCTTGCTCTTGAAAAAATAACCTTGTGTCCTCTTAATCTCTTGTCTCTTTCATCTCCAATCTTTCATCTCCATTCTATATCTCTGACCCTTTTTTTCTCTAGTGTCACCATTAAGGTTGCATGAAGTCTCACATGGACTATAAGTCTAATTGTTTTCCCCACATCCAACCTTTTTAGAATGTAGCCAACACACTACTGCCAAAGAGCTTTTTAGAAAACACAAATCTGTTCATACTACCCACCAATTCAAAACCTTTCAATCATCCTCCACTAAGGATAAAATTAAAATTCAATTATCTTACCATGTTAGCTTTAATTTGCCAACTTTATAACTCTATCTTAACCCATCCTATGCGCTCCTCACATCCAATGCTCCATCTGTAATAAACTAATTTGTTTCTCAAACACACAATGCCTTTGCTCGTGCTGCTCATTCTACCTGAAATGCCCTTTACCACCTTTCAAGATTCAGCTTTTCTATAAAGACTATTGTTACATGCCACCAAGAATACAGAACCATTCCATTCTTTGAACACCCCACTGCCCCATACCTCTATCAATGCACTTATAAAAATTTATTATACCTATTTATGGATCTCTCTCCCTCTTGTAAAAAAGCAAGCTCCTTGAGGGCAGGGACCATGTGTTAATCATCCTTGAATCTCCAGGGCCTAGTACAATGGCTGGGACATGGCAAATATTGAACTGAATGAATTGAAATCTTCAAATCACCCCTGTCCCATACTTAAGTATAATTATCTTCTCTCACAGGTTAAGAGGCTCAATTTAAAGAACTGGACCAAGGTAACATAGTTAAAGAGTGGCAATTTTAAAATAAGTTTCTCTAATTCCAATGCCCATTCTTTTTCCACCACACCATCTATTTCCAAAGATGTTCTAAGGGGCACTAGTTTTACAAGATGTTCATAGATGTTCCACAGAAAAGGGTTCTTGGGGTCAAATATGCCTAGGAAATACAGGGTTAAACAAAGTTAAAGGTAGTTTGTTGTTTTATTTCTACTATAGGACTTCACAAGTCCTTTCATGTGCCAATATGCATTATTTTTAGCCCCCAGAGCACTTAGATTTTATAGTGCACCATTCTGTCTTTTAAAAATTGTATTCTCATCCAGAAACATAATTCAAACTAGAATTTAAATAATCAGGCAACAAGCATTTAATGGCTATTTTCCATGTGCCCCGTACTATATCAAACAACATGGTAGATGCAAAAATAAAGACATGAACTCTTGCCCTCACATAATCTAGAGACTAAATTATCATTTATGAAATTAAGAATTAATCATCAAAAAAGACAGGACACTAGCTAAATCTTTTTTTTTTTTTTTTAAGATTTTATTTATTTATTTGACAGAGAGAGACACAGCAAGAGAGGAAACACAAGCAGGGGGAGTGGGAGAGGGAGAAGCAGTCTTCCCGCGGAGCAGAGAGCCCGACGCGGGGCTCAGTCCCAGGACCGTGGAACCATGACCTGAGCCGAAGGCAGACGCTTAATGACTGAGCCACCGAGGCGCCCCAACACTAGCTAAATCTTTAAAAAAATGTATGTTGGGCAGGACACCTGGGTAGCTCAGTCCACTGGGCATCCACCTCTTGGTTTAGGCTCGGGTCATGATCTCAGGGTTATAGGGTTGAGCCCCACATTGGGTTCTATACTCAGCACGGAGTCTGCTTGGGATTCTCTTTCTCTCCCTCTCCTAGGGTGCGAGTGCTCTCTCAAATAAAATCTTTAAAAAAAAATGTTGGAGGCGCCTGGGTGGCTCGATCATTAAGCGTCTGCCTTCGGCTCAGATCATGATCCCAGGGTCCTGGGATCGAGTCCCACATCGGGCTCCCTGCTCGGCAGGAAGCCTACTTTCTCCCTCTCCCACTCCCCCTGCTTGTGTTCCGGCTCTCACTATCTCTCTCTCTCTCTCTGCCAAATAAATAAATAAAATCTTTAAAAAAAAATTTTTGGGAAACAATCCAAGTTTGATTCTTTTGCAAAGGCATTATATAATGAAAACCTTCAATTCATTTGCATTAGAGTAGTTACTAATTATCCAAATTAAAGATCCCTAGGGGGTCTTTGATGATAAATGATGAATGATAAATAAAATGTGTTACAAATGATAAAAATGGAGGTGCCTGGGTGGCTCAGTCGTTAGGCGTCTGCCTTCGGCTCAGGTCATGATCCCAGGGTCCTGGAATCGAGCCCCGCATCGGGCTCCCTGCTCGGCAGGAGTCTGCTTCTCCCTCTCCCACTCCCCCTACTTGTGTTCCTGCTCTCACTCTCTCTGTCAAATAAATAAATAAAACCTTTAAAAAACAAATGATAAAAATGTGTTACAAAAAATGACCTAGTTTCAGCTCACTTAAAATATTTTTAAAATTCTACTTTATTGATCTAGAATACTGAAAATATTTCTGGATTCTCTCCTGTACACACTAAGGATTACAGAAGTCATTCCAACATAAAAGAAATTACTTTCCCTCCAGCCCAAAGTTTATCATTTAGCTTTTCAGATAGTGAAAGTGGAGTTCATGTACTTCAACAGAATTAAACATGACCTAAATTTATTTCAGCCACTAAAAACAAAAAAAACAAAAAACAAAAAACAAAAACCACAAACTTTTAGGAGCTGTGTATTTTTTTTTTTCTTTTTCTTCAGGAGCTGTGTTTTTAATGAGGCTGAAAACAAACATAAGATGCTGACAAAATATGCCAGTAAAATCAAACAGATCTTTTAAAAAACTAGGAAAACTATTAATTTTTTAAACCCAAATTATGGGTAATAGTTTATACTTACCATTTTTATTTGCTGGTGAAAAAAAGTTGAAGACAGGAGAAAATATGGTCCCCAACAATGTAGTCCTTGGAGGACTACCAGAGGAAGGATTATCTTCTAATTTTCCATTTTGTTTTACATGTTGATTTGTCATTTCATAACTACCAGCTTCTAAGAAAGAAACAAGAAAAAAGTTGCAATCTAGAAAACATGACTTTAAGAAATGTTTTAAACAATTCATTATGGAAATAATTTTTTGCCTCAAAATACTTCATAAAAACTGATTAACATTTACTGTTAAAAAAACTGATTACTTAAAAATATCCTGAGGTAAATAAATTGTAAATCAAATGATTTTATGTTTACATCTAGAAGTATATAGACTGAAAGGCTTCAAAATCCAGTGTAACAGAAAATGAAATAAACTCTTTGTAAGTAAAGCAAATTACAACATCAAAAACATAAATGCAAGATCCTGCCCTTATTTACATTTTGGGAGGCTGCCTACTTCACAAAACCAATCTATTAGTAATGAATAACAGCTAAATAAATAGAGGCAACATAGATCTACTGAAGCAGAAGACTGTGTATAGCAGTGTCAATTACTTATGTATACCCAGGCATCATTTCAGAGTGATTAAGAAGAACAAACAGGTTTTTTTGTCTTTTGTTTTTTTAGTTTCTTATGAATAAAAAAATTTTCATGGGTTTTTGGAAACGATACAGTAAAAACAAATTCAAACAAATGTGTTTTGATTAATCATCCTTGACCTTCCACAACTTTACTTGATATCTACCACATTCTTTCTTTCTTTGCGATAGGTCTTTTGTTTCTTTTTCCCTAACAGTCAATTCTAACAATAGAGATACAACACTGAATTGGGGGGAAAGAAGTAAGAAATTATTCTTGCTGTTGTCTTTAAAACAGCAATGGTTAAATGCAGTAATCCATGCTCTAAAGTGTTGGTTTTTATAGCCTTCTCTGCTTGTCCTTCTTGATTTTCTCCTTTTTGACTTTGAGGAGCTTCCCAGCAATATTTTAACATATTGACCTAGAACAAGGTTTATCAACAGCAGCACTATTGATTTTTGGGCTGGATAATTCTTTATTGAAGGAGGATGTCCTGTACATTGTAGGATGTTTAGCAGCATCCCTAACCTCTACCTGTTAGATATGAGTAGTAACCCCCCAACAGGTTGTGACAACCAAAAGGGTCTCCAGATATTAACAAATGTCCCCTGGGGACAAAACCACCCCTAGTTAAGAACCACTGTCCCAAGTGATACAAGCCCTCTCTGAGCTCTGAAATTCCATGATCCAGAAACAAATTCTTTGTACATATTTCAATAAATTAAGCCACAGTTATTACTGCTTTAAGAACAGAGTTTATTAGAGGTCGAAAATGTTCCATATATATTTTTATGATAAACAGTATAAAGCTAGTTGCTCTGCCTTTACTTATTTTAACTCAGCAAAGTAGATTAGTATTAGATAAATTTTTATTTCATGCTACTAATACTTAATACAAAGAATATTACAAAAATAAGGGAAAAACTGCAGAGTCAATTTTTAAAAACAGAAAATAAACATGACAGGTGAGATCTCTGCTTACACCTAATAGAACAATATCTAAATATTAACAAACCTCCATTTACTTGACTTTTCCGTCTTACTCGAGATAACTGTTTGTTAGGCTTTTCTCCTGCTCTTGGTGTTGATGTGATCAAATTATTATCTATATCACGTTCAATCCTACTCCGTTTCGAAGGATTTTCTCTCTCTTCCTTAAGATATGAGGAAAAAAACATGCATTGAGCATAGGCATTCTGCCTTATAGATTACACTTACAAAATATGATATGTACCCCCATGTTCACTGCAGCATTATTTACAATAGCCAACAGACACAACTTAAGTGTTCATCTGTTGATGAATGGATAGACTGTATGGGGGATACACACACACACAAACACACACTGGAGAATTATTCAGCCATTAAAAAGAATGAAATCTTGCCACTTGTGACAACATGGACGGACAACATGGACGGACAACATGGATGTGCTAAGTGAAGATAGTTAAAATACTGTATGACCTCACTTTTATGTGGAATCTAAATAACAAATGAAAAAAAGACTCTGCTCATAGACACAGAGAACAGACTGGTGGTTGCCAGAGGTGGGGGATGGGGGCTGGCAAAATGGGTGAAGGGAGTCAAAAGGTACAAATTTTAGTTCTAAAATAAGTAAGTCATGGAAATGTAATGCACAACATGGCAACTACAGTTAATACAGTACTGCATATCTGAAGTTGCTAAGAGAGTAAATTTTAAAACTTCTCATCACAAAAAAAGTTCTAACTATGGTAACGGATGTTAGCTAGGCTTATTGTGATGATCATTTTACAACACGTATATATAAATATCAAATCATATTTTACACTGAAACTAATACAATGCTGTATATCAATTATACCTCAATTTTTAAAAACAGATACAATATGTGTAATGTAATTTCCGTTTTTCACATCCAGGAGAAACAAAATAGAATTACATAATATCCAACAGTGCTTAAAAACAAAGGAAAAATTTGACAATGTTGTAAGAGGTTTATTATTAATGCACTTATAATACACAAATATAACTACAGCATCTTCACAATTCAGATCCTTTCCCCAGGGTCCATTAAACTGTCTGTGCTGGGCGCCTGGGTGGCTCAGTCGGTTAAGCACCTGCCTTTGGCTCAGGTCATGATCCTGGAGTCCCAGGATCATGTCCCACATCGGGCTCCCTGCTCAGTGGGGAGTCTGCTTCTCCCTCTGGCCCTCCCCCGTCTTGTGCTCTCTCTCTCCCTCAAATAAATAAATAAAATGTTTTTTAAAAAGAATTTAAAAAAATAAACTGTGCTACTGAAATACTCAATTGTACAATATCCTCTGAGTTTTCAGCAATTTTCCCATATTCTTAAAGACTTGTCCGAAAGAACAGTGGTTGTTTCCTTGAGCACTCCGAGTAAGAGACAGAACCCCACTGGAATTTGCTGGCATATCACATATTATTACCAAAAATAACAGGGCCTGCCAATGCCACACCCCAATGCCAACCTCAATTCTTTAAATGCCCAAATTAACACCAAGGAGTCTACTCCCTAATAAAGCTCTCTATTCATTTCCTTTTATATGGGGCAAATCCACATCAGCAGTTTACACTGTTTTTGCAGTATTGACTAAAAGACTATACACCAAGTATACTCTCGGAGTATACTGATTTTTCATTTGTACATCTATTTTTCTCATTTGTAAAATTTTTCTAGAGTCATCTACTACATGAATGGTTTTCTTACATTACTGTAATACTGGCATATAATTCCTTGGTTTTCTTGTTTGTTTTTTAGTAATCTTTACACCCAATGTGGGACCCTAACTCACAACCCCGAGATGAAGAATCACATGCTCTACCAACTGAGGAAGCCCAGTGCCCCAATTCCTTGCTGTTTTAATGAGACTACTTAGTATCTTTTGGTAAGGATTAGATTTTTAAATCTATATTAAATATAATTTGTATGTATAATCACTATTCTTATTCAACAGGAATAACTCCTTTATTTGTACTGAATATTTGTATCCAATGCTTTTATACCAGAGCAAATAAGATGCTGCTGTACATTTTCTAAAGGTTGAGTATCATTTTATTATTTCTAAAACAAACCTTGGTATTCTAAATGGCCACAATTACAATTCCCTATTTGGATCAATTCTACTCCTGAAACCAATACTACACTACATGTTAACTAACTTGGATTTAAATAAAATCTTGGAAAGAAAAAAAAAAGATATTAAAGATTATTAAAAAGCTAAACTTTCCTAAACAATAATTCCCTACTTGGAGCAAAACAAAACAAAGATAATATCAAAATACATCATTCCATATCATACCATAATTTTACTTTTACTCAGTAGTTTCTCTAATTTTAGATATCTCTGTTAGAACAATGTCATTATAGCACAAAAGAACGCTTCAGTGATCCACAACAAAATTCTTCAAACAGTTACTATTTATCATTCCCCTGCATTTTAAAATGACTAGTAAGCCTCATATTCCAAACATTGATCTCCACTGCCAGAAAACAGAACTCTTTTATAAAGTCCTTCAAGAACAGAAATAATGCCACAAAGCCAACAACACTAAGCTCCAGCATCTTCTTGAAGAAGTCTCTTAGTACATCTGCTCTAACACAAATACTTACATTCCTGAAAATCCTGCATTCTGCAATACTAAAAACAACAAGGCTTAAGGAAAAAATAATCGGTCCAGGAGGGTACAGAGAGGTACACAAGACAGATCAGTCAATGCCCCGTTAACTCTGTAACCATAGCACTAACAAAAACAATGATTGGGACACCTCCAGAGATAACTTGGACACCCCAGTGAGGCAGCTAACAGCAGCTGAAATGCTACCTCAGGGCTTAATAAAAGGTAATAAAAACAGAGAAAGAGAAACAAGGGCTTATGGGAACTGAGAAGTGGAGCTTTAAGACAGTAGGGCTAAGATGGACACAAAAGGAAATGCAGACTGCCACATGAGAAAAGTCCCTGCTAGACTAGAGTGTACTTCTCTAGGAGGGAACCCCCCTTCCCTGCCGCTGCTAATTACCACTTCTAATTAAAACCTCTGTGTGTGTGTGTTTGGGAGGGGGTGCTTTTGTTTCTGTAGCAGCTGAATTTTAAGTGTTTTACTTTCCTGATGAAATATAAAATTCAACTCCCTGGGGCACCTAGATGGCACAGTGGGTTAAATGTCCAACTCTTGGTTTTAGCTCAGATTGTGATCTCAGGGTCGTTGAGACCAAGCTGAGCCTGTTCAGCATGGAGTCTGCTTAAAAGACTCTCTTGGGGCGCCTGGGTGGCTCAGTCATTAAGTGTCTGCCTTCGGCTCAGGTCATGATCCCAGGGTCCTGGGATCGAGCCCCGCATCGGGCTCCCTGCTCAGCGGGAAGCCTGCTTCTCCCTCTCCCACTCCCCCTGCTTGTGTGTCTCTCTCTGTCAAATAAATAAATAAAATCTTTAAAAAAAAAAAAAGACTCTCTCTCCCTCTGCCCCTCCCCTTCCCTCCATGCTTGTGCTCCTCTGCTCTCTCTCTAATAAATAAATAAATCTTAAAAAAAAATTCAACTCCCTTTATTCAGGATCCCCTTGTCTAGTTTAGGAAAAAGTCATGTATAAGGCAATGCACTACCCATGTTATACTGACACTATTCCCCTATTTATCAAGAGTCTATAAGCTAATTGATGTTGTGGAATTACATATTTACTGCAGCAGAACAGACTCTACTGTGGTCATTTAAAAACACGTATAATATTTGGGGCGCCTGGGTGGCTCAGTCACTTAAGCCTCCAACTCTTGATTTCAACTCAGGTCATGATCTCATTGTCCTAGGATGGAGCCCCGTGGTGTCAGGCTCCGCGCTCAGAGGGGAGTCTGCTCAAGGAATCACTCTTTTCCTCTGCCCCTCTCCCTGCTCGCACTCTCTCTCTAAAATAAGTAAATCTTTTAAAAAATACATAAAGTATGTAAATACACACATAAAGTAAAAATATTTTAGCTTACATCTCTAAGTAGGAAGAGGAAGCTATTAATATCAAGGTTAAAGCTCTGCAGTCATTGACAATAAAATCCTATTCTTCAGAATGCATTCAGATGTCTAATGATGCTCTAATTCTGAAAGACAATTCATCACCCAATCCTAGTCTTTCTTGAACATTCAACTATATAATTTGGAGACTTTATGAATATGGCATGATTTTTAAAAGAACTTAGGAAAAACAAGATTCCTACATTACTGTAAAGGATGCTTTAATAAATTCATTAACCCTGCAATTTCTTCTCTGGAATTTATATTTTTTGAAGTTGTCCCTAAAATAGGCTTTTAGGGGAAAATCTTGGGAAGGTAGTGTTCTTATGTCTCTGAATCCCAAGGGAAACACAGAGACCTAATGCGGCAAAAAAAAAAAAAAAAAACCCAACAGCAAATTCACAACAAAACCAGGAGACAAGGTTCTGTTTCCCCTAAATTCCAAGCAGATGAGGACAAACCAAAAGCCACAGCACCTGAGTGCTCACATGCAGTAGTGCCGAAGAAAGCAAGGGGATCAACAAGGTGTATGATACACCTGAGAACAAGAGAAGCCCGAAATAGCTAAAAGGTAGGTAGGTATTCAATAGAAAGCATGGCAGATCAATTTTATGACAGGAGAGTTGCTGTCCAATCTAACAGCAAAGGGGTCCATGTTGAGAATGAAATAACAGCTCCTATGAACTCTTGGAAATGACCAACTATGGCTCTCTTCTAGAATAAGCCTACACACTAAGGGGAAACTGCTGGGAATGGAATCAAAACTGAGTAACAAAGGCACAAAAGAAAAGAAGAAAAGAGGGCGCCTGGGTAGCTCAGTTGGTTAAGCGTCTGACTCTTGATCTTGGTTCAGTCTTGACCTCAAGGTGGTGAATTCAAGCCCCGCACTGGACTCCACACTGGACGTGGAGCCTACTTGAAAACACAAAAGGAAAAAAAAAGAAGGAAAGTAAAGTGAAGTTTCAGATAAACATTGGGTAGTAATAAAGAGACAGGAAAACTCAAAAAGCAATCACTATATTTTTTTAACATTACACAAAAACAATAAAAAGAGTTAGAAAAGATACCCTAAACCACACAACCTTCTACATATTCAGAAAAACTAATCTCATACAAAACTGAGCAACAAGTATAGATGTTAAATCCACACAAAATTATTATAATAAAATATACAAGGAGTAAAATAATATCTCTACAGATAAAGAATGCATGTTAGAAAAATATGCATATAGAATAGATCAAAATTATAACCTATTTCAAAACACAAGTCTTATTAAGAAAATGATATGAGACATACAAGTTAGAAAAATTCAAATCATAACGACAGAACAAAATAATTAGCAATAACAAAAAAATCGTATCAGAAATAAAGACTGAACAAGAATGGACATAAAATTGAGTAAACAATAGATTATACCTTTTAAAAGAAATAGAAGATAAAACGGGGGGGGAGGAATTTTAAAAGACATCAAAATGTTACAAATAGTGAAGATACACAAAGATCTAACAGAAAATAGTAGTCCCTGAAGAAGGAAACCAAATCAAAAGCATGGCAAAAGAATGAGTATTAGAAAATTTTCCTCAAAGAAAAGATTTTAGGGGCACCTGGGTGGCTCAATCAGTTGAGTGTCCGACTCTTGGTTTTGGCTCAGGTCAGGATCTCAAGGTTGTGAGATTAAGCCCTGCATCAAGCAAGCTCTATGCTCAGCACGAAGTCCACTTCAGATTCTCTCTCCCTCTTCCTCCTGCTCACTCACTCTCTGTGTCTCTCTCTTTCTCTCAAATAAATCTTTAAAAGATTTTAAATTATATTGAAAGATATGTCTAACTAAAACTATCAACCCAGAAAACAAAGAGGATATATCTTAAACTTCATAGAATTTAAAGAAAAAAAATCCTTTGGAGATCAAGGCAAAATCATAAAGTAAAAAAAAATTACATTATCATCAAACTTCAACCCCAATGCTTTTTATATCAGAAGAAAATGGAGTAACAGTTAAAATAATCGAGAAGAGAAAAGCCTAGCCAAGTTATTTTATATGCAGCAAAACTGGATTTTCAACCTTAAAGAGCACTGTTACCAATGTGCAAGAATACTGTTCCCATGAGTGCTTCCTGTGGCATCTACTAGAAAATGAGCTTCAGACAACAAAAATGACTGCAGACAATGACATGAGGGCTGAGGATAAGCATTAAACATACCAAACATATGCAGGCCCTGTAAAACTAAAATAAATGAGGATTAAAAGATGGTATGTAATGACTATAGACTCAGTATGTATACATATAAAACTGTAAGAAAATTGGTAAGAAATATATCAAGTTTTTTTTAAATTGTTCATTTTAAAGTCATTCTGAGACAGAAAACTTAATTCATTCCCAGCTGATCTACACAAGAAATACTAAATGAAGTTCGTTAGGCATAGAATAATTAATACCAGATGGGATCCTAAACCTGCAGTAAGGAATGAACACCACGAAGGCAAATATGAGGAAATATAAAAGATCTTGGTGTTCAGTACTACTGTGCTCTTACCAGCTATCTTTAACAGTCATACTTGCTATAATCTCTGTAGCCTCATGATGATCCAGTAAATTATTTTGAAGTCTTAAAGTTTTTAATATATACATTTGTAGAAATATATAAGAGTACTCTTAATATATTGCTTTGCAATAATATCAAATTTGGTTTTTAAAATTATGTCTAAACAGCTATTTTGAAATACTATTAGTAATATTTTAAGATAAAAGAAAATTTATAACTTTATAATTAAGAATGGATCACTGAATTAAAAAAGGGAGATTAGGGATGCATGGGTGGCTCAGTCAGTTAAGTGTCTGCCTTCAGCTCAGGTCATGATCTCAGGGCCCTGGGATGGAGCCCCGCATCGGGCTCCTTGCTCAGTGGGGAGCCTGCTTCTCCCTCTGCCCGCTGCTCCCCCTGCTTGTGCTCTCTCTCTGACAAATAAATAAAATCTTTAAAAATAAATAAAAATAAAAAAGGGAGATCAGACGATATGTGGTTCCATCAATCCTCTTCACACTGAGGAAGAAACTGACATACCCAAATTCTCTGACTCACAAAAAGGGGAACACTACTCCAAAGAACCTGAATCAAACTGTAGATTATAAATGAAAATATGATAAAGCTATTTTCCCTTTGGCTGCATAAATACTATTAAGTTGTCTTCTCAGGCCTTATGTAATAGACCATATTCAAATAAAGTTATGGTGCCAATTTGGTTGTACGATCATTTGATAACACTCATTCAGCATTTAAAAAAGAGGAATTTAAATGTATACATGATGAGTTCTTTAAAAGCCAAAAATCGTTACAGCTTTTCAAACTAAAAATTAAAAAAGCCAATGAGATATCTTAAAGAGTAAGTTATCATATTGCATTGGTTGAAAAAGTGTACATAATATCTGAAAGACTTATAAACTCTTGCATAGTAGATACTGCTGGAAGCCTGCTGCATAAAGTCAATAAAAGAAACAGGCTCTTCCGCTTCCCAAAGATAAAATTACTCACTGAATTGAAGACTTATCTGCAAATATAGGAAATGAAAATGAGTTAATATCTGGTCCATAGAATTGTATTTCTGCCTTACAGATATGGCCGACTTTCTGTTTTGACTGATACTAGCATCAACTAATCATCAAAGATCTTCTTTACTGTGAATGGTAACAAACACAAGCGGTGAATAATTTTTCCGCATCTCAGTTTACCCTGAAATAACTTGTGCTGAATATTTGTGCTAACTATACAAAAGCAATGATACATCTAACTACTGTCACTTAGCACAAATTAAGGCAATGACACCCAATAGTCACTGTATTATTATTTTTTTTTTTTTAAAGATTTTTTTTTTATTTATTTGAGAGAGAGAGAATGAGAGACAGAGAACATGAGAGGGGTTAGGGTCAGAGGGAGAAGCAGACCCCCTGCCGAGCAGGGAGCCCGATGCAGGACTCGATCCAGGGACTCCAGGATCATGACCTGAGCCGAAGGCAGTCGTTTAACCAACTGAGCCACCCAGGCGCCCCTAGTCACTGTATTATTTACTGCCATGCACTAGCAGGGGGAAAAAGCCAGTATGACTTAACAATGTTCCCGACGAAGCTGTAAAATTAATTAATTTCAACCCTTAAATATGTCTTAACATTCTGTATGATGGGATGATTAGTACAATAAAACACTACTGCTGCAAACTTGTGCTTCCACAGTTGTCTTGAGAAAAAGCATCTGAGCTGGAGCACCTGTGTGGCTCAGTCCATTAAGCATCCAACTCTGGATTGCAGGTCATGATCTCAGGGTCATGAGATCGAGCCCCGCCTTGGGCTTGTGCTGGGCACAGAGCCTGCTTAAGCATCTCTCTCTCCCCCTCTCCCTCTGCCCCTCACTCCCTAAGGAAAAATTAAAAAAAGAAAGAAAGAAGGAAAGAAAAAAGAAAAGAAAAAGAAAAAGCATCTGAGTGACTGTTATTATAAGCTGAGTTAGATCACTTTTCCAATGGAAAACAATTTTTACTTGAAGTAGGTATTTTCTGAAAAGCGAACAAAGCAAGTTTATCACTTCAAGAAAAACTTTTTGTTGCCAACAATAAAATGTGAGCGCTTTCAAGCAAAAATCGTAATTTTAGAAGTTGGACCCAGGAGCGCCTGGGTGGCTCAGTCAGTTGGGTGCCTGCCTTGGGCTCAGATCATGATCTCTGGGTTCTGGGATCAAGCCCCGCATCAGGCTCCCTGCTCAGTGGGGAGCATGAATCTCCCTCTCCCTCTGTCGCTCCCCCTGCTTGGGCGCTCTCTCTCTCTGTCAAATAAATAAATAAAATCTTTAAAAAAGAAGCTGGACCCAGCACCATGAGCTTGACAGCTTCCCAGTACTTAAAAACTATCCTGTTGCAGGGCACCTGGGTGGTTCATTCGATTGAGCACCGGACTCTTGGTTTTGGCTCAGGTCATAATCTCGGGGTCATGAGATCGAACCCCACGTTGGGCTCTGCACTCAGCCATGAGATTCTTTCCCCTCTCTCTCCCTTCTCCTGCTCAGCTTGCTCACACACTCTCTCAAATAAATAAATAAATGAATAAATAAATACAAACTATCCTATTGAGATCAATGGGGATGTTGACAAATGTGATTTTTAGTACTGAATAATTAAATATATCAACATGTCGAAGATCTATATAATTCAATGAACCAGTATCTTCTAAATAACCAGTGCACAGTGTTAGAAAATCATACACAGTACATCATTCGTTCCAGGTGCAAGACAGACTAACAAAAAGATCACTGCAGCACTTTCAAATTCCATCTTGGAACAAGAACCTAAGAAACTACATTTGTCAAGTTTTGGTATAGTATCACTAGACTATCACAATAATTTAAAAAGAGTATTAAAATACTCCTCCCTTTAACAAATACATGTGAGTATGGTTTTCTTTAAATGCTTCAGTAATAACAAACTATGTATGAAGCCATCATTAAAGACATCTGCAAAATTATAAATAATGTCATGCTTCCCGCTAATTTCCTTTTTGTTTTTAGGAAATAGTTAAAATGTTATCTGTATTAACATTCAGTGAGTTTATAATTGTAATTATGATTAAATATTTTCAAAATTCCTCAGTTTTAATATCTAATGAGATATATTTTGATAGATATAATCCATATAAACAAATGTTCTTCAGGGTTTCCAATAATGTGTTAAGAACGTAAAGGAGCCTGAGATCAAAAAGTTTAAGAATCACTCGCTTAAGAGGGATTACTAATGAAATCACAAGAAAAAAGTTAAGAAGTCACCCCCCACAAATGGGGAAAAAATCTGAACTGTCAGTTCACAAAAGAAAATCCCTATATGGTCAATAAGCACATGAAAGGATATTCAACCTCATTAATCATCAGGGAAATGCAAAATAAAAACACAATGAGGTAACCACCCCACCCCTATAGAAAGACTAAAATTAAAAAGACTGAAAATACCAGATATTGCTGGGGATGTGGGCAACTGGAATTGCTGGATGGAATGTAAAATGGTACAGTCTGGAAAACAACTGGGCAGTTTCTTAAAAGTTAAACAGTCTTTCAACAAATGGTGCTAGGACCAATAGGTATTATTAATATGTAAAAAAATACAGTTGGACCCTTACCTCACACCCCCTACAAAAATTAATTCAAAATGGATGAAAGAGCTGAAAATAAGAACTACAACAGTAAAACTTGTAAGAAAAAAACTTAGAAGCTTATAAGAAAAAACTTCTGGAGAAAACTTAGGCCTAAAACTTTATCAAACCTTGATTCTGACAATAGCTTCTTGGATATGACACCAAAAATATATAAGCAACAACAACCAAAAATAAATTGAACTTGGTCAAGATTTAAAACTTTTGTGCTTCAAGGGGGTCTGAAAGAATGGGAGAGAAAATCTACAAATCACACATCAAATAAAGGACTTGCACCTAAAAGAGAACTCTTAGAATTCAATTATAAAAAGCCAAAACCCAATTTAAAATGGGCAAAGGATTTAAGACATTTCTCCAAAGAAGTTACAATGACCAACAAGCTCATGAAAAGACGCTCAATGTCACTGGTCATTAGGAAAATGTATTATCAGAACCACAATAATATTGATACCATTTCACACTCACCAAGATGGCTAAAACTTTTAGACAATAAATAAGTATTGTTGAGGATGTGGAGAAACTGGAACCCTCAACTTTGTTGCTGGGACTTTAATATGGTGCAACCATTTTGGAAAACAATCTTCAATTCCTTAAAAAGCTAAACAGAATTATCATATCATCCTGTAATTCTCCTCAATATATGCTCAAGATAAATGAAAACAGATTTCCACAAAAAACCTTGTATGTCAATGTTCACAGCAGTCATTTTCGTAAGAGCCAAAATGTGGAAACAACCCAAATGTCCATCAACTGATAACATGGAGTATATCCACGCAATGGAATATTACTTCACAGTAAGAAGGAATGATGAAATGATATATGTTAGAACAGAAATGCACATTGAAAACATGCTACATGAAAGAAGCCAGACCTAAAAGACTATATGTTGTAGAATTCCATTTATATGATATGTTCAGAACAGGCAAATCTATAGACAGAAAGTCAACTATTGGTTGCTCAGGGCAAGGGAGGAAGGGAGAGTTGATGGGTGACAGCCACTGAAGATAATTTAAGTGGTGTAAAATTGATTGTGGTAACAGTTGCAAAACTCTGTGCATATACTAAAAGCTACTGAATTTATACCTTAAATGGGTGAGTTTTATGGTTTGCTAATTACATGTCTCAATAAAGCTACCACAAAAAAATAAACATGCATTTATTGTATGACCCAGCAATACCAATCTTAGTTATTTATCCAACCTTAATTTAAATATATGTCCACACATGGACTCAACACAGATATTCATAGCACCTTTATTCATGATAGCCAAAAAACATATTCAATCCAAATGGATAAACAAATTATGTTATGCAGTATACTCATACAATAGAATTCTGGGCAGAGGGGTAAATAAAGCAATGAATACATGCAGTAACAAAAGTGAGTTCAAAAGCTTTATACTGAGTGAAAGATGCAAGAAATGCTGTATGAGTACAATCATATGAGACTCTAGAAACATTTATGTGATCTACAACAATAGTAGATTGATGGTTGTCTAGGGTGATGCTGTGAAATTGTCTGCAAAGACTGTAAGGGTACTTTTCGGGCATGAGTGTATAAATATGTTAAAATTCGTGACAATATATACTTTAAATAGGTGTGTTTTGTTGTGTATAATTATAACTCAAAAAGTTAATTTTTAAAGTCAATATAGGAGATAGAATGAAATTCTAAAAGATAACTAGTTTGCCAAAATGAAGGCAGGATAAGAAAAACCCAGCTAAACTAAACATGTCAATTTAAATATAAATACACAGGGTATATTTATACATGGGAGGGAAAGAACTATAATCATGAAAATGCTAGGAAAGTTATGTAGCTATATTAATATTAGGCAAAGTAAACCTCAAAGCAAATATTAGAGATAATGAGAGACATTTCACAGCGGTAACAAGAACAATTTATATTCGTCACAAATGTGTATACACCTAACAAGAGAACTTCAAAATACGTAAAGAAAAAAACTGGCAGAACTGAAAGGCAAAGTCACAGTAATAGTTGGAGATTTTAACTTCCCTCTCTTAGTAACTGATAAAACAAGTTTAAGATACAGAAGAATGAAATATTATTACCAACTTGATCTATTTAATAGTTACAGGATACTGCACTAAATAATTCTAGAATATGCACATTTCTTCAAATACACATGGGATACTCAACGATAGACTATATGCTAGAAAATATCAAAAAATACCAAACAAATGAAATCATACAGAATATATTCCTAGACCAATGATATTAAATTATAAATCAACAATTAAAAGATATCTAAAAAATACCCAAATATCTGGAAATTAAATAACACATTTCTAAATAATCCATGAGTCAGAGAATAAATCACACATACCCACAAAAAAGGTAATAAAAATATAATCAGATGAGCACCAGGTGATGTATATATGGAATTGCTGAATCACTGTATTGTACACCTGAAACTAATATAACACTGTATATTAACTAACTGAAATTAAAATAAAAACTTAAAAAATATATACTCAGAATGTGTGGGAAAATAGTACTTTGAAATTCACACCTTTAAAACTTATACTGGGGGAGGGGAAGGTGTAATATCCATGATCTAAGCAAGGGGCTGGCAAACTACAATCCAAGAAGCCAACTCCAGCAAACTGTTTTTGTATGTCCAGCAAGCTAGGAATGGGTTTTTTTGTTCTGTTTTTAAAGATTTTACTTTTTTTAAGTAAGTTCTACACCCAACACAGGGCTTGAACTCATGACCCCAGGACCAAGAGTCACATGCTCTACTGACTGAGCCAGGCAGGAGCTCTAGGAATGGTTTTTTATATTTGTAAATGGGGATGGAGGGGGAAGGGAGTAGGATCAAAAGAACAACGTTATTTGATGACATATGAAAATTATATGAAATTCAAATCAGTGTCCAAAGTTATGCTCATTCATTTATGTATTATCTGGAGAGCTGAGTAGTAGCTATAACACAATACAGTCCACAAAGCCTAAAATATTTCTTATCTGAAACAGTTACAGAAAAAGTTTACTGATCCCTGATCTAAGCTCCCACTTCCAGAAACTAAAAAAGTAAAAATAAATCAAACCAACAGTGTAAGAAAACATTAAAAATAACAAGGAGAAGAAATCAATTAAATAGAAAATGGAAAGAGAAAATTAACAAAGATAGATGTTGGTTCTTCGAAAGAGTAATGAAACTGACAAAGCTCTAGCAAGACAGATCAAAACAAAGATAAATAAATTATCCATATCCAGAATGAAAAGAGATACATCAGTATAGATCCATCAGACATTGATATTTATGTAAATATCACAAAACTTTACACCAACTTTCAACAACTTGGATGAATGGACCAATTCCTTGAAAAACACATATGACCAAAACTGAAATAAGAAACAGAAAAGCTAAACAGCCTCATATATATTACAGAAATCAAATTTATAATAAAAGCTATCTCACAAAGACTTCTACTACTTATTAAGGATAAAATAATACTAAGCCAATAGAAGTTCCTTCAGAAATAAGTAGAAGGGAACAACTGCCTTATGATCCAAGCATAATCTTGATCCCAAAATCTGAAAATAGGACAAATCAAGGCAACTACGGACCAAAGCCCTCATGAACACAGATGCAAAAATCCCTTAAAAAAAAACATAGTGAAGCAAATCCAGCAATCCAAGTTTGGTTTTCCATTAAAAAATATTTCTGCACTACTCCACATTAAAAGAATAAAAGAAAATCTGAAGAACATTTCAAGAGATGGAGAAAAGTCTTTGACAAAACTCAACATGTTAAGAATTTTTAGCAAACTAGGACTAAAAGGGAACTTCCTCAAATGAGTAATAGATAACTATGAAAACATTTAGTTAACATCATATCTAATGGTAAACAAACTCTTTTCCTCTAAGATCAGCAACAAGAGAAGGTGTTTCCTCTCACCACTTCTATGGAACACTGTACTAGAGGCCCTAACTAATGCAGTAAGTAAAGAAAAAGAAATACAAGACCTAGAGATCAGGAAAAAATAAGTAAAATTGTGGTTAACTGGCATATGTTATGATTATGTACGTATAACCATCTAATCTGAACTTCTAATTTTTTTCATGCCATAATAAATGGTAAAGTACTTACTAATCTAGTCATTAAAGAACACATCTAGAGAGACTGACTTATATTAACTTTGGTAGGAAGGAAGAAAATTCCCAATAAAACCATGAAGCTTGGTAGTAAGTACAAAGGTCAGAGTTACAACAAAGTTTTCATCTAGCCATGTTTTTCAAACCAAGGGATACAACCCATCAGTGGATCATGAAATTAATTTAAAGTATTAAAATCACCTTTATTTTTTAAAAAGATTTATTTATTTATTTGAGAGAGAGAGAGTGAGTGAGCACACAGTGGGAGAGGGAGAAGCAGACTTCCTGCTGAGCAGGGAGCCTGACGTGGGGCTCAATCCCAGGACCCCGGGATCATGACCTGAGCCGAAAGCAGATGCTTAACCAACTGAGCCACCCAGGCGCTCCCTAAAATCACCTTTAAAAGGAGAATAAGAAACAAAAGGAAAAGAAAAATCAGACACATGAAATATATTAAGGGTGAGTTTTGTTTCACATGTATGAATACAGTAGAAGATATATTTCCAAGGGTTATACTTAAAAGATCTTAAAACACTGATTTAATGTAATAGGTAAGGGAGCGCCTGGGTGGCTCAGTTGGTTAAGCCTCCGCCTTTGGCTTGGGTCATGATCTCAGCATCCTGGGATTTAGCCCTGCGTTCGGCTCCTCACTCAGTGGGGAGTCTGCTTCTCCCTCTCCCCCCACTCCCCGCTCATACTCGCTCACTCACTCACTCTCTCTCTCTCAAACTTTAAAAAAATATAAGTAAGGATTTTATTATTTCATTAGAATTATAACCATATGCAAATTGATGACCTAACAACAAGAGCGTAACAGTATTTAGATAAGAACAGAGGAAAAGATCATTTTGTTATGGGAAAACTCTAGTAACCACCTATTTGGAAAGGTGTAGGAGATTTCTGATATAAAGCAAATACATTTTAGCTGTGAGGCTTTCACTTCAAATATATATTAGAAATCTCATTATGCTAGAGCACCTGGGTGGCATAGTCAGTTAAGTGTCTGACTCTTGGTTTCGTTCAGGTCGTGATCTCGGGGTCATGAGATTGAGCCCCCCATCAGGCTCCAAGCTCAGCATGGAGTCTGCTCGAGTTTCTCTCTTCCTCTCCCTCTGTCCCTCCCACTCGTTCTCTTTCTCTCAGATAAATAAATCTTAAAAAAAAAAAAAAAAGAAAAAGAAAGAAATCTCATTATGCTAAAAGCAGAAAGACTGCATGTCAATAATTCTTGAGTGCTCTTGCTGACAATTTCATAATTCTGAAATCAGAGAAGTGGTAAACATTTGAATCATAAAATCTGGATTTGAAAGAGATCAGAAATTTCATTCACCCCATTAAGGGCTGAATTTGTGTCGTGCCCCCCCCCCCCCGCAATTCCCAAAGTCATTTGTTGAAGCCCTAACCCACAGAATATAACCATATTTAGAAATACGGCTTTTAAGCAGTAATTAAGTTCAAATGGGGTCATTAGGGTAGGCCCTAATCCTGTTATGAGTGGTGTCCTTACAAGAAGAGATTACAACACAGACAACACAAAGGACTGAGGGGCAACTATGGGAGGACACAGCAAGAAGGCAGCCCTAGCAAACTAATACACACACTTATGTTCATAAATTAACAACCTAAGTTTGGTTTACCTAAATACTCTCATGGCTAATTTATATAAAATTAAGACCAGAATACAGATTAAAACTTGTTAGCAATATAAAAATATAAAAATGGGTCAGTAACGGCAAAATGGAAAGCACCAACAGCCACTGATCCTAGAAATCATAATAGTAACAGAAGAGCAAAAAAGTAGGGGGATACGAGGAGAGCAAGTTTCAGGAAGTCAGACTCCTGAAACAGGCATGAAAGCAATGTCAGATACCTTAGAAAGGATTACAGCTCAAAAGAGAAAGCAAGAAGGTTTGTCTAAAAAGTTCAATTCTAGCCACATAACTTTAAAAGTCCAAAAGCAGACAAAAAGGAACGGTACCAAAGAAACAAAAAAGGCAGCACAGGAAGTTATCTAACTGACTTGGTTTTAAAAAGGACACTTGTAGAGATAAGAAATGTAGTTTATCATCTAGTCAGACTAAAGGAGATGAAGATATATGCAAAAAGTACTAGGGGGAAAAACTTCCTATAAAAAGAATAAGCTTTAGGAAGCTCTGAAACGATGATAGAATATAAATAAAATGACAAAGTGGGAAGGTAGTATAAAAGATTCAATTCTTATTTGCTTTCATCAAGAAGAATTTTCAATCCTTACACAAGATAGGTGATGCTACTAAGACATTATCTAGCTACTTTGAGACAAAATGGTACAAGAGAAAGAGCACAGGTATCAGAGTCAAATGTAACCTGGGTTTAAATCTCAGCATCGTCTTTATTGTAGAGGCAATAGTGCATAGTGGGTTAGAAGTGTAGGCCCTGAAGCCAGGGAATTTGGGTTTCAATTCCAGTGTTGCCACTTAAAGCTAAGTAACCCTGCACAAGTTATTTAACTTTCCTGTGCCTTAGTTTCCTTATCTGTAATATAGAGATGATAGAACCTACTTCATATGGTTCATACAGCTTAAAAAAGTTATTATACTTAAAGCACTGAGAACAGTGTATGACACATACTAATAGCTCAATAACTGATAGTAATTACTGTTGCATTTGTTCTTTATTGTTCGTTTTTATCCTGGACATTTATTACAATTACTGTTGTTAATGACATGTTCAAGTTACTGAAATTCACTAAGCCTAAATTTTTCTCTTCTCTAAACTATCAAAAGATAGATATATGAATTAAGGATCCTGGACATTTATTACAATTACTGTTGTTAATGACATGTTCAAGTTACTGAAATTCACTACGCCTAAATTTTTCTCTTCTCTAAACTATCAAAAGATAGATATATGAATTAAGGAGATACAAGATATAAAGCACCTAATAAATATACTCAATAAACATTACCTGCCAACCCCTACCCACATTTTGAAAAAGACAACACTGTACTTAAGATACTGAACATAAGCAAGCATTGTATAGATTCTCAATAAAACTTTAGAATATATTATCAAAGAGATGATTTAATGACAATGAGATAAGAAATAACAATTAGAAGCCAGTATAAGCTCAGTAGGAATAATACATGACAAGCTAATCATTTAATTTACTTCTAACATAGGGTTAGTAAACTGGGGGCGGGGGGGGGGGGAGAACAGTAAACCTTGATTTTAGCAAGACATTCCAATACTAATTTTCATGATAACCTTATAGAATACAATAAAAAAAATCTGGATGATTAACAGTACAATTAAATGAATTTGAAGCTGCAGGAAAACTCTTGCCCCCCAAAATTACTGAAAAAGACGTTAGTGTACAAACAGGTTTTTAGTAGCCCTATCTTATTTAACATCTTTAAGCAGACATTAATGAAAAATGCAAGATTTTGGTTTAAAAAAAATAGAAACTTGACAGAAATTTCCATAGGAAAACCCTGAATGTGTAGTTGACATAGGCAAAAATCTGCTAACCAACAAAGATAGATCTTACTACTAAAGGAGAAAAAATCATCAAATGTTATGCAATGGTGCCACATTAACAGAATGCCCAGATCAAAAGAATATGAACAGAAGTCAGAAGACACAGGAAAAACCTATCTATCAAATTTCTTTTTTTTAACCAAAATCTTGTATTTTTCCTTAATGTCTACATTACATACAATGAATGAATGACAGTAACACTATTTATAGAGTACGTTAAAATTTCTCAAACTGCTTCTTCTGTTTGCCATCTAATGTAAAAACAACCCTGAGACAGATAAAGCAGTTAGAATTAGTCCCATTTTACTGTCTTCTTGAGGTTCAGAGCGGTAAATGAGTTTCCTCAGATCAAGTTGATCCAAAGTACGAATGTGGAGCATGTAACTCCTAGTCAGTGTCCATTTTTTCTTTAATAACTTTTTTTTCCTCTTTAATAAAGTAATACATTCATTATAAAGTGTTAGAATTCAGACAGAAAAATCATCTCCCTAATCAGACACTGTATTAATATTAACAAGAAAATTTAACTTTTCTCTGAAATGAAAAAAAATGGAAGTGAGAGAAACAATTCACATAAAATAAGGAAAAATTTCTTTTACTTTTCATAATACTATGCTGAAAAAAAAGGAGGCTAAATGGATCAGTTAAGTAGAATAAATGTTTTCTTGAATGGCCATTAAATATTTTTCATGTTATTAACTCCTAAAAATGTAAACATTCCCTTAATCTACTAGCAATATTAGATTTCTCATCTTTGCATGCTTAAAGAAAACCACCTAAATTTTAATTTTAATGATATAAGTACAAGTAGTAAAACCATTACCTTGGGTGTGCTTCCTTTAATGAATTTTTTAATTGAAGACAACAAGCCGGTTTCATTTTTCGGTGTTTTTTCTCCCCCTGAAGGCAGGCTATCATCAACCTCTGAATATTTCCTCTTTGCTCTAGCAGTACGTTGTGTTTGGATTTGATTTGATTGCTGAGAAGCTTTCCGTGTTCTCAGCCTCATCTTTTATGAGTGCCACATATAAAACTATAAGAGAAAAATAACAAGGGTTATTACAATTAAACCTAGCATACCAAAATGTGTCCAGCTTATATAAGAAAAATCCCTTGGTCCAAGTCTCTAAGGCATTACAATAAGAAACCAACATTTTAAGCGAAAGGTTGCTTTTTTACACATTATCCCAAGTAACCTTCCCACCAACTTCTAATATATTACACCCTATGATCTAATAAAAATATGAGTAACACCAGGGTGCCTGGGTGACTCAGTCTTAAAAGGTAAGCGTCCAACTCTTGCTTTTGGCTCAGGTCATGATCTCAGGGTTGTGAGATCAAGCCCCGTGTCAGGCTCCAGTGCTGGGTATGGAGCCTGCTTAAGATTCTCTTTCTCCCTCTCCAAAAAAAAGAGTAACACCAAAAAGAGTGTGCACACTCTTTTCATAGCACTATGCTGCCTCCACCCATGCTGACCATTATCATTCATTAAATCATTCATTCAGCAAGTATTTATTGAGCACTTAACCACATTCAAGGCATTGGGCTAGGCTGAGCACCTAGTAAATAGTAAACAACATATGGAAGGTTTTTTCCACAATGTAGTGGAAAAACCCTCAGTGAACGAATTAATTACATGAGCATGATTCTAATGATCAACAATCATACAAGTGTAAGAAGCGCAGCTGGATCATTCAATTTATAAGATAATTTGATCCTACTACACATAATGATACTTTAAAAGCTGAATTCCCATTAGAAAGAAAATATGAGGCAATCTACTTGGAATTCTCTCACTTTATGGATGAGAAAATTAATGGCTGGCAAAACTGTACCAAGACACAGAAATGGTTAAGTACATACCCTAAATTAGAATCTGAAGTAGAATATAAAAATTACCAAACTAAGAATTAAGAAATGTGAATTCAATCATAGCTAAACTATAGTCACTTGTTTTTTCACCTGTATAAAGAATACATTCATCTTACCATCCTGAGTCTCACAATGAAAAAGGAATTAGAAAAGGCTATAAAGTACAGAGAACAACACTACTACTCACAACAGTGAATGCATTCACAGAAAAGTCTAACTCCATTTAAGCATTCTAAACTCCTAAAGATGCAGAAATTCCTGGCAAAGGATAGGGTCTTCACCGACCAATTAAGAAGCTTAAGACATTGTGTCTTTACTAATTCAACGTAACAGTCACAGAAAAAAAGTTAAAAACTTTTAGGAAGTTATATATATATATATATATATATTTATATATATATATATATAATCTACTCCAACAAAAAACCCCAAACTCTAATGATTCACTAGAGGAGTCCCTAAATATCTTTACAAACAACTATTTTTTTCCTAGCAGCAAATGGTGCTCAGTTTACACTGCCATCCCAAAATAAAAAATACTGCCTTTTCTCCTAAAGAGTCCATGTAACTTCTAAAGTGATTTATCATTCAAGGCATGTATTATTTACTTTAAAACCCTATTTAGAGTGCATAAATGTTGTCTTAATTCCTTAGTTATTGAGCACAGCACGCCTTAGAAAAGGAAAATTCCCATATAGAAAAATGCAAGGGGGAATTTCTCAAAACTATTTTTAATCAATTTCAGTAATTTTTTTAAGTTTTATCAAAAATACCCAAGAATTAATCTATCTTAAGCCCAGAATCATTAAATGGAAATTATAAAACCTTATGAAATAATACACTGATGTAAAGTAGGTCTTAAAAGACTAAAGGCACATAGGTAAGTCCAGTCTTACGAAGCTTGGTTGATTAAAATTTAAATACTTATGGTCACCTGCTACTAGAATATTAAGGATGAAAACTATAACCTCTGCCCATGAGAATCAAAAAGTCTGGCAGATAAGTATACATATCATAGTGCATATATAAAATGCTAGATCTCTCCGCATGAAAAGAGTGAAGACCGTTCTGGGAAACCTTAGGAGAAAGGTCCTTTAAACTCAAAAATAATCAGTGGGCATTTACTGGAAAGAAAGATAAGAGCATTCAAAGGAGCTGAAAAGTAGGTTTTTCTCCATTCCAATAGCGAATTGTAAAAGGTGTACTTGACAGGTCTAAAAGGGCTCCGGGAGGCAAAATGGCCACGACAGGGACAGCCCCAGAGGTGATGTGGTACCAGAGCGTACGCCTTTACCGAGGGCCACGAGAGTGCGAACAAGTGAGCTCATAGCTCAACCCAACAAATGCGTGTTGGCTTTTCTCGCCATGGCCATGGGGATGTGCCAGTAAAGCCTTTGCCCTGATAGGCAATTCAACATTTCACAGCCCTGATCTGGAAACTCCCAGAGGGCTACAAAGGCACGAGGCCAGTCAAGCAGGTCCTCAGTCCGGAGAGGTAGGACACTGAGCACTCCATGCCTACGGGTGCAGCCTCCCAGGGCAGCCACTTCTGCTGGCTGCTCTGCGCTCTCACCTTAAAGCTCTGCCAAGCAGAGGCCCTTGTGCAGGCAGAGAAGCTGTCAGTGAGCACCGTGCTGACTGGTGAAGAGTTTGTGGTGGCAGAAGAATGTGCTCCGTGTTCTAATTTCCAGGCTAAAACCACCCAAGTGTGGTTCCACAGGGTATGTGGAGAAAATCACACGCAGCTCATCTAAGGGGAATGAATTCAAAAGCCGCTGCTCAGCTCTGATGGAACAACACTTATTCTGGAAATCTGAAGGGGCCGTCGTGGGTGTGGCCTTGGTCTTGCTTGCCTTGTTCATCAGCGACAGCAGGACAGAAAAGCTCTGGAAAAAGTCCAGGAGCAAATCAACTCTATATAGCTAC
Source organism: Halichoerus grypus (assembly GCF_964656455.1). Classification (NCBI taxonomy): domain Eukaryota; kingdom Metazoa; phylum Chordata; class Mammalia; order Carnivora; family Phocidae; genus Halichoerus; species Halichoerus grypus. The sequence goes on from NC_135719.1 coordinate 67,510,951, forward strand.
CTTCTACTCTTTGATAGTGGTCTTAGGGATTGTACCTCAGACAGAGACAGTAGAATGAATGGATTTGTGCCCCTAGTTCTTGGGAACTTGTAGTGGCATTTCCTCCTCCATCTCATTTAGATCATTAACAAGCAAAATATAGAATAGTTCCCTTCCCTGTTAATAATTTGGTTTACCACAGGAAGTCATAGTGGCAGAAACAGGATAGCAACTTTGTGCTCCAGTTTACCAACTACCTATCTTCCCCTTCTTCTGCTACTTATTTAAAACTTTCAGGATGTAATTTCAGCAAAGAAGTTTATTTCTCAACCAAAATCTGTTTCCCCTCAAACCTAATGCCCAAAAATAAAAAAATAAAAAAAATTGCAGATGGATTAAAAAAAAAGGTCTATAAAGGCTGGAGCAGTCAAGCCCTCATGAACTTTCAAAACAGACTACTCACACAAGAGATGGAAGAAAACATATACTTTTCAATTTCTCATCGAATACTTACCAAGACAGACCATATGCAGAGATGTAAAACATCTTAATAACTTAAAGACTAAAATCTTACAAAGTATGTTCTCTGACCACAATTATAAATTAAAAAAAAATCTTAAAGAGTACCAAATATTTGAAAGTTTTAAAATATATTTATAAATAAACCATGAGTCAAAAAGAAAGAAAGAAAAAAAAGATAAAACAAAACAAAACCACAACGGAAATACAAAATATTTTGGACTAAAAATAACAAAAACACAGCAGCACATCAAAATGTGTGGGATGTAATAAGCAACATTCAGAGGGAAATTATAAACATATATGCACCTCACACCAGAGTCTCAAAATATATGAAGTAAAAACTGTCAAACAAAAGGGAAAAATAGTTTGACAATAATAACTGGATATTTCAATATCCCATTTTCAATAATGAATAGAACATCTAGACCAAAAGATCAATAAGGAAATCAAAGACATGAACAATTCTCTCTCCACCTAAGAGACACATATGGAACATTCCACTCAACAACAGCAGAATATATAACATAGTCCAGGACAGACTGCATGTTCGGACACAAAACAAATCTCATAAACTTAAAAGGATTGAAATCATAACAAGTATATGGTATCCAAACACACTGGAATGAAATTAGAAATCACAAGGAAAGAAACTTGAGTAATTAACAAATACGTAGAAATTAAACAATAAACTCTTAGATATGTAAGCAGTGTATCAAAGAAGAAATCACAAGGGGAATTAGAAAATACTTCAGGATGAAACCAAACAAAATCGCTACAAAAACTTATGAGATGCTCCCAGAACAGTGCTCAGAGGGCAATTTATGTAAACGCTTATATTAGGAAAAGACCTCAACTCAATAATAAAGCTTTTCACCATAAGAAACTATAAAAACAAACTAAATCTAAAGGAAGCAGAAGGAAGGAAATAAAGAATAAAGCAGAAATAAGTCAAATAGATGATTTAAAACGCAAAACAAAAAGAAATTAATGAAGCCAAAAATTTGTTCTTTGAAAAGATCAACAAGATTGGCACACCTTAAATTAGACTAGCCAAGAAAAAAAAAGAAGTCTCAACCTATCAAAGTCAGGAGTGAAAGATGGGTCATTAATACCAACCCTACAGAAATAAAAACAATTTTAAGGTGGGGCACCGGGGTGGCTCAGTCATTAAGCGTCTGCCTTCGGCTCAGGTCATGATCTCAGGGTCCTGGGATCGAGTCTCCCTCTCCCACTCCCCCTGCTTGTATTCCCTCTCTCACTGTGTCTCTCTCTGTCAAATAAATAAATAAAATCTTAAAAAAACACACACACAATTTTAAGGGACACCAACAAATTAGATAACCTAGATGAAATGGATTAATTTCTATAAAGACACAAGTAAAATGTGCTCAAGAAAAAAAAATCCAGGGCACCTGGGTGGCTCAGTTGGTTAAGCGACTGCCTTCGGCTCAGGTCATGATCCTGGGGTCCCTGGATCGAGTCCCGCATCGGGCTCCCTGCCGAGCAGGGAGCCTGCTTCTCCCTCTGACCCTCCCCCCTCTCACGTGCTCTCTCTCTCTCATTCTCTCTGTCTCAAATAAATAAATAAAATCTTTAAAAAAAAAAAAAAAAATCCAAAAGCCTCATATAAGCAGAGACTGAATTAGTGATAATAATTTCTTTAAAAACTTCCCGGGGGAGCCTGGCTGGCATGCAACTCTTGATCGCTGAGTTGTGAGTTCAAGCCCCACTTTGGGTATAGAAAATACTTAAAAATAAAATCTTGGGGCGGGGGGTACTTCCCACAAAGCAAAGTCCAGAACCAGATGGCTTAACTGGTGAATTTTACCAAATGTTTAAAGAATTAACACAAATCCTTCGCAAACTCTTCCAAAAAACTGAGGAACACCTCCCAACTCAATCTCTGAGGTCAGCATTATTCTGATAGTAAAGTCAAACAAAGACACTACAAGAAAAGTAAAACTACTAGTCAATATCCCTTAGGTGCATAGATGCAAATATACTCAACAAAATACTAACAAACCAAATCCAGCAGCTTTATTAAAAAAAAAAAAAAACACCTTTTTTTCTTCACCTTATCAATTTTATTTATTTACTTATTTATTTTTAAAGATTTTATTTATTTGTCAGAGAGAGTGAGAGAGAGCACAAGCAGGGTAAGAGGCAGGCAGAGGGAGAAGCAGGCTCCCTGCTGAGCAAGGAGCCCGATGCGGCACTCGATCCCAGGATCCTGGGATCATGACCCGCGCCAAAGGCAGATGCTTAACTGACTGAGCCACCCAGGCATCCCTCCGGCAGCTTTATAAAAGGAACACACATCATGACCAAAGTGGGTTTTATCCCAGGGATGCAAGGCTGGTTTAACATAGGAAAAATCAATCAATATAATACACCCTATTAAAAAAATAAAGGAAAAATTCCATATGATCATCTCAAAAAGATGTGGGGGGAAAAAAAAAGACAGAGCACTTGACCAAGCCCAACACCTTTTCAAAATAAAAATACTAAAAAAAAAACCGGGAATAGAAGAGAACTTCTTAAACCTGAGAAAAGACATCTACAAAAACTCCACAGCTAACATCATGCTGCATAAGGAAAACTACACGCTTTCCTCCTAAGGTCAAGAATAAGACAAGGTTGTCTACTCTCACCACTTTTATTCAACATTTTACTGGAGGTTCATGCATGGAATTAGAAAGACAAGTAAGAAATAAAAGAAATTCACATTAGAAAGGAAAAAGTACAACTATATCCAGAGGACACGATATTGTATGAAGAATAACCACAAAAGCAAAAACTAGGTAACTAGACTTCATAAAAATTAAAAAGACCTGAGAAGACACTTCATAAAAGCTAGGTGATTGGCCACAAGCCAATCATGAAATGAAATGCTGCTCAATATAATTCACCATCAGAAGTGCAAGCTGAAATTAAAATAGACTAATCCATATCTACTTGAAAGGCAACAATTAAAAAGACTGACAATAGGGGCGCCTGGGTGGCTCGGTCATTAAGCGTCTGCCTTCGGCTCAGGTCATGATCCCAGGGTCCTGGGATCGAGCCCCACATCGGGCTCCATGCTCCGCAGGAAGCCTCCTTCTCCCTCTCTCACTCCCATAGCTTGTGTTCCCTCTCTCACTGTGTCTCTCTCTGTCAAATAAATAAATAAAATCTTTAAAAAAAAAAAAAAAAAAAAGACTGACAATAATAAATGGTAGCAAAGAATTGGAACAAACATTCTCATATTCTCCTGGTGGGAATGTTAGGTTTTTGGTAAATTTCTTTTTTTTTTTTTTTTTTTTTTTTTTAAAGATTTTATTTATTTATTTGACAGAGAGATAGAGAGAGAGCACAAGCAGGCAGAGAGAGAGGGAGAAGCAGACTCTCCACTGAACAGGGAGCCCGACGCGGGGCTCAATCCCAGGACCCCGGGATCATGACCTGAGCCGAAGGCAGCCGCTTAACTGACTGAGCCACCCAGGCGCCCCTTGGTAAATTTCTATTCAACAACATTTCACCCCTTGATCCAGTAATTTTTTCACTTCTAAGTTTCTATCTAAGAGTGTAAACATGTCCACAGCATACTTTTACAAAAATGTTCCTGTCAGGCTTTATTTACAATAGCCCCAAACTGGAAACAGGGACAGAAAAATGAATACTGTGGTGTTTTCACACAGTGGAATAATAATCAAAAACAGAAAACAACTATTATTATCATCAACATGAAAGAATCTCTGACATTATGCTGAGCAATGGCAGACACAAAAGAATACATATTTGATGACACCATTAAAGAGAAATTCTATCAGAGGGAAAAATAACCTAAGGAGAAACAAATTAGAATAGAAGCTGTCTTGGGGAAAAGAAATGACATATATGTGATGGAGTGTGGATCTATTTGTCAAAACTTAAAGCTAAAATCTATGTGTTTCAAAGTATGTAAATTTTACCAAAATAAACACCTGCAAAAAGTTTTTATGAACAATACCAACCAGGTAGCAGGAAGTTGGGAGTGGGTGGGGATATAGATCCAAAAGACAGACAAAATGTTAATAAGTACTCAAACTGAGTGATGGTCATATGGGGCTTCATAATACCATTCTGTGTACTTTGTGCATATGTTTGATATTTTCCATCAAAAACAACGGCAACAACAAAAACACTCACTACCAGAGCTACCAACAGGATTCAACACTGAGAAGAAATTGAATTAAGTCAAAATAGAGTAGGACAGGATCAAATGAGAAAAGCAAAGAGAACATCTAGAAAAAGGGGGGCAGAGGAACATAAGCAATCTCAAGAGAGCAATACTCCGTATTTTTGAACACAGAAAATAACAGAAAGCTCCATTTAAGTCAAAAACTGTCTTCAACCAAACCTCCTCCTAAAAGTTCAGGAAAACAAATTTCACATTAAAAAGTAACAGAAATTAGATCAGAGCCCATACAGTCATAAGCAAAAAATAGAAACAAAAAGAGAGAGACAGCGCGTGCGCAGAATAAAACCCCTAACTTTTTGGGATGCCTGGCTGGCTCGGTCGGTAGAGTATGTGACTCCTGATCCTGGGGTCATGAGTTCGAGCCCCACATTGGATGTGGAGCCTACTTTTAAAAAAATAAATAAAATATTAAAAAAAAAAATTTTTAAACCCCTAACTTTCTACAGACAATAAGACTGCAAAAGGTAAGTCCACAAAAACAGATCACAACTACACACTATTTCCAAGCAAGCTGAGACACTGATACTAAACCATTTAACCAGGATTTGAAGAGAGGGAAACGAATTGAAAGAACACAGAAAAAAATTAAAAAAAAAAAAAAATCGTTTCAGAAATAGACAAAAAAGAAGGAACAAAAAATTAAATGAACAGAACGAAGGAATATTTTCGCACATTATAGAAGATTCAAGGGGTGCCTGGCTGGCTCAGTTGGTGGAGCATGCAACTTTTGATCTCAGGGTTGTGAGTTCAAGCCCCATGTTGGGTGAAGAGATTACTTAAAAAAAAGATTCAAGAGAAACTGGTAAATATTGAAAATAGATCAGATACTCAAAAACAAGAGAACTTTCCAGAAATAGAAAAAGTTTGAAACCACTGTACTGAAAGAAACAGACCTGAGAATAGCAAATGTGACGAAACAGTCTGGTATGAATTACTAGAGCTTTACTGAACTTTAAAGAGGGAAAAATCCTTTGTGCATCTAAGCCAGATGTAGGCAAACTTTTCTTATAAAACACAGTAAATATTTTAGGCTTGCAGACCACAGGGTGAAAGTTAAATGAAATTCAAATATCAGTGTCTAGACCATGCTCATTGGTTTCAATAGTGTGTATGGCACTGTATAGCAAAAGCATCCAAAAACAGTATGTAAGTGAATGAACATGGCTGCTGCGTACACTAAAACTGTGTTTACAAACACAGGCAGTCAGCCCATCTGCAGCAGTTTGCAGAACCTTGATGTAGGCATGCACTAAGTGCCTTTATAATGGAAAAAACATTAGACTACTCTAAATTTTTCAATCACAACACTTTATGCCAGACAAAAAATGGAGTAACATATTTAAAATAATCAAGAAAAGAACAGGATTTTATATCCAACAAAGATAACAGGAATAATGGCCACAAACTATTATCAATGAGCAAAAACTCTAGGAATACTGTGCCTTTGGAGCCCTTGCCAAAAAATCAAACAGAGCACATGAGAAAACCAAACTAACTACAGATACTGCATAAGAACAAATGGTGAGCATCAAACATACAACATGTAGTTACTCATACAGCAAAAATAAAATGAAGGTTGAAAGGGAGAGCGTATAGTATGTATATTCTCTGACAATGTAAATATATTTAACTATTTAAAGGTGAGGAATGAATAGGAAGAACACAGCAAAAAGTGTATATATGGCTTCAATAATCATATGTATGATAACAGCACTGGCATTGCTATTGTGAGACTGTTAGGAGATAAATCTAATATTTAGTTTTCTAATTCCAGGTCTGTCATCTACTGGGTCCTCAGGAACCTAGATACAGTATGGAAGAAGAAGACAGAGATACAGAGGAAGTTAAAATAAAATCCCTGGAATCCGGACTATGGTCAATAAACCTCCCCAAAAAGGAACCATTCAGTTGGACAAAATAACAAAAACCACCATTTCAGTACTCTAGAAATCAACCAAAGGCATATAACAATCTGAGAATGCTTATAAAACTGCTCAACTTTGGGTAAGAACATTAGGAGTCTGTGTCAGTCTGGGGCTGCTCTACTCCTGTATCCTCCACCTGCAAGCTCAGATGGTTTGTCAGGCTGAGAGGACTGCCAAATTTGAGGTCACAATAAGAGACTCACATGATTTAAAGCAGTCGGGCAATGACCACACTGAGTGGTCATCAGTATAAGTGACAATTTTGGTATAAGTAATAATTTCTATGGCAGGCAAACTAGGAGGGCCAACAGCTCTAATAGCCTGAAGTTGCAGGGGTGTTGGGACATTCAGATTCCTGGCTAAGGCAATACACATGCACAGTAGAGACTAAGGAGGGCCCCAGCTATCCACATACTGAATCTTACGTATCAGAATTTCTTTTTAATTTTTTTAAAATGTTTGTTAATTGAAAGTAAAAAATGACATTAAATTGTCATAATGACTGGTTAAATTAAATGTTTTAATTATATTTATACGCTACCTCTAGTCCCCATTTCATTAAATACTTATGTATGCCCTTTCCTCATTTTTTTTCCTAAGGATCAAAATACTAAAGTTGAAAAAGACTTTAGTTCAACTTCCCCAACCAAAGCAGTAATCTTTCAGGTAGTCTTCCTGTCTAAAGGTAACCTAGGGGCGCCTGGGTGGCTTAGTGGTTAAGCATCTGCCTTCAGCTCAGGTCATGATCCCAGGGTCCTGGGATCGAGCCCCGCACCGGGCTCCCTGCTCTGCGGGAAGCCTGCTTCTCCCTCTCCCACTCCCCCTGCTTGTGTTCCCTCTCTCACTGTGTCTCTCTCTGTCAAATAAATGAAATCTTTAAAAAAATAATAATAATAAAGGTAACCTAGAATGTGCTCAAATGCTTAAGGAGACATGAAGTTCACTACTTCCCAATGCAAATATTTTAAAATGTTAAATGAGTTCTAACCAAAAAAACTTTTAAAGTGAACTGAATAAAACCTGCAATATACCATTAATTCCCTTATTTAATAAAGAATTTCTAGGGGCACCCAGGTGGCTCAGTCAGTTATGCATCCGACTCTTGATCTCAGCTCAGGTCTTGATTTCAGGGTCATGAGTTCAAGCCCCGCACTGGGCTCCATACTGGGCCCAGAGCCTACTTAAAAAACAAATAAAGAAAATAAAGAAAAAATTTCTAAGAAGAATTTAACTCCAGCAAATTGGTTAAGCATAATTTTCCTTGTTTTAAACCCAAAGCTCGAAAATTTTTTTTCATTTTAATACTTAAAAACAAATATTATTTAACTTTTTAGTTTGCCAACTATGGCTTAATTTAGAGGAAGATATTTGCATTATTTGCCCCAACTCCTCAAAATAGTGGAACTATATTTAACACTTCAAAAATACTTTGTATATCCCAGGATCTCAATAAATATTTGCTAATTTAATCTCTTGGCATTTCTTGCAAATTACTAAAATCCTAAAATAAAGGCTCAAATGTCCATGCTTACCTGAATACTGAAACATAATCCAAACAAGCACACTACCAAAGCACTGTAAAATGTATTGTGTTGGTTTTCTATTAAGTTTCCTGTCCACTCCAGAAAACCAACCCTTAACTTACCCTTTTCAAAAATAAAGTACCTACATTTACCTGAACATGGAAAAAATTAAAGTGACATATTAACCAACAGCTGTCCTTTATTAACTACTAGGTGCAAGGCACTGTCCTAAGTGCTTTCTAATATATTATTTCACTTAATCTTTCAACAGCATAAAGTAGCATCCATTATTTCCATCTTATGACGGAGGAAAATGAGGTGGAAAAAATGGCAGAACTGTTTAGGTAACAATTTCCAGGTCATTTCAATAAAAATAACCGACAATGTAAAAATGGTGTATTTATCACCAATAAGAAACTAATTAAAAAGGTACCAATAATTTTAATTTCCCATCAGCCTCTAAAGTTTGTTTTTACCTCTGCTCTTTTCTAAATACACAGTCATTCACAAGTGATTTTCCTGCTGAACCCTTCTATACAAAGCCTTAAAATAGGGTTAACTTACAAACAGCTGTGTTTACAAATTGGCAGTTGGGAGCTCAAAATAAAACTTCTCATAGAAATAGTGTTACAAATGGGGATTACAGTTCCAGGGGAGCTCCTATGTCATATTTTTACCCATAATGTAACTGAATAGAAAAACCGAGGGGTGCCTGGGTGGCTCAGTTCGTTAAGCATCGGATTCTTAGTTTTGGCTCAAGTCATAATCTCAGGGTCCTGGGATCTGGCCCCAAATCAGGTTCCATGTTCGGTGGGGAGTCTCCTTGAGATTCTCTCTCCTTCTGTCTCCTTCTCTACCCCGCATCTACCCTTCCCCTGCTCTCTCTAAAATAAATAAATCTTGAAAAAAAAAAAAATCTAGAATCTAAACCATTATACCAACATGTGGAAAACTATATTCCATATTTCTACACCAAGCCTATTGATAGTAAAACTATCGATCTCTAGTGCTGGGAAAACTGAATATCCAAATGCAAAAAAATGAAACTGGATCCTTACCTTACATTATATATAAAAATTAACTCAAAATGGATCAAAGACCTTAGGAGCTAAAACTATAAAACTCTTAGAAGAAAACGGGGGACAACCACATGACCCTGAATTTGGCAATGATTTCTTAGATATGACACCAAAGCATAGGCAACAAAAGGAAAAAAAGATAAATTGGACTACGTCAAAGTTAAAAACTTTTGTGCATCAAAGGACACTATCAACAGTGAAAACTTTTGTGCATCAAAGGACACTATCAACAGTGAATAAGATATATGCAAATCATGTATCTTATAAGGCTTAATATCCAGAATATTTTTGAAAAACTACAACAACAACAACAAATCAAATAACCTGGTTCAAAAATGGGTAAAAGACTTGAACAGGTATTTGTCCAAAGAAGATGTACAAATAAGCACATCAAAAAATGCTCAACATCACTAATCATTAGGGAAATGCAGACCAAACCACAATGAGATACCTCTTCACACCCACTAGGATGGCTATAATCAAAAAGACAGATAATAAGAGGTGTCAAAAGGATGTGGAGAGACTGGAACCCTTGTGCATTGTTGATAAGAATGTAAAATGGTTCAGTCACTGTGGAAAATGGTTCAGTCACTATGGCAGTTCCTCAAAAAATTAAACATAGAATTACCATATGATCTAGCAATTCTACTTCTAGGTATATACTCTATAAAGAATTGAAAGCAAACAGATATTTGTATAGCCATATTCACAGCAGCATTATTCACAACAGCCAAAAGGTGGAAGCAAAAGTGTCTATCAACAGATAAGTGGAGGGGTGCTGAGGTGACTCAGTCAAGTATCTGCCTTCAGCTCGGGTCATGATCCCAGGGTCTTGGGATCGAGTCCCGCATTTGGCTCCCTGCTCGATGGGGAGCCTGCTTCTCCCTCTCCCCCGGCTTGTGCGCTCTCTCTCTCTGTCAAATAAATAAATAAAATCTTAAAAAAAAAAAAACAGGTAAGTGGATAAACAAAATTTGATATGAATATACAATGGAATATTATTTAGCCCTAAAGAGGAAGGAAATTCTGCAATATACTACAACATGGATGAAACTTGATAACATTATGCTAAGGAAAATAAAACAGTCACAAAAGGACAAATAATGTATGATTTCACTTACATGAGGTACCTACTCAAATTCAATAGAGCTATAAAGTAGAATAGTGGTTGCCAGGGCCTGGAGGAAGGAAGGGAAAGAGGGCTATTATTTAATAGATACGGAGTTTCACATTAGGAAGAAGAAAAAGTTCAGGAGATGGATAGTGGTAATGGCTGCACAAGATGAATGTAGTTAGTACCACTGAACTGTACATTTAAAAATGGTTTAAAAGGTGAATTTTATGTTCTGTATATTTTACCATAATTAAAAGCGGGGGGGAACCTACAGATCTCCATCTAATCCCTTTTTCTGAGCCACTAATGATAACGTAAGGTAAAGGTTTCCAAGAGAGTGAGAGATGGGGACTCTGGAATGGGAAAACAAAACCCCTTTTCTTTTTTTTTCAGATTTTATTTATTTGACAGAGAGAGACACAGCGAGAGAGGGAGCACAAGCAGGGGGAGTGGGAGAGGGAGAAGCAGGTTTCCCGCGGAGCAGGGAGCCCGACGTGGGGCTCGATTCCAGGACACTGGGATCATGACCTGAGCCTAAGGCAGACGCTCAATGACTGAGCCACCCAGGCGCCCCTTCTTTTTATTTTTTAACAAACTACACTAAAAAGGGGAAGAACAGAAGTACAGAAAAGGAAAAAAAAAGTACAGAAAAGGGGACTAAGTAAAATCTGCCCTCATATTCTGTTTATATATTTACTACTGATAAGAACTGACAAAATAACCCATAGACCAAAAAATGCTGGATCGTCAGATATACAAAGTACAGAAATATTTCATCTAAGTTTGGGATCAAAAATTTTAGTATTACCTGGTTTTTCTGGGCCTTTCATAATAGGAAATGGAATGGAAGGATAAGTAGGGTTGGGAGAAAGACGGGTTTGGGGGAATGATAACAAAAATTGTAAAGGAGGGGCTGACCATAAGGTAGTTGGGGAGTAACTGCAATGTTTAGGGAAGAGGAAAAAATTTGCTCTTCCCGCTGCTATGTTCCATCCCAGCACCTCCACCTTCCACCCTTGCTGGCGGTCCCAGCGTACCATCATCGGGCGGTCCTTGTGGCACCGGACGCCAAAATGTCAGGCCCCAACAGGGACTAAACCATGCAAAAGGTAGAGGGAGTTTATCCCAAGCAACCTGAGCACAAAGAATTCATGGAATTACAAACTACAGCTCTAGAACAGACAGGAAACCTCCTCTAATTGTGGAATTTTGCCTAAAGATCCATTTTTATACATTAACTGGGGTCTGCCTACACAACAGGAAGTTGGGGGGGAAAATGCTGCTACCAGCTTAACAACAATTAAAAAACTGTATAAACTGCAAAATCAAACTTTTCTTGAACCCATCAGAGAGCTGAGGTCATAGGACAACCAAATAAGTATTCAAGAAAAGACAAGGATGTAAGCGCTGGCTCACCTGCAGAACAAGGGGAAAGACAGCAGTGCCATAAAAGCAGGTAAAAAGAATTCGTCTAATTGTTAATAAATGCCTTAAGGCAAAGTGGGCTGTCATACAGTGTAGTACTCCTGGGAGCCCTAGACCCCATGGGACTCTATATTTGCAGTATTTTTGCCACAGACCTCCACCAGGTGCTCCCAATATGGGAACATGTGACTAGAAAGAATCTTCTGTAGTGCAGGGCTGAAGAGAAGAGCAGCTTCTACCAGGGAAAAAATATCAAAGCCCTAACCAGATCCTTCTCCCCTAAGGAAAGAAAATTTTAAAGCTGGGGGAGGGGCAGCAAGTCCAGTCACCTTCAGGGCATAAGTGAAGACATCATTAAAATGATGGTAGAGTCAAAGAAAAACCCTTCTACCACTATGGGAGGGGCAGGAAAACAGTTTTGGGCCCAGGATCTTAATACCACTGCCTTCAGCTACCTCCTACCACTGAGGCAAGGCTTGAAGACAAGACCTGAAAAGATGCAAGGCCTAATTTAGCATAGAGGGGCAATCACTGACAGAGCCCCACCCCTGATGTCTAGATACACAGGGCCTACCCTATATTGAGACTGAACCAGGACAACAAAGATATTCCTGACTCCACCACCAGGTGAACAAGCACAGATTAACACAACTGTAATATATCACTGGAAGAGAATCAGGAGCATCTACAGTCCACACAGAGGCACAAGGGCACAAGGAAAGCCAAAAACCGAGAGTCAATCAGGAAAACTGAGAAACACATTCTCATGCCTCAGTTTCTAGCTAAAGGACAAAGTAACACTAGAGAGGTATGAAATCAATGGTGCACTTAAAATATTCTTTGCAAAGAAAAAAAAAATCCTTTGCAACAACAAAACCAAAATTCAACTCATCCAGACCCCCTACACTAAAAATCCCGGTCTCTACTCAGTCCCTACTGCGCTATTCATGATATCTGGCATTTGATAAAATACTGCAAGACACACAAAAAAGAAATATACAACCCACTGTCAAAAGACAAAGCATTCAACAGAAACAAAAACCAATGAGTTTTACAAAAACAGAAAATTCAAAAAACCAAAAGTTGATTTTTAGAAAAGATCAGTAAATTGATAAACCTCTAGCAAGACTGAGGAAAAAAAAAAAGACACAAATTACAAATATCAGGAATGGAAAGGGGAAAATCAGTACACATCCCACAGACATTATAAGAACAATAATGGAATATTTCAAATAACTTTATGTCCATATATTCAACAGTTTAGATAAAATGGTCAAATTCCTCAAAAAACATGAACCACCAAAGCTCACACAACAGGTAACCTGATCAGCCCTGTATCTATTTTAATAAATTGAAATTATAGGAAAAGTGTCCAACACAGGGGTGCAGATGACTTCACTGGAGAATCCTACCAAACATTTAAAACAAAAACAAAAAACACCAAATTGACACAAACTCTTTTAGAAAAAGGAAACACGGGGCGCCTGGGTGGCTCAGTTGGTTAAGCAACTGCCTTCGGCTCAGGTCATGATCCTGGAGTCCCTGGATCGAGTCCCGCATTGGGCTCCCTGCTCGGCAGGGAGTCTGCTTCTCCCTCTGACCCTCCCCCCTCTCATGTGCTCTCTCTCATTCTCTCTCTCTCAAATAAATAAATAAAATCTTTTAAAAAAAAAAAAGAAAAAAAAAGAAAAAGGAAACACTTCCCAACTCATTTTATGAGGTCAGCATTACCCTGATAACAAAATTAAATGATACATATTAATTGGGCCAAGTACCAATCAGAAATTGCATACACAACATCTGCAATAACCTAATATTATTACTTAAACTTAAAATATAAAGGGAAGAATTTTGAACATGCACATACTGCTTCATCTTGGTAATTCTATTTATGTTAGAATTTAACATATCCTCTAGGTTTTCTGGAGCTCCATTACTAGGTAAGCTCTTTTCTATTATCAGTAATATAGAATAAAACAAGATTGGGAAATGAATACACTAGGGAAATAAATGTACTACTAATGAATGAAAATGGTACAATTTAGGTAGATTACATCATAAAACAAACATAGCAATGGGGGCAATGACATGTTAAGCCTAAGAACTCATGACCCTGCAGGGGGGGAAAGTATATAATGTAAAACGTTTCCACTTTTTTCAACATTTAAACCAGATCTCATTACAGGAATAGAAAAAGCTGATGGCTCAGCAATCTAAAACTCGGCAATGAAGTTTGCTTTCTATTTACCTACAGGACAGCTAAAAGGTTTGGAAAAGTAGTGTGGGCTTAGGGCGTAGGGAGAAAGCCTCTTCCAAATGTTCACTATCAATTACAAAATTAATTCTGCTAGTTTCCCTATCCCCTCTAAATTTCAGACTCACATCCAACAGCCTTCTCAACACTTCTCAACACACTCAACACGTGGCACCTAAATTCAACTTACCCAAAACTGAACTCACTTTCCCACCCACATTCCCATCCCACCCCCATACCCAAACCTGCTCTTCCTACTATATATTTCCTACTTTATTCCTTTTTTTTTTTAAGTTTATTTAAGCAATTTCTACACCCAATGTGGGGCTCAAACTCATGACTCCGAGATCAAAAGCCACATGCTCTACGAACTGAGCCAGCCAGGAGCCCCTCCTATATTCTTGATCACAAATAACGCTACCAACCATCTACCTAATCAACCAAACCAGAAATCACCCTAAACATCCTATTCATTCCTCCTCTCTCTTGTCCCCTATAGTCGATCACCAATCCTGATGATTTTACCTCTAAAACATTTCTCAACTTGTCCCCTTTATTTTTTTTTTATTTTTTTAAAGATTTTATTTATTTATTTGAGAGAGAGAGAATGAGAAAGGGCACATGAGAGGGAGGAGGGTCAGAGGGAGAGACAGACTCACTGCCGAGCAGGGAGCCCGATGCGGGACTCGATCCAGGGACTCCAGGATCATGACCTGAGCCGAAGGCAGTCGCTTAACCCACTGAGCCACCCAGGCGCCCACTTGTCCCCTTTAAATCCATCCTCCACACTCCACAAATCTGCCTGTTCCTTCTTATTAACTACCTTCAAAATAAAGACTAAACTCCGGCATTATATATAAAACCCTACACAATCTATCACTCCAAGTCTTTTTTCATTGCTATTTGCTGCCCCACTCTACGTGCTCCAATAATAGTTCCTGTCCACACTGTTCTGCTTTTCTCTACCTCAAACATTCTTTCAACTAAACTAATTCTTATCTTCATCACTGAAAGCCCAAGTAACATGCACCCCGTAAGTTAAGTAACCACCTCCACATCCCTAAGCCTATGGTAAACCTATGATTATCTCTACTTAAGCTCTTAACAAATCCTACTGAAATAATTTAAATATCTTTAGCTCCACTAGACTGTAAGAGTCTTGAAGGCAAAAGTCTTACCTGTAACTCCAGTAACCTGGCACAAAAGAAAACTCAATCTTTGTTTAACTGAACCATAATTTTTCTCATTTTCCTCAGAGACCAGAGAAAGGGAAAAAAAACTATGTCACTAAAACATAAATAATCCTCACTGCAGCAATCAATTCCTGCTCACAAAAAAGAGGCCTATAAATAAAACTAAAAATGTTCCTTCCTCATAAGATTTCCTTCCTCTTCACAAAATCCCTGATTCCAAGCAATATTTGAAGCAAACAATTACAGTTACAAATTATCTTGTGTTAACAAAATTATAATAATGCTACAAGCATAAACTCAATAATTTGCTATTGAGGTCTAGAGTGCACAAATTTCTATCAAAACAACAAAAGAGCACACTGCATATATAAAGGATTCTTAACAAATTATCTAGGACTAAACTGATGTATATCCTTTAAACAAGTATTTGCTGAATAAAGCAGAGAAGAGGGAAATAAAAGTAGGTAATAAAGAAAACTGTAAAAAGATCAGAAATCAAACTTTAAAGGAAAGTCTGGGTTTTCCCATAAAATTTAGGTATATACAAATTATACGTTAGCTATATAAAGAATATATGCATGCAAGGTTATGGAGTATCCTCCTCAGGGAGATACTGAAGGGGTAACAGGGAGGTACCCATCCCGAATCTATCATTAGTTAGCTGTGACACTGATCAGGCAATGATTAAGTCATTCAATCACTCTAGCATTTCATTTCCTCAACAGCAGAAGTTGTTACTGGACATCAGATCTGTGCATTTCACTACATGTAAATTTTACCAAAAGAAAAAAGCTGCCAAAATGGGAAATGAGTCATTAATTAATCTGAGCTGTTTTCATCCTTCTATTACATACAACTCATCCCACAGCACCCTAATTAAGACAAACATTTACTACATGTTAAAAAATCTTCAAAATGGTTCATCATTAATAAAACAAAGGCTTTACTGGACTAGATGACCCCTTTGGTCTCCTCTAGCTCTAGATTTCCATGGGTTTGTTAATTTATACTATTACAAATGGTATCACTACTAAATTTATATTAAAATTTATATTATGAAAGAAAAAGCTAAAAATCACTGCCTTCATTGATACCAAATAACATTTTCAAAAGTGTCAGCATCTGTTTTCACGGTTTATTTCTAGCCTGACTAATCTGAAATCAACAGCTTCAGGTATTGCAACTCTCCACTTTAATCTCCACTACTTCCCTAAGCTTTCATTAAATGACTTCAGAGAAGGAAGAGATTTCTCTGTCCCTCCCACTTACCACCTAATAAAAGTCAAAAGTCAACTAGAGCAGAAGGAGTATGTAGAGGGGTATTATATAAGCATCAACTCCAGTACAAGGAGAGTTTTCATCAAATCCTTCCCCCAAAAAGTGTGTGATAAAGATAGGTGGTCTTTTTGGGTTATTACTACTTTTGATATATGATTTTGTCTTTTTTTATTAGCTAACATTATAGGATTCTTCAGAAACTACTAAATATAATAAACTTATAGTCAAAAGCATTTGTCAAAATATAGAGAATATACAAAAAATAAAAGAGCTGCTGAGTTAGGTTGATTAAATTATGAGGTTTTTTTCCTCTCAAAGTTTGCTTTGATGAACAAGAACAACAAAGAATGCTTTTTCTAAATCCATGATCAATTATTTTTCTCTGGAGAAACAAAATATGTGGATTGTTAAATTAGTGATGACTAAAACACTCTATGAGAATAGAGGGCATTATTCAGTTTGTTAATCACTGAAAATACTAAGGCACAGTCTTTCAGATATATGTTTTAAAATACTACTAGCAGTACCCCAACTTAAAACCTTGTATGTCCTCAGTAGAAATACCCTTAGGACAAAATCAACATATATTATGGACAGCATGAGGTAGTATGTCCCGCTGAGGACATTTTTTATTTCTTTAACCTAATCTTTAATAGAACAGTAATTTGGAGGGGCACCTGGGTGGCTCATTCGTTAAGTGTCTGCTTTCGGCTCAGGTCATGATCCCAGGGTCTTGGGATCGAGCCCCACATCGGGCTCCCTGCTACGCGGGAAGCCTGCTTCTCCCTCTCCCACTCCCCCTGCTTGTGTTCCCTCTCTCGCTGTCTCTCTCTGTCAAATAAATAAATAAAATCTAAAAAAAAGAACAGTAATTTGGAGATTGTTTTAATTTTAACTACCTCCAATAAATATAGTTTAAACATCTTGTAAAAAGGGCATTCAACTACATGGTATGAAAGAAATTCCTATCAATAACACTTTATAATACAATGTGTTAGCAAAAATGTAATTTCTGAATTCTTAAGAATTGAGTACCATAATATTCATGAGAAACTTCTTTTTCCTCAAAAAGCACATAGGAATTTTGTCACTCCAATCTATCATTTTTCATCATATTACTATCCTTTCTAGGACATATATATATTCCAACATTTTTGTTTTTTAATTTGCTGGGTCACCTGTATATATACATATTACAATGTACTTATTAGATACATTAACAACGAAAAATTGAAAATAAAAAAAGTGAATTTAATTTTAGCAGAATTTTCCTAAGAGTGCTTTTTATTTAAGTAGTTCTCACCAAAACTGAGCAAGAGGAGAAATATAGCTACTTATTTATACTCTGATTAAAACTTCTATTTAAAGAAAATTAATTTTATATTAAACCTACTCTCAAGCTAGTAGAAATCTGAAACCTGCAGAAAACATTAATTTATTAAGAACCAATGAGATGTTGACAAAAAAGAAAAATAGTTATTAACTAAAAATCTTTAAAATTATGTAGTAAAACACCAAGGCCTTTGCCCAAAATATATTTACAGTATCTGAAATAATCCCTATTATTCTTATACTACCTACCACATAAAAACTGGTCATTTTGATGGAGAAAAACTAAAGACAAGATCTATAAAGGGTGAACTTTTTTTTTTTTAAGTAAATTCTACCCCCGACATGGGACTTAAACTCACAACCCCAAGATCAAGAGTCACACGTTCTATGGGCTGAGGTAGCCAGGCACCCAGAGTGAATTTCTATTTAAATCACTAGTAGGGGCACCTGGCTGGCAGTCGGTAGAGCATGCAACTCTTGATCTTGGGGTCATGAGTTCGAGTCCCACGTTAGGGGCACAGATTACTTAAAAATAGAATCTTTAAAAATAAATAAATAGTCAAAGACAAGGTATAATCATAATTCTCTAACAGAAGTACCTTTTGTTTGCTATGACTAAAAAAAATAAAAATAAAAAGGTATACTCCCAATAAGGAAAAAGTGCACAATTGTTTCAAATGTGATTGTGAATATTTTTCAAATAATTTTTATCAGTACCTCAGAAAATTAAAGGATTGTATAATTATCTTATTTAACAAAATATACTAAAGCAGGTACTTGTAAGGTCAGTGAGAAGTTAATCATTTTCAATGCAACAGAATAATCATACATATTTGGGGAACACCAGGAAAAAAACAATTACTACTACAACAAATAACCATAGTTTTTTCTCAACTAAAAAGATACTTATGTGTTCTGGATATTTTTAACAAGTAATATATTCAGGGCGCCTGGGTGGCTCAATCAGTTAAGCATCTGCCTTCGGCTCAGGTCATGTTCCCAGGGTCCTGGGACTGAGCCCCCAACTGCTTCTCCCTCTGCCCTTCCCCACAACCCGCTCATGCGTGTGCTCTCTCTCTCAAATAAATAAATAAAATCTTTTAAAAAAATTAATATACTCTTTTTTCAATAAGGCATTAAAAATTCCTACTCAAAGATTACTTAAACTGGTCAACATGAGAAACTTAAAATATCAGATTATGCTGCTAACAGGGTCTTAATCTTCCCCTTCTTACTTACTTTTAGCAACATCTCTGCTTTTTTATTTCCCAAAGAATTCCTTTTTTTTTTTTTTTTAATATTTTATTTATTTATCTGAGAGAGAGGGAGCCCGAGCAGAGGGAGGCACAGAGGGAGAAACAGACTCCCTGCTGAGCAGGGTCCTGGGATCATGACCTTAGTCCAAGGCAGAGACGCTTAACCAACTGAGTCACCCAGACACCCCCAAAAGAATTTCTTGATATGGAAGTACTTAGTCCAAAGGAAAAAAACATTCTTCCTAAACTATATAAGCAACTATTACTAAATATTAATCTCAATTATTTCTTAAGTATTCAAGTGCCTTCTAATAGCACAGCTTTATGTTTGTTTAAAGTAGTAAACACATTTCCTTGTACTAAAATTATTATAGCTATTATGAAAACCTGATTGCTAGAACCTCAAGTCAAAGTACTGCTGATGATTCATGTTTCATCTAGACATACTTCCTTTCCTACAATCTCTCTAAATTAATACAAGAGAGTTTATGAATACCATAAAACAGGGGATCCAAAATATACTCAACTGGCCTATTGTGACCTTATAATAAAGTTAAAAGACTCATTACATAAAAATTTTACAACACTATTTTTTTTCAGTGGCATATCAGTGTTTTTCCCTCCACTCTTCTAAAAATACCATACTAACTGGGGGACCTGCAGATGAGGGAAACAAACAAAAGGGCTGGCCAAACCTATAAGCCGTACTTGTCCTCACGGTTCTACCATTCTTCTTTAGACCACACTTAGTCTCACCCCTCATTACTGTCAGATTCACAAGATTCTTAAAGGACTCCAAGAAACCCAAGCTTCTCACTACAACTCAACCCCTACCATGCCTTTCTCTGCTAGACAGTGTTCCTATATGCCACACCTCTCCTGATCAGTAAGTACATAAAAGCTTACTTCTACATTCCACTGCCTCTGAACCCTCACCTGTTTGTAGTACCAGCAAGTTTATTTGATAAACTAATATGTAATAATATTGCCAATAAAAGATAATAGTTTAAAGTTTCTCTTCCAGAGAATTTGTGATTTTAAACAGATCATTTTAAAAAGAATTCCATAACACACAGGAGAGACACAAAGTTTGGCACTGGCAATTCTCAAATTATACTACACAGTCAACCACCTAATCTACCTAACTGTAATGTAGATCCAGTTACAACTTAATACAGTTTAAACTAAAAATTAATGTAGTCATATACAACCAGTACTGAATATATGTCTGGCTTGGATATATGCCTCATGGCAAATGTCAAATAAGTGAAAACTAAAACTACAACTGTATGGTTTTATCCTAAGTCCTATATCTGTTAAATCTTCTCATTTTCATAGTAGAGCAAATGACCCTCTGTAGTTAACCCAGTTAAAACAGGTAATTTTTTTTAATTTAAAAAAATTTTTAAGTATCTCTATATACCTCTAACGTGGGGCTTGAATTCACAAGCCCAAGATCAAGAGTCGCATACTCTACCAACTGGGTCAAGGAGGAGCCCCTAAAATGGTCAGGTAACTTTTTAACCTACCCAGAATAATTACCTTAGCACACCATATATGAGGCCTTCTCAGAACATTTGATATTTATGACTTACAGTGTCTTTTCTACTTTATGCTTTTCACAACAACTTGGTAAATTACAAATATAATTACAGACTGTTTACTTCAAATTCTAACAAACCACTTTACTGCATTAATCCAAAGTACAGTCCTATGACTGAGATAATTTAATACCATTTCATTCAATCTGCAATTAATTCTATAGTTACAAGTCTAGAGCCTAGTACATCTTTCTGAACAACAGGTCCGAGTTATTTTTTTAAAACCAGAACTGTATGGATTTTGTTCTATAATAATCTTGTGAAGAAACCTCTAGACCAGAAATCTCAAACATGAGAATAGCTAGATTAATTTGGGAGAAAAAACTTTCCCAATACCTAATTTCTTAACAGTGGAAAAAGAATGCTCAAATGAAATACCCGAGACATTATGTAGAATATTATAAAACATACCAATCCTATTCAGTTTTTCTATACAATCCTATTTGGAATTTCTATACAGCTACAAGTCCACAGAGATTAAGGACTATAACACTTAGAGCTCTTACAACCTTTCAACCCATACTGAGAAGAGTATGAAAAGAGCACAGGTACTGAATGAATGCAGAATTAAAACAATTCGGGAGAATTCTTGAAGACAAAATCTACATACAACGCTTACTCAGCTATCTGTAAACCAAATTTTATTAAAAACAATGCTTTATAGACTACCCAAAAAGGTCATTAAAACAGAGATAAAACCTACACGAGTCCAATAATTTATTTTACATTCCTTTAAGTCACATATTTGGCCCTGTTCCTTAAACAAATAGGCTCAGCAAGTATCCAATATGCCCTCACCTCCACTTCCCAACCCCTATTCTTTTGGTCCTAAAAGACAAGTATGAGGTTCAATTCAATCCTAAATGACTGCTTCACCTAAGAGCTACTTTTGCCTTGACTTTCTTTATGACCTTGGGGGGAATCTACCAATGACAACTATAACGAAGTTGGTGTGTTCTTGTTTATCACTGAAATTTAATCCTAATAACCTAACATTAGTGAAGTCTTCTAAACTGAACCTAGAGAACTAAAACCTTTGAGTTATAAACATCGACTGATGTGTAACATGAACCATATTTTAAAAATTTAATTTGACTAGTTAAGGGGGAAAAAAAAACCCCACCAAGCCCCCAAATTCAATGAGATGGAAAAACAAATTCTGAAAAACATCAACAGTCTCCTCATTACTTCTCTTTAGGACAACTGGTCTGCAATGTTAAAAAAAAGGGGGGGGGTAATAAAACTAGCTCTAACTAGCGGTTTCCTTGTTTTTATAAGAATTACAGTTGGACAACAAATGAAAATTTAAAACTTGGCAAAGAATAGGGAAACTGTATATAAAGAAATCTACAATCTGAAATTTACTAAGATACAACTATCATTGAAGTCACTAATATGTATACCCATACTGGGCAGTAATCATGGTACCACTTTATTAGCACTAGAAAGATAAATCCTTGCCTTGGAGGAACATTTACTAAGTACATTTCATTTCAGGATCTTAGGGCAGTTTACGAGCAGTATCTCTTTAGGCTTCCCTAAGGTACTCTAAAGTGCTTAACATCATTCACACATCCAGCCACCACTAGGGTGAGAAGTAAATAAACACGATTTACTTATGCAATTATTTACCACAGAATTCTAGTCAAGAATGAAAAAGTAAACATCCATATAGTCATTTAACACCCAAAGAAAGCGTCGAATACTACGGCCGATAAGATTCACCCTTAATTGACCACTACAGAAACCACAGGCCTTCCACATGGGCTGTCCTTTACTACTACTCTTGATTCGAAAAAGTAACAATGTCAACTCAACATTTTAACAGTATAGAAGATAAACAGAACTTGATGAAATCTCTAATTCCAGATCCTCAAAAGATGTTTATAAAAACTGAGAAAGAGCAACGCCCCCCTAAAAGCACCATACTAGAAAAGAATGAAATATCGAAAACATTAGGTGGGCCAAGGTTAGAAAAGCTGATCTAACCCAATTACCCGGAGGGACCACAGGGTTTGGGACTAGGAACGTGAGATCGGGGTGGGGGTGGGTAGCAAAGTGAAATCTAACCCCAGAAATCACAACACAGGCCGCAGCCTGGGAGCTGAAGCTGGCGGGAAGTGAGCTCCCTTTCTGTTCCCAGGGGAAAGTCCAGAGAAGAGCGGCTCCACACGGCGCACTTACAAGGCGCCAATAGTGCATGCCTACCAAGGCACCGGAGCCGCTGGAGAACCCGGTTAAGAAGGGGAGGAGACCCCGGCAGACGGCCCTGGAAGAGGAGGAGGACTAAGGTTGGAAACAGCGGCAGTGTCTGGACGAGGGGGATTACCTAACTGTGACGACAGAGAAGTGTCCTCAGGCTCCGGCGATGGTCCCGACTGCGCAATGTGTGGTGTCTTTCCCGCTTAGCCCGCAGCAGCAACAGAACCAGCTCCTTCAGCCAGTCGCCATTTCCCGCCTACCGACCTGCTGCACCGCACGGACAGAGACCCGGATGGAAAGCGGCCTCTCCGCGCAGGCGCCTTGACTTCCTCCTCCCCCTCCCGCCACAATTCCGCGAGGTGGGAGGGAAGGAATGCGGGAGGCCTCAGCGGCAAAAAAAAAAAAAAAACAAAACACACACACACACACAACAAAAAACAAACAACTTTTGCTTCCGTAAAAAGCGCTTGAGTTCCTGCCGCCAGAAGAAGCTCACAAGCCAGATCCCTGACAAAAATTGAACGCAGGCCCTTAGGACCGATTGGAGGAACAAGGACAAAACCTATCAGGATACGCCAGGGCCTGGGGGATATTTGTACTTTAGGGGCCTCCGTAGCTGGCTGTGTAGTGATTGCAGGGGGAGTAGGGAGTAAAGCGTTGGGAGTGAAGAGGCGGGGACCCGAAAGACGGTTTTTCCTCCCGCTGCTAACGGAACTGCTTAGGCAGAGCTGGGAGGGGGAGCGCGCCCTCGCCCCGGAGGCGGGGCTTAGGAACGCGTCGCTTACCCTGGCGGCTAGGGTTTAGTAACCCGGGCGCGCCAGGTGGGTGGAGCCAAGTGGGACAGGGTGGGACTAACGCCTTGGCGCGCTGGAGGAGGTAGTGTGTAGAGAGCGCTCGCGGAGGCCGTGACGAGATGAATCCTTCCATCTTTCCAGGGATCCCGGTGGCCCTTGAAGGTCCTCTTTCCAGCTCTCTGCCTAGAGAGCATTGCAGTTGCTTGTGGATCTGTCATACAAACCCCCGCCACTCGACTCCAAACCATGTCGGCGGTGGTTCTGCCGAGAAGTCAGATCATTCAGGCAAATGAGTTCCTACCTGCATGCCTGGGTCTAAATACCGTCAGCCTTCCGGGGTGAAATGTATCAATCCAAGCGTCCAGCCCTAGTGGAATATCAGAAAACCAAGTGTAGTGGTTGGAAGAGCATCATCTGTTTACTAAAACTCCGGGCCATTCACATTATTCAATCAAGAAATATTTATTGAAAAAACACAGTGTGTGAGGACCATACTAGATGCGAGGGATACAGCAAGGCAGACACGGACCCTGCCTTCCAGAGTTCACAGTCTATTGAAGAAGACAGACAAGTAAACAATTTAAATATAATGTGCTAAAATGACCACAAGAAATTCTTGACAGGCGTACAACTGGGGGTCTGAGAAGGCTTTCATGAGATGACATGAGGAGTTTATGTTACAAAGGAAGGGTGTCTAGGTAAAGGAAACAGATGGAAAAATCCAAAAATGAGATTGCATTGAGCAGTTAGGGGGAAATAGTTCTGTGCACCAGGGATACAGGAGTTGAGGGGAAGATAGTGGAGAGAGATGAGACTGAGGTAAGCAGAGAACCCTTGTGAATCTGGTTGTCTCCAAGTGTGGAGCAGGTGGGTTGTCTCCTGAAAGCCTTATGTACTGCAGATCCTGTCAGAGCTCAGAGTTCATTTGCACCCGGTATCTTCCTAATACAAAATGCTCTGAATGAGACATTGATTGACAGCCCGTGGTGTAACAGTGTGCAGAACTGGTATTAGTCCACAAAATAATAGATTCCTGAAAAACTAATTGGAAGTCAACAGTTACTGATTATCCAGTCTGTATCATGGAAAGCAATAGAATACAGACTTAAAAATTACCCCAATTGATTACCAAAATAATTTTTAAATCAGGTAAAAATTGGAAATATTTCTGGAAAAAAATGTTCCCAGTAGTGGTAACTTCCCAGCGTTCTCTTCTAAAACTTAAATATGCCATTTACAAAATGCTTTTATATGCAGTTTGATTTTCCCAACAACCCTTCAACTCTTCAGCTGAAGACACTGAAATTTTTTGAAGATGGGGAGAGGGGAGAAAAAAGGAAAAACAGATGCCTACCCAAAGACAATCAATCCTCTAGTAAGAAATACAATCAGGACTCAAGCTCTCGCTCTGTTCATTACACTACATCCTATTGTCTCCTGTGGCAATGTTGTTATTGTTAGATGTTAAGTTTAGAAAGGCTGCTGGTAGCAAGTCTAAATGCCTTTGCAATTTATTTAACATTTTAACACCATTTTTTCACAGAGGATAACTGTATTATGTTCTGATTTTCACCTTCATTTACATCTAATAGTCTCTACTAGACACTTTTAGGCAATATCTATCTAAGTGGATTGTTGAGAAGATCAAATGAGATTATTTATGGAAAACACTTAACAAGGTGTTTTCCTTGCTCCTTAAATGATGGTTGTTAATGTCATTCAGCTTCAGTAAAAATCCTGTCCAAGATTTTAGAATAAAGGTTTAAAAATATGAACTTTAAAAAAATCTGAAGTATATTAAGATGCAAAGCAGTAGCCATAGGAAAAAAAAAATTAATGCAAAAACCTAGTGACGTGCATACTTTCTAAACTATACATAACTATTGCTATATGAAAACATTAATGAAATAGGATGTTCACTAAGCAATGTGATAGAAGTATCTTGGATATTCGACAGAATCCTTCAAAAAGTCCCTTATTTCACAGTATATGGACCATATTTACCATTTATCTGATATATAAGGCACTTCACAATCCACTCCTATATTAATTCTCTGTGCGATATACTTTATCACTCTCACTACAACTCATTAAGGAAGTAATACTCATAATAAATATTGAAATATCAGAACTGCCATTTTGCTCTAAATTGCAATGACTTGATGGCAATGATTAAGTGAAACATAACATGGTCAAAACTAAACTCTTAATTTTCTCTCAAACCTGCTTCTCTCTTAGTATTTTCCACCTTATAGAATACAGTTTCTTTTTCATATTTCATCCTATCCATTGTAAGTGCAATAAACTAAACCTTGAAAATATATCTTGAATCCAAACACTTATCATCCCAGCTATCTCCCTAGTTCAAGGACCATCATCTCTGACCTGGAATACTGTAAGTCTTCCTGCTCCATTCTTGAACCTCCTTCAATCTTTCTAACACAGAGCCAAAGTGATCATTTTAAACCTCTTTATAAATTTTCGATCTCCCTTAAAATCTAAAATCTTTACTATGACATGCAAGGACCTTCATTAGGGTCACTCTTGGCTACCTTACTGACTATATTCCCTACCTCTTGCTATTTGTATTCCCATCATACTGCCCAACTAACTGTTCTTTGAAAAAGTATATTCCTGTATCAAGGACTTTGTATTTATTGTTTCTCTACTTCTAATTCTCTTCCCCTAGACCTGTGCTATTCAACAGCCACTAGCTACAAGCCATGTGTGGGTACTGAGCACTTGAAATGTGGAAGTGTGACTGTGGAAATAAATTTTTAATTTTATTTCATTTTAATTAGCTTAAACTTTAAAATTAATACCTGCATGCTTAATAGAGCTTCCATTTGGGGTAATGAAACAGTTCTAGAACTAGTTAATGTTAATGGTTGCACAACATTGTTAATGTACTTAATGCCACTGAATTGTATATTTTACATGTAAATGTACAATGGTAACTTTTACATTATATGTATTTTACTACAATAAGAAAATTGCTCATTGGTATTTCCCCAAAGAAGTTGAACTTATGTCCACACAAAAATCTACACATGAATGTCTATAGCAACTTTATTCATAACTGCGAAAACTTGGAGCACCCTTGATGTCCTTCAATAGGTGAATGGGTGAACTGTGATATATCCATACAATGGAATATTAATCAGCTAAAAAGAAATGAGCTATCAAGTCATGAAAAGACATAGGAAAATCTTAAATGCATATTACTTAGTGAAAAAAGCCAATCTGAAAAGGCTATATACTGTATGATTATAATCATATGATATTCTGAAAAAGATAAAACTATGGAGACAGTAAAAAGGTCAGTGGCTGCCAGGGTAAGGGGTAAGGAAGGAGGAGTAAGTGGAACACATGGGATTTTTTGGACAGTTAAACTATTCTGCATACTATAATGGTAGATTCATGTCATTATACATTTGTCCAAACCCACACAGGATTTACAGTACAAAATGTGAATCTTAATGTAAACTGACTTCGGTTGATAATGTGTGTACAGTGTTGGTCTATCAATTGTAACAAATAATTTTACACCGCTGAGGGAAGCTGTGTGTGTGTGTGTGTGTGTGTGTGTGTGTGTGCAGAAATGGGGTATGTGGGGAATCTCTATTTTCTACTTAATTTAGCTGTGAACCTGAAACTGCCCTAAAAAGTAAAGTCTACTGAAAAAAAATTAATACTTGGTTCAGTTATTGGAAAACTTTTAAGTATGCTTGGAACATGAGTAGGTGAACATACTTATTCAAATATAAATTTTATGAATGCTAAATACCAATCAAATATTTCCAATGATAATTTAGTGTCCAAATTGAGATACACTGTAAATGTAACATATACACTAGATTTCAGAATTAGTACAGAAGAAAATATAAAATATCTCATTATTAGTATTCTATATTACCTATTAAAATGGTAATATTTTGGATATATTGGTTAAATATCAAAATTTCACTGGTTTTTTAAAATGTGGTTACTAGAAAATTTAAAATTAAATAGGTAGCTTGTATTGTATTTCTTTTGGATAGTGTTGCACAAGATATTCACATGGCTTGTTCTTTTACCACCTCTTCAGAAAGGCCCTCCCTGATGATCCTATCTAAAATGGCACTCCTCTAGGGGCACTTGGGTGGCTCAGTCGGTTAAGTATCCAACTCTTGATTTCAGCTCAGGTCATGATCTCAGGGTTGTGGGATCAAGCCCCACATCAGGCTCTGCACTCAGCACGGAGTCTGCTGGAGATTATCTCCCTCTGCCCCCCCCCACCCCACCGCTTGTGCTCTCTCTCCTTCTCTCTAAAATAAATGAAATCTTTTAAAATAGCACTCCTCCATCACTATTCCTTTATTCTGATTTATTTTTCTTATAGCATTTATCAATATGAGTATAGAAAATAATGATCTCTCCCTCTGGCCTGTAAGTTCCATGAAGGCAGAGACTTTATCACTGTTGTATCCCTAGTACTCAAAACAATTCTCCATACATATTAGGTACTCGATAACTAATTGAAAGAATGATCATTGTTCTTTCATGATGGAATCTTTAGGCTTATGTGTTAGGGGGTGGGGTGGACAACATCTTGAGCACTCATCAAATATTGAAATGAACCCCAAATCCACATTTCTGGGTCTCTCAACATTTCAACCCTCTATTTTCAAATACCTATAGTACAATTACATTTGTATGTCTTCAAATTCATTCTACTACCATTGCAATTTGCAATTAAACCTATCCAAAGAATTTTTCATTTCAATTGTTATACTTTGCAGTTCTAGAATTTCCATTAGGTTTTTTATAATTTTCATCTCTGTGCTGAGATCCTCTATCTGTTCACTCATTTAAAACATTTTCATTTAATCTTTAAACATAACTTTTAATACCTGCATTAACAAATAACAATATAACAAATAACAATAGCCATCTAATTTTCTTAACTATAGATCACATTTCAAGTCTTTGTCTAGTAATTTTTTATTGAATATTGGACATTGTATATATGTCATAGAGGTTCTGGATTCTGTTATCTTCTGAAAAGTGAAGATTCTTGTTTTAGCAGATTCTTCAGTTACTGAGTGGTTACCTTAAACTATTATAGGCTTGGTTTTATACTTTGTTATTAGTTCATATCTATGAGAAGCCCAAGGAATTTCATTAAGTTCTAACTTGGCAGGACTCAATCTCCATACTCTATCTCCCCTTAAAATCTTGTCAGAGCTTGTTAGGGCAGGCCTAGGGAGGTCTTACCCTAGGGCATGGTCTTTATTCCCAAGGTACAACCTTTCTAATGTTTCAGCTGGATGCCACAACTGTTAAGAGATCTCTACCTTGGCAGGCCCGGAAACTTGGTGCCCCTGACCACTGCTTTTAGACCAACATTTCTTGACCTCTGGTATCTACATTCCATTCTCAACTCTGTAGCAACTGCCTTCTGGTAAGCCTCAGGTGGTCTTGCTCTGATTACGTACAGCCCAGCCCTCAGCCATGGACTTGTGGGCATCCCCAAGGATTTCTCGGGTTACCTCTCTGTATAGCTCCCTCTCCATGCCCACCCCATTGATTCCACTTCAGCTGCTCTCCACTATGATCTCTGTCTTCTCAGCTCAGCCTCTTTACACCACAAGAATCTGGGTGATTGTGGGGCTCAATTGCTTAAGTTTCCCTTATTTCAGAAGTTTCAGGTTTGTGCTACCCCAAAACAGTCGCTTCATATATATTGACCAGTTGCTACTAATTCAGGAGGGCTAGTCAAATTACTCAGTCATAGCCAGAAACAAAAGTCTCCCTTCCCTCAGATTTTTTGGAGTGGAATTAAGGAAAGAGGAGCAGCTGCTCTCAGGTGACCAATTTAGAGAATATGACCTGCTGGAAGCCATGGTTAGGAGGTTTGAGGGGAAAGCTGGTCTAAGTGAAAGAAAGTAGCAAGTAGAGAGAAGCAGAAATGGGAGTTGGTGAAACAAAGGGAGCAGCATTTAATTGTGTCAATTGTCCACAGGTCCAGGAGATTCCTGTCCTTAATGCAGTTTGCTAACATGGACCATTAAATTTCCCCTTCTCTGGGATAGTTGTTTGAATTTTCATTTGGAACACTTAGTGAGGAGATTCTTTTTTTTTTTTTTTAAAGATTTTATTTATTTATTTGACAGAGAGAGACATAGCGAGAGCAGGAACACAAGCAGGGGGAGTGGGAGAGGGAGAAGCAGGCTTCCCGCGGAGCAGGGAGCCCGATGCGGGGCTCGATCCCAGGACCCTGGGATCATGACCTGAGCCGAAGGCAGACGCTTAACGACTGAGCCACCCAGGCGCCCCTAGTGAGGAGATTCTTAAAACGAATTGGGTACAGCCCAATTAGAAGTGAATGTTGATGTGAAGACTCAATAACCTAGATGTTGGAAATATGTTAATATCACACGGTTTGATTATCTTATTGAAACCATAGGGTCAGACATGTATGTAAGGGAATAGAATTTTCCAAGGCTAGCCATTATGGGAAGTAACTATCTCCCTCATAACTATGCAGTTTTTGTTTTATTTTGTTTTCTTGCAGATTCTCTTTCCTCATATTCTAGCAAATTTTGTTATAGGATATACAGGACAAGTCAAAAAGGCACACAATCTTGAGATTTTTCTAAAATAAAGGTACATATTTTAGAAATGATTTTGAATTCGTATTCACATTTTCCCTGGAATCATCCCTCCATGTATATTTTATTTTACATATTCTTTTTATGGGTTAGTAGCAAGTGACCTAAACCTACAAGGTTCTCCCTACCCTACCCTTACCATACCTCTTCAGCCTCATTTCTCTCCCCTTGCTCATGATACTCTAGCCTCACAATTATAAGGTTTCAGTTAAGTGGAAACTTAATTATTTGGAAACTTAGAGACCTTGAAACCTTGGAACTTTATTTTTAATAGTTCTTATCATTATTTAAAATTAGCTGGTTCATGTGTTTACTTATATATTGTCTGACAGCTCCAACTTGAAAGCTCCATGAGAACAGAAATCTGGTCTATCTTATCCACTACAGTATTATTACATAAGACAATGCTGGGCAGATAGGATGCATTCAGTATTTGTTAAATAAACTAGCACTACAATAAACAACCCTAATATAAATCTTTCTGCCATTCTAGTTTAGCTTAGCCTAAAATGTATTATAAATTTGCTCAAATTTTAGTGTTAAAATGTAGCTATTTGCATCACATGAGTGTGATATGTGTATATGTATCAGAATCAGCAAAATAGTAAAACAAGTTTAACTTTAATTTATTAGAACCCAGTAAGTGATGATTTTATAAGCAGAGTTTCCATCAAATTAACACTTAATTCCGGGCAAAAATACATGTAAAAAACCTAAATCTTAAGGCAGAAGTAAAATATTATAAAACCAGCATGTCTATTACAGTCTGTAGAATGTCAGAATTTTAAGAGATTCACATAGTATTTTATAGCACTAAAATGTTAATACAGTCAGAAATATTATCAATTGGTCCAAGATTTCTCAGTTTATAAAATGTCTAGACTAATTGAAGAAATTTTGCTGTATAAGTAGTAGCTACGATATTAAGTGATTCTTTTTATGACAAAGGCAGGAAATTTCATGGTTTTCATTTGTAAAGATTTTACAGTATTAAATATAAAGTATTACTAGAAGTATGTTTTAGATTCATCTTCCCACCGTAATGCCCAAAAGGTGTACATCAATTCCCTTTAACTCCATTTTTTTAAAAATTCTGTGAATTATCATACCTATTCATTATAGGCCTGACTATACTCAGCAAAGGCATGAATTGCTTACTTTGATTTGGTAGAAATAACAATTTTAATAAATCACTATATATTTTCCTGGTTGCAAAATAATTTCAAACTGAAGTCTAAGAATTTTTGCACTTCTAATAAGCGAACAGCTTTTTTACCTCTTTAAGTTTGAATTTTTGACTACAACCTGAGCACAAAGGACGGGGAGGGAAGCATTTCATGTTTATGCGCAATTAACAGAAGGACTTCTGAAAAACAGAGTTAACAACCTTAAATTTCTCCGTATGATCAAAACCTTTTATTTTGGGGTGGGGGGTAAAATTTAAAAGATTTAAATCCAAAAGCAGGGATTAACTATAACTAGCTTATGCATTCTATGGAATAGTGTCAAAAAAGACAAATGCATTTAAAATAATTTTGTAAGTCTAGCAAATATGAGGTTTATGGGTTCTTAACAACATATTAATTACAAAGATTCTTCATCTTTATTACAAACTTTTAAGCTATTTTAATAAAACGGCTGTAGACCTCACTGTACTTCTACTTATCTGTGCATTAATAAAAATCTGTTAAAATTCCTTATTTAGTACTTCTGAAAAATTCTAGTCAAGTAAGATCACTATAACTACCAGAAAAGCTTTGAAATACTGATTGCAGATTCATTTCCAAGTTGATTTAGCTTCTTTCAGAATCTGGCATTTAAATCATGAATATTTTCACCAACTTGGACTCTGAAAATATAAAAATTTTAGCCAATGATGGTTAAACAGTACTAGTATGATGTGAAAAAATAAAAATTGAAAATACATTGTCAATCATGCATTTCACAATTTCATGAACTAAGTAAGGTAAAACTCATAAATATTGTTATGTCTTTGCAGGTTACCTCAACTTCCATCAGGCATCAGCTGAAAGCTAATCTGCCAAAACACATCAGCACTCATGTAAAATAAAAGAAGTAGGGAAATGATTTTGCACACATGCTGCCCAGTGTTTGGCTTTCAGGTTCCAACCCCTCTTTTATGTAACTATTCTAGGTGTAACTCCATGAAAAGCATGAGATGAGGAGTAGATAGAACAGAACATCTGTTGGGCTAGCAAGAATATATTAGTGTATAAAAAGTTTTTCAGCTGAATGTTCTCACTGGGGTTATGCTATGTGCAACATATAAACTGTACAACCAATTTTTCCTATTTGTCCATTTGTGGAACGAATTAGGCTCAATAAAATGTAAAATATACATTAGTTCATTTTAAATGCAAAGATTACAGTTTTGCTTACTTTGTTTTTGGCTCAACTGTGATATAACCAAAAAAATCTCTGCTTTAATAATACAATATGAAAAAGTTCACCTATGTACATGGGTACATTTCTTCATTAAAATTTTTCCTTAAATCTATCTCAATCTATCTTTACAACTGATCTTTACAACAAAAGTCAAAAACAACAAAGTAGAAATGATTCCATTTTACAGCACTTTAGGTTTTCTGAAGTTTTCCTTTAAGGCTTAAAGAACATCATTGAAACGTTGCTTTCCATAGTCTGCAGGATCCATCTGAAGTTCTCGTTCTTCATCATCTGTAAGGGAAATAGTTATGTATCAAGAACATTATTTTTAAAATCACTTGCAGAAAACCAATTAAATAATGCCTCAGGTTTTTTCTCAGCCTTAGGGTAGTTTTCTGCTTGTTATTTTATGCCTTCTAAAACAGCGTTCTATTTCTTAGTTGCTTGGCTGAACAGTGAAAAGTCTGCTTTCCAAAGTCTTCCAACATATTGGAAGATTACTTAATTTTTTTCATCAAATTATTTATTATTTTATTTTTACATTATACATATTTTCTTTCAATGGGTAGCATTTGTATTATTTTATACCCAACGTTAGCACAATTACTTAGTACTAAGTTTTAAGGAGGGCGCGTACTGCATGGAGCACTGGGTGTTACACGAAAACAATGAATCATGGAAGATTACTTAATTTTAACAAATCTTTTGACAGTAGTTAGATATATAAGTAGATAGAAGTAGAGCTAGATATAGTTAGCAAAACTTTAGGAACCCACAAACATTGAGGAGTTGATCCTTGTATATAAAATATATTATTTCTACTAGATGAATTAGTCCTTTAAAGTTTTGGTAGAAACCATTCTGTATACATTGTCATGCCTTTAAAAACCCGCTTTTTTTCTAATTACAAAATGAATCCATACTCATCACATAAAAATTATCAAATAAAAGACAGGAAAATAAAAATTACTCAGAATCCCAATATTTAACATTATAGTGAATTTCTTTGCTCCTCTGCAAAGAGCTTACCAGCAACTTCTTAAATGAAATGTACTAACCAAAACTTAACTTCTTCTTTACCAAAAAGAAAAAAATTATTATATAATATTGTTAGTAAGATCCTCAAAGTCACTTTGCAACTATATTAAACAATTCCATATAATACTTTGGAGTTTGATTTATTTAGCTATTGACAGGTATTTCTGGGTCCTTCTTGGCTATCACCTGTCATTTCACATTACTGTTAGCTTATCTGCCAGTAGCAATCCCTTTCTAGTTTTGTTCTAAACTACAGGTTTTGAAATAAGACTGCTCAGAATACAAAAATTATGTTAGAACAAGAATGAAAAGTAATTTAATCAAAGCAAAGAGGCTTCTTTTTTGGTATATGGCTTTAGTGACATCTTTTGGCTCCTCCACAGCCTTAAAACATGATTTTTCATACTATCTGGTTCACAGTTACAATTACCCAACAGCTTAGTTTTTGATAGACTGAGGTGTTACTATCATAATTGTCTGGAAATATAATTTTATATAATTTAAAGAGTTATATGTTAGAACTCAAATTCACGTGTATACTATAGCTTTCTGAAATCTGTTCTTTCAGATTTGAAAGGTTTTCCACTCTCAGCTTCTCTAGTATATCCTATAGTAAAATTTTGTTCAAGAAAGATGCCAT
Source organism: Halichoerus grypus (assembly GCF_964656455.1). NCBI lineage: Eukaryota > Metazoa > Chordata > Mammalia > Carnivora > Phocidae > Halichoerus > Halichoerus grypus. The sequence goes on from NC_135719.1 coordinate 67,545,384, forward strand.
ATGGTGTATGTAGTATGTATTAACTTTACATAATGATGTGTTCTTACTTCTTCTTTATGTTTATTCATAAAAAATGCCAAATAAACCAACTTCCTTTTTTCCTCTCAATAACTTTCCTATTAAACTTATAGAAATTCTCATTTAGAATTGCAGGTAACCATTTTATCATAAGCTAACAAAATGATCTCATATCCTCAATAGTGTAATCCACTAGGTATGATAACCTCAAATCTGTTACAGGTAAAGGCTGAAATTGTATCCATAATCACACGCGTATTTTGAAAATATGCTAACCAATCTCTTATCACAGAACTCTTTATACTTGAAAAATTATCTTTGGGTTTGTTTTTTTTTAAGATTTTATTTATTTATTTGACAGAGAGCACAAGCAGGGGGAGCTACAGGCAGAGGGAAAGGGAGAAGCAGGCCCCTTGTGGAGCAAGGAGCCCCATGTGGAACTGGATCCCAGAACCCAGGGATCATGACCTGAGCCCAAAGCAGACCGTTAACCGACTGAGCCACCCTGGTGCCCCAAAATTATCTTTGGTTTTTTTTTTTTTTTTAATATTTTATTTATTTGACAGAGAGAGACACAGCCAGAGAGGGAACACAAGCAGTGGGAGTGGGAGAGGGAGAAGCAGGCTTCCCACAGAGCAGGGAGCCCAATGCGGGACTGGATCCCAGGACCCCTGGAATCATGACCTGAGCCAAAGGCAGACACTTAACGACTAAGCCACCCAGGCGCCCCATCTTTGGTTTTATAGGGACATCTGGGTGGCTCAGTTGGTTAAGCATCTGCCTTCGGCTCAGGTCATGATCTCAGGGTCCTGGGATCCAGTCACAAGCCCAGCACCTTGCTCCAAGGGGAGCCTGCTTCTCCCTCTGCCTGCCACTCCCCCTGCTTGTGCGCGCTCTCGCTGTCTCTGACAAAGAAATAAAATCTTTTATTTTTTTTTTTAAGATTTTATTTATTTGACAGAGAGAGAGAGCAAAAGCAGGAACACAAGCAGGAGGAGTGGGAGAGGGAGAAGCAGGCTTCCCGCGGAGCAGGGAGCCGGATGCGGGACTCGATCCCAGGACCCTGAGATCATGACGTGAGCCGAAGGCAGACGCTTAACGACTGAACCACCCAGGCGCCCCAGAAATAAAATCTTTTAAAAAATAAATAAATAAAATAAATAGTCACTGGCACCTCTCCAGAAAGCTCTCCTTAGGATCCATGTTATAGGATATCACCTATAAACACATCTTTCAGGACTTCAGTAATTAAATGAAAAATTAATCACCATGGAGCAGTGGGAAAAGCAGCTATACAAAAAAGAATTCCTAGAAATTTAACAGAAAAGTTATTAAAAGGAAAAAGTAGATATGTTGGAAGATTTTTTAAGTGAATAATTATAAAGAGAAAATAAGAGCAAAGCTCTAGGAACAGAAAAACTGAATTCTAGTCCAGACCCAGGCACTTATTAACAAACCTGAGCTACTTTCTAACCTCTTTAGTCCTTTAATTACCTTCTCAATAGAGTACAGATAGCAACTGGTTTTCCTATCTCAAAATAAAATAATGCATATGAAGGCAGTCTTTACTTCCAAAGTCTTCCATAAATATAAGGAGGAGTTTGTTGGTTCTATTAATTTATGCTTTTAATCAAATTTTAATATGGTGCCTTCACATTATTTTTCAGAATTCTACAGGACTTTTGGAATGTTGCATTTTTCTTACATTGAACTATTATTTACATTAACTAGAGTCCATTTTCAGTGTAGCTATTCTAACCAGAATTCAAATTTCTATTGACAACCTTTTAGCATGTATTTGTGAAGTATGATGAAATTACCTAACCAAATCTGATACAGAACAACAGAGAACCACTAAATATAATTATATTTTATTTCATTTTACAAAGCAGCAAAATCTGTAAATATCTCATTAACATAAAATGACTATTAAAGGAAATACAAAAACATTCATAATTTATTAAATAATTCCTAAATTCCCTCTGAAGTCAAGAAAGGACCACTTCCATAAAGCAAGCTCTACCAAGCGAGAACATCTTGGGGTAATAAGGCAGTGAGACTCCACTAAAATATACAAATTTATCCACAGGCCAAAGTGCAGTTATCTTCTAAAGCAGGCAATCCAAAGAAAAAAATTCTGTTTCCTTTTACTTCTTAAAAATTATTATTCAACAAACATTTATGTAGTGCTTGTAGTGCGAAAGACGTGTTCTAAGTCCTAAACAAATATTTGAATCATATAATCCAAATAACAACAGGTAACTATATCCCTATTTTACAGATAAGGATATCGAGGTACAGAGGTTAGATAATTCACAAGGTCATAGAGCTGGTGAGTGGTGGAGCTAGGATTCAAATCCAGGCAATCTGGCTCCAGAATCCAGGCACTTAAGCATTATGTTAAGCTTCCTTCCATAAATATACCCAGTTATATGTAGGTCATATTCTATTAAGCAAACTTGGAACTTCTATGGGATTAAAGATAAGAGTAAAGAGAATGTGTAAACATCCATCTCTGTATTACAATTAAGAATGAATTAAAAGACATATCCATCAGATATATAATGTTTCCAGAGTTAATCTATTCACTGGGTCACTTAAAAGAAGGCAGGAAAAAGAATTTTTACACCAATGTAAATAAAATAGTATTTCTTTTAGAATGCTTCAGGAAACCAGGAATTAAAAAATCAAAATAAACCAGGAAAAATAGGCTTCATTTAATTCTACAAGAAAACACTCGATAGGTAGTGCTGTCCCAAATGATCAATACATATGAACAAGCATTAGAGATAAAGCTGGAATCCTCTAGCTCTCTAATGGCAGAGATGATGCCAAAATCTCCATTTCATAATCAAGAATTTGGGGCACGAAAGCTAGAATGTCTTTAGCTGAATCCAGAACCTCAGTACAGCAACTAGAATCTCTAATTCTAGGGACCCAGCAGATTGAGAAAAAAACTACTAATATTAGAAAGAGCAGAGAAGAGCCCCTAATGCTAGAACCTTAGTAGTATTTCTGAAGTGCATGTTTCAGTTTTTTTAATTGAAGTAGAGTTGATACAATGTTCCATTAGTTTCAGGTGTACAGCATAGTGATTCCACAAGTCTATACATTATTCTGTGTTCACCACAAAGTGTAGCAACCATCTGTTACCAGCATGTTTCAATTTTTTATATCTTTCTAGCTGCAGAGTCTCAATGGTGGTAGTAAAGTTTCCACTTTCTTTCCCCGGTCTGGAGGAAGATGTGTTTCAGGCATGCTCGATTCTGAAACACATTTTCCCATAATACCTGTGTTAGAGATAGTGCTTCCACTGTGAATGTGACCACAGAATTTTAGAACTGAGAAGGACCATCTATTGTAGTTCAACATTCACATTACAGATGAAGAATTGTGGTCCAGAGAGTTTAAGTGACTTGAAAAACAATACACAGCTGGTCTCCTAACTCCAACTAATGTTTTTTCTCCCACTCTATTCTACTGCCTGCTTTGGCTACAAGTGCAAACTGGCCTGGAAACCCAACCATTATTTCTACATTGAAACTATGAAGAAATGCTTTTAAATTCTAAATATTCTAACTTAATAATAAACATTTAGATTCAAATTGTTGATAAACAAGGGAACACCTATAATTGCCCCTTCCCATTTTTTGGACAGTTAATACTACATCTAAAGATTCCCTGAAAACATGTTTAAAATTAATTGGGTCTACAATATTCTTTTTTAGTCAGTTCACTCAAACTTATCCCTCTTCATTTGCTGTAGCTGATGTTCTTGAATCTTTGTTCCCTATGATAAAGGAGTCCCCTTGGTAGCTATCTTATCCTGCTGCTGTCATCTAGTAAACCCCAAAATGGGATAAAAAAAAGTTAAGTGGCAACCCCCAGCTCAAGTAAGCTTCACTAGCAAATGAGGAAACCCCAAAATTTAACAATCCTCTCCCTACTTCATTGAGGGTATCATCTTAGGTCATTTCCTCATATTCCTTAGAACTGATGCATTTATTTCCTTGTGGAAGGGAAAGCAGAGCAGCATGAGGGTACTGGAGACCTAAAGTGGCAATGAGAACTGGGGGTGAGAGAGGGAGAAGGGTATAGGAGAGAGAGAGAGAAGGCACTGAAGATAAATGTACTTACTATGGATAAAAGCCATACAAAATAACTGAAATTTTGTGATAAAAGTCATTAACTTTAAGATAGCCTAAAACATAAGAAATACTTTTCAATTATAGTTGAAATTATTTGCTCTAATAAAAACCTCAAAATTATCCAATGACATGATAGGTAGCAGCTCTTATGAAAGAAAACTAGACAATGTTTAAAGTGCAAACTAAGTTTATAAGACCAGAAGTTAAAAGGTTATTATTCTAGTCACAGTTTTAAGAATAAAAACTCAATGAGAAAGCATAAAATTATCAGTTAACAACATTTACCCAGGGCCCTATGTATGCTAAGTACTTTGGGGAGTGGGGGGATGGGTGAATATGATAGCAGAAAAGGATACAAACAAAATATAAGGCAAAATAAATGAAAACTCCTGCCCACCAAGAGCTTACAATCTAATTGGTGATATGGTATACATGCATGAAAAAGCCTGGAAACAATGTTATAAATAACTGCAAAAAATATAATCCAAACAAATCACAAAGCAATGAGAAAAAATGGTAAAATTTATGAAAAATGGATGAGATTATAGAAAAGGTGGGTATAATTTATTCAATAGCTCCAAACAGTGTTTGAGTTCTCATTAATGTATCCTTAAATAACTCTTAGAATTATTATCTCTTTCTATTCCCAACAACCATTCTTCCAAAACTAGAATGTACTATTGAAACAATGCCTACGTGGAAGTCAGAGTCTCTAGTTTCCCATTTTCTATTAACTATGTAGTATTCTAGGACAACTATATTTTCTTCTGAGTTGTATAAAAACAACCCTTTTCATGAACCTAAATAAAATCTGATTACTTTAAAAAGAGTTAAGGAAGAAAAAAAGAGAGGTAAGGAAGAAATCAAGACAGTTTACATTGGAAAATATCTCACGCATCACATTATAAAATCTAATACATCACACATTATGTTCATAATGAACTTTTACAGAAAACAGAAAAAGTTCCACAAATACTACTAAATGATATTAGCAGGCAAAAAACAAGCCTAAAAACTTGCAATAATGCAACATACTCTGATATGCATGCATGGGTAGGGCTGCATGCACACAGGTAAATTCTGAACTTTTAATAACTTAAAAGCTCAGAAGTTACACAGTTAACAAGGAAAATATGTTGAATCTGTGTATTAAACATGTAACAGACAAATCTTTACAAACCATTAAATATAAATTTTCAGCTTCTCAGAAAAAATTTCAGAAACAGCCTTCCTATACTGAATCAGTAGTGAAATAATCTTATCTTCAGTGTGGAGGAGACCATTACTTTTGGGGCTTCCCTTATAACAAAAAGGCTGTCTGGTCAATATTTGTACCTAGAATAATGAAATGTTTTCAGATGAGAAATTGGAAAAGAATTATTTTCTGGGAGCATTTGCCTCAGGTAAACTCTAGAGCTACTTCAAGCAATTTAAATCTAAAATTTCTGAATATTCTTGAGTTTCAAATTATAACTATATCAATAATACATGTAAGATAACTAAAATGAAAATACTTAAATAAAATAATTAAGATCTACATATATGATTATCATAAAATTGTTTTCAAAATAAAATTGAAATCCTACAGGATCTCTTTGTATTAGGATTATAATGCCACTAATAAGTGGGGAAAATTCTACACAAATTCAACCAAAAAATTTAGAGGTGGGTTTCACGGTCACAGCATGGAGGCCAGGCCCACGCTCACCTTGGACGTCTTCCTCTCCACCATCACCATCTTCTTCCTCATTGTAAGCCAGCTCAGCCTGCTTGTCTGCCTCGTACTCACCTACGTTACCATCATCCCCATTATAATCCGCCAGTTTAGAGCCATGCTGCGGATCAACAGGGGATTCATTCTCATCAAAGAACCGGCCTGTGAAGTAGGTAGAGGATTAATTCAAGAGTAAAGAGAGAAGAAAAGAAGGGACCTACACTGGAGGCAGACCAGAAAGTAGACAAGTGAAACCTGGCAACTTTCAGGGTACTGGTTATAAAAAAGATACATTTGTGAAGATTATCCAAGACAAAAAAGAAGTAAGAATAAAGACTGAAAACAACTTTTTAAAAAAGAATTTCTCTTTTGTGTTAATTTTAGTACTTGCTACTTAAGGTGTGAATATTTTCTTAAAGAAAAGATTACCATTTTCCGGACTGTTTTCCCAATAACCAACAACTTCTCCAATATAAGTATTTGTCTAATTTACCACTTTAGAGAACAATAAATAATTTTACTACTAGATATAATACATATTTGGAATCTGTAGTCCTTTATTGCTTATGAAATACTACTTTCTATAAATAATTTTTGATAACTTTTTTTGTAAAAATAAACAAGTACTATGCAGGCTAGTTTCTTTTTGGATGCTAAGACAAACTAACACAACTGAGGGCGATCTCAGTTTCCTTCAGTGACAGTGACTCACACTATAGCCTTGGGTTTCCAAGGAGGGATGGGAGAAAGAATAAACCATCAGAATTCCTGGTGGTATGTCTTTTTTTCAAAAAAAAAAAAAAAAGAGATAAAGCACAAGTAATTCTGATTTATTCTTTCCCATTTCCTGAACAGGACTTTTAAAAGTCAGAGGTAGAGGAAGCTTAAGAAAGTTGACCTACAGGAGACTGTTATATTGCACACATTCATAAAAATAAGAAACCAAAAAGAGCAATAGACATAGTATCTACTGTAGAAAGCTATTCAACAACTAAGTATTGAAAATAAAAATGTTAGGCACACTAAGATCTGACTCATAAGTTAAACTCTACTTCGACATTAAATTTAAGTAGCATAAAGTAAATTTTATTCCAATCCCTAAAATATAAATAACAGTAACTTACTAATGATGAAAGAATTTAAGACTTTAAAAAATTATGAAAACTTTCTATGATAAGTCTAAAATTTTTTGAATTATATTTTTAAGAATTACATTGCAATGAGACATTCAGGAAAAAAATTAATGACTTCTTTGCTTGGAAAGAGAAGTTAAGTGCAAATGGAAAGAATTATGGAGGTATTGGTCAATTTTACAAATAGCTCACCACATCATTAGGCCAATATATTTCTATTTGCTGGGTAAAGAGTTAATCAGGAAAATAATTAAAGAACAAATCACACTTACATAGGCTTTCAAGGATGGAGCATGTTTACAACAGGAGACTTAAGTAATTGGGGCCAATAAAAAGAGCATAAAGTCATCTTACATCTATTCCAGAATAAGGTTGGATATGTACACTTAAAAAAATGGAAAAGTTGATAAAACAGAGTTAGAGAAAAGAAATGGATATAAAAGAGTTAAAAAGGAAAAAAACGGAAAAAAGAAGAATATGTAAGCTAATTTGTGAGAAAGACACCTTGTCTCCTAATGATAGTAATACAAAACAAAACATCTTGGTGGCTTTTGTTATTATTTCTTTCTCTAACAATAAAATAGATGACACCAATGTAAGCAGGAAAATGGGAGATTTATAGAGATCTATATTTTCTTTTTTTAAATGCAATATTTATTATGGTCTAAATACCTGGAGCAGTTAAAGCATCCTTATGCAATAAGAAACTGCTGTTTTATATATAAACATTTTAATATGGTAGTTACCAGTGAATTTCTCAAATTTTTTTTATTTTTATCAGTTATGAAATATAGAAGACTAAAAAATTAGTCTAAAAAAAGCTATTATAAAATATAGTTAATATTACTGTACATTAACCAAAAAAATCGTCCACCTATACCTTTTATAATATTCCAACAGAACAATTTATAGTTTCTTTCTTTTGTAGGTGTTTGATGATTTGACTAGCCTGAATTCTGTCCTAAAAGTATAATACTACAATTAGTGACACTAGACACTAGACAGAGATAACCAGAAAATCAATAATAAGAATGGTTGAAAAATCAACCACAGGGGTGCTTGGCTGGCTCAGTCAGTGGAGCATGAGACTCTTGATCTCAAGGTTGTAAATCTGGGCATACAGATTCCTTAAAAAAAAAAAAACAGAAAAGAATAGATGACCACACCACTGTCCTTTGCTAAATAAGTAATTTGTGCTATCAGATATACAGAATTTTCACCTTTGGAGAAAGAGCTAACCCTTCATATAGGGTTTCCAATCTATGATAGCCAAAACCAGGGAGAAAAAAAGAACCAGCTACACAACATCACCAGTCAAGTTGGGATGTCAAACTTCACATTAAACAGTGAACGAATATGACAGTATAAATAAAAATGCCTAACAATAAATATAACAGGCTGCTAAATTATATAATTTTCAGGCAACATATTTGCAAAAAGAGTTATATAAGGGAGAAATCCGTGTGGGTTAGAGTTAGAAGGGAAGGTTTCAAAAAAGAGGCAAATATATTGAACCGTAACAGAGAGAAGGAAAGAAACATTTGATGAATAGGTTAAGAAGGTAGATGGAGTATCCAGGAGACAGTAGAGAGATTAATTTGATTGGATTTATATTAGACTGTAGAAAGAGGAAGTTTAGACAAGAAAATTAGGAATAATTATGGAAAACCTCTATAGTTAGAGACTTTAAAGGGCTTCCTATATCCACTTCACAAGGTAAATGCTAGAATGAATGACAAAGTATATGAAAGTATCTACAATGCTTTTTCATCCAACAAAGACTCACTAATGTATGTGAAAGGTATTGCACTGGGCACTGTGACGCAAAAATAAACTTACCATCTCTATTTCTGGTAACGCATTGTAGTAAGGGAGACAAACATGTAAACAAATATTTAGAAAATGATGCTGTGTGTGCTATACCACAATGACCTAGAAAGTGACATCTGAACATGGAGACTTGCTACCATTGGTTTCTATTTGATAGAGGAAGTCTGGACTTTATGTAGGAGGCAATAGGCAGCTGTCATGGTTTTTCTTTTAAGCTCCCTGAGAACAGGACTCTAATCTGGCTTATGTACCACAGCAACTCCACTGTCTATTCAGGTAAGGAGCTATGAGGACTTAGACTAGGGAGATATAACAGGAAATTAGTTAGGAACAGATAAATCAAATACATTTAAAAATGACAAATTGAGTACATGGCACAATGGAATGGAAAGACTCAAAGAATGATTTTATAATCCTAGCCTAGAAACTAAAAATAAAGATATTTGTACCCAAAATGGAACAACTGAGAAGGCATGGGAAAGCAAATGCTTTAGGTATACTGAACTTAGGGTTGCAGTAAGATGTCCAAATGAAAATATTTTATAGATGCATGGAAATGTGGAACTAGACTCTAGGTACAAAATGAGGGCTAGATGTATAGATTTAAGATTCATAAATATAAAGATGATAGGTTAAATTATGGGAAGATAATTTCTATTAGAAAATGAATATTTACAGAAAACAGCTATAAATCAAAGAAGTGATCTTAGGTAATGACTGTATTTGAGAAGGGGAAAAGGAAGTAATAAGGGTAAAGTTATCACATGATGGTGTAAAGCTGTGGTATGTTTCAACAAGAATTAAATATGTACTTTATCTCTGAAGCATTTTACCTATTTGAAGATTTTTAATTCGGTTCTATCTCTCAGTAACCACAATGCTAAAACTGTGCCCAACTAGGTGAGTAATATGGTAATTATATTAGTTTGGATCCCCAAATTTTCTTCCATTTTTGCAAAATTCAATTGTGTACTTGAATATTATTTTCATCCCGGTGGCTGCTTGAAAATGATTAACTTACAGCCTATCAGTAACAAGATACTAGCTCCATCCCAACAGTTTAAACATGAGAACACGAAGAAAGAAGCAACATACACTCTAGCTACTGAAAGTCTCTGGGTGTTATCAAGTTGTAAAAAAAATCCTAAGAGATTGTTGATAGACTTTTCAGTTCACTTTAAACAATACAATAGAACTTCATACAGAATGACGGGTATTCTGTAAAACACCTTAAACATCAGACTGCAAACTTCCAAAACAGTAGAAAACAAAAGGATGACAACAAATAACTGTAACATTGCACAATCACAAAAAGGCATTTCAATCAAGAGAACTAGACTGTATGTTTTAATCCCATACTGGAAATCAAACCAAGGTAAGTCACTTTTTTGCTTCGTTAGCTCAAGGTTCGCTTTTAGGTTTCAATTTCTCAACTATTGTATGAAAAACAGGTTTTATGTTTTTCTAGTCATTCTTTTAATATATTATCACTATTATAAAGAAAATGAATCAATCTGAGTTGGTCAAAACTCTAGAGAGAAAGAAAAGGAAATTTTACTCTAAAGAAGGCAACATCTTTTTCTAGCCTTCATCTACTCCCGGTATCCACTGTGTACCATTCATTTGGACATCAACGCATTGAAATGATTCTTACATTATTCAATTTAACACCTACAGTTCTGACTACTTCAAGTATCCCCGAGGGTCCATGGTATGTGAAAACTTATAATCTGTTGAGACATGAATTAGAGTTTGAATGCTGGAAGGGTGAGGTGTGCAAATTGTGACAAAAATGTTACGGCAGGCTTTCCCCACCAAACAATGTATAGGGAAAACTACCGACTGGCTTTTGAATGGCTTACTTTGATTTCATCATGAGGCACATTATGGGGCAAAAAGACCATACTTATTTTACATCTCAAGGTATAGGACCTGCATGTAGTAGGCACAGGAAGAAATCTGTTAATTGACTGTTGACTTACGGAAGGTAAAGAGAAACCAGAGAAATGAAAGAAGCATAGTAGCTGGAAATTATGTCTAACAGCATCTGAACAATCTGACCATCATCACTCCCCCAACCCCATTCCCAATGCAAAGAGGTTCAACTGCTCTTTCCCCTTCTTTACATTATCCACAGGCTACATTTTTGTTATTTTTTAAGACTAATTCTATGAGGGGAAGGGAGAAGAAGAGAAGGGAAACACATAATTTGATTTGCATCAAGGTCAAATACTGTTCTCCTTTACCTTTTGCTTTTATCCTCCACCAAACATACTGGACTGGTCTTAGAGCTAGCATAAAATAAAGGGGCCTGAGGCAGGAAGTAATTTGCTAATTTTTGAGTAAGTAATACCAGGCACATGTCACTTATTTATGACAAGTACATTAATCTGATGTACATTAAGTAGTTGGACACTCTATTTCAACTTCAGTATTCAAATATTCTTAATAGTTTTCTTCAAGATTTTATTAATTTATTTGAGAGAGAGAGAGAGATAAAGCACAAGAAGGGGGAGGGGCAGAGGGAGTGGGAGAAGCAGGCTCCCCGCTGAGCAGGGAGCCCAATGTGGGACTTGATCCCAGGACTCTGGGATCATGACCTGAGCTGAAGGCACACACTTAACTCTGAGCCACCCAGGTGTCCCGAAAATTTTTTCTTTTTTTTTTTTTTAAGTAAGCTCTCCACCCAACATGGGGCTTGAACTCAAGACTCAGAGATCAAGAGTCCCATGTTCTACCAACTAAGCCAGCCAGGTGCCCCTACAAAAATCTTTTTTCTTTTTTTTGTTTTGTTTTGTTTTAAATTTTTCTTTATAAAGTAGCACTATGATCCATACTTTACAGAAGTTTGACAGATTTTTCTATTTTTTCTTATTAAATATTTTCAGATATACAGAGAAGTGTGGAGAATATAACATCCATGTTTCCATCATCCAGAATTTTGTCTAATTCTAAATTTTTTTTGCCATATTTGTTTTAGAACTTTTAATAAAGAAAACATTACAGATACATAAAGTTCCCCAGGACTTCTCCCTAGCATTCTCCTCCTATCCCAAAGATAACCTCTATCTTAAACTGGGTGTTAAACATCCCCATGAAACTTTATGTATTCTTTGATAAACAGTATTGATTCACAAGCCTCTAAACTTTAAATACATGGCATCTGGGCAGGAAAGAGTTAACTTGGCATGCCTGGTTTGCTCAAACGTTGTACATTCCAAAGAAAGGTTTGTCTTCAGGATTGGTGGCTGGCTGGAAGCTGGAAGCTAACTTCTGGGCCTATGGAATGTTGTGCCTGATAAGTATTTTTGTATGCCTGAGGCCTTGCGCCATGCTATACCAGTATGATTAGATAAATTTATCCTAACAAAACAATTTATGGTGTATATTTGTTTTTGCTAGGTGGAGGGTAGGAGGGCTAGAGTCTGAGTAACTGAGCTCAGTCATGAGGGTATCACATGACATGTGGGCACTACATGACTGACTCCCAATAAAAACTCTGGACCCCAAGGATCAAGTAAGTTTCCTGAGTTGGAAACACTTCATACATGTTGTCACACATGTTCGCTAGGAGGATTAAACAAATCTCCATGCAACTCCACTGGGAGGGGACACCTGGAAGCTTGCATTGGCTTTCTCCTGGAACTTGCCCCATGAGCCTTTTCCATTTGCTGGTTCTAATCTCTGTCCTTTCATTGTACTAAACCGTAACTGTGAGTATAACTCTTCTGTGTCCTGTGAGCACTTCTAGTGAATCATCAAACCTGAGGGTGATTTTGGGACTTCCAACATAGCATAATGTATCTGTTTTGCAACTTGCTTTATTCTCTCATTATGCTTTTGAGATTTATCCATGTTGATAAATGTGGCTTTCTTTGTTCATTCATATGAACTCCTATATATAATTCCATTGTATGTGTATGGTACATACACAATGATTTAACCATTCTCATACTGATGAACATTCATTTCCAATTTTCAATGTAATAAACAATGAATATTCTTGTACAGTTCTCCTAATACATATGAAAGTGTTTATAAGTACATATTAAGTTGTAGGGTATGTACATCTTCTCACTCTTACGATTGACCTTCTGATTAACAAAAGTTCTTAATTTTAATCAAGTCCAATTTATCATTTTTGAATTCATGGTTAGCTTTTATGGGGGAGGGGAGATTAATCTGGTTTAAGAAATCCTTGCCTACTCCATGTCATGAAGATACCATTTTGTTTTCTTCTAGAGGTTTTATTAGCTTTAAATTTTAAATCTGAAATCTATTTTTTTTCTCATTAAACTTTTGTTTTAATGGGTCTCAAAATTCTATGACAGATTTTTGGTCAAGTTGTTTCCATTAAAAGGTACTGATTTTAAAAGCTAATAACTTAAAACTGCCACACACACACACACACACACACACACACACACACACACAAAATGGTCCACAAAACATTCTCCTTTCCTTCCGAAGGTCTTACGATGCATTGTTATCATTAACCAGTCTTTTACTATTAAACTTAAATGGCCAATGACACAAACAGTTCTGAGAACGTTCTTCCACCACTGATGAAGACTGGGTTGGCAGGTGTTGGAGATACTATTCATTTAGCCTTCTGAGCTTTTGGGGCAGACTTGGTGACCTTGCCAGTTCCAGCTGCCTTCTTTTCCACTGCTTTGATGACACCCACAGCAACCATCTGTCCCATGTCACGAACAGCAAAATGGCCTAGAGGAGGATAGTCAGAGAAGCTCTTAACACACATAGGCTTGCCAGGAACCGTATCAACAATGGCAGCATCACTAGATTTCAAGAACTTGGGACCATCTTCAGCTTTTTTCCAGAATGATGATCTATCTTCTCCTTCAGCTCAGCAAACTTGCAAGCAATGTGAGCTGTGTGCATATCCAGCACTGATTTGGCCTGGATGGTTCAGGATAATCACTTGAATTATGAAGTCAGCTGCTTCCACCGGTGGGTCATTTTTGCTGTCACCAGCCACACTGCCACAACGAACATCTTTGACAGATACGTTCTTGACATTGAAGCCCACATTGTCCCCAGGAAGAGCCTCACTCAAAGCTTCATGCTGCATTTCAACAGACTTTACTACAGTTGTAACATTGACTGGAGCAAAGGTGACCACCATTCCAGGTTTAAGAACACCAGTCTCCACTCGGTACCAGTACCAGTACCACCAATTTTGTAGACATCCTAGAGAGGCAGACACAAAGGCATGTCAGTTGGACGAGCTGGTGGCAGATTGCAATCCAGAGCTTCAAGCAGTGTGGTTCCACTGGCATTCCCATCTTTATGGGTGACTTTCCATCCCTTGAACCAAGGCATGTTAGCACTTGGCTCCAGCATGTTGTCACTATTCCAACCAGAAATTGGCACAAATGCTACTGTGTCAGGGTTGTAGCCAATTTTCTTAACATAGGTGCTGACTTCCTTAATGATTTCCTCGTATCTCTTCTGGCTGTAGGGTGGCTCAGTGGAATCCATTTTGTTAACACCAACAATTAGTTGTTTTATACCCGCTTCAAATTCACCAACACAGCAGCAACAATCAGGACAGCACAGTCAGCCTGAGATGTGCCTGGAATCATGTTTTTGATAAAGTCTGTGTGTCCTGGGGCATCAATGATGGTCACATAAGACTTGCTGGTCTTGAATTTCCACAGGGAGATATCAATTGTGATACCACGTTCACCTTCAGCTTTCAGTTTATCCAAGACCCAGGCATACTTGAAGGAGTCCCTCCCCATCTCAGCAGCCTCCTTCTCAAATTTTTTGATAGTTCTTTTGTCGATCCCACCACATTTGTAGATCAGATGACCAGTAGTGGTAGACTAGCCTGAATCTACGTGTCCAATGATGATGATGTTGATGTCAGTCTTTTCCTTTCCCGTTTTGGTTTAGGTTTAGTGGTGGTTTTCACAACACCTATGTTCTGGCAGCAAACCCATCACAAAAAAGCTCTGCAATCTATCTTGAATTTAATTCTGTATATTGTGGAGGTAGGAAAGCCAAGGTTAATATTTTCCCATTTGGCTATCCAACTGACCCAGTACTATTTATTGAAAAGACTATCCTTTCCCCCATTGCATTATATATTTTTCAAAGTTTTAAAAAAGATTTTATTTATTTATTGTGACAGAGGGAGAGAGAAGAGAGAGCACAAGCAGGGGGAGGGGCAGAGGCAGAGGGAGAAGCAGGCTCCCCTCTGAGCAGGGAGCCCAACACAGGGCTCAATCCCAGGATCCTGGGATCATGACCTGAGCCCAAGGCAGACACTTAACCAACTGAGCCACCCAGGCATTCCCCCATTGCATTATGTTATCAATGCTGTCATAAATCAAGTGACTATATATGTGTGGTAATTTCTTCATTCTTCAATCTGTTCCACTGGTCCATCTGTCTATTCTTGTGACAATACCATATTGTCTTAATTACCTCATCAATAACAGTTTTATAATAATCTTGATGTCTGATAGAAGTCACTAAGTTTCATTCTTATATATTGTCTTGGCTATTCTTAGTCTTTTGCATTACCATACATATTTCAGAATCACTTTATTTCCACCAAATTTCACCAATTTCACCAATTCCAGTGCTATCCATCCAATTCCAGCAAAAAGAAAAAAAATGCTGCTGGGATAATAAATGGGATAGCACTGGAATTCCAGATCAATCAGAGAAGAACTGACATCTTTAAAACATTGAGCCTTCTAAACTATCAACATGGATCTACTTATATATCATCTAATTTCTGTCAATAATGTTTTGTAGTTTATACAAGTTCTTGTGAATATTTTGTTAGAATTTTTTCAAGAATCTGATGTATTTTATGCTATTAAAAATAGTTTTTTGGGGCATTTTTCTGGCTCAGTCAGTGGAGCCTGCAACTCCTGATCTCAGAGTTGTGAGTTCAGGCCACATGTTGTATGTAGAGATTACTTAAAATAAAAATCTTTTAAAAAAATAGTTTCTTTGGGGCGCCTGGGTGGTTCAGTCGTTAAGCGTCTGCCTTCGGCTCAGGTCATGATCCCAGGGCCCTGGCATCAAGCCCCGCATCGGGCTCCCTGCTCAGCGGGAAGCCTGCTTCTCCCTCTCCCACTCCCCCTGCTTGTGTTCCCTCTCTCACTGTGTCTCTGTCAAATAAATAAAATCTTTAAAAAAAACTAAACTAAACTAAAATAAAAAAAGTTTCTTTTAAAAAATTTCACTTTATATGTTTTTTGCTGACATATACAAGTGCAATTAATTTATTTTAGCCTTCTAATAACTTTGCTAAATGCTTA
Organism: Halichoerus grypus; assembly: GCF_964656455.1. NCBI lineage: Eukaryota > Metazoa > Chordata > Mammalia > Carnivora > Phocidae > Halichoerus > Halichoerus grypus. The sequence goes on from NC_135719.1 coordinate 67,561,528, forward strand.
TGTAATACTTATTTACTTTAATAGTTTGTAGATTGTTTTGAGTTTTCCACATATAAAATTATATCCGCAAATAATAACAATTTACCCAGTTTTATTTCTTCTTTTCAATCTCTATACTATTTTTTTTCACACTTTATATCATTGACTAGGACATACAGTGAAAAGTTGAAAAGAAGTAATGATAGAGGTTATCTTAGTCTTCATGATTTCAAAGAGAAAATTTTTGATAGTTCACCATTAAGTGATGTTTGTTAGAGGATTTTTGTAGATACTCTTCATCACATTACTGTCTAGTCCTAGTTGCTTAGAGTTTGTTGTTTATCATGAATACATGTTGAATTTCTTCAAACGCTTTCTTTGCACGTATTGAGATGCACCTACTCGATTTGTCTCATATATTTTGTTAATGTGATGAATTACATAGACTGCTTTTCAAATATTAAAAAACCTTGCATTTTGAGAATAAAGCCAACATGGTCATCATGTATATCATTTTTATCTATCTCTGGGTCTGATATGCTAACATTTTATTCAGTATTTTTAGATGTACAATGTTGGCAGGAATTGTCCTGTAATTTTCCTTTTTCATAAAATACTTAGTTCTGCCATCCAACTTATGCTGGCTTCATAAAATGAGTTGGGAGGTGTTACCTCATTTTCAATTCTCTGAAAAAGTTCATGTTAGATTGGTTTTATTTCTTCCTCTAAATGTTTGGAAGAATTCACCCGTGAAACCATTTGGGCATGAAAATTTCATTAAGGGAAGGTTTTAAATTACAGATTCAATATCTATTTTTTTTTAAGGTTTTACTTTTAAGGGCACCTGGGTGAAGTGTCTGCCTGCGGCTCAGGTCATGATCCTGGAGTTCCGGGATCAAGCTCCACATTGGGCTCCCTGCTCAATGGGGAGATTCCTTCTCCCTCTCCCTCCCCCTGCTCCTTTTCTTTCTCTTGCTCACTCTCTCAAATAAATAAATAATATCTTAAAAAAAAAAATTTATTTTTAAGATAATCTCTACACCCAACGTGGGGCTCCAAACCCACAACCCCAGGATCAAGAGTCACACGCTCCACCAACTGAGCCAGCCAGGTGGATGTCACAACCCCGAGATCGTGACCTGAACCCAATATCAACAGTTGGAAACTTAACCAAATGAGCCACCCAGGCGCCCCCAGATTCAATATCTTAAATAAACACAGAACTATTCAGATTTTCCATATCTTCTTGTGTCAGTTTTATATACAGGTGTTTTTCTAGGATACTACCCACTTCTACATTTTCTAGTGTTTTGGTAGTAATTCACAATACCTAATTAAATGCTCTTTTTCATTTCTGATATTGATAATTTGTGCTGTCTCTTTCTGTCTTGATCTGTGCTAGAGGTCTTATTTTCACTAATCTTTTCAAAGAACCAATTTTTAGTTTTATTGATTTCATATAGTGATCCTGAGTTTAGTTATCTAGCTAAACTCTCTTATAATATTAGTGTCTCTTTTGGGGTATGGTGAGACTTGATTACCTATTCAATTTACTTAATGTTATTGGTTTATTCAGGTTCTCAAATCATCTTGAGCCAATTTTGGTAATTAGTTTTCCAGAATATTACCCATTTGATCTAAGTTTTCAAATTTATTGTCAAAGTTTTAAATAAAATTTTCTTGTGATTTAAAGATTTAAAGTATAACCTCTGTTTTGTTTTGTTTTTTTTTAAGATTTTAAGTAATTTCTACACCCAATGTGGGCCTTAAACTCACGACCCTGAGATCAAGTCGCACACTCCTCTGACCTAGCCAGCCAGTTACCCCGACCCTCTGTTGTCCTGTATATTACTTATTCTATCTTTTCTATTTTTTCATTAGTATTACTAGAGGTTTATCTAGTTTGTTTTTGATTTTGCTCCTAGTTATTCTTTATTTTCCACTTCACTTATAATAGCTCTTACCTACTTTTCCCCTCTCTTTTACATTCTTTCCGTTTCCTCTGCTATTCTTTTTCTCCTTTCTGTGAGGTCAGATTGTTTGGGTTCTAACCCTGACTCAGCTATTTACTAGCTAAGTAATCTTGAAAGTATTATGAAATTTGTGTGTTTCCAGTCTATAAAATGGGAATAATATCTACACACTGATTTGTTATAAGTTTATACATACAAATACCTTTAGAACAAAAACTGGCACATACTAAACACTCCAATGTTAGCTATTTTAGTATCATCATCATTAATAGTAGTAATATACAACTACTTCGACCACTACTACTATTATTACTATTTTGAATTCGACTCTTTTAATTTTTAAGATTTTATTTATTTATTTGAGAGAAAGTGAGAGGGAGAGGGAGAGAATCTGAAGCAGACTGCACTGAGCACAGAGCCTGACTCTGGCCTCGTCGCACAACTGCGAGATCATGACCTGAGCAGAAACCAAGAGTCGGAGGCTTAACCAACTGAGCCATCCAGGTGCCCCTCAACTCATTTAATTTTTAGGGTTTTTTTTCTTACTGCTCTCAAGGCCATAAATTTAGCTGTAAATATTACTTCAAATGTATTTCTCACATTTTGATATGTGTGGTACTATATTATTGTTCAGTTCTGTAAATTTGTAAATGCTAATTATTAATTCCCCCCTCAAAAAAAAGTTCTTGATGATTGACATTTTTAAGTTTATAATATAGGGGTTTTAAGATACTATTCACGATATAAATTGCCTGAAAATTTATCAAGACTCTCTGTGAACCTAGGATCTAGCCAACTTCTGTAACTGTTCCATGTATACTTTAAAAGTCTCTCTACTAAATGTAGGGATCTGGGGCACCTGGGTGGCTCAGTCGGTTAAGCCTCTGACTCTTGGTTTCCATTCGGGTCTTGGGATCAAGCCCGGACTTGGGCTCTGCACTCAGCAGGGAGCCTGCTTGTTCCTCTCCCTCTGCTCCATTCCCCCCACTCCCACTCTCTCTAAAATGAATAAATAAAATATTTTTTAAAACAGGGGCGCCTGGGTGGCTCAGTTGGTTAAGCATCTGCCTTTGGCTTAGGTTATGATCCCAGGGTCCTGGAATGGAGCCCCGAGTCGGGCTCCCTGCTCAGTGAGGAGTCTGCTTCTCCCTCTCCCTTTGCCCCTCCTCTCTTCTCCACTGCTTGTGCTCTCTTTCTCTCAAAATAAATAAATGAGGGGGCACCTGGGTGGCTCAGTTGGTTAAGCCGCTGCCTTCGGCTCAGGTCATGATCCCAGGGCCCTGGGATCGAGCCCCACATCAGGCTCCCTGCTCAGCGGGGAGCCTGCTTCTCCCTCTCCCTCTGCCTGCCTCTCTGCCTACTTGTTCTCTCTCTCTCTCTGTCAAATAAATAAATAAAATCTTTAAAAAAAAAAAAAAATAAATGAATCTTTATAGTTGTTCCTCTTGTTATTATGGCGTAACTTTTTCTTTTTTCCTTAAAATCTATTTTATCATTTGTTAATACTTTAAACCAACTTTCTTTAGTTCTCACTAAGGAATATCTTTATTTAAATTATGATAAAACATACATTACATAAAACATATCATCTTAACCATTTTTAAGTGTACAGTTCAATGGTATTAAATACATTAACACTGCTATGCAACCACCACTACCATCCACATCCAGAACTTTTTTTATCTTCCCCAACTGAAAACTGCATATTCATTAAACAGTAATATCCCCTCGCTCACCCAGGGCCTGGCAACTACCACTCTTTCTGTTTCTATATATTTGACTACTCTAGGTAACTCAAGTAAGTAGAATAATAACAGTATTTGTCCTTTTGTAACTGGCTTATTTCACCTAGCATAATGTCTTCAAGGTTCATCCATGTTGTAGCATGTGTCAGAATTTCTTTCCTTTCTTAGGCTGAGTAGTATTCCTTTGTACCTATACACCACATTTTGTTTAACCATTCATTCGGCAAACACTTGGGTTGCTTTACCTTTTGGCTATTGTGAATAATGCTGTTGTGAGTATGGGTGTACAAATACCTGCTCAAGTTCCCTGTTTTCAGTTCTTTGGGGTATACACCAAGAAGTGAGAAATATCTTTTATAGTCCTTTTATTTTCACATTTTCTGTGTACTGTATGTGTTTAAGATTTAGTTGTAAACATTTTATAGCTGGATTCTGCTCTTGTATCCTTTCGTGATCTCTTTTGATAACTTTAATTTGTTTATTTTTATCATGGTTTTTCTAATATTTGACCTTATTTAATTTTTACTGTTTAGATTCTCTTCTTTAAATTTTCTTCTTTCAAAATTACCTCCTATTCTTCCTCTATCCACTGTTAGATGGAAGTGGTACATTGTATTTCTATTTTTTTAGTGATTACCCTTAATTTTTAAGTTTTTATATTTTATTTAGTTATTTTTTAGGTAGGCACCATGCCCAACGTGGGGCTCGAACACATGACCCTGAGATCAAGAGTCACATGCTTTACCAACTGCGCCAGCCAGGTACCCCAACCCTTAATTTTTAAACATATATAATTTATACATTTTTAAACAAAATTACAAAGTATTCAGTATTTCCATCCTCCTTCTGAGCAGGACATGGACCTTTTCACTTTACCCTTGAATACCTTCTCTTTTATTATTATTTGTTGTTTTTGCTGTCTTAACACAAAAATTGTTTTAAGTCAATAAATTTATCAATAGGTTTGATCAATTACAGTTCCCATTTTTTGTAGCTATTACTACGCCTCTTCAATTTTCTCTTTACTAAAGAATAACCTTTATCCTTCATTGAGTGTGTTTATGAGATGTAAACTCAGTCTTGTGTAACTGAATATGTCCTCATTTTATCCTCATTGTCCTCATTAGCTGGTATAACATTCTACATTGGTAGTTATTTTCTACTCATCACACTTAAGATATTATTCCATTATTTTTTGTTATTTGATTTGCTTATGAAAAGTCTTCTGTCAATATTAATTGTCATACCTTGAAAATAATCTGTATCTTCTGGTATCATTTAAGATTTTTTCCTTTATTTTTGGATACTCTGAAGTTTTCCTATGCCTAAAAGCAAAGATTTTCTTCATTATCCTATTTGACACTCGCAGGCACATTTGATCTGAGAACACATACATGTCCTTATTCAACTGCAGAAAATTCTGAGCTCTTCAAATTCTTCAAAATTATTTTCAAGTATTGATTATCTACCCCATTTCCTCCATTCTCTACCTGAAACTCTTATTAGACATACATATATCTTCTGTCTTAACACCTCTGTCATATATACATATGATATATATTTATCTCTATATCTGCCTGCCATTCTGTGCTACATTCCTGATAAATATCTCAGTACAAGCTTCCAAATCACTTATTTTAGTCAATTATTTTCATGGTCTAGCATCTCATAGACTGATTTTTATTTCAGTGATTATATTTTTAATTTCTAAAATGTAAAGCTGGTTTTTAAATTTATGTTTTTGCTTTATCTCTGCCTGTTTCTTAATTTTTTTTTTTGAGCAAGTTATCTCTTCATTTGCCTCTTTGAGCATCCTTAACCATATTTAGTTTTTAGCAGACTGTTAGATAAAATTGTTTTCACATTACGATTGTTAATATGGTGGCTATGTCTCTTAGCATTAATATTTTTCATACATTTGGAGTTTTGGTTTGCTGACTGATTTTTCATGTAGGTGGGGTATTTGTTTAAGTTTTCTCTCTCTATGTCAACCCATATTATCTAGTAATGTTAAAGATGTTTTCACCCAGTTCCCCAGTCTAGAATGAGATTTATAATCACATTTCAGAGTTTCTATTCCATTATGCTACTGGGGATAGCACAAATTCAGTATAATGGTGGTGTGGTATGACCATGCAGCATGGTTACAAGGCTGCATCCCCACGTTCCTATCTCCATAAGCCTTCAGGTTGCTAAACACTGTAGTCCTTGATAGCAGTCAGCAATAGCTTTATTTTCTGCTTCCTTTGCCAAGTGAGATGGGGCAATAACCAGGTCTTGGCTTTATGCAATAAGCATGGCTCCTATTTTATTCTTGTTGCTTTTAAGAGCCAAATTCCCGGAAACCTGCATTTCCAGACCTGAGCATCGTAGGTCCAATCATTCAGTTCCTTTCATCATCTAGTGTTTTTGTTTCTTGGCCACACAGAAATGTTAGCATTGTTTTGAGATTATCAGTAACTTTTTAGTTCTCTTTTTTATGTTTTTGTCTATCATTATTGTGTGAGCAAAGTGGATATGTCAAAGGTGAACTCACTAAACCATTTGTAACAGAGGTTGAAAATTACTTTTAAAAATCCATATATATAGGGCGCCTGGGTGGCTCAGTCGGTTAATCATCTGCCTTTGGCTCAGATCATGATCTCAGGGTCCTGGGATCGAGGCCCACATTGCACTCCCTGCTTGGCGGGGAGCCTGCTTCTCCCTCTGCTGCTTTCCCCTGCTTGTGCTCTCTCTCTCGCTGTAAATAAATCAATAAAATCTTAAAAAAAAAAAAAATCCATATATATATGGAAAAATCATATACTCTGATACTCTAGCTTGTATCTCCAGTGTTGTTCAGGAGAATCATTAACCTTGGTTAAATAAATGAATTCCTGCTGTTACTTACCCTGAAGCATGTTATACAGAAAAAACCCATCCTTACCCTGAAGCATGTTATACAGAAAAAACCCATATGAGAGGCAGATTGCCTACTGTTTCAAGTAACTGTCTTTGTGACTTTCAGGATGAAGCTGACATTTGAAAAGAATGGTTTTCTCTATTCAAGGCATCTAAATATACAGGGTATGTCCCTCCTATTGGCAAACAGGTAGGCCTTACATGAATTTTCAGTTTCAACTACTTTGGAGAATGTCTGACTCCCTCCTTGAAGAATGCCTCCAGCATACTTTGAAATATCCCCTAAACTATATTTTGTGTCACAATATAGCCCATATTCTACATTTTAAATTAAACCAACTCAAATAGATCTTCCAAATATAATGAAATATGCCAACAAATTATCTAGCCATTTTCACATGATGTGGCAATACAAACCTAAATTTATAAAAATATATCAATAAAAATATGATATGCTAACCCAAAAAACAAAAAAAATACTACATTTAAAACTGCCAAAAAATTTGTGGTGATTATTGTGTAAAATCTAAGACTGTTCCTCACATACCTAGTCAGGAAAAATTATAGCTATGAATGCATAAGGTTCTGCCTAACAGGCATTCAACAAAAGTTAGTTTAAATGAATATGTTAGTAAGAAAAAGAAATGTGAAGATTTAATTTTCTAAAACTAAAAAATTAAAAAGTTTAAGACCTAAAAACTTTTAAAAAATAATAAAGTGGCAAGTCACAAGTAGCAAAGAATAAAATAAGGATAAGACAGATTAGAAATTAAACAGTGGCAGGGGCACCTGGGTGGCTCAGTCATTTGAGCACCTGACTCTTGATTTTGGCTCAGGTCATAGTATCAGGGTCACGGGATTGAGCCCTGCTACGGAGCCCGAGCTCTGCACTCAGTGGGGAGTCTGCTTGAGATTCTCTCTCCCTCTTCCTCTGCCCTCTACCCCATGCTCTTGCACTCTTTCTCTAAAATAAATAAATCTTTTAAAAAAATTAAACAAAAAAAAAAACCCCAAAAACAAAAACAAAACAAAAATAAATGAAAAACTAAAAAAAATTAAACAGTGGCAAAAATAGTAGTTGGGTTTTTGAAAAATAGAAAAATTTAAACAATTGATAAACTACAGTTTAAAAAAAGAGTGACTACAAAAATGTTAGGACTAAGAATTTTAGAATAAAGAAATTAAAAGTAGGGAAATTCTCATAACTATATATTGATAAAATTTATGACCAAGTTATCATTTTGATTGTGTCACTATCTACAGAAATAAAAAATTCCAAAACTGATACAATAATTTTAACAAGTATTTAACAAATGCTAACTATGTGCATGAAGTCTGGGAAAATAAAAAAGAGTAAGACACAGTCCCTGCCCTCAAGAAGTTACCACTTTAATACAGAAGGTGGGTAAATGAACAGTTACAGGATTCAGGACACACCATCCAATGTTGCTGGTTTCGTTTTTCAGATTTAAGGAAACCTTTTTTTCTTTTCTCTTAAGCAATCTATAAGTTAAAGCAATTTGATAAAATATACCTTTGTGAATAAAGATAAACAATTTTTTTCTCCCTACCTGATCTCTCGAGAATTCAGAAACTCTGAGTAATCTTATTTTCGTGCAATACAGTTATTTGGGTAAGTTCAGTAAGAATCCCTTTTCCTGGTATTAGGACACATTTGGAAACTTTAGTTATATTACCAAGGATCTGACTAAATGTCATACTTGAGAATGATGCATAAAATCCAGTGTGACCAGCTTTGCAAATCTAAGATTGACTATAAGAAGTCAATATTTATTGGGTTTTCCTTGGCTTGGCTTCCTAACCTCTAGAGGCTTTTAAAATTCAAATCTGAGATTCCTTACGAAAAGTTCCAGCAAACAAACTCAAAAGACCTATGTGGGCAATCACTATTCTTGCTGCACTTATATAAATAATCAGACCAACTTTAACGAGACTAGCCTTCTATTTTTTAAAATATTTTATTTATTTGAGAGAGAGAGAGAGAGAATGAGAGAGAGAACACGAGAGGGGGGAGGGTCAGAGGGAGAAGTAAACTCCCTGCTGAGCAGGGAGCCCGATGTGGGACTTGATCCCAGGACTCCAGGATCATGACCTGAGCCGAAGGCAGTCGCTTAACCAACTGAGCCACCCAGGTGCCCCGAGACTAGCCTTATTTTGCAAACAAATTAGTCTTACTTTGATTATATTTGATAGAAATGGCGGTGATAGAGAGAAAAATGATGCTTCAACAAAAAACTATAGCACACCCTCATGGGTATTAAATTCTAGTCCTATTCATTGTCTTTAAGATTTTGTTACCTACTAGGGCACCTGGGTGGCTCAGTCAGTTAAGCGTCTGACTTCAGCTCAGGTCATGATCTCAGGGTCCTGGGATGGAGCCCTGTGTTGGGCTCCCTGCTTGGCAGGGAATTTGCTTGTCCCTATCCCTCTGCCCCACCCCCTGCTCGTGCTTGTTTGCTCTCTTTCTCAAATAAATAAATAAAATCTTTTTTTTTTTTTAAGATTTTATTTATTTATTTGACAGAGAGAGACACAGCGAGAGAAGGAACACAAGCAGGGGGAGTGGGAGAGGGAGAAGCAGGCTTCCCGCCGAGCAGGGAGCCCAATGCGGGGCTTGATGCCAGGACCCTGGGATCATGACCTGAGCCGAAGGCAGACACTTAACGACTGAGCCACCCAGGTGCCCCAATAAATAAAATCTTTAAAAAAAAAAAAAAGGATTTTGTTACCTACTTGTTAACCAGACTGCATCTTGAATCCTTCTAGTTTCCCCCAGTATCTAGCTACAACTCTTCAAATTAAAGTTTCCAATTTCTTCCCACCCTCTGACTTTGAATTACTAAAAATTAAAACTGTCCTTTTCCCAAAGCCCTGCAAACTGAAGCTGGACAATTTGATGCAAACTTCAGAGAAATCGCCACAACAGCTCATGTATGGACAAATTTTGTGCCTTCCTATGTGAGTCACTTAGAAAATTCACCAAATCGGGATGCCTGGGTGGCTCAGTCGTTTAAGAGTCTGCCTTCGGCTCAAGTCAGGATCCTGGGGTCCTGGGATTGAGTCCCACATCGGGATCCTTGCTCAGCAGGGAGTCTGCTTCTCCCTCTACCTGCCGCTCCCCCTGCTTATGTGCTCTCTCTCTCGCTAACAAATAAATAAAATCTTTAAAAGGAGAAAAAAAGAAAAAGAAAATTCACCAGATCACCTGATGACATTGCCAGAGACATTCAAAGTGTAAACCAGGAAAATCTGTCATAGTTCCAGTGCCTTGTCCTTATTCCATCTGAAGATGCCTCAAGTCCAACATCTAGAAAATCTTCTTAACTGACTGCCTTCTGGGCTAAAAACTAGTTCCAACCATTAATTGTTGTTTTTCTTTTGTTTCCCTAGAAATACTCAGGACAGAGACAGGTTCAATGAATTATGGGACAGTCTACCAATTCAGTTTCTGGAACGATATTTCTTGAAATTTCAGATGGGGGAATGACAGGGTTCAGGACATTCTACCCCCAAATACAATATCTTGGCATATTAAATATTTTAAGCTGAAGGAATTTGAGAAATGGTATGTGAAGGAAGGACTTTCTGACCTTCCCCTGAAGCAGGTCATAAAACCCTCATGTGAAAGGTACCCTCCTTGTACCTAGAGGGAAGGAACATCTTTACATCCAAGAGAGAGCAACACCAAGAAGAATCTGAACAAATAGGCCTTGCTACATTTCCCCCAGCTTACTACACTTACCTCACACCCTTTGTCTTATCACATCTTTCCACTTTTCATCTGACTTAGCATAAAAACACTCAGGTTTAACCATTTCTCAGGTCTTCATTTTCTTATGAAATGTCCTGCATCATTAAAATTTACATTAAATAAATTTGTATGCTTTCTTCCTGTTAATCTGTCTTTGTCAGTTTAAATTTTCAGACCTGGTCAGAGACCCTAAGAAGGTCAAGGAAAACTTCTCCTTCCCTACAACAGTTTATTACAGAATAGTGTGGGATATACATTAATGAAAGTATGTTCAATAGATTGAAGAAGTATGAGGAAGGAGTAATTGATACGGTCAAGATTACTAACGATATGAAGAAGGACTTTACCAAACAGGTGACAGCAGAGCATGGCTTTAAAGTATGATTAGGAACTTCTTAGAAATAGAACAAGAAAAGGAAATATTAAAGAATGTTTCCAAAACTTCCAAAGTAGAAGAGGTGGTATGATGCAGTGGAAAAGCAGTGAACCTGAAGATAAGGGACCTAGATAATAGTCTTGGTTGTTCCATTATTTACCTTAAGCAAATTAAACTTTGTGGACCTAATTTTTCTTTTCTGTCAAATGAGGGAATCACATTAGAGAAGAGCCTCAAACTTTAATGTAAATTAAATAAGGTCTAGGGTAGGGCCTGAAATAAGGTCTAGGGTAGGGCCTGAAATAAGGTCTAGGGTAGGGTCTGAAATCCTAACAATCACGGATGCTGCTGGTCCACTGACCTATACTTCGCGCAGTAGGGCATTAGGTCATCTCTACAGGTTCCTTGTATCTTAAAAGTTTATTTCAAATAATTCTTCTATTATTTTGAAACTTTTTAGGAAATATGATTTTGAGAAGGATAAAACCAAACAAGAAAGCTATATAGGTAAAAAAGAAAGAAAAAGAAAAGAAAAGAAAAGAAAAGGAAAGAAAGAAAGAAAGAAAGAAAGAAAGAAAGAAAGAAAGAAAGAAAGAAAGAAAGAAAGAAAAAGAAAGAAAGAAAGAAAGAAAGAAAGAAGAAAGAAAGAAAGAAAGAAAGAAAGAAAGAAAGAAAGAAAGAAAACTACACTTAAAAAATAATTCCCCAGGGTGCCTGGGTGGCTCAGTCGTTAAGCGTCTGCCTTCAACTCAGGTCATGATCCCAGGGTCCTGGGATTGAGCCCCGAATCAGGCTCCCTGCTCAGCGGGAAGCCTGCTTCTCCCTCTCCCACTCCCCCTGCTTGTGTTCCCTCTCTCTCTCTCTCTGTCAAATAAATAAATAAAATCTTTAAAAAAAAAATTTCCCTTTATGATTAAATAGTGTTTACTCTCTGAAAAATAAATATTTAATAAAATCACTTTCACAATTAACATGATAATATCTTTCCAAAATCCTTATAAAAAGAATTTATTGGACATACGAATAAGCAATTTAAAGGTGCAAGAAATGAGAAATACCAAAAAGTAAATTATAATCTACATAATAGTGATGTACAACTTGAAAATACAAAACAGTCCGTTTTTAAATAATGAGAAAAAAAAGTTAAATATTTGGACATCGATTTAACTTGGGAAGTCAGATATATATTCAAAGAAAAGCACAAGACTACAATGAAGCATGAATAAATGGAGCCTTAGATGTAAAGACTAAAAGTAGTAAATAATATAATACTACCCAACTTAATCTGTAGATTTAATTCAATATACACTAAGGTTTCTTTTTTTGTCTTTTGTCTTTTTTTTCTTTTTTTCAGAGAGGGAGAGGGGTAGGAGAGGCAGAGGGAGAGGGAGAGAGAAAATCCCAAGCAGACTCCCAGACCAGCATGGAGCCCCTACACGGGGCTAGATTTCACAACTCCGAGATCATGACCTGAGCCAAAATCAAGAGCTGGATGCTTAACTGACTGAGCCACCTGGGGACCGCTACAGTAATGTTACTGAGGACTACTTATAGAACTTGATAAACTAATAGTGAAATTATCCTGGAAGAACAGAGAAAAAATTAGATTTTTAAAAATTTCTAAGCTCAAATTATTATAAAGCAGTTTTCAAGCCCTTATGTGATATTCTGATTTATGATAAGAAATATTATTTGGTCTTTATCCCTTTTCTGGCAGAGAGCTCCTAAAACATTTGGAATTTCCTAAGTGAGGAGAGCCAAACTCCACAGTTTCCTCATACCTTCCAATACATCTCTTCTATTCCAGAGTTCTATCCTTTCATAATAACCCTGTAATCTAGGAAATAAAATGTTTCTCTGAGTTCTGTGAGCCACTCTAGCAAATTAATTGAACTCAAGGAAGGGGTTGTTGGAACCTCAGATCTACCATCAATTGGTCAGAAGCACAGACAACAACCTGGACTGAGTAGAGCACTTTTATGTCCAGATAAAAACAGATGATTAAAAGAAATGAAGGTTCTCATAAGAGTCAAGATGGATATACCTGAATATATACAAATAAAAACCTAATTATCAAATTCAGCTAAGTTGCAGGATACAAGATCAACAAACAAAAATCAGCCATAACTGGAGAAATTTGGAGAAAGGGGAACCTTTGTACACTGTTGGTAGAAATGTAAATTGGTACAGCCACCATGGAAAACAGTATGAAAGTTCCTCAAAAAATTAAAACTAGAACTATTATATGGTCCAGCAATTTCACTTTGGGTATTTATCTAAAGAAAACGAAAATACTAATTCACAAAGATATATGCACCTCCATCTTCACTACAGCATTATTTACAATACTCAAGAGATGGAGGGGCACCTGGGTGGTTGGCTCAGTGTGTTAGTGTCCAACTCTTGATTTCAGCTCAGGTCGTGATCTCAGGGTTGTGAGACTGAGCCCTATGTTGGGCTCCACGCTCAGTGCAGAAACTGCTCCTCTGCCCGCCCCTCCACGCACGTGTGCTCTCTCTCTCAAATAAAATCTTCTTTTAAAAAAGAGAGAGATGGAAACAATCTAAGTGTCTATAAATGGATAAATGGATAAAGAACTTGTGTGGTATATATATATCCCATGGAATATTATTCAGCCATAAAAAAGGAAAGCTTGCCATTTGGGACAATATGGATGGACCCTGAGGGCGTTATATTAAGTGAAATAAGTCAGACAGAGACAGACAAATACCATATGATTTCTCTTATACATTTTTTAAAAAAGAAAAAACCCAAGCTTATAGATAAAGTGGGCAGATTGGTAGTTGCCAGAGGTGGAGGTAGGGATAGGAAAAATGGGTGAAGGAGGTCAAAATGTAAAAAAAGAAAAAAGAAAAGGAAAAATGCAGTTGATTTTAAATAGGCACAGAAATTTTGAATCATATTCAAAGTAATGACTTTGTGTGTATATATATATACACATGTTTATATATGCTGATGTTTATATATGCTGATTATATAAAAACACTGATCCATAGCTATTATTGCTACAATAATGAAAATAAAATACCACATTCTAAATTTTTAAGATGAAACCAAATATTACGTATCTTTAGAAATTTGCATAAAAATTAGAACCTCAAAAGCCAAGAAAAAAAAACAGTCGTATTTCTGTGCATTAGCAATGAACAGTTTGAAAAGGAAATTAAGAATTAAATTTACAACATCAAAAAGAATAAAATGCTTAAGAATAAATTTAACCAAGGAGGCACAGACTTGTACACTGAAAACTATAAAACAGTGCTGAAAGAAATTAAAGACACTGAATAAATGGAAAGACACCCATTTTCATGCACTGGAAACTTACTATTGTTCAGATGACAATATTCCTCAATCTAATCTACAGATTCAACAATTGCCTTGGGACACCTAGCTGGCTTAGTCAGTAGAGCTTGTGACTCTTGATCTCAGGGTCATGAGTTCAAGTCCCACATTGGGTATAGAACTAACTGAATTTAAAAAAAAAAAAAGCCAACTGCCTTGTTAGAGTAGCAGACAAGCAGATCCTAAGAGTCATATGGAATTGTAAGATATCCCAAGTCATCAAAATACTTTTATAAAGAACAAAGTTGGAGGGGTGCCTGCGTGGCTCAGTTGGTTAAGTGGCTACCTTCAGCTCAGGTCATGATCCCAGAGTCCTAGGATCGAGTCCCATGTCGGGCTCTCTGCTCAGCAGAGAGCCTGCTTCTCCCTCTCCCTCTGCCTGCCGCTCTGCCTGCTTGTACTCTCTCTCTATCTCGCTGTCAAATAAAGAAAATCTTAAAAAAAAAAAAAAAAGAACAAAGTTGGAGGACTCATACTTCCTGATTTCAGAAGTTACCACGAAGTCACAAAACAATGTGGTAGTGGCATCTGGGGAACAGAATTGAGAGTCCAGAATAAACCCATACAATTAATTTTCAACAAGGATGTCCCAACTGTTCAATGGAGAAAAAAGAGTCTCTTCAGCAAATAGTATGGGACAACTAATACCTGCATACAGAATGAAGCTGGATCCTTACCTCATATCATATATAAAACTTAGATTAAAAATAATAAAAGAAATTGGGCGCCTGGGTGGCTTAGTCGTTAAGCGTCTGCCTTCGGCTCAGGTCATGATCCCAGGGTCCTGGGATCAAGTCCCACATTGAGCTCCCTGCTCAGCAGGAAGCCTGCTTCTCCCTCTCCCACTCCCCCTGCTTGTGTTCCTGCTCTCCCGATCTCTCTCTCTGTGTCAAATAAATAAATAAAATCTTAAAAAAAAAAAAAGAAATAGATTAAAACCTGCATATAAGGGGCAAAACTATAAAGCTTTTAGAAGAAAACATGGGGGGTATCTTCATAAGCTTTGATTAGGCAAAGGTTTCTTAGATATGACACCAAAAACATGAACAACAAAACAAGGGATAAATTGGACTTCATCAAAATTAAAAATTCTGTGCATCAAAGGACACTATCAAAGAGTGAAAAGACCACCGAATGAATGGGCAAAAATAACTGTGAATCATATGTCTGATGAGGATCTAGTCCCCAGAATATAAAAAAGAATGCTCAAAACTCAACAACAAAGACAACAACCCAATTTTTAAAAAAATGGGCAAAGGACCTGAACAGACATTTCTCCAAAGAGAATTATACAAATGACCAATGAGTACATGAAAAGATGCTCAATGTCCTTAGTCATTAGGGATATGCAAATGAAAATCACAATGAGGGGCACTTGTCTGGCTCAGACAGTGGCGCATGCAACTCTTGATCTCAGTGTTGTAAGTTCAAGCCCCATGTTGGATGTAGAGATTACTTAAAAATAAAATCTTTAAAAAAAAAAGAAAGAAAAGAAAATCACAATGAGATACCACTGCACACCCACTAGGATGTCAACAGTGAAAAATAAAACGAAAAAACCCCAGAAAGTACTAAGTTGGCAAGGATGTGGAGAAATAGCTAACATACACTGCTGGTAGGACTGTAAAATGGTACAGCCACTGTGGAAAATACTTTGGCAGTTCCTTTATAAAGCTAAACACAGAATTACCATATAGCCCAGCAATTCCATATCTAGGTATACACTTGAAAGAATTGAAAACAAGTGTTCAACAAAAACTTGCAAATGAATGTTCATACAGCATATTCATGATAGCCAAAAACTAGAAACAATTCAAATTCAGATAAATGGATAAACAAAATGTATTCATATAACTGAATATAATTTAGCAATTAAAAAATAAAGTACTGATACATGCTATAACAGGCTGAACTTTGAAAACATCATGCTAAGTAAAAGTAGCCAGACACAAAAGGTCACATATTGTGATTCCATTGATATGAAAGATTCAGAACAGGTGAATCCATCAAGTCAGAAAGCAGATTGGTCTTTGCCAGGGACTGTGGGTAGGAGAGAACTGGGAGTGACTGCTTAATGGATACAGGGTTTTCTTTCGGCATGATGAAAATGTTCTGGAACTAGATAGTTGTGATGATCGCCCAACATTATGAATGTACTAAATGCCACAAAATGTATACTTTGGTGAATTTTACATGCATTTTTCCACAGTTTAAAAATTATTTTTAATTTAAAAAATTCTTGCATGATAAAATATAACGAAGTCTCATATCAGGAAAGGCAATGGAAGAGTAAAACTGTGGTAAAGGTAATTTATAAAAGGTTAATATCTGAATTATTTATAAAGATTTGACACAAAGAAATAGGATCAATATCCAAAGTTATCAGGCTAAGTGGTCAAAACTGATGCACAGATTATAAACCAAGAAATAATTACAGTAAAATCCTCACATAAAAACGGAGAGGCTACCAGAAAGTAAATGCTTACTGAAACATCTTTAAGGAATCATTATATTCTAAATGCCTTATAAAGAAGTTAAAAAGCATATGTGGCCAGGCCATAGGGAAATAAATAAGTTTAAAATCTCCAGTGACATTGTGAAACTGGTTCTAGAGAACAATCTAACAATATGTAACTGGAACTATAAAGCTTGTTAGGTACTTTGTCCTAGGAATTTCAGTTTGGGGACTACTTTTAAAGGAACACACTCAAAGTAGGAGAAGCAGGAAATAACTTGAAAATAAGATATTCATAGCCATGACAACTAACATGAGAAAATATGAAATAATTTAAATAATCAATAAAAGAGTTGAGCTAAATGAACTTTTATTATTGCTTAAGCACAATGGAATATATGCATGTGTCTATATACGTGTGTATGTGTATATGTATATATCTATTTAATATAACAACCGTGTAACTATTTGATAGGTTAAAATGCATGTAAAGATAATGCTAATGTAAATGTGCTCCCATTGATTTCAACTCTGTAGATACAGTGAAGAGAATTTGGAGTAAGAGTTTAAAACTCAACAGGCTCTTTTAAATAAGTTGTAGAGAATAAAAATTTCCTGGCAATTATTTTCCAATCACATTCTTTACCCAAAGATCAGTAAAAAAAATATAGATATGGCAACAATAAAAAGTTTTTCAGGAAAAACTGTAAGTTTAGAAGAAAGTCTTAAATGAATTAAGATACTGAATTAAGGGGCGCCTAGGTGGCTCAGTCATTAAGCATTTGCCTTCGGCTCAGGTCATGGTCCCAGGGTCCTGGGATTCTGCTCAGCAGGAAGCCTGCTTCTCCCTCTCCCACTCCCCCTGCTTGTGTTCCCTCTCTCACTATGTCTCTACCTGTCAAATAAATAAATACAATCTTTTCTAAAAAAAAGATAATGAATTAAGATATTTTGTTTTGCCCTTACTACCTCTTTCTGTTGAGACAAAAGTTTTCAGGCCAATTCCTCAATAAGACTTAGAGAAAAATCTTTTCACTGTATTTTTTTTAAAGATTTATTTATTTCAGAGGGAGAGAGAGAGAAGCAGACATCCGCCAGGCTGCCTCGATCCCATGACCCTGAGACCATGACCTGAGCAGAAATCAATAGTCACACGCTTAACCAACTGAGCCACCCAGGTGCCCCTCATTGTACTTAAACATTAGGAGCACCTGGCTGGCTCAGTCGGAAAAGCATGCAACTCTTGATTTCGGGGTTGTGAGTTCGAGCCCTACGCTGGGTGTAGAGATTACTTACAAATAAAATCTTAAAAAAAAAAAAAATTTTTGTTTTTAGCCTATGTTTAGCCAATTGTTTAATAAAAATGTTTTTCAGGGCACCTGGGTGGCTCAGTCGGTTAAGCATCAGCCTTCGGCTCAGGTCATGATCCCAGGGTCCTGGGATGGAGTCCTGCATTGGGCTCCCTGCTCAGTGGGGAGGGGAGTCTGCTTCTCCCTCTGCCCCTCCCCCTGCTTGTTCTCTCTCTCTCTCTCACTCATGGGCAAAAATAAAATAAATAAACCTTTTTAAAAAAATGTTTTTCAGATGATACTTGATTCAGTCAACATATATGGATGCGCTTTAAAATATCAAGGAAGGAAAGTTAGTTAAATGTATGCAAAGTATATATTCATATAGATGAAGAAATATGAACGACTATCAAAAGACCAATAAAAATACCCTGAATAGATTTAAAAAATGTAACATCATGCAGTCTTCACTGTACAAGGAACCTGTGCACAAATAACTACCTAAACACTGCTCTGAACAGTTGTTGCCACAGAAACCATCAAAAAGAGCAAACAAAGGCAAACTGCAGCTTTTAGACATTCTGTCTGTTCAGAAGTTGTAGTTGTACAAAGCCTTGTAAAGCAGAAGTAGTGAAAAGTATAGTTTAAGGGAACTGACCTAAGAGATACATCCTGTCCAAATTCTACTACCAGGATTTTTTCTTATACTTCCTAAGAACCTGCCAATTAGAGACTTATGCAGATTAACAGCTACTGTCCACTTATCAAAACTGCTACCTCTGAAACAATTAAGCAGTGATACTTTATTTGTTCAATTTCTTTCACTTCTCTCCTAACACCTAAATGAAGCAAATTACAACTGGAGGGAACAGAAAAGGCAGTAGCATTGAGCCTTCTACTATGGCAGTCTCCCCAGGTCTGTATATTTCCCAGAATTCATTTTTCAAAACTATTTATCTTCTCCTCCTAAGCAAAGTTTTCATTCATTAGCCTAACAAAACATCTTTTCTCATTTCTCCAAAAAAATGTTATAGTCATAAAAACTAATGGCATTTTTAAAAAATCAACTCACCTGAAGTTTATTATTTAATAATGGAAAACATGAGAAGCTTTTTTTGAGAGTCTTCTTTAAAATATCTCTACCCATTTAAAACCTGCTTTCCTTTTAATTTTACCACCATCATACTTTCTATACGCATATAACTTCACATTCATTAGAGATTATAATAATGAAGACCCTAATTGAGCCTTGTAAACATATTATATTTAAATCTTTTCAGCATAACATTCATCAACTGATTCTTACTTTGCTTCAACTTATGGAAATCACCAACTCTATCCTTGGTAGCTTGCTTTAGTATATCTGCTTGAATTCTGGGTACACTCTCCAAGTTCGGGCCTGGAATTAAACGCTGAAGAGGATTGGAAGGGTTCTGTTTTGAAGTTCCAGGGTTTCCATTGTGATTTCCATGAGAATCTATAGCATAAAAACATCAAACTAAAGTCATATTTCACAGAGGAATTTCACAAGACCTGCTTTAAGAAAAGGTATCAATATTGTCTGATATTGAGTAGTCAGGTAGCCTTTTTCTTTTTTTTTTGGCTTTATTCTAATTTCTTTAATCAAATCTTACAGCCAATGTGATTTTAGCTGTGTGAAGTTTACTAATCATTTCTAGGTAAGTATCTCTAATACTGATTATAAACCTATCCAAAAAAGAGATACATAGTAGAAACCCAAAGATTTAAATGGCATTAAGAGCTGTATCTTTTTCTCCCTTCAAACTTGGTATTGCTATCAGAAATCTCTAGTCTTTAAGTCATTTTTTTAAGCTTTTATTTATTTATTTGTTGGGGGGGGAGAGCGCAACACGCACAAGCAGGGGGAGCGGCAGGCAGAGGGAGAGGGAGAAGCAGGCTCACCACTGAGCAAGGAGGCCAGTGTGGGACTGGATCCCAGGACCCTGGAATCATGACCTGAGCCGAAGGCAGACGCTCAACCAACTAACCCACCCAGGCGCCTCATAAAGATTTTATTTTTTAAGTAATCTTTACACCCAACGTGGGGCTCAAATTCACAATCCCAGAGATCAAGAGTCACAGGCTCTACCAACTGAGCCAGCCAGGCACCCCACGTTAACTCTTGATTCTTTTTTATTGGTAACTCCTGGATATAACTTTGCTTTCCCCCACTCCTCTTTCTTCCTCATCAAAAACTTGATTTAGATCCTTACTATAATTAATTTTAATCATATCAGTTCTCATTTTAGGGAACATTTCTATAAAATCAAATACATATTCAGTAGAAAACAGATACATTTGTAAGTATGGAGTAGGGAGTTGAATACAGATGGATATAGTAGTTAATAGAAGGACTCTATGAGATTAATTTCAACACATTTTGAAAAGGGTAAATACATATAGACTGGCAGAGATGAAAAGGAATATAGTCCAGAGTGGCAGAACAAATAATTCTTCTACTCTTAATAACACTTTAGACAAAGTGCATTTTTAAATGATTATTTCTCCCCAAGCTTCGATCAATCATTGGGAAATATATAACATTAACTAGAAGAATGAATGCTACCTCACCATGCCACTAAATGACATGTTTTATGCACTACATAACAACACTTGACCAGTAAATTGGTTTTCAAATGGAATTTTAAGAATAAGACTTCATACCTGGAACCACATTTGGGGAGAGAGGTTGTCCAGTTGGAATATGGGAGATTGCTTGATGACTTTCATATTGAGAAACGGAAATAGAGGGTTTCCTTAGAGCTAAAAGAAAAAAGAGATCCATATTATTCCTGTCCATATGATTTCTAAAAACCAACCATCATGAATCTATTTGGACTGCACTAATCCTATGATACTTATTTTAATTTTATAATCTTTGTAGTTGATATATTAACTAATTAACTTATGGTTACTAAGTGATACATTGTACTATCCATCACAGACTTTGGTGACAAATAAATCTGACCAGGATATAAAATAGTTGGAATTCTGTTTTGTATAACACTATATCCCCAACACCTAGAATAAGTGGCACATAACAAAAGCTCAGCTAAGATTTGATGAATAAATAAATGAATCTCTTCAGATACAGCAAGATCTTTTTCTGTTGATAAATAAAAATTGACATTTACAGATTAGGTGAAGCAATGAGAATATGCTACTGTAAGTTGCTCAGGTTTTAAATAAAAACTAAAGATGACTGATGGAACAAGTTGCATTTTATTTTTGAAGAGGGAAAATTTGTATTTTGTACAAAGAGCTTCACTAAGAAAGATGTACACATGTCTAGCGGGGACTTTATTCTCTTAAGAAATGAAGGCAACAGGGAAAGATCATTTTCCGCTCACTACCACTAACTCTACAGTTTCCTTGGGCAGCTTAACAAGATAGAAAAGCAGAGAGCAAAGAAGGAAACTAGAGAGAAGGGAAACAGATGAGAGCCCATCTCTAAGATATGATTAGTGCCACATTTTATTCTGGTGGCAGAGACAATGTGTTCCTATTTCATCAGATTCTTCCTGGGCACAGAAGATCAGCCTTCCTTACAGTTAGGGGCCGTAAGACTAAGTTCTGACTCTGAGGATATAAGTGAAACTGAATGTGCCACTTCCAGGTATGGTGATAAAATCTGTGCAAATCACCTACAATCTCTCTTCCCTCTCTGCCAAAACTCAGGATGCTACATGTGAAGATGAATGATATCAAATAACGGAAGAGACATTGCTTGGAGGAGAGCTACAACAGAATCATCCAACCTGCATGAGACTGTAAAATGAACAATAAATAAATCCTTCTTGTTTTAAGCCACTGCAATTGGGAGTTGTTTGTTAATATAACACAGCCTGATCAATTCTTTCTTTCTCTCTTTTTTTGGGGGGGAGGGGCAGAGGGAGAGGAAGAGAGAGACTCTTAAGCAGGCTCCATGCTCAGCATGGAGCTGGATGTGAGGCTCGATCTCATGACCCTGAGATCATGACCTGAGCCAAAATCAAGAGTCAGATGCTTTACAGACTGAGCCACCCAGGCACCCCACAGCCTAATGAATTCTAACTAGTATACTTGGGTTATTTTTATAATCTTGAAAGTTTGTTTCAATGACTGTATTTCATTTATTATTACATAGATTTCTAAACTTAAGTACTCAAGAGTTTAAAATTCACTCTAAGAAAGCAACTTACTCAAATTTACAGAAAGTTGAGGTTTTCTATATCTCACTGTATTCCCATTACCCTGTTTCTATTTCTAGCTTCAATGTCCAACACCCACTTCTGCACATAAGACAGCTAAATAACAATCAGCTAACATCTTAAAAGAGCAGTAGCTTGCTGGGTTTAATTAATATAATTTTTATTTGCTAACACTCTAAGGACACTAAGCATCTGGTCGATATATTTGGAAAGAGAAGTCAGTCACAATCTACAAATTTGTTTTATAGATTTGTATCACCATAGCTAGCTCTGGCACTACTCAAACCAGAAGACAAGAGAGAGCATCTCCACTACTAAACAACAAGTAATTACAAATGTCCTTAGCTTTATAGAATAATGCCTCCTGCTCAAGAACAAGGTGACTATTTGGAGGCAAAGCTATGATCTAGATAGGTGGAAAAAAAATGCTGGATTAAAAAGAGCCTCTGTAAAACACCCAGAGGGGTTTAGATACAGTATAAACAGAGTAGTAATATGGAGCCCTTACAAGTTTGATATGAATAATACATGTTCCTGGAGAAAATTTACAAAAAGCACAAAGCACAAAGAAATTTAAAACTATAATTCCACCACATACAGGTAACCACTGTTATCATTTCAAGACTATCAAAGATCTTTAACGTTTTGTGGGGATTTTTTCCTATGCATTATACTATACACCTTAAACAAAGGTAGGGTCCTATCATACATACTATCTTATAATCTGATTTTTATTTAATATTTTATACCTATCCTTCTTTGTCATCCCATTTTCTTCTACAACATTCCCAATGGTAATGCTGAATCAAAACTTCCAATTTAGTGTTAACTATACTTCAACTAAACAAATAATTAAAAAACACAAACAAAAAACTTCCAATTTAATAGGCTTGGCTAGAAAGATCTGGGTAAAGAATTGCCACAGGGATCTTAGAGCCCCACACACTGCATCACCTAAGCTAGCTGGTAAATAGACTTCTACTACTTAAGAAAAAGAAATGTGTGTTCTGTAAACATTTCAGTTTCTATGCTTTTATGTTGACTTTTTGTTTACTTTCATTTTTTCTTTCTTTAAAAAGTTCCTTTTTAAGAAACTCCAGCCTTGGGGCGCCTGGGTGGTCAGTTGGTTAAGCATCTGCCTTTGGTTCAGATCATGATCCCAGGGTCCTGGGATGTAGCCCCACATCGGGCTCCCTGCTTGGCGGGAAGTCTGCTTCTCCCTCTCCTTCTGGCCCGACTCCTGCAAGCTCATACTCTTCTCTCTCAAGTAAATAAATAAAATCTTTAAAATAAAAAATAAAAGGCAAAAACTCCAGCCTTGTTTTTGTTGAACTAAGGGAAAAGGTAATTTACCTATACCTAGGACAAGACAGAGGCTTCCCCCAGGGGTTAGAATGAATAGTTACAGTCAGTGATACCAGAACAAATGAAGACCTAGAAAACCACTAGTGGGCTTGAAGATAAGTGAGAGTGCTAATCTCACTCTCCAATTTCTATAGGGTTGTTCAGACTTTTTTTCTATACACATATAAGTATCTAATGTTTATTCCACAAAAGTAAGATATTATACTTGCTTTCTTGTAACCTGCTTTTTTCATTTAAAAAAATAGTAAGTATATTTGTATGTTAATAAATACAGTTCAACATTATCGTTTTTAACAACTACATATCACACTTTATGGATATAACAAATTTAATGAATTAACCCTCTCTTTAACACTTATATAACTTTCAATTTGTCATTATAATCAATTTTGTGTTACACATTTTTACACCTACATGATAGAGTAAATTCTCAGGGAAGTACTAAGCAGTAGGGCAAGAGCCATATGTACTTCTTAAATTGAGAGAAACTAAATAATAAATGTGAGCTTGAAGTCAATAAAAGTGCGGGAAAAAAAATCAGACACTAAAGACTGCAAACAGTAATTTATATTAAAGCATTTCTAACTTTCTATATATTTTACCCTGGTCCTCTCCATTGAGGACCACTGAAAGCCCGGAGAAAGTATACAAATTGACGGAGAATAGCACGCTGCTATCAGATAATATTAATAACTAGGCTACTAAAATATATATATCATTGATAAAGCCATTATTAAGGAAAAGTACCAAAGATAAAATGACAAAGCCTAATTATGATAAAGACAAAACACAGGACACAAAGTCACTTGGAGCACACAGCTGTTATCCTATTACTCAGGTTCTGGGTTTTATATTTTTTATAATGGAGAGCTATCAGTATGGAAGTTCAATCATTCAACAATATTTATCATTCAACAATATTTACCAAGTGTCTATTATATGCTAGGCACTGTTATTAAAAACTGGAGATTCAGGAGCACTGGGTGTTACACGCAAACAATGAATCATGGAACACTACATCAAAAACTAATGATGTAATATATGGTGATTAACATAACATAATAAAAAAATGGATAAACAACTAATTTTCACCAAGAAAAAATAAATAAATAAAAAACTGGAGATTCAACAGTAAACAAAACAGACCAAGTCATTGCCCCCATAAAGCTTACATTCTTGTTGGGTAGATAATAAGTAAACAAGAGTATGTATAAAATATAAATGTCAGAGTGAAAAGTTCTATGCATAAAGTAAAACAGGGAGATATGATAGAGAGTGGTGGGAGATTCTGCTTTAGATAGTTTGGTCAGGGGAGGCATTTTCAAAGAAGAGACATTTAAGCAGAGTGAATGAAACATGGAGGAAAAACATTCAGGCAAAGACCATCAAGTACACACAAAGGCCTTAAGACAGGAGCATGCATGGCATATCAGAGGAACTGCAAAGAAAGAAGTGAGGGGAAAGTGTTAGAAATGACATCAGAAAAGAAAGAAGGATCTACATTAGAGACACAACAGTTAAAAAGTTAGAAATAATTGGTTAGGGGGTTGGGGGGCTAATGGCTGGGACTACATTTAGCAATTCCAAAGGAGGCAATAATGTACTAATTGTAATAACTGTAGTTCCCATTTTCTGACTGCTTAGTATAAACCAGGCACTAATCTCATGTCACCCTTAAATCTATGTGAGATAAATATACCTTTCACAGATAAGGAAACTGAAACTCATGACAGAAGAAATGAGATATACATTTCACTTGACTTAAAAATTCAAAGTAGTCATTTCTGGAGGAACTGGTTGAGATGCTTATAAAAGGTGATAGTAGGTTTAAGGTTAATCCTTCTTCACTTCTCTATTGCCCTCAGTTGCAGTCCCTACTCTGAGAGCCAAAAAAGAAATGTCTGCATTTCCTTTTTCCAACGATAGGGCTACAACCTTAAAAATGTTCAAACCTTCCAGTTTCTGTCTTAGAGGGCATCACAATCCAGTGACTATGACTATGGAGAAGTACGATGGCAATAATAAGCAACGGTCCTCAACTCAACAGACACCACCCTGGACATACTGAATAAGGGGGTAGTACCTAGGTATCTATATTTATTAAAAGCTCCAAAAGTGGTTCTGGTGCACAGCCAAAAGAATAAAAGAATAAAAAGAATGAGCTTTGGAGTCAGACAGACCAGGACTTAAATCATGACTCTGTAATTTATTAACTGTATGATTTTGGATTAGTGACTAATTTCTCAAAGTCCTAGTCTTCATCTGAAAAATAGGGATAATGCCATTTACCCTGCATGATCGATTTGGAGGCTAAGAATATTAGCTAATGAATTATGATATAAGCCTAGAAAATAGTAGGTGTTCAATATATACTGAAGTTGTCAAAATTAAGTATTAATCCTTAGAAAGAAAAAAGAATGCAAGATTCATGTTGAAAAAACAAAAACATTTAAATGTAAAACTACTGGCCCTAACCAATGTATTGAGCTTCCTGATTACAAAGTTTGCTCACACTCAGAGTCCTGATGAATGTTTACTTATAATAATGTTTTGGGAAGTTATGATACTCTAACTGGTAAGTGCCCATAAATATATTAATCATCTTGAAGCATGAACATTAAATACAAAACAATGATGTAACATTTTTATGTTACTTTGTTCTGCATACAGGAACAGATATAACATGCTTGTAAATTGCTCAAATATGAGCCAGTGGAACCACCTCCACCCTCTGAGCAATAAGGTACATGTCTAAAGAGACTATTAAAATGATGTACTCATATGGCTCCTAAGACCTGGCCTATGAACTTTGGCTCCTTCAAATTTGGAGATCCATTTATATAATTTTAAAAGAACAACATAAATTTCCACTGCTAGCCATGACATAGAAACCAGTATTGGACTTACCCTCTTACAACCCAAACTTTTTTTAATATGGACAAAAATATGTAAGACAACTGTTTTCAGGCACTGGACAACCAGCAGCACAAGACTAACTCTTGAAAAAAGGGGTGTACATGAGATAGGCAAACAGTGAGCAGAGGAGGCAGAGATCATCAGAGTTTGAGCTGCTCAGGTGGTTGCAATTTGTAAGACAGAATACTACAAAGAAGCTGTGTGGAGTGAAACGGAGGAGAGAGATCAGCATGGATATTCCTCTTGGGTCTTTGGCTGAGGCCTCAGCTATATATACACAGGGTTAAGACTCTAGAGAGGCTAACAGAAAGCATTTGCTGCTGCAGGGATGAGAGCTGAACAGAAACAGGTCATAAAGCACTTGAAAACAATGCATCTTTGGCCCAGCCATAATAGAGAATCTTCACTGAGCATCCTGAGCATTCAGATGAGATGCTACAAGTCCTACTTTAAAAATAGGGATCACGTCCTACAGTTAAGAACCATGCCTTCAGACGAAGAACAAAATCAAAACTGACCTGTCCTGACAAAGCATAAAATCAAGTCTGACAGAATCAAGAGCATTCACCAATAATTTGACTGTCTGCCAGAATAAAAACTCAGCACCCTTTAAAAGACAACAAAACCCATACTTCTATACTATAGCATTCATATAGCACACAATAAAATTACTAGACATACAAAGAAGCAGGAAATACGACCCATAATCAAGGAAAACAGCAAACAACAGAAACAGACTCAAAGATGACCCAATTGCTGAAACTACAGACAAGGACCTGTAAACAACTGTTGTACACACACACACACACACACACACACACAGATTTAAAGGAAAGACATCCAGTAGAGAAATGGAAACTAAAAAAAGAACCAAATAGAAATTCTAGAACTCAAAACACATCTGAAATGAAAAACACACTGGATGGGCTTTGAACAATGGACTAAACACCATAGAAAAAGGGGTCAATGAACCTGAAGACAGCTCAAAGGCATTAAACGAACAGAGAGAAAAAGTATTGCAAAAAAAAACTGAATAGAACTTCAGTGACCTCTGAGATAATATAAAGCAGTCTGAAATACATGTATCATGAGTTCCAGAAGGAAAAAAAAGAGAAAAGGGCAGAAAAAAATTTGAATATCTGAATTTGAATGAAGGCTGAAAATTCCCCAAATTTGGTAAAAAAATCAACCCACATATTGAAGAACCTCAGGGAATCTCAAGCAACACAAACACAAAGAAAACCAGGAGACCATTTCGAGGTATATCTTAGTAAAACTCATGAAAATCAAATGTATAAAGAAAATCTTAAAAGCAGTTACCAAAAAAAAAAAAAAAAAAAAACATACTACCAGTACCTGGCTGGCTCAATTAGGAGAGCACACAATGCTTGATCTCACGGTGTGAATTCAAGCTCCACATTGGGCATAGAGCTTACTTAAAAAAAAAAAAAAATACACACTAATACAAGGGCTCAACAAAAAGAATGATGATGGCTAGCTTAGAATCAGTGCAGTCTATAAAATAGTGGAATTGCATTTTTAAAGTGATAAAAGAAAAAAAAAATCAACCTGAATTTCTTTTTGGTTTAAGATTTTATTTATTTATTTGCCAGAGAGAGGGAGAGAGCACAAGCAGGGGGAGGTGCAGGCAGAGGGAGAAGCAGGCTCCCCGTTGAGCAGGGAGCCCAACACGGGGCTCAATCCCAGGACCCTGGGATCATGACCTGAGCCGAAGGGAGATGCTTAACCAGCTGAGCCACCCAGGGGCCCCTTGAATTTATATATTCAACAAAAATATACCTCAAAAATGAACATGAAATAAAAATGTTTTTAGATAAACAAAAGTTGAAAAAATGTGTTGTTAGAAGACCTGCATTTCAAGAAATGTTAAGGGAAGTTCTCCTGGCTGAAGGGAAAATAATAATCAAGATTGAGATCAGAATCCAGGGGCGCCTGAGTAGCTCAGTTAGTTAAGCATCTGACTCTTGGTTTTGGCTCAGGTCACAACCTCAGGGCCGGGAGATCGAGCCATGAGTGGGGCTCCATGCTCAGCAGGGAGTCTGCTTGAGATTCATTCCCTCTCCTTCTACCCACCCCTCCCCCTGTTCTTTCTCTCTCTCTCTCTAAAATAAATAAGTAGGAGAGGGAAAACATGGCAGAGGAGTAGGGGACCCTATTCCAACCAGTCCCCAGAATTGAGCTGGATATCTACCAGACCACTCTGAACACCCATGAAATCAGCCTGAGATGTAAGAAGATAGATCTGGATCTCTACAAACAGAATATCGCAGGCGATTGGTTTCGAGGTTTGAAGTGGGGAGCTGTGATTCCACAGGCAAATATCAGAGGATAAACGGAAGGGGGGGGAGCCAAGCCCTCGGGATCCTACACCACTGGTGAGCGATAGCCTCCTGCGCTGGGGATGAGGCACAGACTCGCAGACTGGTAGCGATGGGGAAAGGACTTTAGGGCAGTCCCCTGGATGGAAACCCAGAGCAGCCAGGTCCCACGTGCAAACTGGGGGTGGCTGGCAGTTTTAGAAGCACAAAGGGCAGAGAGGTGCCCCGACCTGGAGGAGAGGACTGGGAGCGCTGCTGAGGTTCGCACAACCCAGGACACTGCAGTTTATAGCAGCACAGACAGAAACGGAGATAGTGTGGCCTGGAGAGCTCACTGAAGAACAAACTGCGATCTCTCTGCTCTGAGACAGAGGGTTGGAAACGATCTCTTCTGCTCTCTCGGAAGAGACCCGGAAAGCCACCAGGGAAAGCCACCAGGGAACAAAAGCCCAAAAACACTGGTTTCCACTGAGCCCATCCCCCACAACAGGGGGCAGGGCAACTCTGCCCAAACAGGGTTGCCTGAGTAACAGTGCAGCAGGCCCCTCCCCCAGAAGACAGGCTGGGAAAACAAGAGGCCAGCAACCCCAAGGTCCCTAGAAAACAGGTGCATCTTTCTTGGGTTCTGGTCAGTAATTTGGACTCTATACATTCCCTCAACCACCCATCAACAGAATGACTAGAAGGAGGAACCCCCCAAATAGGAAAGACTCACAGACTATGACTTATGCCACAGATTTACAAATGGATTCAGATATAACCAAGATGTCAGAGATAGAATTCAGGGTAGCAATTGGGAAGACGATAGCTAGAATGGAGAAATCGATTAATGACAACATAGAGTCTCTAAGGGCAGAAATGAAAGCTGAATTGGCAGAACTTAAAAATGCTATCAATGAGATCCAATTTAGATAATCTAACAGCTAGGGTAAGCGAGGCAGAAAAACAAATCAGTGATTTAGAAGACAAATTAAGAGACAAGAAGGGAAAAGAGGAGGCCAGGGAAAAACAACTCAGAATCCATGAAAACAGAATCAGAGAAATAAGTGACACCATGAAACGTTCCAATGCCAGAATTATTGGGATCCCTGAGGGGGTGGAGAGAGAGAGAGGACTAGAAGATATATTTCAGCAAATCGTAACTGAGAATTTCCCTAATCTGGGGCATGAAACAAACATTCGTGTCCTAGAGGCAGAGAGGACCCCTCCCAAGATCAAGGAAAACAGGCCAACAACCCAGCATGTAATAGTAAAATTCGCAAATCTCAGAACCAAGGAAACCATCTTGAGGGCAGTTAGGGGAAAGAGATTCCTTACATACAGAGGGAGGAACATCAGAATAACGTCAGACCTATCCACAGAGACCTGGCAAGTCAGAAAGGGCTGGCAAGACATATTCAGGGTACTAAACGAGAAGAACATGCAGCCAAGAATACTTTATCCGGCAAGGCTTTCATTTAGAATGGATGGAGAGATGCAGAGCTTCCAAGACCGGCAGAAACTGAAAGAATATGTGACCACTAAGCAGCCCTGCAAGAGATATTAAAGGGGGTTCTATAAAAGGAGAACAACCCCAAGAGTGATATAGAACAGAAATTTACAGGGACAATCTATAAAAACAAGGTCTTCACAGTCAACATGATGACAATAAATTCATATCCTTCAATCATCACTCTCAATGTGAATGGCCAAAATGCTCCCATAAAAAAAAAAAAATGCTCCCATAAACGGTACAGGGTTGCAGACTGGATGAAAAGACAGGACCCATCCATATGCTGTCTAAAAGAGACTCATTTTGAACCTAAAGATACATCCAGACTGAAAGTGAAGGGATGGAGATCCATCTTCCATGCCAATGGACCTCAAAAGAAAGCTGGGGTAGCAATACTTATATCAGACAAATTAGATTTTAAACTAAAGACTGTAGTTAGAGACACAGAAGGACACTATATCATTCTTAAAGGGTCTATCCAACAAGAAGATCTAACAATTGTAAATATCTACACCCCCAACATGGGAGCAGCCATCTACATAAGCTAACTGTTAACCAAAATAAAGAGTCATACTGATAACAATACGTTAATTGTAGGAGACCTCAATACTCCACTCTCAGCAACAGACAGATCATCTAAGCAGAAAATCAACAAAGAAACAAGAGCTTTGAATGACACACTGGACCAGATGGACCTCATAGATATATACAGCACATTCCACCCTAAAACAACACAATGCTCATTCTTCTCAAGCGCACATGGAACTTTCTCCAGAACAGACCATGGGTCACAAATCAGGTCTCAACCGATACCAAAAGATTGAGATTATTCCCTGCATATTCTCAGACCATAATGCTTTAAAACTGGAACTCAATCACAAGAAAAAGTTTGGAAGAAATTCAAACACTTGGAAGCTAAAGACCACTCTGCTCAAGAATGTTTGAGTCAACCAGGAAATCAATGAAGAACTTAAACATTTCATGGAAACCAATGAGAACGAAAACACAGTCCAAAAACTATGGGATACTGCAAAGGTGGTCCTAAGGGGGAAATACATAGCCATCCCAAGCCTCACTCAAAAAAATAGAAAAATCCCGAATTCACCAACTAACTTTACACCTTAAAGAACTACAGAAAAAGCAACAAATGATGCCTAAGCCATGCATTAGAAGAAAAATAATTAAGATTAGAGCAGAGATCAATGAATTAGAAACCAGAAACCTAGTAGATCAGATCAACAAAACTAGAAGCTGGTTCTTTGAAAGAATTAATAAGATCGATAAACCACTGGCCAGACTTATCCAAAAGAAAAGAGAAAGGACCCAAATTAATAAAATTATGAATGAAAGGGGAGAGACCATGACTGACACCAAGGAAATAGAAACAATTATTAGAAATTATTATCAACAACTATATGCCAATAAATTGAGCAACCTGGATGAAATGGATGCCTTCCTGGAAACCTATAAACTCCCAAGACTGAAACAGGAAGAAATTGACAACCTGAATAGGCCAATAACCAGTAATGAAACTGAAGCAGTGATCAAAAACCTCCCAAAAAACAAGAGTCCAGGGTCTGATGGATTCCCTGGGGAATTCTACCAAACATTCAAAGAATTAATACCTATTCTCCTGAAGCTGTTTCAAAAATAGAAACAGAAGGAAAGCTTCCAGACTCATTCTATGAGGCCAGCATTACCTTAATCCCAAAACCAGGCAAAGACCCCATCAAAAAGGAGAATTTCAGACTGACATCCCTGATGAATATGGATTCCAAAATCCTCAACAAAATCCTAGCTAATAGGATCCAACAATACATTAAAAGGATCATCCACCATGACCAAGTGGGATTTATCCCCGGGATGCAAGTGTGGTTCAACATTCACAAATCAATCAATGTGACAGAACATATTAATAAGAGGAGAGAGAAGAACCATATGGTCGTCTCAATTGATGCAGAAAAAGCAATTGACAAACTACAGCATCCTTTCCTGATTAAAACTCTTCAGAGTATAAGGATAGAGGGAACATTCCTCAAGTTCATAAAATCCATCTATGAAAAACCCACAGCGAATATCATTCTCAATGGGGAAAAGCTGAGAACCTTTCCCTTAAGATCAGGAACACGACAAGGATGCCCACTCTCACCACTGTTGTTCAACACAGTACTAGAAGTACTAGCAACAGCAATCAGACAACAAAAAGAAATAAAAGGTATTCAAATTGGCAAAGAAGAAGTCAAACTCTCTCTTCGCAGACAATATGATACTTTATGTGGAAAATCCAAAAGACTCCACCCCCAAATTACTAGAACTCATACAGCAATTCAGTAATGTGGCAGGATACAAAATCAATGCACAGAAATCAGTTGCTTTCTTATACACTAACAATGCAACTGTAGAAAGAGAAATGAGAGAAACGATTCCATTTACAATAGCACCAAAAACCATAAGATACCTCGGAATAAACCTAACCAAAGAGGTAAAGGATCTATACTCTAGGAACTACAGAACACTCGTGAAAGAAATTGAAGAAGACACAAAAGATGGAAAAACATTCCATGCTCATGGATCGGAAGAATAAACATTGTTAAAATGTCTATGCTACCCAGAGCAATCTGTACCTTCAATGCCATCCCGATCAAAATTCCAATGACATCTGCTGGAAAAAACAATTCTAAAATTTGTATGGAATCAGAAAAGACCCTGAATCACCAAGGAAATGTTGAAGAAGAAAAAAAAAGCTGGGGCATCACGTTGCCTGATTTCAAGCTATATTACAAAGCAGTGATCACCAAGACAGCATGGTACTGGCACAAAAACAGACATATAGACCAATGGAACAGAATAGAGAGCCCAGATATGGACCCTCAACTCTATGGCCAAATAACCTTTGACAAAGCAGGAAAAAATATGCAATGGAAAAGACAGTCTCTTCAATAAATGGTGCTGGGAAAATTGGGACAGCTATATACAGAAGAATGAAACTCGACCATTCTCTAACAACAGACACAAAGATAAACTCAAAATGGATGAAAGACTTCAATGTGAGACAGGAATCCATCAAAATCCTAGAGGAGAACATAGGCAGTAACCTCTTTGACATCGGCCACAGCAACTTCTTTCAAGATTCATCTCCACAGGCTAGTGAAACAAAAGCAAAAATGAACTTTTGGGACTTCATCAAGATAAAAAGCTTCTGCACAGCAAAGGAAACAGTCGACAAAACAAAGGGGCAACCCACAGAATGGGAGAAGATATTTGCAAATGACACTACAGATAAAGGGCTGGTATCCAAGATCTATAAAGAACTTCTCAAACTCAACACCCAAAAAATAAATAATCAAGTCAAAAAATGGGCAGAAGACATGAACAGACACTTCTCTGAAGAAGACATACAAATGGCTAAAGACACATGAAAAAATGTTCATCATCATTAGCCATCAGGGAAATTCAAATCAAAACCACACTGAGATACCACCTTACACCAGTTAGAATGGCAAAAATTGACAAACTGAGGGCTTTAGAGAAGAAGGGGGTGGGGGGATGGGTTAGCCCGGTGAGGGGTATTAAGGAGGGCACGTAGTGCATGGAGCACTGGGTGTTATATGAAAACAGTGAATCGTGGATCACTACATCAAAGACTAATGAGGTATTGTATGGTGACTAACATAACATAATAAAATAAAATTGAAAAACAAAAAACTTTTAATGTATTTTTATAAATTTAGATATTTCCTCTAAAAGCTTTAATCATTAGAGAAAGAATCTTAATCAAAATAATAATAATAATAACTACTACATTGCTTCTTTATTTCTTTATTTTTATTTACTTATTTATTTTTAGAAAGGGAAAGGGGAGAGGAGCAGAGGGAAAGGGAGAGAGAATCTCAAGCAGGCTCCACGCTCAGTGCGGAGCCTGATGCAGGACTGGATCTCAACACCCCAAGCATGACCTGAACCAAAATCAAGAGTTGGACACCTAACCAACTGAGCCACCCAGGCGCCCCTATGTTACTTCTTTAAAACATAAGCTTTTCTGGGGCGGCTGGGTGGCTCAGTTGGTTGGGCATCTGCCTTCTGCTCAGGTCATGGTCCAAGGGTCCTGGGATCGAGCTCCACGTCGGGCTCTTCACTCAGCAGGGAGCCTGCTTCTCCCTCTCCTTCTGCCTGCCACTGCCTCTGCTTGTGCTCTCTCTCTCTCTATCAAATGGATAAATAAAATCTTTTAAAAAAAAGCATAGGGGCGCCTGGGTGGCTCAGTTGGTTAAGCGACTGCCTTCGGCTCAGGTCATGATCCTGGAGTCCCTGGATCGAGTCCCGCATCGGGCTCCCTGCTCGGCAGGGAGTCTGCTTCTCCCTCTGACCCTCCCCCCCTCTCATGTGCTCTCTCTCATTCTCTCTCTCTCAAATAAATAAATAAAATCTTTAAAAAAAAAAAAAAAAAGCATAATCTTTTATTTTTTCTCCTCTCAAATATCACTATAATTACTTCTCTTTAATTTTTAAAAAATTATTTATTTTTAAATAGGTAATTTATGAAATTACCTTATGAAATTTTGAAACCAAAATCCAAAAAGTTCTAAAGATTGTATGATGAAAACTAAGTCACCTTTTTATCTCTGTCCTCAGTCTTCTTTCCCAAGGGTAATCACTATTACCATCTAGAACAGCACTATTCAACAGAACTTTCTGCAATGATGAAAATGTTCTGTACTTGTGCTGTCCACTATAGTAGCCACTACCCACAGGCAACCATTAAGCACTTAAAGCACTAGTTTGACTGAGGAACTGATTTTTTAGTTCTATTTAAGTTTAATGAAATTAAATAAATACATGTGACCAGTGGCTACGGTATTAGACAGTGTAGATCTAGAAAATTCCTCCAAGAGAAGTGGTTTTCAACCTTAGTTACATAATACAATCACCTAAGGAACACTTACACATTCAGTGCCCAAGCTGCATCTCAGACCAAACATATCAAAATCTCTGGAGTGGGACCCAGGCATAATTTTATTTTAACTCCCTAGTGATTCCAATATACAGCCAAGGCCAAAAGCCTCTATTCCAAAAAATTAATTTTATAAATAAAGCAGCTCTATCTAATATGCATTTATAAACCAAAAGGAGTAACTTTTTCTAAGTTATTAATTAGAAAAGAACTTCCAATTGTTCAGGTACATAAAAATCTTTGTATCTATCAGGATTTTCCCCAAAGTAAATCATTAGAGGCAATTTTTACTATGAGGTTAACTGGATCTTAAAACTAGAAAAAAGTTTCCAAGTAAGAAATAAGATTTTTCTCTCTGTTGATATGCATGACATGGAGGAGGATTACATACTCCTAAAGAACTCTTAAAGATCAATAAGGAAAATACCAACAATCCAATAGAAAATTTGACAAAAATGATTACCAGGTAATTCATAGAAGGCAGCAACCAAAATGGCTAACATATGAAGGGATGCTTAATATCACTAGTACCACAGCATATTTAAATTGAAATAAGATAGTATTTCATAACTGTCAGATTGGCAAAAAATTAAAGTACAGCAAACCCAAACGTTAGTGAGGATGTAGATAAACAGAAACTGTCATATATTACCAGCAGAAGTGTAAATTGATATTACTGAAGATAAAGATATTCTATGATGCAAGAATTCTACTTTTAAGTTCATACTCTTATACACAGTTTTGCAACCATTGTGCTGAGCTATTGATCTCCTCAACTCTCAGTGACTGAGGAGGGCCTGGGACAGTTAGATCCCTAGTCATGTTTTCTAGCCAGTAGCAGGCTCACCTCTGTAACTCAATATACTACTTAAATATTAGTATCTAGAGACTAGATACTAGAGACTCTCATATGCATAAGAAGACATAAACAAGAACATCCACTGTGGTATTATTTGAAATAGCAAAAAACTAAAAGCAGTCTTAATGTTTATTATATGCAAATAATAAATCATGGTATATTTATACAATGAAATAAATATAACTGTTAAAAGCCACAGGTATGACACGGGTAAGTCGCAGAAGCATAAAACTGAGGGGGAAAAAACAAGTTATAGAATAATATACACAATAAGACACTATTTAAAGTTTAAGGCAGCAAACAAATCAATACTTTATAGTTTTATAGATGTTTACAAATGCAGTAAAAGCCTAAAAACATGTACGGAAATTGATACACACCAATCTCAGCATAGTAGTTACCTCTGGGGAAGAAGAGACAGGAATAGGATCTGGAGGGTACACAAGGAGGCTTCAACTTATCAGTAATGTTTTATTTCTTTAATAATAACATCAATAACAGAAATATCTGAAACAAATGTGGCAAAATGTAATGTTATTTTTGTGGCTTTCTTTTGCGGAGATGTAGGTACTTCGCTATTCATTATATTATTCTCTGTTTTATTTTATGTTTGGAATGTTTTTTTAATTTAAAAAGTTTAAAAACTAGTGATATAAATATGTAACTGTCTAACATAACAGGTGTCTAAAACAGCATAAAGATAAATATCCAGGTAAGTGTTTGGTAACAGGTTAAATTATAAGATTCCTACAAAATCTTGGTGACTAGCTCAAATCAACATTAAAAACAAACAAAACCCACTGAGGTTTGGCTCTATGGTTTGGGAAGCTCAGAAGCTGAAATGTCATGTTAATCATAGGCACATGCTATATACCTCTTGCCTGTTTCAGAGCTACCTTTTAAGACAGTTCAGCCCTGCTCCGTTATAGTTTCTAGTATAACCTTGGCTATCATAAATAAAACAACACATAAAAACCTATTTTAAAATGACAAGGATGTGTTCTTTTCTCTACTTCTGCTGTGTGGTCACTGCATCTACAGCCATTAGGGACTCCACATATATACCAGAACTTGCACAGGCATTAAGAATTTTGGCATAGACTACTTCAGAGAGAAAAAGACAACACTCAGTAAAAGGAATGACAAGAAGATAACAAATGTTTCTAATGATATGCAATAATCATAATAATAACAATTGTAACTAAGATTTGTATAGCAGTGGCTATGTGCCAGGCACTGTCCTACGTGCT
Source organism: Halichoerus grypus (assembly GCF_964656455.1). NCBI lineage: Eukaryota > Metazoa > Chordata > Mammalia > Carnivora > Phocidae > Halichoerus > Halichoerus grypus. Next base: position 67,598,764 of record NC_135719.1, read on the forward strand.
TTACATTTAAATCTCACATTCATACTATGAGGTTGGAACTGTTGTTATCCTACTTCACAGATAAGGATAAGAGCAAATAAATGGCCGTCACACACCTATTAAAAGATGGGAGCCATGGGTTTGAGTCCTGGCAGTTTGTTTCCAGATACCACTGCGCCACCACTAAGGATATTCTGGTAATTCAAGCATACACATTTACTGGGACCCTGTTATGTGTAAGGCATCATACTAGGAGCTCAAGGTACAAAGACATGACATAGCTTTCCTTTTTGCATCTGACTGACTACACAGCTCAAAGTTTCTTTTCACCAGTTACTATATCAAAACAATCTTTATACTCAAGATACATACCTAAATAATTAAGGGTAACTGTTATACACAATGATTTTCAAAGCAAAGCACCAACAGTTTAATGAGGCTCAAAAATTAATCCAGGGGACTTCCGGTTTCTGGTTCTACATGTAAGGAGCTTAGGGGTTGCCACACTATCATAACTAGTAAAAAGCTAAACAGGATGAAAAATCAACAAGTCTTCTGGATAGGACAGAAGAGGACACAGGGCAGACCACTGTCCCTAAGAACAGAGAGACAGAAAGGTGAATACAGTAAGTCACAGCTTACGAAAGAGACTCGTGAGCAGAAATGGCCACTGGAACCAGTGCCAGGGCAGGAAAACCTGAACTGTAATTGATGTTCAGTGTGGACAACTCACTGAAGCCTCAGTGTGGATAACTGAGAGAGTAAAAAATTCCAGGAGGACCCAGTCATAGGGAGGCTCCCCACAATATTGTGAGATTTACCTCCAGGACCTCAACTATATTCCCACAGTAAGTAGTGGGGGAAAAAAATCCCCTCAGGCAGGAGGAAGGGAAAAGGAACCATTCTGAAATACACCAGAGCACTTTGTTCTTAACAAGGCCTGCCCGCGGGAGAAACTAGGTAAACAGAGCCTAATTTGCTAGGGTATTATCAGAGCCTAAGTGACCTTAATTAGAAAAATACCCAACTTCAGCCCACTCTAACCATCCTGCCCCACCTAAGGGAAAGGAAAAAAACTGAAAAAGATTGTGAAGTTCACAGACCAGAGGCATAGACTCGCTCTAAAAGAATAGAAATCATAGGACTAAAGAACACTTCACACTCTTCACTACCTCACACCTCACTACCACATTACTAAAGGCCTACTTACAGGAGTAACTATTACCTCATACATCATGTCTATCAACAGAAAATTCCAAGTCATACCAAAAGGCAAAAAAGCACAATTTGAAGAGACAGAACTAGCATCAAAGAAGGAATTATACCAGACCAGGAATTTAAAACAACTACGATTAATGTGCTAAAGACTAATGGACAAAGTACACAGCATACAAGAACAAATAGGCAATGTAAGTAGAGAGATGGAAATCCTAGAAAGAACCAAAAAGAAATGCTAGAGATAAGAAAACACTACAACGGCAAGGAAGAGTGCCTTTGATGGGCTCATTAGTAGACTGGACACAGCTGAGGAAAGAAGCTCTGGGCTAGAGGATCTATCAACAGAATCCTCAAAAACTGAAAAGCAAAGAGAATAATGGTGAAAAAATAACAGAATATCTAAGACAACTACAAAAAGTATAACATATGCATAATGGGAATACTAGAATGAGAATAAAGAAAAGAACAGAAGAAAGGCATGAAACAATAATGATTGAGAATTTCCCCAAATTAATGTCAGACACTAAATTGCAGGTCCAGGAAACTCAGAGAACACCAGGCATTAATAAGAGCCCCCAAAAGACAACATCAGAGCATATCATTTTCAAATTATGGAAAATCAAATATGAAGAAAAATTAAGCCAAAAGATGGCCTCTAATCAGCCACGACAGTGTAGACAGTGTCTACATATAAATATTTTTGGCATTAATGCTAAATTTACACAAAATGTATACATTTTTTGGTGTTCCTCCCAGTTCTAAGCTACAGTGCTGCAACCGTTATATGAATCAATATGGCAAATTCATACTATAAAAATCAGATATGAATTTGTTGGCATCTCATCAAAAGTAGCATTGTTCATCCCTATTCATTCCAATGAAATGGTTGTATGCTTTTTTTTTTTTAAAGATTTTATTTATTTATTTAACAGAGAGATAAACAGAAGAGCACAAGCAGAGGGAGTGGCAGAGGGAGAGGGAGAAGCAGGCTCTGCACTGAGCAGTGAACCCGATGCGGGAGTTGATCCCAGGACCCTGAGATCATGACCTGAGCCGAAGGCAGACGCTTAACCATCTGAGCCACCCAGGCGCCCCGGTTGTATGCTTTTTTTAATCAAGCAGAAGCAGCAAGATAAGATTTTTGCCCTACTAAAGTGGTTCATGTATGAAAGACATATGAAAACCGCTGTCTGGTAAGCACAATATACCTAAAAATGGTCAAGATAAGATCTTTAAGACCTTCTGCATTCCCATTTCATTTAACTCTAATTCTGGAATTCCTTGGTGGCCAGGTAATAAATTATGATAGTGGACAAATGAGAAAATAAATTGAGACACTACGCATTTAAAGTAGCAATGATAAAATTTTAACTTGAAAACTATGCACAAAAGAGGTTAAAAATTATAAATTTCAATGCAAATATATTTTTGTATATATATGACATCAAAAATAAATGCATGCAAGAAGGTAAACAACCCTTGCTCATTATCTCAACAGGGTGCTTCTATATACTAAAAACCTGCAGTTTATCCTTGGCAAAACTTTGGGTGAAAGTTAAAAAACAAACAAGAGCAATGTAAAAGAGATTAATCAAGCTCAAAGCTCAGTAAGTCTAGGACCAAAGTAAGTGCTGCAAAATTCATAATAATAATACATGGTCTGGGAGGAGCAAGATGGCGGAGGAGTAGGAGACCTAAATTTCATCTGGTCCCAGGAATTCAGTTAGATAGGTATCAAACCATTCTGAACACCTACAAATTCAACAGGAGATGAAAGAAAAGAATAGCAGCAACTCTCTGAACAGAAAAGCGACCACTTTCTGGAAGCAGGGACCCAACAAGTGGCAGATCCGGGGAGACACCCCTTCCTCCCTGGGGAGGAGCGGCACACCACAGGAATCTGCTGGGTTTGGAGACTCCAAACGGGATTGTGTGCCAGAGACAGAAATGCTCAGTCACAGGCCAGGTGAGCATGGAGTGCGGCTGGAGACTGGGGAGATGGGAGTGACTGACTGCCTTTTCTCTGGGGGCTCACTGAGGAGTGGGGCCCTGAGCTGTTGGCTCCTCTGGGACCAGAGACTGGAAGGCCGCCAATTTCATTCTCCGCCTCTAAGCTGTGGGGAAAGCTTTCGGGGAACAAGAGCTACTGAGAGCAAACCCAAGCAGATTACTTAGCCTGGCCTCTGGCAAGGGTGGTACAATTCCGCCTCCGGCAAAGACATTTGAGAATCACTGCAACAGGCAACCCCCCCCCGCCCCAAGAAGATCAGCAAGAACAGCCAGCCAAGACCAAGTTTATCGATCAATGACAACAGCAGAACTCCAACACTAGGGGAATATAGCACACAGAATTCATGGCTTTTTTTCTCAGGATTCTTTAGTCTTTCAAAGTTAATTTTTATCTTTTTTTTTTTTCTTTTTCCCTTTTCAACCAAAATCTTATCAATCCCTTCTTTAAAAATCTTTTCTAATTTTCATTTTTAGAGCCATATTCTATCCTTTCATTGCAGTTAACCTTATTTTTGGTACATATATAAGTTGTTCTCTCTTTAAACTTTTGGGATACAGTTTCTTCTAACAGACTAAAATATATCCTAAATCTCTAGTGTATGGCTTTGTTCTAGTCTCCTGCCTGATCACATTCTCTCCCTTTTTTGTTTTTGTTTTTGTTTTTTTAATTTCTCTTCTTTCTTTTTTCAACCAACTTCTTTATCAATTCCTTTTATAAAATCTTTTATACTTTTCATCTTTACAATCATTTTCCATCCCTTCATTGTATTTACCCTTATTTTTGTACATATGTAAGTTTTTCTTTCTTTAAAATTTTGGGAGGCAGTTGCTTCTAACAGACCGAAATATGCCCAAAATCTAGTGTGTGGCTCTGATCTATTCATCAGCCTGATCATATTCTTTTTTTTTTCTTTCTTTCTTTCCCTTTCTTTTCCCCCTGGTTTCGGGTCTCTTCTGATTTGCTTAGTGTATATTTTTCTGGGGTCGTTGTTACCCTGTTAGCATTTTGTTCTCTCATTCATCTATTCTTCTCTAGACAAAATGACAAAACGGAAAAACTCACCTCAGAAAAAAGAACAAGAGGCAGAATCGACTGCCAGGGACCTAATCAATACGGACATTAGTAAGATGCTGGAACTAGAATTCAGAATGACGATTATAAAGATACTAGTTGGGCTTGAAAAAAAGCATGGAAGATACTAGAGAATACCTTTATGCAGAAATAAAAGAACTAAAATCTAACCAAGTCAAAATCAAAAAGGCTATTAATGAGGTGCAATCAAAACTGGAGGGTCTAACTGCTAGGATAAGTGAGGCAGAAGACAGAATTAGTGATATAGAAGACCAAATGATAGAGAATAAAGAAGCTGAGAAAAAGAGAGATAAACAACTACTGGATCACAAGGGCAGAATTCGAGAGATAAGTGGTACCATAAGACGAAACAATATTAGAATAATTGGGATCCCAGAAGAAGAAAGAGAGAGAGGGGCAGAAGGTATATTGGAACAAATTATAGCAGAGAACTTCCCTAATTTGGGAAAGGAAACAGGCATCAAAATCCAGGAGGCACAGAAAAGCCCCTAAAAATCAATAAAAATAAAGTCAACACCCCAACATCTAACAGTAAAACTCGTAAGTCTCAGAGACAAAGAGAAAATCCTGAAAGCAGCTCGGCACAAGAGGTATGTTACCTACAATGGTAGAAACATTAGATTGGCAGCAGACCTATCCACAGAGACCTGGCAGTCCAGAAAGGACTGGCATGTTATATTCAGAGCACTAAACAAGAAAAATATGCAGCCAAGAATACTATATCCAGCTAGGCTGTCACTGAAAATAGAAGGAGAGATAAAAAGCTTCCAGGACAAACAAAAACTAAAGGAATTTGCAAACACAAAACCAGCCCTACAAGAAATATTCAAAGGGGTCCTCTAAGCAAAGAGAGAGCCTAAAAGTAACATAGACCAGAAAGGAACACAGACAATATACAGTAACAGTCACCTTACAGGCAATATAAAGGCACTAAATTCCTATCTTTCAATGGTTACCCTGAATGTAAATGGGCTAAATGCCCCAATCAAAAGACACAGGGTATCAGACTGGATAAAAAAACAAGACCCACTGATATGCTGCCTGCAAGAGACTCATTTTAGACCCAAAGACACCTCCAGATTGAAAGTGAGGGGGTAGAAAATCATTTACCATGCTAATGGACACCAAAAGAAAGCTGGGGTGGCAATCCTTATATCAGACAAATTAGATTTTAAACCAAAGACTATAATAAGAGATGAAGAAGGACATATGCCGTACTTCAAGGGTCTATCCAACAAGAAGATCTAACAATTGTAAACATCGATGTCCCTAACATGGGAGCAGCCAATTATATAAGCCAATTAATAACAAAAGCAAAGAAACACATTGACAACAATACAATAATAGCAGGGGACTTTAACATCCCCTCACGGAAATGGACAGATCATCTAAGCAAAAGATCAACAAGGAAATAAAGACTTTAAATGACACACTGGACCAGATGGACTTCACAGATATATTCAGAACATTCCATCCCAAAGCAACAGAATACACATTCTTCTCTAGTGCCCATGGAACATTCTCCAGAAGAGATCATATCCTAGGTCACAAATCAGGTCTCAACCGGAACCAAAAGATTGGGATCATTCTCTGCATATTTTCGGACCACAGTGCTTTGAAACTAGAACTCAATGACAAGAGGAAAGTCAGAAAGAACTCAAATACATGGAGGCTAAAGAGCATCCTACTAAAGAATGAATGGGTCAACCAGGAAATTAAAGAAGAATTTTAAAAAATTCATGGAAACAAATGAAAATCAAAACACAACTGTTCAAAATCTTTGCGATGCAGCAAAGGCAGTCCTAAGAGGAAAGTATAAAGCAATACAAGCCTTTCTCGAGAAACAAGAAGAGTCTCAACTACACAACCTAACCCTACACCTAAAGGAGCTGGAGAAAGAACAGCAAATAAAGCCTAAACCCAGTAGGAGAAGAGAAATAATAAAGATCAGAGCAGAAATCAATGAAATAGAAACCAAAAGAACAGTAGAACAGATCAACGAAACTAGGAGCTGGTTCTTTGAAAGAATTCATAAGACTGATAAACCCCTGGCCAGACTTATCAGAAAGAAAAGAGAAACGACCCAAATAAATAAAATCATGAATTAAAGAGGAGAGATCACAACCAACACCAAAGAAATACAAACAATTATAAGAACATATTATGAGCAACTCTATGCCAGCAAATTAGATAATCTGGAAGAAATGGATGTATTCCTAGAGATGTATAAACTACCAAAACTGAACCAGGAAGAAACAGAAAACCTGAACAGATCCATAACCACCAAGGAAACTGAAGTAGTAATCAAAAATCTCCCAACAAACAAAAGCCCAGGGCCAGATGGCTTCCCAGGGGAATTCTACCAAACATTTAAAGAATTAATACCTATTCTTCTGAAACTGTTCCAAAAAATAGAAATGGAAGGAAAATTTCCAAACTCATTTTATGAGGCCACCATTACCTTGATCCTAAAACCAGACAAAGACCCCATCAAAAAGGAGAACTATAGACCAATATCCCTGATGAACATGGATGCAAAAATTCTCACCAAAATACTAGCCAATAGGATCCAACAGTCCATTAAAAGGATTATTCACCACGACCAAGTGGGATTTATTCCTGGGCTGCAAGGTTGGTTCAACATCCGCAAATCAATCAATGCGATGCAATACATTAATAAAAAAAAGAACGAGAACCATATGATCCTCTCAATAGATGCAGAAAAAGCATTTGACAAAGTACAGCATCCTTTCTTGATTAAAACTCTTCAGAGTGTAGGGATAGAGGGTACATACCTCAATATCATAAAAGCCATCTATGAAAAACCCACAGCGAATATCATTCTCAATGGGGAAAAACTGAGAACTTTTCCCCTAAGGTCAGGAACATGGCAGGGATGTCCATTATCAACACTGCTATTCAACATAGTACTAGAAGTCCTAGCCTCAGCAATCAGACAACAAAAAGAAATAAAAGGCATCCAAATCGGCAAAGAAGTCAAACTCTCACTCTTTGCAGATGACATGATACTTTACATGGAAAACCCAAAAGACTCCACCCCAAAACTGCTAAAACTCATACAGGAATTCAGTAAAGTGGCAGGATATAAAATTAATGCACAGATATCAGTGGCATTTCTATACACCAACAACAAGACAGAAGAAAGAGAAATTAAGGAGTCGATCCCATTTACAATTGCACCCAAAACCATAAGATACCTAGGAATAAATCTAACCAAAGAGGCAAAGGATCTGTACTCAGAAAACTATAGAATACTCATGAAAGAAATTGAGGAAGACACAAAGAAATGGAAAATCGTTCCATGTTCACAGATTGGAAGAACAAATATTGTGAAAATGTCTATGCTACCTAGAGCAATCTATACATTTAATGCAATCCCTATCAAAATACCATCCACTTTTTTCAAAGAAATGGAACAAATAATCCTAAAATTTGTATGGAGCCAGAAAAGACCCCAAATAGCCAGGGGAATGTTGAAAAAGAAAGGCAAAGCTGGTGGCATCACAATTCTGGACTTCAGCTCTATTACAAAGCTGTAATCATCAAGACAGTATGGTACTGGCACAAAAACAGACACATAGATCAGTGGAACAGAATAGAGAGCCCAGAAATGGACCCTCAACTCTATGTCAACTAATCTTTGACAAAGCAGGAAAGAATGTCCAATGGAAAAAAGACAGTCTCTTCAACAAATGGTGTTGGGAAAATAGGATAGCCACATGCAGAAGAATGAAACTGGACCATTTCCTTACACCACACACAAAAAATAGACTCAAAATGGATGAAAGACCTAAATGTGAGACAGGAATCCATCAAAATCCTAGAGGAGGGGCGCCTGGGTGGCTCAGTCGTTGAGCATCTGCCTTCAGCTCAGGTCATGATCCCAGGGTTCTGGGATTGAGTCCCACATCCGGCTCCCTGCTCCGCGGGAAGCCTGCTTCTCCGTCTCCCACTTCCCCTGTTTGTGTTCCCCCTCTTGCTGTGTCTCTGTCAAATAAATAAATAAAATCTTAAAAAAAAAAAAATCCTAGAGGAGAACACAGGCAGCAACCTCTTCGACCTCAGCCACAGCAACTTCTTGCTAGAAACATCGCAAAGGCAAGGGAAGCAAGGGCAAAAATGAACTATTGGGACTTCATCAAGATAAAAAGCTTTTGCACAGCAAAGGAAACAGTCAACAAAACCAAAAGACAACCGACAGAATGGGACAAGATATTTGCAAATGACATATCAGATAAAGGGCTAGTATCCAAAATCTATAAAGAATTTATCAAACTCAACACCCAAAGAACAAATAATCCAATCAAGAAATGGGCAGAAGACATGAAGAAATATTTTCCCAAAGAAGACATCCAAACGGCCAACAGACACATGAAAAAGTGCTCAAAATCGCTCGGCATCAGAGAAATCCAAATCAAAACCTCAATGAGGTATCACCTCACACCAGTCAGAATGGCTAAAATTAACAAGTCAGGAAACGACAGATATTGGTGAGGATGCGGAGAAAGGGGAACCTTCCTACACTGTTGGTGGGAATGCAAGCTGGTGCAGCCACTCTGAAAAACAGTATGGAAGTTCCTCAAAATTTGAAAATAGAGCTGCCCTACGACCCAGCAATTGCACTACTGGGTATTTACCCCAAAGATATAAATGTAGTGATCCAAAGGGGTATGTGCACCCCAATGTTTATAGCAGCAATGTCCACAATAGCCAAACTATGGAAAGAGCCAAGATGTCCATCAACAGATGAATGGATAAAGAAGATGTGGTGTATACACACACACACACACACACACACACACACACACACACACACACACACGGAATATTATGCAGCCATCAAAAAGAACGAAATCTTGCCATTTGCAAGGCCTGCTTCTCCTTCTCCCACTCCCCCTGCTTGTATTCCCTCTCTCACTGTCTCTCTCTGTGTCAAATAAATAAATAAAATCTTTAAAAAAAAAAAAAAGAATCACTGGATAACGTCATTACTTCACAAACAAATCATGCTCATTCTAACTCTGCATTTTTAAATTCCTGTTATTGCTCTTGTCCTTACCTTTATTTTAGGGGCATATACTGTGGTGAATTGGAAACCCCAAAGAACAGACATAAAAGAATGTGAGAAGATAACAAAACTATACAAATGAAAGGATTAATATTCATTCATTTGGACCTCAGACACTCAGCAATTTCAGCCACATACAATGACCTACAACCACAGAAGTGATCCCTAAGATTGAAAAGGAATAAAAATAGCCAAGAAAAATCAAAGACATGCTGTTACTTCCAGTTTTTCACCACAATAAATTGGAGTCAGCAGGGAGGAGTATCTATGACAACTAAGAAACATAGAAATAGCAAGAAAAACAAAGAGACAAGGGAAAAACAAAAGAAACAAACAAAGAAAAAAAAAAAAAACACTGAACAGGACTAGAATACCAGTAGTGACTTAAAGTGGAAATGTATAAGAAGCAGACACATTAATGAAGAAAGAAACAGACACTGAACAGCAATGGCCATAAAAGAAGAAAAAGAAAAATAGGGTATAAACTATTGAAAGTGTGGGGTAATTAACTGAAAGACAAGCCAAGTCCTATATAAGGGTATTACCATGCCATATTAAAGCACACCAACAACACAGCAATCTGGGAGCATATTTTGTCTCACAGATATGAGCCATATGTACTTTTACTAAACACAAATGACTCTAACATAGTGTAACTGTCATGAGCAGTAACTCTGAGTCAAGAAAATGTTCTAATATGGTTGATTTTTATCAACACAAAAACAAGTGCTTTAACAAAATTTTCCAAAACAGTTGTATCCTAAACAAGTCCTGGCAATTAATGGGTAGTTAATTAACAGAAAATATAAATCTTCCAGAGATCTATGACTTTTCTCAAATGACTATGACCTCTACTCAAAGAGAGTAGGGTAAATACTCTGATAACTTTTACTTACCAGTAGGAAGATCTTCAACTTTTGCAAGGTCATTCTCTTCTATTCCAGGCATTCCTGCATCACCGCCTCGTTTGATTTGTTCTGTCCAAGTAACAAAAGATATAATTCTTTTTTTTAAAAGATTTATTTCTTTTAGAGAGAGACAGACAGACAGACAGATCAGGGGAAGGGGCACAGAAGAGGGAGAGAATCTCAAGCCGACTTCATGCTGAGGGCAGAGCCCAATACAGAGCTTGATCTCATGTCCTTGAGCCAAAATCCAGAGTTGGCCGCTTAACTGACTGAGCCACCCAAGCATCCCAATAATTCTTTTTTTTCCCTTATATAAATTGAAAGTGTTTTGAAGGAATGTAATAATCAGTTTCTAAAGCAATAGGCTACATTGACTGCATATCTTTATATCTTGCTTTGGACATAGTTGTAACTCTAAAACAATTTACTCTTTTTTTCTTCTCTATCAAGAGATCCAAATTTGAAACAACACTGACACCTAATCATAACTGAACTAAAATCAAGCAATATTCTTTATGACTGAAAATGTTCACTTCAAAGTGAGTAGAAAAGTCAATATCCTATTAACACAAAACAAAATAGTAATACCTTTCCCATGTGGAATATGATTGCTTGAGGGTTCTTCATTCTTATCTGCAGCATTCTCAGCTACTCTGGGAATGTTTTTAGGTACTGCATGATTGTTTATACCCAATTCATTTCCATCTTTTGATTCAAACTTGTGTGACTTTTGCTGTTAAATAAAGATTTGGTAATAGTAAATATTTTTTAGTTCAAAAGATTAAATAATTGACACAACTACTAATTAAATGTTCTGAAACAGTTCATTTTTTGAAACATATACCATGGGTCCAAATTCCAAACACTTGGAGATGTGGGATATAAATTATTTTCTGTTCAGTTTTTAAAACCTAATATGAAATAAAAGAATAACACTTCTTAAAGTCTCTGATTATAGTAAATGGTCTAAAATGTTAGGCAGAGGTAATTCTCTTTGGCTATGCTGAAGGAGTGATGCTGCAAGAAGATAGTCTTGCTTGGAGGTTGCTATGGAGGCCTACAGTTGGGCATTATCCTAGGTGCTATGGGCAGGGTGGGTTCTCTATAGGCCTATGTTGTAATCGAGCAGGATGGTGGACTACAGGAGGCTGGCACATGGGTGCCCCCTCAAGTGTGATAGATGGCTAGTGACATTGCCAAGCTTTTCCAGAAGCAGAAACATAAGGGTGGAAAATAGGCAAACTTCTTCCTAGGTGCACTGGCCATCCAAGCATAGGAAGTAACAGCAGAACAACACACAGGTCAGTATTCTTTCCAACATGTTTCTAACCCAATCATCTCCTTGGAAACTTGAATCTTCAGATAACTGGTTAGGCCTGATTCAATTCTATCGGTGGGCCAGTTTTGCTTTTATATTGGTTGAGTGGCCTCAGTGGAAAATTGAGAGTGGCAAGGAGTTAAATACACATACTTGTGTTGCCACATAGGTCCTTCTACTTAAAATTTAATGCATATATAAATGCTCTGTCAACTCTAAAGCACTATGCAATGTAATCATTAGTAATGTTATAAAAAACAATAGTACTAAAAAATCTAAAGGAAATCTAGAAAAACCGAGTCAAATTGTAAGAATTTGTCACAATAAAGAAGAAAAGGTGTTTTGACAATCAGGTATAGGTATTCCAGTATGCCTGGCAGATAAAATTAACAATAAAAATTTGCACTGTGCTTCATAGTTTACAAACTGCTTTCAAATCTATCCTCTAGTAAAGTGAACAGTTTTGGGAATAATGAAGTCAAACTGAGGCTTAAAGAAGTTTAGTAGCTCATCCAAGGTTACCAAGATAGAGAATTGTGGAGAAAGGATTCAAACCACAGTCTTCCTCACTCCCACATTTCCTGGGAGCCAATTCTGAGCTTAATATTCAATGAGTGAAATGATAACACTGAAATTTTTGAACATGTCAATAGGAGGGCCGAGGGTAAGAAAATCTATGAGGTACAATCTGAACAGGCAGCCTGCATCTCTGTGCATTTCACTATAATGCTATATCATAAGGCTATTTCTATAGTACTCTTTGTAGATGTGGATAAAACAAATAATATTAAGCAAAACTTAAAGTCAACAAATTACTGTTCAAAAATACTTTTCCATTTAAAATAGTTAATAAAGACGTTGTCCCTTTGATGCATTATTAAAGATAGTACCTTTATGTGAATGGACAATAGCAAATATTCTTAATAAAATTAGATGGCTTTCTAAATGCAATGTTAGTGATGTGGTAAGGGGGCCACCTGAACATTTTTTAAATAAAACTTTTTATTCTGAAATAATTTTAGACTTACAGAAAAGTCATTACCCCTCACCCAATTTCCCTTAATGTTAACATGTTACATTAGCATGGTCCATTTGCAAAACTATGAAACCAACATTAGTACATCATTAACTGAATGCCAGACTTTATTTAGATTTCACTACTTTTTCCATTATGCCCTTTTTCTGTTCCAGGATCCAATCCAGGATACTATATTTCATTTAAGCTCTCATAGTCTCCTTAGTCTTCTCTGATCTACAACAATTTCTCCTCCTTTGTAGCATGAAAGCAGTAAACAAATGAGTATGGCTGTGTTCCAATAAAACGGTATTTACAGACACTATGAGTTTCTTATAATTTTCCAATGTCATGAAATACTCTCTGGTTTTTTTCAACCATTTTTAAATGTAATAACTGTATTTTGCTTATGGGTAGTATGGAAACAGGCAGCAGGTGGGATTTAGTTTGCTGACCACTTCATCAGAGTAAGTTCTAAGATAGGCATGTGCTTGGTTAAAAAAAATAAAATCCCTGACTACAACTTACACTTGTTTCCTATAGCTTCCATTAGATTTGTTCCAATGAAAAAAAACAACTGAAATTTCACAGAATCAACTTATTAAGGTAGTAGACCAGGGAATGAAGGATAGGGAGTAGGATTAGGCAGCTGGCCTGAAGGGTAAGGGCTGGTGTGCTACCCTAGAAAGGAGAAGTTCTCTAAGCCTCTCCATTCCTCCCACTTTGTTCCATTTAGGGCAAAATAAGGGTAAAGAAGAACTGGAGAGGACATTAGTCAATTAATAATATAAAAATAGCCTAGTACACACTTGCCTGGAAAAAATGGAAAAGCTCTCTCATCTGTGCTTCTTGGGAGAACAGAAGAGAGTAAATTTATCCCCTTATTTATCTATTACGCTTGTAATAATGCAATTGCAACAGCAAACCCCTCTCTTCCTTTTGTGTTCTACTATGCTCCTCTAGCCACCCAGTGTCTCAGGAATGCCTTCAATGCCTCTATGCTGCGATGGTAGCCCACTCAGACCTGTCATCTTCCAACAATCTATGTTCACATCTCTCCAAGGTAGGCTGCGGATGGGAGCAGTTAGTCCACTTTGTAGATTGAAAAAATGAAATAGAGAAAGAACACTGCCCTCGATATCATGCTCTAAAATAGTGAGTTAGCTAAGAACAAAAATCTGGTTTCCTTAACTTCTTGGCCTGTAGGTAAGATGTTACCACTTTTCACTATTCCATCTCTCTTTAAATCACAAGACTTTTTACAAAACATGGTTAGTCAGATAAGATTACAAGGTGCAAAAAAATGAATGTCCTAATGACCAGTAATTTTCAAATTCCTTCCATTTCTAGCAGGGGCTTCATAATATGTATCAAATGAAAATGGATAAATTAATAAAAGAATTTGCCACCCCCAAAAATATGAATCAAAATAATGGCTAGTGTTTCATTTCTATGTTTTAAGAAAGGAATTCAGAATAACAGAGATTGATACTTAAGGAAAAGGTGTCTCAAGTTTTTCCTATTTCTCAAATGCATAAAATAAGAAGTAACTGATTTGTCAATAAAGTTGTATCCACTTTACAGTCTGAGAAATATATTAATAGCAAAAATATTTAACTCAAAATTCGTTTTAAGAGTTGAGGTTATATTTTTGCAGATGTCTAATTTACTCAGCAATAAAAACACTGCAAGTCATTTTTAGAAATTGGCAAGCTAGAGTATTTAAAAATACAGTGTTTTATGACAAAAGTACATATTTTAATTTCTAAATTACAAGATTTATAACAAGAACATATTCTGATTTAAGTATTTTTTAAATTTACCTTTTGTTCCTGCAAAAACTGGTCTGCTAACTTTTTAATATTTTCTTCATGCTGTGCTCTTAACTCCTTGATCTGTTGTCCACACTGAAAACTAAATTACAAAGTCATTCTTTTAGGCTATATTATCTTGGATTGACTTCTCAAAGTTGTCTAGAAGTTGAAAACATACATTTAAAAGATAAAGCATTCAGTTAGCAAGAGAGTGGGCACAGAAAGACAAAGAGCAGATATAAAAATAGCTCACAGTCAAAATTCTGAGAATATTTGTATCTTTAATAGAGGATAAAGAATACTGATAAAGCTAATTAAAGTAACAGAAATTAGAAAGATGAAAAATTATTTTTATAAATTACATTTATAAAGAAACAATTATCAAAGCCAACTTCAAACACAGAAGAGAAAAAACATTATAGAAGAGAAAACCATGAGACCAATATATAGTAACAGATGAGAAAACCTAGAATTATGAGAGTTGATAAGGAGTGGCAGCAGACGATTCATCCAATAGACAGCATTTTCAACACAACTGTAAGAGTTCTAAACCATAATAACAACAAGAATGGAAGGAACCAATAAATAAGATAGAATGGAATCATCAAGAAAAAAGGTGAAGGAACAGAACAGATAAAGATTGGGAATTTTCACTGGACAAGTGGTCACAGAATACAAATAACACCATTCGTGCAAAAAGAAACAAATAGTTACAAAATATACAGAAAAATGTTAACTTTCACCATTAAAAGTACAATTAAACTTCTTATATGTATATATGGTAGTACTTTATTCCTATACTAGCAAAATTAAGTCCGAGTTATAAAGGCCAATGTTGGTAGGGGTACGGGAAAATATTTACATTATAAATTAGTACAACCATTTCAGAAAGCAATCTTTCATATATGTGATAAAAGCAACAAAACATTCTGTCTCAGGAATACTACATTTGAGAATATACACCAGTGAAATAACATAAGAGGGAGAAATCCTTTTTGCATAAAGGTTTTTATAGCTGGTATTCATAACAGAATGATAAGGAAAACTCCTACAACAGTCCAGCAACTGGGAGAGATTAAACAAACTTTGGTACATTAACATGCTGGAATAATATATTACCTTTGAATACGCTAACTCTCTAATTCTATAGATATATTGAAAATCATTGGATACTATTAGGTTAAAACACATACATGTAAATAGATGCATATTGATAACCTACAAGAGTAAGAAGCCAGAAATGGATACATGGTACTTTAAAATATGGTTCATCTTTCTAATTTTGGGTATGCAGACCTAAAAAAAACCTTTCATTATAAAACTGATTAAAGACAGAAGAAAGGTTTTTAAAGAGCGATTGCCAGAAAGAGGTTCCCCGACCTCCTCACCAACTGAGTGTAGAGGTGTACGCAAGAATGCAGAGCAGAAGCAGCAGCTCGCACTCAGTCCCTCAGCTGTTCTGGGGACACCTCCCAGTGTTGGCTTCGTCTTCTGGATGCCCCTCATAGAGAACCACAGATTCTCCTGTTAGTCTTTGCACATCTAATGCAATGAAACTCAGGCCTTGAACGATTTTCTGGCTCACAATGAACTCTTCTACATGGGCAGACTACACATATCTTGTAAAAGATATTTTAATGGCGTTTAACATATCACAATAAAAGAGTGTGGATCTCAAAGAGGCACAGAAAGACAACAGAAAAGGAATTTAAAAGACCTAAGGAAATGAAAGAAGAAAAGAAAAACAGAAACCAGAAAGGAAGAAATAAATGGTCCAAAAGTTGGACAAATATTCCAGATTCATAGCTATTTGTTGCATATAGCATCTCACCTCTCATATTCTAACCTCTTCACAAGGTAAGTAGTGTTCTTCCTATAGTCCTGAAGCTGGTCTTCTTGTCGAAGAAACTCCTGACGAAGTTCAGCAAGTTGCTCTATCCACACAAGGTAAGAATCAAAGGAATAAAGTTTACTCATTCTAATACTTCTTATCAAGAAGTTATGGGATTTTTAAAATTTATATACACGTCTCAATTTCTTTACTCAAACTCTCAGGCAGTTAAATTATATAATTAGTACATTTAATTGCCTTTTATAACGCATGGGCAATAAAAATTTTTTTAAAGATTTATTTATTTATTTGAGGTGGGGGAAAGTGAGTGAGCAGGGGGAGGGGCAAAGGGAGAGGGAGAGAATCTCAGGCAGACTCTGAACTGAGAAGGAGCCCAACGGGGGGGGGCTCCATCTCATGACCCTGAGATCATGACCTGAGCCAAAACCAAGAGTCGGATGCTTAACAGACTGAACCGCCCAGGCGCCCCAGCAATAAAATTTATTTTAAAAACAAGATAGCCTTGGGGCACCTGAGTGGCTCAGTTGGTTGGGCTTCCAACTCTTGGTTTCAGCTCAGGTCATGACCTCATGGGTTGTGGGATCAAGCCCCACACTGGGCTCCGAATTCAGCGGGGAGTTGGCTTGGGATTCCCTCTCTCCCTCTGACCCTCCCCCTGCTTGCGTGCACACGTTTTCTCTCTCTCTCTCTCTCAAATAAATTTTTAAAAAAAGACAGCCTCAGTGGCTTTGACATCAATCAGAAATATTAAAAAATTATACATTTTTTCATATTATGTAGGTATATACTAACTGTGGAAACAGTACCAAAAAAAGACAAAAGACAAAAACCAAAAAACCCTACTTAACTCTTTAAACCTATCTGCTTTATAAAAGGGGAGTGGGGAATCATATTTTTTAGAGGTGTTGGCTATGGATACAGAATTCAAGGTTTCTTTTTCATTTTAATAACATTTGACTCCCAAGTTAAGTGCAATCACTTTGGATCTCATTTCTAGTTCTGCTGCTAATGCTAGGACCACATATACTATAATTATATTTTCAAAGCTCATAATTTCTGGACAAGAGCTTGAAGTTTTAGTTGTAATGAACAACATGAACTTCCAAGCTGAAGAGTAGATGAAACGTGGGGCCAGATGTACCTTTTTTTCCCCCCAGAGAGGGAGAGGGCGGGGAGGGGCAGAAGGAGAGGGAAAGAGAATCTTAAGTAGGCTCCATGCCCAGTGCAGAGCAGGAGCCAGGGCCAGGCTTGATCTCACAACTCTGAGATCATAACCCAAGTAAAATCAGGAGTCAGAAGCTTAACCGACTGAGCCACACAGGCACCCCAGATGCTCTTTTGTTCACATTTAATCCACAATCACCCACCCCACATTTTCTAGAGTTGCTCCCTCTTCACATGACCCTACAAATAAAAGAAATTCAGCCAGAGAAGAGAAACGTCAGTTTCTGAAAAAGAGGATTAAGAAAATTAGCTAACAGCTTTAGCAGTAAGCAAAAGTAGGAAGAAAGTCTTAATTTTTATAAATGGCAACAGAGGTCTTTTCTGCATAAGTAACATTTCTTAAGACTAAATATATCTAGGGGCGCCTGGGTGGCTCAGTCGTTAAGCGTCTGCCTTCGGCTCAGGTCATGGTCCCGGGGTCCTGGGATCGAGCCCCGCATCGGGCTCCGTGCTCAGCAGGAAGCTTGCTTCTCCCTCTCCCACTCCCCCTGCTGTGTTCCCTCTCTCGCTGTGTCTCTCTCTGTCAAATAAATAAATAAAATCTTAAAAAAAAAAAAAGACTAAATATATCTAACCATAATATACCAATATTATAACATCTACTTTTCATGGAAGGCTTCTAAAATCAGTCTTATTACTTTAAGGGCACTCCAAAAATGCTTGGGATATAAGTTTTCAAAAAGCAGAGGTAAAATATATTTATAATGTAATTATATACATGTAAAAAACTGGACTAAAATAAAAATATTTCAAAGTGCTACCAGTGATTATGTTTAGTGGTAGGATTCTGAGCATATTTTTTTCTCTACTTTCTAAATTTTATTGTGGAATCATAACTGTGACAATGACAACAAATAAAAATTTTAAGGTCAGATGAACATTTGCTGAAATGTATAAATAAAACATTTAACAATGCGCATATCAATAGTTATTGTATAGTATAATACTCAGGTGTAAAAAGTTAATGATTCACATAAAATGTTTGTAGTTGATAATCATGTTTACATATTCAAGCCACATATTTTTATTTTAAAAATTTTTGAGCTATAACACTGTATAAATTTAAGATGTACAACATGTTGATTTAATTCACTTCCCTACTGTGAATGACTTCCACTGAAGCACTAGCTAACACCGCCACTGTCTCACATAATCACCATTTCTTTTTGTGGTGAGAATGTTGAAGATCTACTCTCTCAGCAATTTTCAAGTACCTAATACAGTATTGTTAACTATAATCACCATGTTGTTTATTAGATCCCCAAAACTTATTCATTTTATAACTGAGAGTTTGTACACTTTGACCAACATCTCCTCATTCTCCCCACCCTACTCCCAACCCCTGGTAATCACCATTCCATTCTGATATTTTAGCCAGTTCAGTGAACCTGTATTCAGGCAGGAAAGGTTCTAGAACTGAAAAGTTACTGCAATTAAAAAAAATAAGCACCAGCAAGCAGCTA
Source organism: Halichoerus grypus (assembly GCF_964656455.1). Classification (NCBI taxonomy): domain Eukaryota; kingdom Metazoa; phylum Chordata; class Mammalia; order Carnivora; family Phocidae; genus Halichoerus; species Halichoerus grypus. The sequence continues at coordinate 67,617,747 of NC_135719.1, forward strand.
CTAGATAATGTACCTCAACTGGTGGTCTGTAGGCTTCTTTTTCCCACATTGTAAAATAACTGAAGTAAGTTTAGTCAAGCCACATTTTAAGTTTCTTCTTACTCTATTAATTCTCCAATATGTAAACATGGTTGATCTCCATAGTTTTTCATCTCTGATATCTACCTCAGACAAAAATAGAAATCTGACACCAAGTATCCCTGAATAATACATTACTTGATCCCTGGCCCCATCTCCTAAGATATAGAGGACTAGAGGTAGCAGAAACTCTGGCCTCAGCTATGGCTGTTGATTCTACAGAGACACTGAGATCTCAGCAAGAGGCAGTGACAAAAAGCCTTGTAGCCTACAGATATTTTAGCCAGTTCAGTGAACCTGTATTCAGGCAGGAAAGGTTCTAGAACTGAAAAGTTACTGCAATTAAAAAAAATAAGCACCAGCAAGCAGCTACTAGATAATGTACCTCAACTGGTGGTCTGTAGGCTTCTTTTTCCCACATTATAAAATAACTGAAGTAGCTAAGTTTATCTTCAGAATGAACCTGAGGCTTAGTATGATTTCAAGATTTGGGATGGCTTCTCCTCCTTCCCACAAAGTTTTTCACTAACAACATTTGAAATTCCTTTATCAAGAAGTAGTTTTAGGGGCGTCTGGGTGGCTTAGTCGTTAAGCGTCTACCTTCGGTTCAGGTCACGATCCCAGCATCCTGGGATCGAGCCCCCATCGGGCTCCCTGCTCTGCGGGAAGCCTGCTTCTCCCTCTCCCACTCCCCCTGCTTGTGTTCCCTCTCTCTCTGTATCTCTCTCTGTCAAATAAGTAAATAAAATCTTAAAAAAAAAAAAAAGAAGTAGTTTTATTTCTAAATGGAGATAAAAGGCTTAAAATACAATTGACAAGGAAAAATAAAACATCAGTATGAGTGAGTTCCAGTCCATGTAAAATATCAGATTCTTTCCTGTTTGAATACAGGGAAAGGATTATAAAGCAGGGAGCTCATTGGTGCTTTGAGTAAGTCAACACAAAGACCTGAAAAGGGGAAAAGTAAATAGATCAGAGAGCAAAACTAAAGACAAAATTTTCCTGTATCTCAATTTTACCTTCAACTGATAGCCATGTGTTTTCTTTATTTTTTATTTTTTTAAAATATCTTTATTCTACCTTCTTTCTTGTAGTGTATTTTATTTTACTTTTAAAATAGGCTCCCACCCAACATGGGGCTCAAACTCACAACCCCAAGATCGAGAGTTGCATGCTCTACCCAACTGAGCCAGGCAGGCACCCATGTTTTATTTTGAACCCAAAGATACTCTGTGTCTACTGTGGCTACTCCAGGTCACCATAGCAAGATTCTCAGAGTAACTTAACATGAGATCAGGTCCACAGCTGATTGTGCAGAATGTTCTACTTCTGGCAGTAACACCAGGGTATATTACAGAAAGGCATGGCCATGCTCCTTCAATTTAACTTCAAAAGATTAGGGATGCAGTTAAAAAATGGGTTGCCTAGGACCAACATTTAAAGCAAAAAAAAAAAATTTACTTCTAGAAAATTTTTATTTCAAATTTCCTTTCAGTAATAGGCATAAAAATAAGGTGAGCTATTCAAAATAAACTGGTGTATACTAGAATGTTACTTTGTTATCTCAGGGATTAAAAACCAACTCTCATTCCTTTCATTTCCAAATAAAATATTAACTACCACAATGTTTTTTAAAGAGTCTTAGTGTGTATGAATTCCATTATATCCAGTATTAATTTCAACGAAAATAGTCCAATTTGGATTTTATAGTTGATTTGAAGTTTGTTTCAGTAGAAATAGTTCCTAAAGTGCAAAAGTCCCTTTAAAAGGATATTCAATCTTAAGAGTCCAAGCTTCAGTAACTGCACTAAACCAAAAGTTGTACAGTTATGAGTTCAAATCAAAGCCTCTTTTACTGAAGATTATCATAAAAAATTTCCAAATATCTCAAGATGTACTTCAATGCACACAATACAATAAAGATTTTTACTCAGTAACATAGGCTGTCATTTTCTTTGGCATAGACTAGCAGAAGCCACTGGACTTCTTATTCAACTGATCTATGATTACTTAATAGAAATATACTTTGATGACAAGCAGAATCATTTGTAAAAATAGCCAGCAGGAAGCAGCACTGACAGAGTGACATCTTCTGTGTCATCCTAATGTACTCCTATGAGTCAAAAAGAGTAGAATATGTACACAAATGCAACAAAAACAGATGTGGCCACCCAGGGAGTAAATTTCTAAGAGAAAGTCAAAGCTGTTCTAAATCATAGATAGTAAAAAATTAATAATTTCTATTTTCGAGTTACAACACACACAAAAATAATGGTTTTGCTAGGTGAAGAGCAAAACTTCAATAAATTACAAAGCTAGCTCAGGTTGGCTTCTTCAAGAGGATAATAAATATGTATCATCTAATTCTACCTAAAGAGAGTTAAAATGGTTATAGAATAAAGATATATTTATGAAATTACAAAGCATTTATTACCCACATACAAAAACTTAGAGTCACTATTACAAAGTTTTAAAATAATACAATGTTGTAACTAAAGGGTGGGAGGGAGAAGGGGGTTGCTCTTCAGACCCCAAATTCCAAAGGCTGGTGATGGTGTGAAGTAATGTTAAGGAAAGTATAGAGTTTATTCTCCTTAACTATTATTATTTTTTATAAAAGCTTTAGTCATCTATTACTTCATCTAAGGGGGGGAACATATAGCTCCAGGTTTCTTTCTGGCTTCTTTCCAAGTTTTCTTTCTATTCTAAGTTTCTATTCCCAGTGTATCTAAAACATTAAGCATGGAGGACCTGTCCAAAGCTTCCCTAGACCTGAATGGATTATTTTAGCAATTGGACACAGTACAGAGGGATTATCCCTTACCTTTTCCCTAGAAATTTGATAGCTTCTGAAGCTACAGCTCAATTTTCTTTGATGCGTCTTTTAACATTTCATTGCATGAAATCAGTCTACCACACAAGATTTAAATGCAAATTTTAACTTGCATTTATTATATATATATATAAAGCAACATTACAATTTTTTATTCTATCTTAAAAGGACAAATGTCTTGCCATCAGAGGAGCTTTGTTCAAAAAATTTTATTTCATTTAGCTATTTGATTCTTGAGGATTTTAGACATTTAGTGACCTTTATTTATCTTTAATCTGTAATTAAGTTTCTTACCCTTTAAATGATGTATATCTGCCATCTGATATGATATGTTGCTCTGTAGTTTAACCTGAAAAAAAATTAAGTTTCATTTTACTACAGAATATGCAGTTTTACTCATATTTCCTTTTTTTTGCTCATATTTACTTTGAGCTTGATCATAAATGCAAAAGAAAAATCCTTAACTTATACAAACCTGTCCTTTTCCAAAAAGAATTAGAGATAAATTCTGATTTTGTAATACTCATTTTAAATTTGCAAAAGAATATTCATTTTACTTAATATATAGTCTAATAACTTTTAAACATTTAAAAGTTTGAGTTAAATATTGCTTAATGAGATCTTTTTTCAAAATCTTACCAGAAGAGACCTCTTACTAACTCTATATTAAGAAAAGAATTAATTGTTTGAATCAGTTAATGGCAAATCAAAAGTAACTGATGCATTAAGCTCCCACAGGATGACAGATACTACACAGGACCTGTTGTGGTCACTGCCCTTCAAGAGCCAGTATACAAGAACAATAAGAACTTAGAAGTATACCAAAATATGACTCAAATTAAGGCTTAGCACTTAATTTAAATCTTTTTTTTTTTTTAAGTAATCTCTACACCCAACATGGGGTTCCAACTCACAACCCTGAGATCAAGAGTCGCAAACTTCATCGACTGAGCAGTCAGGCACCCCAGGCTTAGCACTTAATTTAAAAAATAAAATAAGGCCTTGGAGAGCTAGGATTCATCCACAAAGAACTACTGTACCAGTTTTTGCTTCAAGAGGTTTCACCCAATTGTTAAATGCAACTAAAATATCTCTACAAACAGGTTCTCTTGTCAACCTCAAGAGTAACTTTACTTTGAAAGCATAGACAGATCATATTGAACTGAAGCAGCACCATGAGTACCAAACTGATTATGATAAATACCTCCTCAATCTCTGAAGAGAAAGTTTTAAAATTCTTAGTTTGAAATAATTATAGATTTGTAAAAAATTGAAAAGATAGCACAGAAGTCCCATGTACCCTTCACACAATTCCCCCAGTGGGTACATCCTATAGAACTATGGAATAACATCTAAACCAGGAATCTGACATTGGTACAACATGTAAGTATAATTGTATGTCATTTTGTCATATGTATAGATTTATGTAACCACCACCAAAACCAAGATACAGAATACTCTATCATCACAAAGATGTCCCTCATACTGTCCTTTATAGTCAAATCTATCCTCCTTCCTCACACCATTTCTAATCCCTTGTAACTACTAATTTGTCCTCCATCTCTGCAACTTTGTCATTCAAGCATGTTATATAAACGGAATCATATAACGTGTGACCTTTTAAGATGTTTTTACTCAGCATAACACATAATTGTTGCATATATCAATAGTCCATTCCTTTTTATTGCTGAGTAGTATTCCAGGATATGAATGTACTACCATTTGTTTAAAGCATTCAACTATTGTGTAACATTTTTGTGGTTTCTACTTTTTAGATAGTACAAATACAGGGGCTATGAAAAATTATGTTCAGATTTTTACATGAACATTAATTTTCATTTCTCTGAGATAAATGCCCAAGAGTGAGGCTGTTCCTTTTCAAAAGTGGCCATGCCACTTTCATTTACATTTAAAAAAAATTACCACACAGATACTGGATGGGAGAATATAAAACAATTGGAAAACATGAGAGCAGCCTCAAGGAATCAGTAGGCAAAGCAGCACCTAAAGCAGTATAATTACTGTAAGAATTCAGAGATGATTCTTAGCTGATGTAATCAGGGAAAACTTTATGGAAGGGATTTTATCTGAATTAGGCATTGAAGGCTAGGTAAAATTGTAAATCGGTAGAAAAGGACATTTTAGATAGAGGGTATGGCATAAGAAAAGTTAGAGAGGCAAGAAAGACATGAGGCACATATGAAGACCTGATCAAAATACTGTTTGGTTATAGCACATAATACAGGGCAAAAAACAGTGGGAAAGAAGGTTTGAGATAAGTCCATGGAGTGCCCTTCAGCCCTAAGAAGAATCTATTCTTCAAACAGAGAGCCAGTGACTTTCAAATTTCATATGAAAGCTTATCCATAACAAATAACGAATGAAAGCATACCTGTTCTAGTTGAAGCACAAGTGGGAATCTAGGGGTCCCACTTCCTTTTCCCCTAGAATCCTGGTGGCTTTGAAGAATGAAGTTTAAAATATGATGTAGATATTCAGTCATAAAAAGGAATGAAGTACTGGTACGTGCTACAGTATGGATGAGCCTTGAAAACATTATATATGCTAAGTAAAAGAAGCCAGTCACAAAAGGACATAGGGTTTCTTCTTGTGGTGATGAAAATGTTCTGAAATTAGTGATGATGGCTGCATAGTACTGTGAATATACTAAAAAACAAACTGAACTGAAAAAAAAAAACTGAACTGTACACCTTAAAAGGTTAAGTTTTATGATATATGAATAATATCTCAAATTTTTAATGCAAAAAAATAGAAATGAAAATGCCAAGGGTATTACAGGGACCGGATATGAAACTGGGGATAGAATAATGGACAAACTCTAGACACTCAAGGAGTTTATTATTTAGGAGAGGCAGTCAAGTAACTAGTCAATTACAATACAGTAAAATAAATGCTATTATTAGGTCCCACAGATATGACAGGAGAATTTAGTAGAAGCACTTAAATCCTTAAGAGGATGAAATGCCTTAGGGGAGTGAGGGGTGGCTTCTGGAGATGATAGCTAAAATATGTCCAGTAGGAAAAGTAGTGTTTTGCCAGGTGGAAGTAGGCAGAGGGTAAGGAGGAAAGATATTCAAGGCATGTGTCAAAACTTAGAAGTGAGGGGCACCTGGGTAGCTCAGTCGTTAAGCGTCTGCCTTGGGCTCAGGTCATGATTCTGGGGTCCTGGGATCAAGCCCCGCATCATCGGGCTGCCTGCTCCACGGAAGCCTACTTCTCCCTCTCCCACTCCCCCTGCTTGTGTTCCCTCTCTGGCTGTCTCTCTCTCTCTGTCAAATAAATAAAATCTTTAAAAAAAAAAACAAAAAAAACCCTTAGAAGTGAAAAATAATACACATTTCAAAAACTTCAAGCAGTTCTAAGCAGCTGGAACAGAGAGAAAGAAGTGGCAAGAAATATGGATAGAAAGGTAAGCAAGGTCCACATTATGAAGGGTCTTGCCAAAAAATGTGGATACATTCCAACGGCTATGGTCAACCTTTCAAGGACTTCAAGCAAGGGTAAGAGATCCAATTGGCAACCTGGCTTCAGTGTGATGAGTGGACCAGAGGGACAAGATGAGAGAGAGGGAGACCGGGCAGGAGAACAGGAGACTACTGCTGCATCTCAGGTGAGAAAATGATGGTCTAAGCCAGGGGTGGGCACACTATGGCCTGTGAGCCAAATCTGGCCTGCTTCCTGTTTTGGTAGGGATGACAAACTAAGGATGGTTTATACATTTTTAAATGGTTGGGAAATCAAAAGAAGAATAATATTTTGTGAATTAAATGAAATGCAAATTTCAGTGTCTATAAATAAAGTTTTATGGGAAACGGCCAGACCCATTCATTTACATGTCGTCTCTGCCTGTTATGGAGCTACAGTGATTGTGACAAAGACTATATGGCCTGCAAAGCCTAACATATTTACAATATGCCAACCTCTGGTCTAAACTAATAGAATGAGAACAGAGAAATAAATATATTTGGGAAATATGAAAGAGGAAGAATGAATAATCTTGCTGACTGAGTAGATAGAGGGTAAAAGAAGAAACATCAAAGATGATGGTTAGATTTCTAAAGTAGGAAACTAGATGAGTAAGGTTGCAGTACTACTCCCCAACAGGGAAGCAGGAAAAATAGACTTGGGGTGGGAGGGAGAAGTGGGGGGATGATTTTTTCAGATTTGAACCTGTTGAATATGAGGCACTTGTGACACACCCAAGAAGAGATCTGGAAGAGGTCTGGAGCTTGGGGACCGATGAATTGAGATTCATTAGCATATGAATGACAATTAAAGCCAAGGGAATGAGATCATTGATGGAAAGCTGCAGAGGCAGCAGGAGAAACTGACACCAGTTGCCATGTGATCAGTTGATCACTAAGAACTGCTCTCCAATCATTTGTAATTAGCCTATGTTACATTCTTTCCCACTTCCTTTATTTTCATGATCCAATTTTTTTTTGCATTTTTTGCCCCTCCAAAGAACATAACCATCTTTTTTCTTGTTTTCAACAAGTTAGCATTACTTTGTTTTTTATCCATTTTTATGATGTTATTCCAACTTCTCCACACTCTATTTTAAACTTGCTTTTTAAATTGCTAGAGATGCTGTTCTTGAATACTAGGCTATGAGTGGCCTCAGCTTCCCTGAACTGTCTCTTTTGTATCCTTATAGTCTTAACAATTTTTTTAATGGAGGAAGGGAAATTCAATCTACAGACCACAAAAATAGTACAGGATTATATGAGCAGTACTGCTTTATTCTTATCACTTTAATTTTCTCTTCAATCTTCTTTATTGAGAATGGAGATGCTGATCCCAATGGCTCATACATAAAGTCCTCACATTTCAAAAGCTGCTCTGGAACAATATATTTTACATGGTATTAAAGAGAAAATCATAGCTTGTCTAAATAAAAGCCTTTTCTTAATCCAGCATAATGAATTTATTTTCCACCCCATTCCTTTGCCATGTAAGAATTTTTCAGTTAGCTTCTCAGACCCCCCCTTATGGCATTCCCTTGGCATCTCATGTTCTCTATTATTCCTGTCAATCTTTCGCACAGGAGTCTCACAATAATCTTATATTTAGTATTTAGTATTATCGGCAAGTAACAGTTCCCAATTTCTCTCACTTCCTATTAACACTAGTTTCATTCTGCAAGTTATCTCACCTTCCATATGCCTTTGAACTGAGGTGCCAAGGATTTGCTCAAAGATCTCACAGAGCCCAGCTGGTAGATCATTAAACCCAGAAGTTCTCTTCCCTCTACAACAATTTTACTATATTGCTCACTTTCAGAATCTAGATGTCTGCTACTAAACTATCTGTTCATCTTTTTGACGTTGCAATATCACAGGCATCTGATCCCTCTTCTCTCCATATATACACCTCACCGTCCCCCTCCAATTCTTATCTAGCTCCTAAAATGGTTTCATAAAGAATCCTTCTAACATTCAATATTATCCTTTCAAGGAAATCTGAATGTGTTTTTAGCTATCATGACACTCCTTTGTATTCTGGCAAAATCTAAGAATATAAAGCAATGACTTAATTTTGGCTTTAATCTTACATTTTCTACCATCTTGAGTCTGTTTATGAAGACTTTTCCCATTTGGTTTCTGATTTTTTTTTTATTTGCACTAATTTCTTCAACTTTGTTTTCCTTTCCTTTTAAGCTTTTCATTAATCATTTCTGCATAGAGATAGGTCTCTTTAGTTCTTTAAGTCCTTTGGCTTTAACCCTTCCTCTGAGAGCCTTCAATTCCTTTAATACTTCCACCATCTCATCACCTTCAAAAGGAAGCTTGCCTTACCTTATGATTATTCCTCCTCATAGTTTTAATTTTCTTGTGTTCTAACATGAATTTGCTTATCTTCTAAATGACTCTGACAAAACTTCCCAGTTGTTTGGAAACTAATTTGAGTTCTCACTATTTCATGATTGGAAAAAAGATATTTCATTTTACCACAAAAACTCTGTTGGAACTGGCAATGCTATAGGAATACTTTTTTTTTTCTAAGTATATTCCAGACAGGTAACAGTACATAAACTCTAAGAAGTATTATTTAATCCTTATTTTATGAAAGGATTCTTATTGTCCGGCTTTACACGTCCCTTTTGGTCACTTTCCGACTTTTGCCAAAATACCCTTTTCACAATATGCAAGAAAGATATCAAATAATTTCTCTTTCAAATTTCTTTGGGGATGAGGGGTGTGTGTTAGATAGACACGCACACACAGACGCACATGTACACACAAACGTAGCCCCATCCCTTCGCTTAATTTACATCTGTGGTCAGATAGATTCCAACCCAAATCCCAACATATCCTTCAAAAACCCACAATGCTCAAAATGCCTTGCCTGACTCAAGTCTAGTGGGAAGAGCCTCATATTCAGTCCTGTCAAAAAGAAAACATTCTTTTATCACACACAGTCCTATTTCCAGTAAGAATGTCACCTTGTTTCTCTTCTACTCCCAAGGTTTATCAGAAATGAGAATTCCATGAGAACAGGCACTGTGTCTCTCACTCATCACTGTGTATCCATCTCAGCAAACGTTTGCTGAATGACTCCCTAGATTTTCATGCTCCATTCTCTTTGTACTACGTATTTTTCTACCTTAAATTGTATTTTATTCATATTTGTATAATTCTAATTATCCTTCAAGACTTCTTCTAAACCCCCTCATTTATTTCCCCTTGTTATCAACTTCATTGCCTTAGGCTTTACTTTCCCTCTCCCCTTCTGCAATGCTTGTTTCTCTGGGATTTGGAGTCCATCTATAATTGGCTGATTATCCATGCTGTCTTTGGCCTTTTCCATGTTAATCTCTTAAAATGTGTTTCCTATCATTCCTGAGACCTTTTTCCTCTCTTCCAAGACACATGTTCTTTATCTTTCTTTAGTAACAATTATCTTCTCCTGATATTCTCCTATAGCATTTCTCGCTCATCCCCAGCTATTTCATCTATTTTCCTCTCATCTTTCTTCCTTCAATACCTAAAACTTAATCTTTATATTTTTACCACCTCTTTCTGAAGCTCTTTTAATGCTTTCCCCATCCCACATGGCTACTTTGAATTAATTTTGGCAGCTGTTACCAGCTCAGTTGCTCTGCTTCTCTTTTCATTCTGGGACCTTGAAAATGGCTCAGCTGTGCATGCTTCACTTTCATTATGACCTGTTCTTGGGCAATCAGCACAACTTTGACCATTGATCCCAAAGGTTATACATAATTGGCTTTTTACAGATGTCATTTCTGGCTCCTTTTTCTCCACACCAGAAACATTTTTCCTTATTATATCTCATACTCAGATGATTTTTAGAGACAATTCTATCTTCTGTAATATAACTGCTAAACCTGGATCATGCTCAGAATCACCTAGGGAGCTCTAAGAAAAACATATTCTTGCCTCCTCCACCCCACTCCGGTGTGATTTAGTAGTCTGGGGATGGGCCCAGAAATCTTTTTTTAAAAGTTCAAGTGATTCTGATAATCAGCCAGGTTTAGTGGTTACTCATGTCTGGCTGGCACCTACACCAGCTGGATCAAAATGGGATATTAATACTAACTGATGGGTATTAAATGGTTTTCTTAATGTTTATTTTGTGTTAGGTCTTGTGCTAAGTGTTTTACAAGTATCACTGCATTTAATTCCTACAACCATCCTATGAGGTGGGCTTTACATTTTACAGATGAGGAAACCGTACTCTATTTCATATGCCTACAGTAGATTCTGGATATTCTCCCAAGCAGTCCTACACAAGAGTCTGTGCTCATGACACTGTGCGTATACTAGATCAGGTAGGTAATTAAACTTCATGGGGCGCCTGGGTGGCTCAGTCAGTTAAGCGTCTGCCTTAGGCTCAGGTCATGATCCCAGGGTTATGGGATCAAGCCCCACACCGGGCTCCTTGCTCAGCAAGGGAGCCTGCTTCTCCCTCTTCCTCTGCCCCTGCTCATATGCTCTCTCTCACATAGATAAATAAAATCTTAAAAAAAAAAAAGAAAACCATGAACTATAACACTTAATGATGAATAGAGGCAAAGCCAGCAAAGAAGACTAAGAAGAACTGAGAGAAGAAAAACAAGAGAGTCTGGTGTCATGGAAGCCAAGAGCACAGACAGCTGGGTGAAAAGATGCTGAGATATCAGGAGTAGAAGAGAAAATCCAAATGTGAACAAAGGCAATTCTCTTTTCAAGAAATGTAACTGGGAAAGGAAGAAAAGATGCAAGCATTTTTTAAGTGCTGAGGAGCAAGTAGAGACAGGTTGAATATAAGAAGGAGACTGGGTTGGGCGCCTGGGTGGCTCAGTTGGTTAAGCGACTGCCTTCGGCTCAGGTCATGATCCCGGAGTCCCGGGATCGAGTCCCACATCGGGCTCCCTGCTCAGCGGGGAGTCTGCTTCTCCCTCTAACCCTACCCCCTCTTGCGCTCTCTCTCTCACTCTCTCTCTCTCTCAAATAAATAAATAAAATCTTTAAAAAAAAAAAAAGAAGGAGACTGGGTTAATAATAGTACAAGGTCTTTGAAAAGGTGGAGGAAATTAGATCCAGAAAACAGGTACAGAGTCTGGTCGTGGAGAAAGTAGGAACTTTTTTTTTATTCCAACAAGGAGGGAAGACATATGGTTAGAGAAGTAGGTATGCCTATAGATTTGGTAATAAAAATTATATTAGTTCATGTCCAATTCTTGGTCAAAAGGGAGACAAAATCACCTGTTAGGCTGGAGGAAGGGGAAGAGGAATGTAAATGGGGGAAAGGCGGTGGGGAAGGCTTGAAGAAGGGAGAAGTTTGAAAGCTGTTGGAATAGATATGTTGTCTAGAGAGTACTGTAATTTGTAAGGGCTGTTGAAAACCCCGTTGGGGCAGCTGATCATAAATTTCTACAAGTACCCGTCTGGTTACATGCTTTTCTCCAGCTATGCTTGAAATAGACATGTAAAAGAGAGAATAATGGCAAGAAACTAAACTGAAACAACAGACCATGGAATCTTAGCTGGATAGGTAGTAAAGAATGAACAGGGCTGCTGGAAAGGAAGGAAAGGATAAGTGGTCCAGGTGAAGTTGAAAAACAAGTATAATCCATTCAGCAGTTCTAATGTCTTTTTTTTTTTTTTTTTAAGATTTTATTTATCTGACAGACAGAGACACAGCAAAAGAGGGAACACAAGCAGGGGGAGTGGGAGAGGGAGAAGCAGGCTTCCCGCTGAGCAGGGAGCCCAATGCAGGACTGGATCCCAGGACCCTGGGATCATGACCTGAGCCAAAGGCAGATGCTTAACGACTGAGCCACCCAGGCGCGCCCTAATGTCTTTTTTATTTTTATTTTTATTTTTATTTTTTATTTTTATTTTTTTAAAGATTTTATTTATTTATTTGACAGAGAGAGACACAGCGAGAGAGTGAACACAAGCAGGGGGAATGGGAGAGGGAGAAGCAGGCTTCCCGCGGAGCAGGGAGCCCGATGTGGGGCTCGATCCCAGGATCCTGGGATCATGACCTGAGCCGAAGGCAGATGCTTAACGACTGAGCCACCCAGGCACCCCCTAATTTCTTTTTGATATATTCTCCCAAGAATATACAAGTCTGAAGTTCACAAACTTTAATTTTTTTTTAAGTAAACTCTATATGCGACATGGGGCTCAAACTCACAACCCCGAGATCAAGAGTTGCATGCTTTACTTACTGAGCCAGCCAGGTGCCCCTGAAGTTCACAAACTTTAAGTTTCCAGAATGTGAAATCCTAGGTCAGGTTTATGTTAGAATGAATTAATAATCAAGGCCTTTAGTTATCATTAGTTGTTGGCAAATATTTCTAGTTCTCATCCTAGGCACTAGATCATCTGTCCTGATTTCTTTGAAGCTGGGTTGAGGGAGGGGCAATGAAATATGAGCAAAATGACATGAATCACTTCCAGATATTAGAAATTATAAGGAGCACAATTCACCACTCTCTCATTCTACCATAGCAACCGATGTTTCAGATGGGGGCTGCTCAGTCTGCCTAGTTCCTAGAATGGGGAAGATGTACAGCAGTGCTTTCCATCAACCCACAAAGAGCATGTTGAGTGAGTGATAATTTTTTTTAAGATTTATTTATTTATTTTGAGAGAGTGAGAGAAAGTGTGCACCAGTGGGGAGGAGGGGCAGAGGGAGAGAATCTTTCAAGCAGACTCCCTGCTGATGGAGGAGCCCCAAGCAGGGCTCAATCCCACAACCCACGAGATCACAACCTGAGCCGAAACCAAGAGTCAGATGCATAACCAGCGGATTTAAGTAGGCTCCATCCCCACTGTGGGGCTAGAACTCATACCCCTGAGACTGAACTGCATGCTCTACCAGTAGAGCCAGCCAGGTGTCTCGAGTCAGGGATAAATTTTAAGCCACATAAGACAGTACAGACGGAGGACTATGAAAGAGAAAGGAGAGGAGAGAAGAGGTCGGTAGGGAAAGAAAGGCAGACTTTGAAATTATGAGAGTAAGAGTCTCCTCCCCATCTGCCATTTCCAGTTCATAAAGCATTTTCCACTTACACATCTCACTAATCCTTAAAACTTGAAATGTAAAAAATCAAAATAGTTTCTCCACAAATTAGCAGCCCTTCTCAGCTTCCCCACTACCTTCAATCTTTTGGTTCTCCTGCCTCTTCCCTCTCTTCATCTTATTAACCAGCCCATGAGTGCCTAGAACTGCATGCATTCACACTCCACACAAGCTTTCACCAAGTCCAGCCAATTCTTCTTTTGCAATTTCTCTCAGATCTGACCCTTAACTCTTCCTATGTTCATGGCACCCACCTTGATCTACAAGGACTATTTTCATCTAGCTGCACTAGAAGAGAAGCTCTGTAAGAGCAGAGATCTTACTCATTTGGTCACCCCTTACCCCTGGCACAATGCAGTCACTCAACATTATGACTGAATAAATAAATGAAGAAATCTAATCTATCACTGGTCTTTCCCCCACTTTTATCTATTTCCAAATGGTAGTGACAAACATCTTGGCAAAAACTTGTTTTCCATAAAAATCTTTCTTCTAGTCAAAATCCAATAATAGAATACTATTACCCATAGTGTGGAATCTAAAACTCTTCTACCAAGCATTTAATGCCTTCCATAAGGTGGGCACCACTTTATCCAGTTATCAGAAATGGTCTCCTTGACATAGTCAAGCTAGTTTTAACCATCTCTAATTTAAACTACTTCTTCCTATGTCCATGGCTCATCAGCCCTTTCCTTTCCTTTTTACCACTATAAAATAAAAACCAAGACTTAAGTTGATTCTACAATATCAGGATGTTAATTTCTATCGCTAAGAATTTCATTATACTGACTATTCCCCATCCTTCCAAAACGTTCCCAATGTTTTATGCTATTAGGCCCTAGTCACACCTTCCACTTCCAGTTCCCTTCCAAGCCACCTCTTACCAAGACTACCCACCACTGTTGTCAAATCCCCTTTTAGGTCTTAAGTGTGCATTTAATTTCTTCCTATGTTAATTCATTTCAGCATATATTTATTGAGTAGCTATTTCACGCAAGTCATTGTTCTAAGCACTGTGGATACAGCAAATCACAACAGATAAAAATCCCTGCTCTTGTTAGAAGATTACAATATTTAATATGTAATATTTATTACAATAAACAAAAGAAGTCATACGATAGCATAGAAACTGGTAAGTGCTGTGGAGAAAATACATTAGATATGGAAAAGAGGGGAAGGCCTAAACAAAAAGGTGTCATTTAAACAAAAACTTTTAAGAATGAGAGTTACCATGAAGCTATCTGGGGAAAGGGGGTCCTGGGCAGAGGGTACAGCCAGTGTAAAAGCACCATCACAGGAGAATGACTGATACTTCAAGGAACTGATCAAAATGGCCAGTGTGGTGTGAATGAAGTGAGCAACAAGAAGGGTAGTAAGAGATGAGGTTAGAGAACTGTGAGGGAAGCAGATGGTCTAGGGCCTCTGGACCACTGGAAAGACTTGGACTTTTTCTGCAATTGAGATGGAAGCCACTGGAGCATCTTAGGCAAATAAGGAATATAACCTAATTGGCATTTTAACAGTGCTGTGTTGAAAACAGATTAAAGTAGGAGCAAGGACAGAAGAAAGGAATCTAGTTAAGCTATCACCAATAATTTAGGCAAGAGATGGTGATAATTTAGACCAGAATGGCAGTAAAGGAGGTAGAGAGAACTGTCTGGATCCTGGGTTTATTGGGGAGCTAAGCCAACAAGATCTGCTGATAAATTGGATGTGTGGCTGAGAAAGAAAGTGTCAAGCATTCCAGAGCTTCTGGCCTGAGAAACTGACAGGAAGGAGTTGCCATTAACTGAGCTAGGAAAGACTGTGAATAGAAGTTTTGGGGTAGGGGAAAGATCAGGGGTTTGGCTTTGGACTGATTAAGTTCCAAAACCGTATTTGCCATCCAAGAGGAGATGATGAGTAGAGAGTTAAATATCAAGGCTGGAATTTAAGAGAACAGTCTGGGTTAAAGATATAAATTTGGAAATCATCAGTGTATAGATGGTATTTAAAGACGTGGCAGGGTGAGCTCTCTAAGGGACTGTGTGTAGATAAAGAAGAGGTTCAAAGACTAAGCCTTGGAGTATTCTATTTGAGGAGGAACCAGAAAAACAGAATGAGAAGGAATGACTAGTTAGGTGGAAAGAAAGCAATATTTCCTGTGAGCAAAAATGAAGAACATGTTTCAAGGAAGAAGAGGAAGTAATGAACTATATCAAATGCTGCTCATAGGTGAAGTAAGATGATGACTAGGAACTGACAACTGAATTTTAGCCAACACTCAAATACTGAATCACAGTTGGTATGGTGAGGGCAAAAGCCTGATTAGAGTGAATTTAAGGGAATGTATTTAAGTTGTTTTCAGAATAAGCTACCAGACTTACTTCCAACAATAATCCTTCTACCTAGCAGAAAGCCAAAACTGGGTTTCAGCCTCACTTTCTGTGAAAGTTATCTCAACTGATCATACTCATTACTTTCAAATAAAGAACTGATGGTAGTAGAGTCAGCCCTTAGTTTTCTGATACTAATTCCCCAGAAGTCATTGTACTAGAAAGCTCACTTTAGTCCTCAGCACCTTGAGTAATATGTCCAGATTTTCTAAAGGTTCCAATTTAATATAATTTTCTTCTATTAATGAAGGGGATTCCTTATACGTGCAATTAAACATTTAATTTCATGCCACTATGTTAGTTTTTATATTAAATTTTTTTCTCAAATCAAGAAAATTCTCTTTCAGCCAGGGGCTGGGGAAAGGAAAAAGGAGAGCTTTGTTCAATGGGTACAGAGTTTCAATTTTGAAGATGAAAGGTTCTAGAGATCTGTTGCACAACAATATGCATATTGGTGGGGCGCCTGGGTGGCTCAGTCGTTAAGCGTCCTCCCTTGGCTCAGGTCATGATCCCAGGGTCCTGGGATCAAGCTCCATATCAGGCTCCCTGCTTCTCCCTCTCCCACTCCCCTTGCTTATGTTCCTGCTCTTGCTATCTCTCTTTCTGTCAAATAAATAAAATCTTAAAAAAAAAAAAGCATAATGCTAACATTACTGTACACTTAACAATGGTTAAGATGGTCAATTTTATGTTATGAAGTTTTTCACCATAGTTTTTTTAAAAAATTATTTTTCAGACATGATGTCCTGATTTTCAATTTGGAAAATATGGACACTACACTGTTAATTCAAATCTCTACTTGAAGGCATTCCAGGCACCATTAACAACATTTGAGGAGTAAATGTTTTTTGTTTGGGGGGAGATGTACCATTTAAAGAAGTAAAACTTGTTAAGAAACTTTTCCCACTAAGCTTTAAAATAGTTTCCTCCTTTCTTCAAGTTAAGGTAAAAGATACCACACGGCATTAGGTGAGCAGCTATCAGAATGGGTCATTAATAAGTAGAATGTGTATAAGCACAAAACCACCTTGCAGAATTTGGTATGGAAAGTTTACATTGATATTTGTAGTCATATGCTTTCAGGTCTTTTTAGATGGTTCTCTAGTAACTGCCCTCTCATTCCTTGATTTCAGTTGTTCTTTGTATCTTTATTAAACCTCCCTCATGTAATCAATACTGAACAAAGTGTTGCACATAAGGAAAGACTGTGATTATGTAGAACCCAATAACATAGTGCTTAAAAGAACGGCTCTTGGGGCGCCTGGGTGGCTCAGTCGTTAAGCGTCTGCCTTCGGCTCAGGTCATGATCCCAGGGTCCTGGGATCAAGCCCCACATCAGGCTCCCTGCTCTGCGGGGAGCCTGCTTCTCCCTCTCCCGTTGCCCCCACTTTGTTCCCTCTCTCGCTGTGTCTCTCTCTGTCAAATAAATAAATAAAATCTTTAAAAAAAAAAAAAAAAGAACGGCTCTAAGGTCAAGCTGTCTGGGTCTGAATTCTGAATTTATAACTTATTATTACCTTGGCTGTACTGCTTATTAACTTCTCCGTGCTTCTGTTTCCTCATCTATAAAATGAGAATATTATCTGCCTCACAGGACTGAGATAAACAAATAGTGTTTACAACACTGCCTGGCACATAATAAGTATTTAATAAATGTTAGCTAGTAGAATATCTTCTTTGCTGTTCCCAGTACCTAGCATGTGATCCCTCAAATTTAGCCTTTTTGGCTAAAAAACTGGGAATTTCAAAGAATTTCCTAGCATATTACTTTATTCCTAATTCCTTTTTTGTTGGCTCGGAGCTATTTACTCTATAAATAAGTACATTTTGGATTATTTTCTCCTAAATGCTTCCACTGAAGCTTCAACTTTTTTCCCAACTCACAGTTAATGATCTTGCTGTTAATGACCCCCTTCAAGAGTGCCACCTGTACACTGTGAACTTTTTCTAAGTCATTCATTAAAAATGTTAAACATTACCAGTCCCAAAACTAATCTCTTGTTTCCCACTGTTTATTATAATTCTCCAGCTGAGAAAGTAACCATGGTACATTAAAAAAAACTACGGCATTAGGAATCAGAAGACCTAAGGTTTTAGACCCAACATCAGGTACTAGAGACCAGAGGCAAATAACATTTAGAAGCTTTAGTTTTCGGGGGGGCCTGGGTGATCCAATGGTTAAGCGTCTGCCTTCAGCTCAGGTCATGATCCCAGGGTCCTGGGATTGCTTCTCCCTCTCCCTCTACCTGCCACTCCCCCTGCTTGTGCTCTCTCTCTGTCAAATAAATAAAATAAAATCTTAAAAAAGAAAAAAAAAAAGAGTTGGACACTTAACCAACTGGGCCACCCAAGCACCCCTAAAATAATAAATTTTATGTTAAGTATATTTTACCACAACAAAAAAATAATGATAATAAAGAGTCTGACCCTAAATAGCTTTATCTCCAGCCACAAATTCCCTTCCTTCTCACCACCTTACATGCCACTCTCCTATTAAACTGCCTGACCCGTACAACAGACTTTCAATCTTTCCCAGCTTCATTTATGTTTATTTGGCCTTACCCTTTTCTAAGTTTGGTGAATTACTCTTCATCCATTAGGATTCATCTTCAGTGAATCCTTTCTTTCTTGAATTCCTGAAGCAGTTAATCAATTATTCCTTTGTACTCTCAAATCCCTTTGTAAATAGTTCTGTAGCATTTCATCATGCATTATGGATTATTTCTCAATGTGTATTTCTTCCATTACATTGAGTTCCTTAAGGACAAGTATTGAATCTCACCATCTTTCCATGCCTACCTAGCACCTAGCACATGGTAGATCCTCAACTTTCCCAAATAAATGATTTATGCATATAACATGCTTTGAAAAAATCAGAAAGCACTATGTCAGGAAAAGGACTTATTTCACTTTATTCTTAGTGAATTTATTTCAAGTTAGCTTCCAGTTTACAAAACAAATCCCTGAAGATACGCAATATAGAACAATTTTTTTTTCATTATACTCGCACTAAATTAATCTCAAGGTTTTCTTCTCTTCGTTTAGATGCTAAATTGAACCAGAAAAATATTTTTGGGTTTTTACATGAACAAAATACTAATCTAAATGTACTAGCATGCATTTCAAAGAAAAGATACATTCTATCTAGAAAGAAAATGAATTAATAACAAGTTAGTTTTACATCAGAATATTTTGATAATGCCTTCCAGAAAAGTAGTGTAATCAGTTACATGGATATCTATGGTAGCCCTAGCACATATTTATGCACACTTTAGTTAAGAGCCAGTGCAAACTACTCAATCAATCATCAAATATTTCCTTATTTAAGTATTAAACACATAGGGTATAATACCAAATATGTACATGTTTACATGCTTTAGACTAGATTTTTAGTCAAGAAATTCACAATATAAAGTTGGAAGACACAGGAAAAAAAGATGAAAAAAAAAGACATGCAGTATAAACATGCAGACAGATATGGTCATTCATTCAACAATTATTTATTAACTGGGAATAAGCCAGATACTCTAAATGAAGCAGATGAAGAGAAATGGACCTGCCCTCAAGAATCTTAAACATTTATTAAGTAATGTTATGCCAGGAACTGTGCAAATACAAAGATGAATAGAACATACAACCATGCCTGGCTTACAATCTAGATATGGAGAGACAATTATAAATAAATAAATAAATATGGCGATTAACACTGACAACTCCTTCTCAAAACTCTTTTCCCTTGGCCTCCATGGCAGCACAGAATCTGAGGCTTTTTCTTCCTTTCTGTCTGTCTACTCTTTCTCAATCATTTAAACCTACTCCTCCTCTACTAAACCCTTATCTGATGCAAAGCTCTATACTACATATGCACGTCCCTCTACAACCTACCATTCCTATGACTTCAACAACCATAACAGATTTAAATCTGTCCCTAACCCATCCTTTCTGCTGAGTTCCAGAAGTGTATTTCCAATACCTACTTGATATTTCATAGATTCCTCAAACTCAACTTACCTAAATTTGTACTTTTCTCAAACTAACTTCTAATCTAAGGTTCCTACCTCAGGTCATAGCACCACCATCAGCTGGGCTGCACAAACCAATATCAAGGGATTCATCTTTGAATCCCCACCACACATCAAATATATTATAAAATCTCAATTCTATTTCTATGTCTATGCCTTAATGACCCAGTACTTCTCCATTAAGTTGTTACTGGCATTTGAAGCAGGACAGTTCCTCATTGTTGGGATTCTCTCCTGCAATACAGAACATCTACCATTCCTAACTTCATGTTTAAATGCCATTAATGCTCCCCTGTCATTAGTACTAACAAAAATGCTCCCTGAGGCTAGTATTGACCAGGTTAAGAATTGCACTATGCTTAGTTGAAGACTCCATTATCTCTTACCTGTACTACTAAAAAAATTTTAAATAAAAACCTTATATTTTCCTTACATCTATTTTTTTCTTCCCTCCAATCAATTCTCTAGTCTGCAGCCAGAATAAATGTTTTAAGCTTAATCTGATCAAGTAATTCCTCTACTCAAAACCCTCAATGTTTCTGGTCTTAAGAGAAAGCATTTAGTCTTTCGCCATTAAATATAATGTTAGCTGTGGGGCTTTGATAGATATCCCTTATGAATTTGAGGAAGTTTCCTTCCTTCCTATTTTGCTTAGACTTTTTATCATAAATGGATATTAAATTTTGTCAAATGCATTTTCTCCAAGGATATCCAATCTCACCAATTCTATCTAACACTATATTGGAGGTCTTAGCCATTGCAATAAGGCAAGGAAAAATAAAATAAAAATCATGCAACTGGAAATGGGGGAGGGGCGCCTGGGTGGCTCAGTTGGTTAAGCATCCATCTCTTGATTTCAGCTCAGGTCATGATCTCAGGGTTGTGAGATCAAGCCCTGCATCAGGCTCCAAATGTGGAGCCTGCTTAAGAATCTCTCTCTCGGTGTTATGCTGAGCGAAATAAGTCAATCAGAGAAAGACATGTATCATATGACCTCACTGATATGAGGAATTATTAATCTCAGGAAACAAACTGAGCGTTGCTGGAGTGGTGGGGGGTGGGAGGGATGGGGCAGCTGGATGATAGACACTGGGGAGGGTATGTGCTATGGTGAGTGCTGTGAATTGTGCAAGACTGTTGAATCACAGATCTGTACCTCTGAAACAAATAATACATTATATGTTAAAAAAAAAAAAAAAAGATAGCAGAAGGGGAAGAATGAAGGGGGGGAAATCGGAGGGGGAGATGAACCATGAGAGATGATGGACTCTGAAAAACAAACTGAGGGTTCTAGAGTGGGGGGGGGAGGATGGGTTAGCCTTGTGATGGGTATTAAAGAGGGCACATTCTGCATGGAGCACTGGGTGTTATAGGCAAATAATGAATCATGGAACACTACATCAAAAACTAATGATGTGGGCGCCTGGGTGGTTCAGTCATTGCGCGTCTGCCTTTGGCTCAGGTCGTGATCCCAGGGTCCTGGGATCGAGCCCTGCATCGGGCTCCCTGCTCCGCGGGGAAGCCTGCTTCTCCCTCTCCTACTCCCCCTGCTTGTGTTTTCTCTCTCACTATGTCTCTCTCTGTCAAATAAATAAACAAAATCTTTAAAAAAAAAAAAAAACAACTAATGATGTAATGTATGGTGATTAACATAACATAATAATAATAAAAAAAAAGAATCTCTCTCTTGGGGCGCCTGGGTGGCTCAGTCGGTTGGGTGGCTGCCTTCGGCTCAGGTCATGATCCCAGGGTCCTGGGATCAAGCCCCGTGTTGGGCTCCCTGCTCAGCGGGAGCCTGTTTCTCGCTCTCCTCCCTGCTTGTGTTCTCTCTCGCTATCTCCATCACTATCTGCCTCTCTCTCTCTCAAATAAATAAATAAAATCTTAAAAAAAAAAAAGATTCAATCCCTCTCCCTCTGTCCCTCCCCTTCCCCCTTTCTAAAAAAAGGAAAGGGGGAAAAGGCTGTCTTTATTTGCAGATGACATGATCATACACATAAAGAATTCTAAGCAGCCTACCAAAAAAAGCTCCTATTAATGAGTATTGTGGCTTTTTTTTGTAGGTTCCTTAGAATTCCTTAGATTCCATTAATACTAGAACTAATGAGCTCTAGTGCAGGGAAATAATCAATACACAAAAATTAATAACATTTCTATGCAAAGAACAAGTAGAAAACTGAATAAGAGATATAATTCCATTTTTGATAGCATCAAGTACACAAAATACTTAGAAATAAATATAGTAAAATATGTGGGAGTGCTAAATACTGAAAATTATAAAATGTTGCTGCAAGAATTTAAAGAAGGCTAAAAAATAGAGAAAATAGAGAAACACCACATACATGGATTGAAATATTCAATATTGCTAAGATTCCATTCACTCCAAATTGATTTCTAGATTTACTATGGGTTGAATGTGTCCCCAGAAAGATAAGTTGAAGTCCTAACTCCCCAGTACCTGTGAATGATCCTTACTTGGAAACAGAATCATTGCAGATGTACTCAAGTTAAAATGGAGTCATACTGGATTCGGGTAGAGTTTAATCCAATATGACCAGTATCTTTGTAAGAAGAGAAAACAGAATTAAGGAAGAAAACACCATGTGAAGAGACAAAGACACACAGACATATTGTGAAGACAGCCACAGAAGATAGAGACAGAGACCAGAGTTCTGCTGCCATAAGCCAAGGAACACCTGATGTTTTCAGAAGCTAGAAGAATCTTACCCCTAGAGGCTCCATTGGGAATATGATGCTGACAACACCTTAATTTTGGACTTCCATTCTCCAAAACTGTAAGATAACAAGTTTTGGAACTTTTTTTTCAAGTTTCTGTTGTTTTATTTTTTTTAAGATTTATTCATTTATTTTAGAGAGAGAAAAAGAGAGAGACAGAGAGCGAGTGGGGTAAGGGCAGAGGGAGAGAATCTTCAAGCAGACTCCCTGCTGAGCATAGAGTCCCACGTGGGGCTTAATCCCATGACCCATGAGATCACTACCTGCGCCCAAACGAAGAGTTGGAGGCACCCAGGTACCCCAAGTTTCTGTTGTTTTAGGCCATTCAGTTTGTGGTGCTTTGTTACAGCCCCAGGCAACTAATACACATAGTGAATAAAGTTATTTAATTTGTTGGTGAGATAACTGCTCTTATATAATATCATATATTTTATTTTATATATATAATTTTATATATTTTTAAAAAAAAAAGATTTATCTATCTATTTATTCATTTGTGGGGGGTGGGCACGTGCACGAAAGAGAGAGGGCAGGGACAGAGGGAGAGAATCTTCAAGCAGACTCCCCACTGATCACAGAGCCCAATGCGGGATTCAATCTCACGATCCATGAGATCATGACCTGAGCTGAAACCAAGAGTCAGTTGCTTAACGAACTGAGCCACCCAGGCGCCCCTAATTTTATATATTTTTAAACATATATATAAAATACTGTGTGGCAACATAGTTTACTAGAAAGAACAAGGGTTGTTGCAATCAAAGACCTGAGTTTAGAATTCTGCCTTACCTCTTAAGCCTGTTTCTTCATTCATAAAATGAGAAGATTAATGAAATAAAATATGTAAACACCTGTCCAGCAGAGTTTGATATTCAACAATGTTAGTTCCTTTCTTTCCTGGGTACATTGGTATAGTTTTGTATTGTTCTCTTTAAACCTGAATATATTACTTAAACTGACAAAAATATATTGAGCACTCACTCTATACTAAAAAGATCTTTGAAACCTGTCCCCACTTTTCTTTTTTGTCTCCCTTTATTTTCATATTTCTCTACTTTGTTTTGCTCCCCTATTAAGGAGTGATCCCAGGAGGTTCCATGGAGATCATAAAACAAATTGATCCTTGAAAAATTATGGCTACGTGGGGTGCCTGGATGGCTCAGTCAGTAAAGCATCTGCCTTGCCTCAGGTCATGATCCCAGGGTCCCTGCTCAGTGGGGAGTCTGCTTTCTCCCTCTCCTTCTGCCCCTTCCCCCAACTTGTGCATGCTCTCTCTCTCAAATAAATAAATAAAATATTAAAAAAAAAAAGAAAACTGATGGCTACAATTTAGTTATGCAGAGAAAAGGTAAAAGGACATTCAAGGAGCTTCCTTCTACCTGCTTGATAGAGAAAGAGAAACAATCTTTAATAGTGTGGTATGTGGTATCTGTCCTCTGAGTGATAAGGAGAACTTTGTAAACTGTGACTTCATTAAGCAAGAAGAACTAATTTTTTGTGGCTTAAGACCTGTTTGTCCATTTTAGCTTCTTCCTTGGAAGAAAATTAACATTTCCTTTGACTGAAAGTCCAAGGTTCCCTCTAGGCACAGGCTAGGTATGCAGTAATTTCAGTCTCCCCCATTGCTTCAAGGTTCTCTTTCTTTCTTTTTTTTTTTCCTTTTTTTTTATTATTATGTTATGTTAATCACCATACATTACATCATTAGTTTTTGATGTAGTGTTCCATGATTCATTGTTTGCGTATAACACCCAGTGCTCCATGCAGAATGTGCCCTCTTTAATACCCATCACCAGGCTAATCCATCCCCCCACCCCCCTCCCCTCTAGAACCCTCAGTTTGTTTTTCAGAGTCCATCATCTCTCATGGTTTGTCTCCCGCTCCGATTTCCCCCCCTTCATTCTTCCCCTCCTGCTATCTTCTTTTTTTTTTTTTAAACATATATTGTATTATTTGAAAATACAATATATTGTATTTTCAAATAATAAAAAACATATATTGTATTATTTGAAAAGGGTTCCCTTTCTGATTCCTAAGTAACTTTATCTAACTTTCTTGCCCTATTTCTTCCTGGCCAGGTAGCTCCTCCTTTGAATAATGTTGCCTGTTACCTTCCATGTCTGACTCTTTTTCTCTGGCAAACCAGGTCCTTCCCCTAAGGATGAATTCAAACCTTATCTACAGGAAGCCTTTTTTTATTTAATATAAAATGATATATTTGCACCTTATAATTTCAATCCTGTATATCTAATTTAAATTCACCTTAAGGGCAAAATTTTTTCTCAATAATAATATTTGATGCTGGACTGCAAGGCTGGAGGTGGATTGTTAAAAGATTTGTAAGCTATGGTTAAGGGCATTGACTGGCTTCTTCATCTCCTTTTATGACATGCTTAATTTTTTATTTTTAAATAACTTCATTGACATATAATTTACATAAAACAGACGGCATCTATTTAAAGCATACAATTTGATGACTTTTGATAGCTTTATACATCTGTGTAACCACCACTACAATCAAGATAGGGAACATTTTTACCACCCCTCAAAGTTTCCTTTCGTGCCTTTGTCATCCCTTCCTCTACCTCTGGCCTCAGGTGACAACGGTTCTGTTTTCTATTACTATAGATTAGTTTCCTTTTCTAGAAAGCTATATAAATGGAATCCTAACTATGTACTGTTTTATGTTGGGCTTCTTTCACTCAGCACAATGGTTTTGGGATTCATCTATGTTGTTGGGTATATGAGTAATTCATTCTACTGTTGTGTAATATTCTACTCTACAGATTTATCACATTTTGTTTATCCATTTGCCTGCTGATAGACATTTGGGTTTTTCCAGTTTGGGGCTTTTGTGAATACAGCTACTATGGATGTTTGTATATAAATTTTTTGTTGTGGTTTATGTATTTATTTCTCTTGGGTAAAAACCTAGGAGTGGAATGGCTGGGTCATACGGTAGGTATATATTTAACTTTATAAGAAACTGCTAAGCAGTCTTCCAAAATGGTTATACCATTTTACACTCCCACCAGCACTGCATGAGAACTGTAGTTGCTCTACATCCACACTAACACTTAGTACTGTAAGTCTTTTCAACGATAGTCATTTTAATGGGTCTGTAGTAGTGCCCCACTGTGGTGTTAATTTGCATTTTCTTTTTTTTTTTTTTAAGATTTTATTTATTTGACAGAGAGATAGAAAGTACAGGTAGGCAGAGCAGCAGGCAGAGGGAGAGGGAGAAGCAAGCTCCCCGTGGAGCAGGGAGCCCAACGCAGGGCTCAATCCCAGGACCCTGGGATCATGACCTGAGCCGAAGGCAGACGCCCAATGACTGAGCCACCCAGGTGCCGCTAATTTGCATTTTCTTAATGACTAATGATACTGAGCATCTTTTCATGTACTTATTTGCCATTCATCAGTCTTCTTTGATGAAATGTCTTTTCAAATCTTTTGCTCATTTTGAAAAATTAGATTGTCTTATTTATTTTCATTGAAATATAGTTGACACACAATGTTACATTAGTTTCAGGTGTACAACATAATGATGGGACAACTCTATATATTATGCTATGCTCATCACAGGTATACCTACCATCTGTCACCAAACAATGCTATTGCACTACTATTGACTATATTCCCTATGCTGTACTTTTATCCCTGTGACTTATTCATTCCATAACTGGAAGCCTGTACCTCCTAATCCTCTTTACCCATTTTCCCCATGGGTTATCTTCTTCTTATTGAGTTTCAGGAAGCTTTTATATATTCTGATACAATTTTCTGTCAGTTAAATGTACTGTGAATGTTTCTTCCAATCTGTGTCTTGCTTTATCTTTTTTTTTTTTAAGATTTTTTTTTTATTTATTCATTTGAGACACAGAGATACAGGGATAGAGGAGAGCGCATGAACAGGGGGAGGCAGAGGAAGAGGGAGAAGCAGACTCCCCGCCCAGCCAGGAGCCGGATGTGGGGCTCGATCCCAGGACCCTGGGATCATGACCTGAGCTGAAGGCAGATGCTTAACCATCTGAGCCACCCAGGTGCCCCTTGCTTTTTCTTTTAAAAAGTAGTGTTTTTTGAGTTTTTAACTTTGAAAGTCCAATTTATCAATATTTTTCTTTATGGTTCATTCATTTTGTGTCCTCAAAAATCCATTCCTATCTTAGTTGCAAATATCTTCTCTTGTGTTATCTTCCAGAAGATTTCAGTTTCACGTTTTACATTTAGGTTTGTGATTCATTTCAAGTTAATTTTGTTTTTTTGTGTTTTTGGTTTTTTTAAGATTTGATGTACTTATTTAACAGAAAGAGAGTGAGAGAGCACAAGCAGGGGGAGCAGCAGAGGGAGAGGAAGAGGGAGAAGCAGACCCCCCTCACTGAGCAGGGAGCCCAATGTGGGGCTCAATCCCAGGACCCTGGGATCATGACTTGAGTGGAAGGCAGACGCTTAACCGACTAAACCACCCAGGTGCCCCAAATTAATTTTGTATATGCTGTAAGGTGGCAGTTATTGTTCCTTTTTTCCCCATAAAAATATCTAATTGTGGGTGCTTGGGTACCTCAGTGGTTAAGCATCTGCCTTTGGCTCAGGTCGTTATCCCGGGGTCTTGGGATTGAGTCCAGCATCGGGCTCCCTGCTCAGTGGGAAGCCTGCTTCTCCCTCTCCCACTCCCACTGCTTGTGTTCCCTCTCTGGCTGTGTCTCTCTCTGTCAAATAAATAAATAAAATCTTTAAAAAGAAACCTAAAAAAATTTTTTAAAAATCTAATTGTTTCAGTATCTTTTGTTGAAAAGACTTTTTTTCTTTCTTTTCCCCTTTCCAACTTTGTCCGTTTTTTTATTTTTTATTTTTTTTTTTTGTAAATTGCTTTGGCTATTCTAGGTTATTTGCATTTTCAGATGCATTTTACTTTTTTTTTTTTTAAGTTTTTATTTATTTTTGACAGAGAGAGTGTACAAGCAGGGGGAGTGGCAAGCAGAGGGAGAGGGAGAAGCAGGCTTCCTGCCAAGCAGGGAGCCCGATGCAGGGCTTGATCCCAGGACCCTGGGATCATGACCCAAGCCGAAGGCAGACTCTTAACCATCTGAGCCACCCACGGCCCCTTCAGATGCATTTTAGAATCAGCTTGTCAGTTTCAATAATAACAAAAAAGTCTGCTGGAGTTTCTATTGAATCTTGTATTAGTTTTTTCCTAGGGCTGTTGTAACAAAGTGCCACAAACTCAGTAGCACTTAAACTTAAAACAAATGAAATTTACTCTCTCACAATTCTGGAAGCTAGAAGTCCAAAATTAAGAGGGCCATGCTCTCTCTCTGAAGGCTCTAGGGAAAAGATCCTTCCTTGCCTCTTTCTTAGCTTCTAGTGGTTGCTAGCAATCCTTGTCATTCTCTAGCTTGTAGATGCATCACTCCAGTCAAGGCCTCCATTGTGTCATGCTCTTCTTTCCTTCCTTCCTTGTGTAACCATGTCCAAAGGTCCTCTCATAAGGATACAAGACAGTGGATCAGGGTCCACACTAATCCAATAACCCATAATACTTTGTATCAGCACTAAGGACTATCAAGAACCCATAGGAAAAAATTTCAAATATGGTCCTTCCTTAATTTTTTGTTGAGAAGACAATGTTAACATATAAGAAGCTACTAGTGAAAAATGAAAAACAAAATAAATTAGTGTGGTTCAAATAGTAAGTGTAAATAAAATATAAGGAAGGAAAAGCACGCTCTGGGGCAGAAGTCCCAGACATAGATAAAAAACTGGGTAAGGGGCGCCTGGGTGGCTCAGTTGGTTAAGCGACTGCCTTCGGCTCAGGTCATGATCCTGGAGTCCCGGGATCGAGTCCCGCATCGGGCTCCCTGCTCGGCAGGGAGTCTGCTTCTCCCTCTGACCCTCCTCCCTCTCATGCTCTCTGTCTCTCATTCTCTCTCTCAAATAAATAAATAAAATCTTTAGAAAAAAAAAAAACTGGGTAAAAGGGGCGCCTGGGTGGTTCAGTCTGTTAAATGTTTGCCTTCGGTTCAGGTCATGATCCCAGGGTCCTGGGATCAAGCCCCACATAGGGCTTCCTGCTCAGCGGGGAGCCTGCTTCTCCCTCTCCCCCTGCTTGTGTTCTCTCTCTCCCTCTGTCAAATAAATAAATAAAATCTATTAAAAAAAAAAAAGCTGGGTAAAAGATTGATAGAATATATGCACAGAAAAGAGGTAAGAGACTAAGAGTCAAACAACAGGAACAAAAGTACAAAAACAGGAATTAACATGACACAGAGAGGCAGGTGGGGAGACAAAAGTAAACAAAACAACATCTCTGGATCACAGTTTGAGTCAGGAGATAGTGGGAGCTAAAGGTAGTTGAAGCCACTCCATGGAAGACCTTAAAGGTTAGTGACAGTGACACAGCCACTCTGAAAGTAAGGTTTGAGGAAGATCAATTTGCTTAACGGGGAGGAACTGACTGAAAGAAATAGAGACCTGGGCAAGGAGGCTAGTTAGAAAGCTACTGCTGTTTCCTTTCCAATCAATTCTCTATTCTGCAACCAGAATGATGTTTTTTTAACTCAATTTGATCAAGGAACTCCTCTGTATGTTGAATCACTGAATATCAGATGCTAGGAATCAAAGATGACACCAAAATTTCTAACCTCAGTCTTAATAATGGTTGCATGGCCAAAAAAATATGAAAGCGATATAGTTTGGAGAAGAGGTATGAATTTTGTATGGTTTATGAATAAACTTGACCAGATTATGACTGAAGAGGCAGAGCAAAGGCAGGAATTATCATGTGCAGCATATTAGAAGAACTGTAGAAGGTTGATCCTCAAATCACAGAGGAACCGGCAGGCTCCAGAGAGTCAGCTAAGAAAAGTATGGGAGGAGTCAACTAAGCCTAACTAAAAATGGACCAGGAAATGGGGGAAGAAAAAAAGTCAACCAACCAGGGGCAAAGGGTGAGGCAGGTAGACTGGAGGTGGGACCGGATCTAGGTAGGAACTCTCTACATCCTAGAAAGAAGGCAGGATGTAGCCGTGGAATAATAGCTAATATAACACTTATTGAGTCTTTCTTTCTTTCTTAATATATGGTGGGCATTATTCTGAGCATGTTAATAAATTTATTCATTTAAACTTTACAAGAATGAGAGGTAACTATTATTGTCCTCATTTTACAGATGAGGAAAGTGAGGCACAGAGAAGTTAAGTCATTTGCCCAAGGTTACACACATACTAAATGGCAGCACCAGGATTTGAGTCCACAGTAATAAATATCCACTATGTGCCAAGGTTTTATACACACACACACACACACACACACACACACACACACACACAGAGTGTATTTTTTGCGGGGACAAAAAGGTAATATGCTTCCCATCCTCCTTTCTGGCACATAATCTTTTCCTTATTTAACTGATGTTACATACTGCCTCAGGGAAGACTGTGGTTGTTAAAGGCAAAAGAGATTATTTATTGTTCAGCTCCAAACTTCAAAACTGACTTTTTTTTTTTTTTTTTGCATTTATAGTAACACAACAATTTGGGGGAGGACTATTTCTACATTCTAACAGCTCCTTTTAATTATCAAGAACTTGACTTGGCTCATGTGGACCACACAGCTTTAATATAAGATACACATAGGAAGAATTCAAGGTCAGATAAAAGAAATGCTCTACACACAGGAAACAGAAGGAAAGTCCTTTCTGACAGAAAGAGGAAAGGCAGGCATTGTTGTGTATCATAGATTCATCCTTCTTATGAGCTGAACTGTGTTCCCCCAAAAATCCATATATTGAAGTCTCAAACCCCAGTACCTCGGAATGTAACCTATTTGGAAATAAGGTTTTTAAAGAGGTGACTAAGTTAAAATGAGGCCATTAAGGTGGGGTGCTAATCCATTATGACTGGTGTCCTTATAAGAGGAAGAGATGCTAAGGATTTGTGTGCAAAGCAGACAGGGGGGTAGGGAGGGAGGACAACTAGGTGATAACAAAGTAGCAAGAGGGCAGCCATCTGCAAGCCAAGGAGAGAGGCTCCAGAAGAAACCAATCTGGGTGGCTCAGTCGTTAAGCGTCTGCCTTCGGCTCAGGTCATGATCCCGGGGTCCTGGGATCGAGCCCCGCATCGGGCTCCCTGCTCCGTGGGAAGCCTGCTTCTCCCTCTCCCACTCACCCTGCTTGTGTTCCCTCTCTCGCTGTCTCTCTCTCTGTCAAAAAAATAAATAAAATCTTTAAAAAAAAGAAACCAATCTGATGCACTTCAACCTTGGATTTCCAGACTCCAGAACTGTGAGAACATAAATTTCTGTTGTTTTCAGCCATCCAGTCTGTAGTATTTTGTATGGGAGTCCTAGCAAACTAATATAACCCTCTGGGGGAACTCCTTTAGGAGGATGGCAAAAAATAAGATAAATATGGGGGAAATCCCACAGAAGTAGGGCTTGCTTCTTACTTCCCCGGAACAGCTTAAGCTCCCTTAAGTTATTTCTGTGTTCTAACAGCCCAGGTAACAGAGGTAACAGATTGAAAATGGCAGGACAGTATAATAAATTGGAAGAAGTCCAATATCACTTTTCTGATTCCTTCGGAGTTGGGATTCCTAGACTCCCAAAGCTAGCCTGACAGTAGCACACCTAGCACCTAGATCTTAGTCTCTAATACCATTTTCCAATAAAAGGAACCAGGTCTTCTTGGAGAAATTGCTGATTCTAGGACTGGGGCAGGAAATATACAAGATAAGCCTGGAGCATCTTGTAATGCCAGAGAGTAAGGAAGGGGCATGTCACAGCGATGGGTATTACGTCAAAGGGATGCAGGAGGCAACTCAAAGAGCTCCCAATGGTCAAAGTTGGAACAATTTGAGCAAAAAAATAAAGTGACATTGGATTATAACCTGAAGTATAAAATAAGTATCTATGAGTCCATACTAATATAAATGACTAATAAATTAATGAAGGAAAAGAGACAAAGGTCCATGCAGAAGAATTTAAAATAATTTATAGAGATACTCTGACCTTAAGGAGATAAGAGTATAACTCCCATTCATTAAGTGTGGGCTGCATATAGTAACTTCCTTCCAAAGAGTACAGCGTGAAAAAAAAAAAGGAAAAAAAGAGAAACTTTATGGTAGAGAAACAGGACAAACACTACCTCAAGCCAGGTGATCAAGGTTAACATCAACAGTGATAAGTCATTTTGAGAGATGTACCACTAATATGATGTGATAAGAATGACACTTTACCTCTGTGGTCTTCTTCCCAAAAACCATAAAAACCATAATCCCAATCTAATCCAGAGAAGATCATCAGACAAATCCCAATTGAGGGATATCTGACCAGTTATCCTCAAAACTGTCAAGGTCATCAAAAACAAAGCCTGAAAAACTGTCACAACCAAAAGGACCCTACGGAGACATAAGGCTAAATGTAATGTGGTACTCTGGATGGGATCCTGGAACAGAAAAAGGACATTAGGGAAAAAAATGAGGAATAAAGTATGGACTCTAGTTAATAATGGACTTTAGTTAATAATAATGTATCAACAGGGGTTCATTAATTATGACAAATGTATCATACTAACGTAAGATGTTAGTAATAGGAGAAACTAGGTGTGGGGTATATGGAAACTGTACTATCTTTGCAGTAACTCCATATATCTAAAATTGTTGTAAAATAAAAGTTTATTTAATTTTTTAAATATTTATTTATTTATTCCAGAGAGAGAGACAGAGACAGCATGGCGAGCAGGGAGAGGGGCAAAGGGAGAGGGGAAGCGGAGTCCCCACTGAGCATGGAGCCTGAGAATGGACTCCATCCCTTGACCCTGAGAGGCCCAGAGATCATGACCCCAGCCGAAACCAAGAGTAGGCTGCTCAACCGACTGAACCACCCAGGCGACCCTAAAAGTTTATTTAAAAAAAGAAAAGAAAAAGCAGCCTGAGCAAGGACTGCCTTGCCAACACCCCCTACACACACACCCTAACTAAAGCAGCTCAGCAGGGTGAAGGCATTTTTGGTGTGAAACATCTATTGGAAGGAGGCGGGTATACAGGGCACGATGCCGCCATAGGATCATGGTCTCCAAAAGACCGTAAAAGAAGTACCTAGTCAGGCATCCAAACACCACTGTTGATACTTAAGATAAAGACTCTTGAAGACCCCCAAAATCACATGCAGATCTGAGGTCACTGCCCACAATGCCTTGGGAACATACAAAATTTAACCTACACCTCAGACTACCATGACAATGAGAATGTTAACAGGACATCTTAGGATGGAGTTAAGGAAATCTTAATTTGACTGACTTAAACAATAAGGAAAAATGTTTATCTCACCTAACAAATGCCAATATTATATTACAATATTCTACTCTATAATCTTCAGTGCCTCAGCCATTCTTTAGGTGACTCTCCTGGCACTTTTGTAGTCTCCATTTCAGGTATCACATGCAGAAGGAACAACATCTGACAGAAGAAGAGACCATCTCTTCAAGTGAGACTCTTGTTTTTTTGTTTTTTGGGGATTTTTTTTTAAAGGTTTTATTTATTTATTTATTTGAGAGAGAGAGAGCACAAATGGGGTGGGGGCAGAGGGAGAAGCAGGCTCCCCGCTGAGCAGGACCCCAGGATCATGACCTGACCTGAAGGCAGGCGCTCAACCGACTGAGCCACCCAGGCGCCCAAGTGAGACTCTTGAAGAGCACTTGTCAGGTGTTTTGCAGAATGTCATTCAGTACGAATTTGTCTTTCTCAAGATTAGACTGGGGATTTTTAGATTTGGGGTAAGAATACTATAGAGATCCAAGTGCCATTCTTTTAAGGAGCAAGGAAAACTTCCCCTCACAACTCACCAGCCACATCATAAGCCCCCTCCTAAATTAATCACTAGGAAGAAAAATGAAATTATTCAATTTAGACCAATCAAGACTTAGCCCTGAGTCACAAAGGGAAAAATACATATCAGACAAAATAGGGCTGGTTTGCAAAAGTGAAGGGGGTATGAATGGACACTGAGCAGGCCACCACCAGTGTCTATAGGTAAAAACCCTAAAAGGCAGGGCCTCCACTCAAGAGACTACATTAAATGAACAAGTCTGTTTTAAAATGAATGAGACACTTTTCATTGTCTAATTTACTTCTCCTTCCTCCAACACTATCACCACCCAGAGGGATTTTTAGATCAGTTATAGAAAATAATAAAGCTTTAGGCTTTGTTTATTCTACAATCTGATTTGTAATGTGTCTAGTTTGATACTTCCATATATGTGATCTCAGATCTGTACAATACCTAGGTAGGTACTATGATCCCCTAGGTAGGTACAGATGAGGAAATGAACCCAAAGTAGTTAAATAACTTGCCCAACATCATATAGCTAGAAACTGAGTTAGAATTCTAAGCTGTATCTGCAGTCCTCGAAGCTTGAAATGTTTTTTAAGCTACCATACACTTCCCCAGATATCAAGAGAATAGCAGCAATAAAGGAAACACCTCTAAAAGAGAACTTTCATCTATAGTTCATATGGACCAAAACTACCCTTTCTATTAGGAGCTCAAAGCCCCCTCCTTAAACCCAAGAACAAACATGCACAACCACTCCAACAAAGATGCTATAGCTAACACAATATGAAACTGACATACAAGTGAGAGATTTAGATCTGTGAGCCAGTTGCATAAATTATCCAAACAAAAGTAGTTAAGATACCTACAGCAACATTTCCCAAACTAGTGTGCTTTGCTGGATTCTTCTGTACCATGATAACAAGTAGGCCATGAAAATAGTAATCTGTGATCAAATTAACTGAGAGACTAGGTTAAACAAAATTAAAAAGGCTTATTTACCAATAGAGCCTTTATATGCTAGCAGGCATCATGAACTCCAAGAAGAGCACATTCTACTTATAATGTTTAACATTTACTTCCAAAAAAGAAGGTTTTCCTTTTTAATCCTGACCACTTATAAACAATTCCTAGGAAAGTATTGTTTAACACCATTTTGAGAAATACTACTCTACAAGGGAAGCAAAGGCCCAAGAATAGAGTCCATTATTAGGGGGCTGGAGGCAAACAAACAAATCCAATAAAGAATATAGTGAAGAAGGTAGGAAGCAAATCTGGAGAGTTCAATATTATAGAAGCAAGAAAGGATATGGTTTCTAAAAAGAGACAATCAACAGAACCAAACTACTGAGAGATTAAATAGATTGATAATAAAAAAAATTTTTGGATTGGAGTAGGAACACTGTCACTTGGGAACTTTAAGAGAATAGCTTCAGAAAGGGGAGGAAAGAAGGATGGCAAGCATAATAAAAAAAGACTAGGATGGAAATGATAAAAGAAGTACATGAAGCATTTCTAGACCACCAATAATTGTAGTTTAGCAGTGAAAGTGAAAAAAAGAAATTGGTGGGGCGCCTGGGTGGCTCAGTCCATTAAGCGTCTGCCTTCCGCTAGGTTGTGATCCCGGGGTCCTGGGATGGAGCCCCACGTAGGGCTGGCTCCCTGCTGCGGGGAGCCTGCTTCTCCCTCTCTGTCTGCTGCTCCCCCGCTTGTGCTCTCTCTCTCTGTCAAATAAATGTATAAAATCTTAAAAAATAATTAAAAAAAAGACATCCGTAAGTGAAAATGACTTTAAAAAAAAGAAATTGGTTGGTTAGGAAAAGGCAGTATATAGAGGAATGAAAAAAAAATTTAGAATGGGGGACATCTGTACCTGGTGGAAGGTAAAAGTGAAAACATACTAAAAGAAACATAATTACAGACCAGTAGATGGAAGAAATGGAACCCAGAGTATAAATGACTAGAAAAAAGTTATCTTTCCTCTTAGATTGGAGAGAATTTGAATAGCAATGCCTAGCCAAGTCTAAAGACCTTATTTTAATACTCCAAAATTTCACAGATTTCTGCCTACTTCACCCAAGAGAATTTTTCAGTCTTTAGAGTTCAGTGTATAGCATATGTATAAATTTCCTGATGTGTTGCTCCTCTCAGAGGATGTCTATGTTATGTGCAAAAGGAGAGGGTTATAGAGCAGTTATTACCTGAGGGCCCCAATCTGCATGAAATAAGTCAGGTGGAGGAAGATGACAATAAGGAAGCTGGAGCTCATGGAGATTTTAATTTATAATGACTTAGTACACATGATTTTGATATACAAAATAAAAACTTACAATTACAATAGGAACACACAAAAAATGTGAAGATTACCATAAAGGGTCCAGAAAAAAGGCATCTACTTAGCCCACCCAGAAATTTTCACAACTCTGCTATACCAACAGAAATTGCATAAGTCATAAATTAATAATGTAACTCCAATATGCTGGTGAGTGAGAAAAAAAGACTATTCAGTAGCAGGTCTAGTTACAGTCCAGCTTCAAACTTTTTAAATTTAAACTTTGTATGGCTTTCCATTTACATAAAACACCAATCCTAAGAACTACTTAAGCAGGAGAATTTTCATTTTTATTTCTCTCAAGAACAAGGACACTGACATGAGATTCTGTTGCTTAGAACATAATTAGAGATTCTATCTTTTTGGCTAATGTCATTAACAATTCAAATTGAGTACATAATTTTGTATTAACTATGTCCAGGTCACAAGTGTGGCTCATATATGGCTCCAGAGCCCATTTACCGTAACACTTTGATCACAAAAAAGGTAGTAACATCTGATTCTTCAACTACTTAACATATCAACCTACAGAGTTTAAGAAAAGTCATACTACTTAAAAAATATATAAACACAAGAGTTAAGAGGGGGCCCCATTCCTTAATTAAAGAAATTAATATTGATCAGTATGCACGGAATACGAGTAAGGCAACAATACCAAGACCAAATCTGGCAGTCTCCAGATTTGTGTATCTGTAAACCTAAGGCTGCCACATAGGCCAGATGACTACTACTGCCAGCTCAGCAGCTGAGCTTGGAGAAAAGGCGGCATCCACACAGAGGCCACTCTAGAGAACCAGAACTTAAGGCCAGTTTCCTCTGGTGGAGACTGGAGAACGTGGCAGTAATAAACCGGGAAAAGTCTAAACAGGGTTGTTGGCGGTTAAGGGGAGCCTCCAGGGCTGCAATCCTGGAAGACACAGAGCAGACGCGGCGGGCCAACCCCGCGACGCCGGGGTTGAAAGAAACTATGGGGGTTGAGAGGAGAGGGCTCGTCCTTACCTTGTCATCCTCGCATCTCTTCCCCAAGCCCTCCTTGGCCTGCAGCCGGCTGCTGAGCCGACCGTAGTCGGCCTCCTTCTGGTCGATCTGTTTCTTGTGCGAGTCCACCAACAGCAGGAGGTCCGAATTGCGCTTCTCCAGGCGCCCGCGGGCCACCTCGGTGCGCTGGACCTGGCCCTGCAGCTCCGCCACCTCCTCCTGAAGCAGGACGTGGCGAGAGGAGATACTCCAGTAGTTGAAGGCGAGGACCGCGATCACCACCAGCAGCACCACCAACACGAAGGAGGGCAGGCGGCCGGCCCGCCGGTTAGCTCCAAAACCCACCATGGGGTCGAACTAGGCTGTGCCCTGGGGCCTCGTCGCCGACACCTGCGGGCAGAAGC
Organism: Halichoerus grypus; assembly: GCF_964656455.1. Lineage (NCBI taxonomy): Eukaryota > Metazoa > Chordata > Mammalia > Carnivora > Phocidae > Halichoerus > Halichoerus grypus. The sequence continues at coordinate 67,654,886 of NC_135719.1, forward strand.
TCAGGCCTCAGAAGCTGAGTTGCCTGGGGGACGCGGCCCCAGGGCCGGCCGAAGGAGAAGGCGGGCCAATCTGCCTGCCGGCGAGCCGGAGAAGGGGGCGGGGCCGCAAGCCGCAGGCCCCTCCCCGCCCCCCCTCCTCAAATCTGGCCAGAGCGCGTTCCCAAGGCTTTGAAAACGACCCTGCACAGCCGGGTGGAACCAGGAGAACCCAGCTGCCCGCACCCGGGGCCCAACACCTCAGGGTTGGGGGGCGGGGAAAGGTGCCGGAAGGGGGCGGATTTAACTCTGGCCCCGCCCGTTGGCTGAGTCCGGGTCGCTTAGGGGGCCATTGCCTAGTTTCCGCCGATGCCCCCTCTTCTCGCGAGAAATTGAGTTTCTCTCGTCCTTTGCATTTTTATCTCGCGAGTGTTACAGCTATTGGGCAGAGTGTTGTGTTAACTTTGGCGCTTTGTGTAAGCTCTTCTACCTGAGTTCCAGTTCCTTCGGTTTTTACACTCTCGGTTTCCTTGACCCAGGGTTTAGGGAGTGCCAGCCCTACCCTGGTCCTCGTGAGAGTTTTTGTCTTTGAGGACCTCTGCGGCTGCGACCGCTTTGTAGGGAAAACAGTAGGTGAGCTTCCGGCAGAAAGGGCGACTACGAAGGTTTTGTACTTGATTCAGTAAAGGGAGATTTTCTTGTTCATGCTAACGATGTGGAGAATAAACAAAAAAGACCATAAAATAGCGGTGCTCGAAACATTACAGAGAAAAATGAAGAGAAACTAAGCTTTATGACTGAAGGGGGGTGCCAGCCTGGTTTCCAAGGTTACTGCTTTCACGAAAGAGAAGAACTTCAGAATGTATGAGTTCTGTTCTTAAACTCACTGCTGCTTTTGCTTTGAGCGAGGCTTCCAAATAGAAAATCCAGAAGCTGCCCTCTGAATGGTAATTAATGCTGATACCGACAGCTAGCACACTCTGGTTAGAAATAACAGCTCTTTTACAAATTATTTGTGCATGCCTAGTCTCATGTTACCCTCTCAACACAGTTTTACACGCGAGGAATCCAAGACACAAAGGTGTTCCAGAAACTTTCTCAAAGTCCCATATCTTGTTTGAGACAGTGTTCGGCTTGGATCCAGATCACTGTACTCTAACTTCATTGCGTTTTGCATTACACCAGGCTAACCATTGCTATATGTTCAGCATTAATCATAATGATGCAGAAAAAGCTCCCACCTCTTTTGTTTTTTCTGCAGATTTCCTTTGTCCTGACATAAAAAGTTTTGAAAGTTATTGGCTGTCCTGTTTAAGGAGATGGAGTTGCTTTATTTTTCAAAGTTCAGGTTCAAGAACTTCCATAAGCATAAAACCCCAAGAATGAAAAAGCTTTGGTATTTTCATTCAAATCAGAGTGGTATGGTTTTGAGGCAGGAAGACTTGTCATCTTTGAATAATTATTCTATGCTTCCTGTCCATTTCAAAAATGAAGTTACTTGTCTAATGTTCCCAGAGTAGCCTGGAAGAATTATTGCACCTTCAAAGAAGTGATGATTTCTCTCATAGATACAGAAAAACAAGTGACGCCAAAATTATTAATCTTTAGTTCACATCAAACTTGAGCCTTTTGCTCTGGCTTCATAAGATCAAAGAAATCAGGGCACCTGGGTGGCTCAGGTCATGATTCCAGGGTGCTGGGATCCAGCCTCACATCAGGCTCCCTGCTCATCCGGGAGTCAGCTTCTCCCTTTGCGCCCCCCCCCCCCCCCCCCGCTCATGCTCTTGTGTGCACTCTCTCAAATAAATACATAAAATCTTTAAAAAAACAATAATGAGATCAAAGAAATCTGCTCCAGTCTTGAATGGCAAGTGGACTTTGGCAAGAGGGAACAAAGCAAAAATGGGAAATCATTGACTATAATGAGCCTTCCCATGTATCCTTTCCTCAACTTCATATTGGCCTTGCTTTGTGTAGCCAGCAGTTGAAAATTTAACTATGAAGTAGTGTTAACTGCTTAAAATGTCACTCTTTCAAAAATGTTTTCATTTTTATATGGGATTCTGACATGTTAAAATTTAATATTGTATAAAACACATTCACATACATTTTTTCAGCAGATGCTTAAAAGAACTATTTGGTGCTTATTATTCCATTATTCCATTTTACAGATGCAGAAGTAACTTGCCCAAAGTTACATGTCTAGCAGGTGGCAAGGCTGAATCTTGAAAACCAATCCTATTTCCACTCTTCCCCCAGGGAAAAAGTTTTTATTCCATTTTGATGGTTACCTCTTCAAGCTATTCTCCCTACTAAATGATCCCAATCCACATATCAAGACACTGTATAAGTGCTCTCCTAGAGATAGTTCTGGGTTAAGCATTAAACAAATGGAAGTAAAAGTCAATTCCTTAAGCCAAGTGATCAACTTTAATAACTGATAAATCATGTGATTAGTATATATCCTTGATATGATGTGATGAGAGTAGCACTCTGTGGTCTTCCTCCCCAAAACTCGTAACTCTAGTCTAATTGTGAGAAAATATATCACACAAATTCCAGTTGAGGCACATTCTACAAAATGCCTGACCAGTAATCCTACAAACTGACAAGGTCATCAAAAACAAGGAAAATCTGAGAAACTTTCACAGGCAAAAGAACCATAAGGAGCCATAACTACTAAATGTAATATGGTATTCTGGATAGGATCCTAGAACAGAAAAAAGAACATTAGGGGAAAAGGAAGGAAATCTGAACAAAACATGGACTTCAGTTAATAATAATATATTAATTTATTGTCACAAATGTACCATGCTCATATAAGGTGTTGATAATGGGGGAGATTGGATGTGGGGTATGTGGGAATTCTGTACGATTTTCACTTTTTTTCTGTATTTCTAAAACTGCTCTAAAATAAAATTATTTTAAATCATCAGTTTCTATTTTGGGGGATATCTTTTAGGTTATCAAGTATAGACATAAGTATGTTCACATAGCTGGAAAGGCAGTATAATCACAGAGAAAGAATGTTTTAAGATTTATTTGAGGGGTAGGGGCACCTGGGTGGCTTAGTTGTTTGAGCGTTGGACTCTTGGTTTTGGCTTAGGTTGTGGTCTCAGGATCATGGGATGGAGCCCCACTTCAGGCTCCACACTTAGCAGGGAGTCTGCTTGAGAGATTCTCTCCCTCCCTCTCCCTCCCCCTCTGCTCCTCCCCCTGCTCATGTGCACTCTCTCTCAAATAAATAAATAAAATATTTTAAAAAGACAAAAAAGATTTATTTGAGGGGTAAGCATCTACTATAAAGGGGCAAGTGAGGTTGAATAACGGGAATTTTGTTTTTAAATGGAGTTTTCTTTAAGGGCAAAAATCACATCATTTATTTCTCTTGTACAATCCAGATGCTTTTTTGAGCTCAGAACACTATTTGGCATATGTCTTCAGTTTATGTTGACTCAAAAAATTTTATGTTCTGGGGTGCCTGGTCTGGCTCTTGGTTTCAGCTCAGGTCATGATCTCATGGGTCGTGGGATGGAGCCCCACAATGGGGTCTGCACTCAGGGGGAGTCTGCTTGAGGATTCTCTCCCTCTGCCCCTCCCCCCACTCACTTTCTTGCACATGCGCAAGGGCTCTCTAAAATAAATAAATAAATCTTAAAAAAAAACTTTATGTGCTGCAGTTGAGCAGAGGAATGGATTATTTTGTATTTGTAGCTTATTCCTCAATATTTATTTTTTTTTAAGATTTTATTTATTTATTTGAGAGAGAGAGAAAGAGAGAACAGGGAGAGGCAGGAATGGCAGCATGGGAGAGGTGGGGGGGGGTGTAAAGAATCTCAAGCAGACCCCATGCAGAGCATGGAGCCTGAGGCAGTGCTCAATTTCATGACACTGAGATCATAAGGCAAGCCAAAACCAAGAGTTAGATGCTTAACCAACTGAGCCACCCAGATGCCCCAATATTTTTTTTAACATTTTATTTTTAAGCAATCTCAACACCCAATGTGGGGCTTGACCTCACAACCCTGAGATCAAGAGTTGCACACTCTACCGACTGAGCCAGCCAGTTGCCCCATTATTCCTCAATGTTTATGATATTGGGTAGGACTAGGTTAGAGAAGGTGGCAGCTCATAGAAATATAAAATACACAAATGTGTTAGGCAAGTTCTTTCCATTGCAAGTGGAAAAAATAAAACCAGCCAAAACTGCATTAAGCAAAAAATTATATTTATCTTAAAAGCATACTAAGATAGTTCACAGTAATATTAGAAGAGGAACAGGAACTGGGGTACCTACAGGGGACTCAATGCTTCCAGGACTCAGTCTTTCTGTTTCTCCCCTGTGCTTGCCTTTATTCCTTCTTTTTTCAGATGGTGCTTTTCTTTGCAGATAAGAAATATGACCCCAGCATTCCCAGGGTCACCTCCTGCTAGTTCCTTGATCTGAGAAGAACGGAGGTCTGGCTTTCAGTACAAAATTTACCAGGGAAGGATTCTGGTTGTCCAGCCTGATCATTGCACACCACTTATATCCATCACTGTAGCCAGGGGGGTAAGGTATTATGATTTGCCCAGCATAAGACACTCCATGTGGCCAGTGGTCAGTCTACCGAAAACAGAAAGAATTTTGGGGAGACCAAAACAAATAATGTTAGCTACAACTGAGTTTTCTTATTCTTGAGATGTATCTTCCTTCCAATTAAGAACAGTTAATAAGTGAAGAAAGACATTGTTGCAGGTTGGGTTCCCCAGGAAACAGACTCTGAGATGGAGATTCATAGTAGGAGGAAAACAGTCTTGGCAGAGGGAGAGTTGGAATGTTATGCAGTCTCAGCAAAAGCCTCAGCCAGTTCTATCTGGAGTCTGAAGTTGGGGTGGCCCTTCAGAGTTGTCCTGAGTCAGAGGGGTCCAGGCTTTTATACCCCCCAATCAACCAGGTTCTGGACAGCTAGGAGAAAAGGGCTACTAGGCTATGTGTTAACTCCAGTTAATTAGTAACAATGCCTGAATTACTGTATTAAAAAAAAAAAACTTAAGAAAGTATATCTGGGCTAGGTGAGGAAGAATGCTATGACCAATTAGTAATTTGTCCACAGGCACAGGAGGGGGTATGATGTCATGCATGGAAGGTGGATGCTCTGATGCACAACCCATATCCCTTTTCAGGCATAAAGGACTTATTCCCCCAACTGCTGGAGTACTGCCAACAGAGAGCCTTCAGTTATCAGCCTTCTTCAGAATTGCCTCAGTTGAAGAGGACTACCTTGTGAATGGAGTGCCCTGTTCCCATGGCAACTGACAACCAATACCAGTGAAGAGAACACACTTTTGTTATTTCCCTATATCAAACCTGTTCCATTTCCTATGGAATGTACTATAGGGGTAATGTGGGCTCCGGAGTAAGAATGTGTGAGTTAAAATCTCTGCCTCTTATTATTTTTGTAACATAAGGCAAGATACTTTACTTCAGTACCCCAGGTGTCCCATTTCCAAAGTGGCATATCAATTAGGATTAAGTTTGACTCCATATCAGGGGGAAAAATAACTTGAACAAGATAGGATTTTTTTCTCTCTCACATAAAATATATCCAGACACAAGCAATCCAGGACTGGTATGGCAGGCTCCTTCAAGCTCACTGCTGTCATCCCTACAAGTATAGAGCTCATCTTCACTTCCAGACATGACTTTCTTAATCCAGGAAGCAGAAAAGAAGAAGGGCACCAACCTACCTACCTTCAGCTTTTAAGAAGTCTTCTCCAAATGTGCATTTCCACTTACTTCTCATTGAGCTGAACCTAGTCACATGGTAACCCCCAGAGACAAGGAGGCAAGGAAATATAGTCTACACCAACAATGTCTTCAGTTGAAAATTACAGTTTCTTAGTACAGGAAAGGAGGAAAATGTATATGGAAGCAAGAACAAACTCTGTCACAAATGGGGATAATAATAATGCCTGTCTTATATGGCTTTTGTGTGAACTAAGTGAGTTAATATATGTACCATGCTGACAAGGAGCTAAGATGGTGGGGTAGTAGGAGGACCCTAGACTTGCCTGGTCCCTTGAACTCAGCTAAATAAATATCAAATCATTCTGAATACCCAAGAAATCGATCTGAGGACTGGCAGAACAAACTTCACAACTAGAGGGAGAGAAGAGGTCATATCATGGAAGGTAGGAGAGTGGAGATGTGACTTGGGGGAAAAGCTGATCATGGGTTCCATGGATGGGAGGGAACCCTGGTCTTAGAGAGAGGTGAGAGAGAGAGAGAGAGACAGACAGACAGAGAGGAGAGCACAGGGGATTGCACACAGAAAAACACTTCACCAAAGCCATTGACTGGGAAAACGAGAGGGGCTGATTTTTGTGTTTTTACAACCACAGGGCTCAAAGACTGGAGTTTTAGAGGTCCACGGTCTGGGAGATGTAGAGTCAGCAGGCACTGCAGTGCTCCTGTGGAGAAGGAGGGCACATACCCTGGGGGGCAGACAGTGTGATCTGAGGATCCCCTGGGACACTGAGAGATGGTTCCCCTTTCTTGGAGCACATCTGAGAGAGGTGGCATTGCCTCTCCAGGGACAAAGGAGCCCGTGGGCACCATTTCTCTCCCCTACCCCTCAGCATAAACTAACCTCATTAAGCAGCACAGTACCAACATTGGCAGCGAAAATCACTTACACCAAGCCCTGCCCCCCTGCACTCTGCAGGTGCTGCTTTTCTCCAGCAAGTTTGCCTGAGAACCAATACAGCAGGCTCCACCCCCAGAACACCAGCACAACGCCCCCCCCCCCCACACACACACACACATCTACTGACCATAGAGTTCTGCAAAGCTTCAGCTCTAGTGGAAATAGTATCAGGTCTCTTTTAACAAGCAGACCAGAGCCACACCTAGTTAAAACTCACCACATTCTGGACAAAGTTGAAACACTCCTTACTGCAGGCAAGGAGAAACTCTGCAGGAGACTGACCTGAGGAAAAGAGCGGCGAAAATACAGCAGCAGAGTGCACACAGCATACACCAGAGACTTCCTGAAGTGCCAGGCCCTGGACAGTATATAACCTCTTCTTTATAAAGCCATTACTCTCAGGAGCAGGAAACATAACAGGCTGTTATGTTTCTTCTGTTACAGAAGAAGACAGAGACCTAGACAAAAAGCCAAGGTGGAGGAATTCAGCCCAAAAGAAAGAACAAGAAAAGGTCACAGCCAGGGATCTCACCACAACAGATATAAGTAATATGCTTGACCCAGAATTTAAAGCAACAATCATAAGGATACTAGCTGGGCTTGAGAAAAGCATAGGAGACACCAGGGAGTCCCTTACCACAGAGATAAAAGACCTAAAAACTAGTCAGGCCAAAATTAAAAATGCTATAACTAAGATGTGACACCAACTGGATGTAATGACCACAAGAATGGAAGAAGCAGAGGAACAAATGAATGGTACAAAAGATAAAATTATGGAAAATAACGAAGTTGAAAAGAAGAGGGAAAGAAAAATATTGGATCATGAATGTAGACTTAGGGAACTCAGTGACTCCATAAGGCATAATAACATTCATATCATAGGAGTCCCAGAAGAAGAAGAGAGGGGGAAAAGGAACAGAAGGTTTATTTGAATAAATTATAGCTGAAAATTTCCCTAATCTGGGGAAGGAAACAGTCGTCCAAATCCAGGAGGCACAGAGAACTCCCATCAAAATCAACAAAAACAGGCCAACACCAAGACATATTGTAGTTAAATATAGAAATAAAGAAAAAAATTCTAAAAGCAGCAGGACAAAAGAAATCCCTAACTTACAAGGGAAGACAAATAAAGTTAGCAGCAGATCTATCCATAGAAACTTGGCAGGCCAGAAGAGAGTGGCATGATATTCAACATGCTGAGGAGGAGAAATATGCAACCAAGGATACTCTATCCAGCAAGGCTGTCATTCAGCATAGAAGGAAAGATAAAGAGTTTCCCAGGCAAACAAAAACTAAAGGAGTTTGTGACCACTAAACCAGCCCTGTAAGAAATATTAAACGGGACTTTTTGAGTGGGAGAGAAAGACCAAAAGTGACAAAGACTAGAGAGGAACAGAGAAAATTTCCAAAAACAATGACTTAGGTATTACAATGGCACTAAACTCATCTACCAATAAACACTCTGAATGTGAATGGATTAAATGCTTCAATCAAAAGACGTAGGGTATCAGAAAGGATAAAAAAACAAGACCCATCTATATGCTGCCTACAAAAGACTCACTTTAGATCTAAAGAAACATGCAGATTGAGTGTGAGGGGATGGAGAACCATTTATCTTGCTAATAGACATCAAGAGAAAGCCAGAGTAGCCATACTTACATCGGACAAACTAGATTTTATTTTACTTTTTTTTAAAGATTTTATTTATTTATTTTAGAGAGAGTGTGTGTGCATGGTGGGGCAGAGGGAGAGGGAGAGAGAGAATCTCAAGCAGACTCCCTGATGAGTGCAGAGCCCAAAGTGGGGCTCCATCTCACAACCTGAGCTGAAATCAAGAGTCGGACACTCCACCAAATGAGCCATCCAGGCAACCCCAGACAAACTAGATTTTAAACCAAAGACTGTAACAAGAGATGAAGAAGGACATTACATCATAATAAAGGGATCTATGGCACAAGAACATCTAATGATTATGAATATTTATGCCCGCAACTTAGGAGCACCCAAATATATAAAACAATAACAAACATAGGGATGCCTGGGTGGCTCAGTCGGTTAAACATCTGCCTTTGGCTCAGTTCATGAGCCTAGGGTCCTGGGATCGAGTCCCGCATCGGGCTCCCTGCTCAGCGGGGAGCCTGCTTCTCCCTCTGCCTGCCGCTCCCCCTGCTTGTGCTCTCTCACTCTCTGATAAATAAATAAATAAAATCTTTTAAAAAAACAATAACAAACATAAAGGAACTCATTGATAATAATGCATTAATAGTAGGGGACTTTAACACCCGACTTACATCAATGGACAGATCATTTAAGCAGAAAATCAACAAGGAAACAATGGCTTGAATGACACACTGGACCAGATGGACTTAACAGATATATTCAGAACATTTCATTCTAGGATAAAGATGTGAGATACACACACACACACACACACACACACACACACACACACAATGGAATATTATGCAGCCATCAAAAAGAACGAAATCTTGCCATATGCAGCAACGTGGATGGAACTAGAGGGTATTATGCTGAGCGAAATAAGTCAATCAGAGAAAGACAAGTATCATATGATCTCACTGATACGAGGAATTCTTAACCTCAGGAAACAAACTGACGGGTGCTGGAGTGGTGGGGGTGGGAGGGATGGGTGGCTGGGTGATAGACACTGGGGAGGTTATGTGCTATGGTGAGTGCTGTGAATTGTGTAAGACTGATGAATCACAGACCTGTACCTCTGAAACAAATAATACATTATACTTTAAAAAAAAAAAAAGAAAATAGTAGGAAGGGAAAAATGAAGGGGGGGAATCGGAGGGGGAAACGAACCATGAGAGACTATGGACACTGAGAGACAAACTGAGGGTTCTATGGGGGAAGGGGGGGTGGGGGGATGGGTTAGCCTGGCGATGGGTATTAAGGAGGGCATGTATTGAATGGAGCACTGGGTGTTATACGCAAACAATGAATCATGGAACCCTACATCAAAAATTAATGATGTAATGTATGGTGACTAACATAACATAATAAAATAAAATAAAATAAAAATTATCACAAAAAAAAGAACATTTCATTCTAAAGGAGCAGAAAACATATTCTTTTCAAGCACACATGGGACACTCTCCAGAATAGATCCCATACTGGCTCACAAATCAAGCCTCAACAAGTACAAAAAGATAGAGATCATAGCATGCATATTTTCCAACCACAACGCTATGAAGCTTGAAGTCAACCACAAGAAAAAATTTGGAAAGACCACAAATACATAGAGGTTACAGAACATCCTACTAAAGAATGAATGGGTCAACCACGAAATTAAAGAAGAAATTAAAAAATACATGGAAACAAATATGAAAAACAAAATAATGAAAACATGACAGTCTGAAAACTTTGGGATGCAGCAAAAGTGGTCATAAGAGGGAAGTATATATAATCACAGACCTGTACCTCTGAAACAAATAATACATTATATGTTAAAAAAAAAAAAAAGAAGATAGCAGGAGGGGAAGAATGAAGGGGGCGGAAATCGGAGGGGAAGACGAACCATGAGAGACTATGGACTCTGAAAAACAAACTGAGGGTTCTAGAGGGGAGGGGGGTGGAGGGATGGGTTAGCCTGGTGATGGGTATTAAAGAGGGCACGTTCTGCATGGAACACTGGGTGTTATATGCAAACAACGAATCATGGAACACTACATCAAAAACTAATGATGTAGGGCGCCTGGGTGGCTCAGTTGGTTAAACGACTGCCTTCGGCTCAGGTCATGATCCTGGAGTCCCAGGATCAAGTCCCACATCGGGCTCCCTGCTCAGCAGGGGGGTCTGCTTCTCCCTCTGATCCTCTTCCCTCTCGTGCTCTCTGTCTCTCATTCTCTCTCTCTCAAATAAATAAATAAAATCTTAAAAAAAAAACTAATGATGTAATGTATGGTGATTAACATAACATAATTTTTAAAAAAAAAGAGGGAAGTATATAGCAATACTGGCCTACCTCAAGAAGAAAGAATATCTCAAATACACAACCTAACCTTACACCTAAAGGATCTAGAAAAAGAACAAATGAAGCCTAAAGCCAGGAGAAGAAGGGAAATAATAAAGATTAGATCAGAAATAAATTGTATAGAAACAAAAAACAAAACAGTAGAACAGATCAATGAAACCAGCAGCCACTTCTCTGAAAGAACTAATAAAATTGCTAAGCCCCTAGCCAGACTTACCAAAAAGAAAAAAGAAATAAAATTGATAAGCCCCTAGCCAGACTTATCAAAAAGAAAAGAAGAAATAAATAAATAAAATCACAAATGAGAGAGGAGAGATTACAACCAACAGTACAGAAATACAAACAATTGTAAGAGAATATTATGAAAAATTACATGCCAAAAAATTAGGCAATGTGGAAGAAATGAATAAATTCCTAGAAACATAAAAACTACAAAACTGAAACAGGGAGAGACAGAAAAGCTGAACAGACTGATTGGTTAGCAAAGAAATTGAATCAGTAATAAAAAATCTCCCAACAAAAGTCCAGGGCCTGATGGCTTCCCAGAGGAATTCTACCAAACATTTAAAGAAGAGTTAATACCTATTCTTCTCAAACTGTTCTAAAAAATAGAAATGGAAGGAAAACTTCCAAACCCTTCTATGAGGCCAGTGTTATCTTGATTCAAAAACCAGACAAAGACCCCACTAGAAGAGAGAATTACAGGCCAACATCCCTGATGAACATGGATGCAGAAATTCTCAACAAAATACTAGCAAATCAAATCCAACAGTACATTAAAAGAATCATTTACCACGATCAAGTGGGATTATTCCTAGGCTGCAAGTGTGGTTCACTATTCACAGATCAATCAACATGATACACCATGTTAATAAAAGAAAGGATAAGAACCATATGATTCTCTCAATAGATGCAGAAAAAGCATTTGACAAAGTATAACATCCATTCTTGATAAAAACCCTCAATAAAGTAGGGATAGAGGGAACATATCTCAACATTATAAAGGCCATATACAAAAGACCCCATAGCTAATATAATCCCTAATGGGGAAAAACTGAGACCTCTTCCTCTATAGTCAGGAACAAGACAGGGATGTCCACTCTCACTGTTATTTAACACATAGTACTGGAAGTCCTAGCCTCAGCAATAAGACAACAAAAAGAAATAAAAGGCATTTTAATTGGCAAGGAAGAAGTCAAAATTTCACTCTCTGCAAATGACATGATACTGTGTAGAAAACCTGAATGACTCCACCAAAAAATTCCTAGAATTGATACATGAATTCAGTAAAGTCACAAGATACAAAATCAACACACAGAAATCTGTGGCATTTCTGTACACCAGTAATGAAGCAGCAGAAAGAAATTGAAGATTCGATCCCATTTACAATTGCACCAAAAACCATAAGATATCTAGGAATGAACCTGACCAAAGAGGTGAAAGATCTGTACTCTGTATAGAATGCTTATGAAAGAAATTGAAGATGACACAAAGAAATGGAAAAATATCCCATGCTCATGGATTGGAAGAACAAATATTGTTAAAATGTCTATACTACACATTTTATGCAAGCCCTATCAAAATACCACCAGCAGTTTTCACAGAGCTAGAACAAACAATCCTAAAATTTGTATGGAACCACAAAAGACCCTGAATAGACAAAGCAATCTTGAAAAAGAAAAGCAAAGCTGGAGGCATCACAATCCCAGACTTCAAGTTATATTGCAAAGCTGTAGTGATCAAGGCAGTATGGTATTGGCACAAAAACAGACGCATAGATCAATGGAACAGAATAGAAAACCCAGAAATGGACTCACAACTATATGGCCAACTAATCTTTGACAAAGCAGGAAAGAATATCCAATGGAAAAAAGACAATAACTTTAACAAATGGTGTTGGGAAAACTGGATGGCAACATCAGAAGAATGAGATTGGACCATTTTCTTACACCACACACAAAAATAAATTCAAAATGGGTGAAAGACCTAAATGTGACACCGGAAAACATCAAAATCCTGGAGGAGCACACAGGCAGCAACCCCTTTGGCATTGGCTGGAGCAACTTCCTACTAGATATGTCTTCAGAGGCAAAGGAAACAAAAGCAAAAATGAACTATTGGGGGCACCTAGGTGGCTCAATCGGTTAAGTGACTGCCTTCGGCTCAGGTCATGATCCCAGGGTCCTGGGATCGGGCCCCACATCGGGCTCCCTGCTCAGCGGGGAGCCTGCTTCTCCCTCTCCCTCTGCCTGCCGCTCCCCCTGCTTGTGTTCTCTCTCTCTGACAAATAAATAAATAAATAAAATCTTAAAAAAAAAAAGAACTATTGGGACTTCATCAACATAAAAAGCTTCTGCACAGCAATGGAAACAATCAACAAAACTAAAAGGCAGCCTACAGAATGGGAAAATTATTTGCAAATGACATATCAGATAAAGGGTTAGAGAAAAATCTATAAAGAACTCATCAAATGCAACACCCCAAAAACAAATAATCCACTTAAGAAATGGGCAGAAGACATGAATGACATTTTTCTAAAGAAGACATACTGATAGCTAATAAGCACATGAAAAGATGCTCAACATCACTCATCATCAGGGAAATACAAATCGAAACTACAATGAGATACCACCTCACACTTGTCAGAATGGCTGAAATTAACAACACAGGAAACAAGAAGTGTTAGTGAGGATGAGGAGAAAGGGGAACCCTATTACACTGTTGGTGGGAATGCAAACTGGTGCAGCCACTCTGGAGAACAGTATGGAGTGTCCTTGAAAAGTTAAAAATAGAACTACCCTCTGATCCAGCAATTGCACTACTAGGTATTTACCCAAACTTTACAAAAATACTGATTCATCCACCCTGGTGTTTATAGCAGTATTATCAACAATAGCCAAACTATGGAAAGAGCCCAAATGTCCATCAGCTGATGAATGGATAAAGAAGATATGGTATATATACACAATGGAATATTACTCAGCCATCAAAAAGAATGAAATCTTGCCATTTGCAACAACATGGATGAAGCTAGAGTGTATTATTCTAAGTGAAATAAGTCATTCAGAGAAAGACAAATACCATGTGATTTAACTTACATGTGGAATTTAAGAAATGAGACAGATGAGGGGCGCCTGGGTGGCACCATTGGTTAAGCATCCGACTCTTGGTTTCAGCTCAGGTTGTGATCTCGGGGTCATGAGATTAAGCCCTGAGTAGGGCTCTGCGCTCAGCATGCAGTGTGCTTAAGTTTCTCTCTCCCTCTGTCTCTGCCCCTCCCTCCCCACCATGTGCTTTCTCATTCTGTGTCTCTCAAATAAATAAATAAATCTTAAAAAAAAAAAAAAAGGAAATGAAACAGATGAACATGGGGGGAAAAGAGGCAAACCATAAAACAGACTCTTAACTATAGAGAACAAACTGAGGATTGCTGGAGGGAAGATGGGTAGGGCTATTAAGGAGGGCACTTGCTGTGATGAGCACTGGGTGTTGTATGTAAGTGATGAATCACAGAATTCTACACCTGAAACTAATATTACACTATATGTTAACTAACTGGAATTTAAATAAAAACTTAGAAAAAAAATAGGGGAGCCTGGGTCCTCAGTTGGTTAAGTGTCTGCCTTCGGCTCAGGTCATGATCCCAGGGTCCTGGGATCGAGCCCCGCATCGGGCTCCCTGCTCGGCGGGGAGTCTGCTTCTCCCTCTCCCACTCCCCCTGCTTGTGTTCCCTCTCTCGCTGTCAATAAATAAATAAAATCTTGAGAAAAAAAAAGAAAAAAAAATAATGTCTGCACCATGCTTAGAACAGGCACTTAGCAAGTATTGAATAAATGCTGCTACTATTACTATTAGTATCACTAGAGCAGTGATTCTCAGTTTGTGGGGAGTGCACGAACAAACCTGTATGTTCACTAACCTTTGCCTAACATTGAATAAATAATTTTACAAAATCTCATTACTTTTTTAGAAAGTCTGAGTTGCTATTGTGATGAACAAAATTAAAATTTATTTAAAATTACTGGTATTTTCATCATAAGCTTCATTATATATTTTCCTAATGGACACTAAAAGTATAATTACTGTCACATGGTTATCTGTAGAGTTTCTGACATTAAAAAAGAAGTTCTTAGAGTCAAAAGATTGGTAATCTTGGGCCGAGAGCCCCATGTTTTTGGTAGACTGTAACCTCGGCTTTATCTTATTTTTCCCTTCTAGCCCTTATGCCCTACCTCTAAGGATATGCTATTTCCCAGGCTATATTATGTATCTTGCACTTTTTTGGCTATTTCATATTGGAACGCTTCCCCAAGTTCCTTCCTTCTTTCACTACCGTTTATTCATGAATGTATTTATCATTAATAACAACGATACAGGGCGCCTGGGTGGCTCAGTTGGTTAAGCAACTGCCTTCGGCTCAGGTCATGATCCTGGAGTCCCGGGATCGAGTCCCACATCGGGCTCCCGGCTCGGCAGGAAGCCTGCTTCTCCCTTTCCCACTCCCCCTGCTTGTGTTCCCTCTCTCGCTGTCTCTCTCTCTGTCAAGTAAATAAATAAAATCTTTAAAAAAAAAAAAAAAAATAACAACGATACAAAATCTCAGGTACTCCTATAATTGCAATTATATTGTTAATATAATAGTTGATTGAGAAAATACTTAGTTGAAAAGTTTATTATGAAGCGAGTAATGCTTTTAGATGAAATTTTTAAAAACTCATGGCATTGAGTTATTGGAAACCTACTTTATTCAAGCCTTTATATCATGAGTGTAATTGACTAATTAATTAATCAAATATTCATTGAGTGTCTGCTATGTGCCAGACAGTGTAGGTAGGAGGAGGTACCAGGCATTCAGAAGAGGCAGAGGGTTCTGCTGCAGCTTCCAGTCTCTTCCCCCTTTACCCGTGCCCAACCAGGGAAATAGTCCACCGCCTTGAAAACACTCTTGACACCTCCCACTCCCTGCTGCTCCCAAGTAGAACTGATCACTATTTTAGTGTGCTTCCATGATATTTTCTAGATTTCTATCATAACAGTTTATTTTGCTGTGACACGTCAGCATCTTACTAGACTTTTGATAGATGTTCTTCTATAGAACTACGTTAACAGATAGTATGGAGTAGGCTGTGATTTTGTTTTGATCCCGTACCATTAGGCTTGCCTCCCGTTCTCCGATGACTGCTCACTTCTTTTTTCCCAGTTTCTTTTGGATTTGCCTGAAACACTTTCTGAATGCTCTCTTAAGAATTTCACCCTTATGATTTTTTTCTTATATTCTTGAATTATGGAATTTTAGAACAGAAAGGGGATTTAGAGATTGCCTAATCTAAAACTTTGATTTTATAGATGAAGATGAAAATCCAGAGAAGGAATGTGACTTGCTCAAAATTATTCTGCTCTACCAGTCAATGGCAGACCTGAGATCAGAATGCAAGCTTTCTTCAAGATCCAGTATAAAGCCGTCCTCTCTGAGACCTACTTCAAAGTTTCCGGTCAGCTCATGTTTTGCCCTTCTGAATGATAAACGTATTGTCTACAAACTGCATCATTTTGGCAGTGGTCATAGAGCATAATACTGCTTTACATCATTACTCAATTCCTTCACATTAGTATATCCTAACTGGCCAGTTAGTTGTAAACATCAGTAAGCACAGATTTTGTCACTTTTATTTTCTCTTTTTAGCCGGTAGCATAGTAGCTAGTAGATATTAAGATACTGGGTATTGAGTGAATCCACATAGTAGGGATTTAAAAAATATTTTTCATCAATTAGGGGCACCTGGGTGGCTCAGATGGTTAAGCGTCTGCCTTCAGCTCAGGTCATGATCCCGGGGTCCTGGGATTGAGCCCCACATCGGGCTCCTGGCTCAGCGGGGAGTCTGCTTCTCTCTCTCCTTCTGCCTCTCCCACTGCTCATGGTCTCTCTCTCTCTCTGTATCTCTGTGTCTCAAATGAATAAATAAAATCTTTAAAAAAAAAATATTTTTCCCCAAGTAACCACCACTTCTCACATATCCTCTTGAAACATAATTCTTCTTGGGCACCTGGGTGGCACAGTCAATTAAGCGTCCATCACTTGGTTTTGGCTCAGGTCATGATCTCAGGATTGTGCATGGAGCCGCGCCAAGTCGGCTTAAGACTCTCTCTCCCTCTCCCTCTGCCCCTTCCCCCACTAAAATAAATATATAAATCTTTTTTTAAAAAAATAAAATATAATTGTTCTTGTTGCTTAACTTTTTGGTTGTAATTCCTTTTGTAATTTTTAAAAGCCAGCCTTAGATTCTTGGCAATCACTGAGAAGATGGTTATGCCTCGGCACAGTCGGCCGCAATGTATTTTTCTGAGACTTGGCAGAAAACCCAAGGTTTCTGCCCTATTTTTTGTTTTCTACGCTGCAGTTCATCTAATCTTCTAGCTCTTGGTGGCTTTCTCTTCTAGACATTGTTCTGTAGAGTGACCCAATTAAATGTGGACCCATTAAATGTCGTGGGACTTGATGTGAGGCTGGTTTCAAATGATCATCCTGGAATTTTACAAACCTTTATTTTATTTATTTATTTTGGTTCCCTGGTACAGTGTACCTGCTGCTGCCTCTAGCGCGGTATCTCAGTAAATCCTCCCACGCTGATGTTCAGGCTGAAGACACCGCTATGAGCAGAGCTTGTCATGTGTCATATATTGCCCTTTAGGGCAATAGCGTTTATCCATTGTTTGAGCTTTAAGTAGAAGCTAAAAGCCTTTTTTTAACCTACATAGTTTTTCACTAAATCTGTTAGTTTCAGCATGTTGTTTGTGTTGTTTTCAGCCGTGCAATCCCCTGATCTATATCAAGTAAACATGATGATGGATTGAACTCCCTTCACTGCTCTTGCCCAGGTGCTCTGTTTTGATTTGTCAGTATCTAAGAGAAGCAGCACCTTGCATGCCAAGACAGAACAGAAGCCAGGGTTTACAAAAGACCACATCTTCCCCCACAGAAGACCATTTTTTTTTAAAAGCAGGATAGTATAGTAATAATAATTGATTATTAATTGAAATATTAATATGTTTTGAAATATGTCTGTGAACACCTTCTTATTACATTATATTGGTGTATACAATATTCTTTCTTTTGGCATCTGGACATTGCTGGGATTATTTGAAATCGGTATTAAAAATTATTGGGGGCACCTGGGTGGCTTAGTTGGCTAAGGTTCCGACTTAGGCTCCAGTCATGATCTCAGGGTCATGATCTGCACTCAGCAGAGAGCCTGCTTGTCCTTCTCCCTCTGCCCCTCCCCCCGCTCATGCTCTCTCTCTCTCTCACACACAAATGAATGGATAAAATGTTTTAAAAAATTATTGGGAACTTTTGGGGTGCCTGGCTGGCTCAGTTGTTAGAGCATGTGACTGTTGATCTTGGGGTGGTGAATTCAAGCCCCACATGTGGAGTGCAGTTTACTTAAAAAAAATTATTGGAACTTTAAAGATTATTAATTTCTGCAGCCAAGTAACTTATTTCAAGTGGTGACTAGATCACGTTCTATACACACTGTGCTATTTCATGCATCCATGCCTTGGTACATTCTATTCCTCTTTCCTTGAATGCACTCCGTTCTCATTCTCTAAGTCTTTTATGATCTTATTTGAATGTCTCTTCCTGAACTGTTTCTTCTTTGTCCTCTACTACACCTAACTTACATGTCTGATATTACACTTGTTATACCTATATTATAGCTATTAGTTTATGTATTTATCACCATATTGGACTGTGAGATCCTTAAGGAGGAGAACTTTGTCCTATTTATCTTCTCATCATCTAATGTTGTGGCTGGTATATATTATGTTTGATGAATGAATAAAAAATATCTATTACCTCCAGATGTAGTCAACTCATCCTTAGTCTCTCTACCACATATAAGAAAAATCCTAAAAGTCTGAATGTTTCCTTTTTTTCTTTTTTTAGAAATGAAAATAATAATTTACTTCCAAGCTTATGAAAGTAAAGCATGCCCAGAACAACAAGAAAGTAATCAGATAATCAAAAAGGAAAAAACAAAAGTGAAAATTGCTCATAATTCCACCCATCCAAGTACAACTACTGCTAACATTTTAGTATAGATTTTCCAGAATTTTTTCTACCTACATACATACATATGCAAAATATAAAACAAAAATGAAATATTACACATATATTTAGTGACCTACTCTTTCATTTAACAATATCTTGTAAGCAACTTCCTGTGTTGATAAATTTTAGCACTACATATTCAGTTTGGGTAAATGCACAGAAAGATGTACTGTACTTTATTTAAACAATCCCTGTATGTGCACGCTAAGTATTTTCGGTAGATTCTTGTGGTTACATGAAACAAAAGGCACTCCTCCCACACCCAAGACACTTAAAAAATATAAATAAGACCCATTCAAATTGTCTCAAGGAAAAGGAGGTTGTCTTATAAGGACATATATAGATTGGAACTGGAACTGGAAATCCATCTATCAGGAATCAAGCTCTAGGAACCAGTTATTCTTTCTACTGCTGCTGTCTCTCCTCTTTCTCCACATCTCCCTAATACTCCCTTCCTAGTGTGTTTGCTTCTTCTAACCTTCCATTTGCACATACTTTTGACTTGGCTTACTTCAGACTCTTAATTTATGACATTCTTTCAGTTTCTGTTTCTAGTTCTCAGTCTATAGAAGTTCAAATATTTTCATCCCACACCCAGAAGATGACCTTGTACGCTCTAAATTGTATCCTCTAGGTGTAGAAATTCAAGAAGAAGTGGCAAGAGATGAGGATGAAGAGATAAGTGAAGGTTAGCTTATGGAGAAGCCCCTACCAAAGGGTCTGGGCTTTTAGCCAAGAGTAATAGAAAGCCATCAAAGGCTTTAAGAGAGTGACACAGTTAGACTTGTGATTTAGTAAGACTTCTCTAGCTAAGTGTGATTGTGCTTATAAGTCTATAGAGGATAGGAAAACCAGTTAGGAGACTGTTGCAATAATTCAGGTAAGAAATACTAGTGGCAGGGAAACAGTTTTTAATTTGAACAACCAGATCTATACTGAGCCCATTCACTGAAATGGGGAACCCTGGAGAACTGATCAGAAGTTTCTTTGTAAATGAATTTATAGTTGCTTCTATCACTACAGGAGTTTTTCCAGTTGTAGAGAAAAACTGCACATCACTTCATTCAGTCCTTGAAGATCTTCATCTGACAACCTCAGATCTTTCTACTCTCTCCAGTGTAAGCAAGAGCTGTGTGGGGATGTAGTTGTCTTGAGTCTTAAGCCATGCAGCTAACTTATTTCTCTAGCTTTATCCTCTATATAATGAAATCAATTTTCTTGACTGAATACCATGCCATGCCTTTCACTTCCTCCTGCCAATGTGTAAGAAATATGTAAGAAAAATACTAAGATATATTTTGATAACCTGTTTGTAAAGTGTCATCCATCTCTATGCCCCTTTTTTTTCCTCCCCGCCCCCTCTGGGAAGTTGTTTTGGAGGAAACATCCAACTAGACTGTTCTTCACTTCTAGAAAATATTAGGATGGCTGATGGATGCTTTGGAAAATGAATTCCTTGGGATTCAAGGAAAGGAAACAAGATTCCTGGTTTAGTCAGCTAACTTTGTGATAAGACACAAACCATTCCCTTGGTCTAAGGGTGGAAGAGTAGGTAAGGCCTGGAAAGTTTCATCATGCCTGGTGCTCTTCACACCCTGACTTGCCTTTTGTTCCCCAGGAAGGACCTATCCAAGCAAGATAGATGTCCAACTTCCCTGAGCATGCTTGGAGTAGGAGACCTCTCTCCACTGGGGGATAATTTTTGGGTGGGAGCAAGTTAAGTCTAAGAACTTACTAACTTGAAACATTGCTTGTTAAGATACATGTCTTAGCTATAGTATTATTTATGTATAACTTTGTCTAAAGTAGCAGGACCTGAGCCATCTCACCTAAATCCATTGAACTATTTTCCCCAAACACTAACCAAGGATTAACAAGGATTTATCTCTTGCTTGGAATTAAAGATTGTTTATATATCCTAGATGAGAATTCTTCTAAATGGCTACATAGAAATACCATTTCTGTGAATGTTCATAAAACAAATGGGGAGGTGGTCCATGGAGCAAATCATTTTGGGAAGCACTTCATTCTCCACTTTCCACTTAAAGATTCACAAATTACGTTAAGATATTAAAAGCTATATGAGAAGTTCTATAATAAAGAAACCTATTAACTTTTTTGATAGTTTCTAAAAATATAATTTATATGCCATAAAGTTTATCATTTAAAGTGTATAATTCAATGATTTTTGTGTATTTATAGAGTTTTGCAACCATCAGCGCTTTCTAATTCCATATCATTTTCATTATCCCAAAAAGCAGTCACTCCCCATTCTCTCTCCCCCCTCCTTTTTTCCCCTATAGATTTGCTGATTCTGGATATTTTATAAAAATGGATTCATACACTATGTGCTGTTTTGTGACTGTTTTCTTTCACTTAGTATAATGTGTTTGTGGTTCATCCACGTTTGTAACATGTATCAGTGCTTCATTACTTTTTATTGCCAAATAATATTCCAATGTATAGATATGCCACATTTTGTTTATGTTTATGATGGACATTTAGTTTGTTTCCACTTTTTGGCTATTATGACTAATGCTGCTATGAGCATTCATGTATGAGAACACATCTAAACCTTGCATGTGTTGAATAGCAGGCTGAGGCTATGGACATACACTTGTAAGTATGTGGACATCATAAACTGTCACTTGGGGGCACCTGAGTGGCTCAGTCGGTTGAGCAGCTGCCTTTGGCTCAGGTCATGATCCCAGGGTCCTGGGATTGAGCCCCGCATCGGGTTCCCTGCTCAGTGGAGAGCCTGCTTCTCTCTCTCCTTCTGCCTGCCTCTCTGCCTACTTGTGCTCTCTCTCTATCTCTCTGTCAAATAAATAAATAAAATTTAAAAAAAACCTGTCACTTGGAGAGCCAAGTTTCACTGAGAGAATAGTGTATTAGCTTATGCTTAGGTTGTTCTTTTTGCTCAAAATAACACGTATAAATTATATCAAAAGAAAGGGAAGAACACATCAGATGTTACAAAAATGTTTGCATGCTTACTACTTTATAAAATTTCTAATAGAGAAGAAAGGAAACCTACCTTTTAGTGCACCAAATAAGAAGGGAAAAGTAGTTATTGGATGTCTTCTACTGAAAATCTTGATTAAAAGAGAAGGTTAGTTACCTGGGAGGCAGGTAACAGTAACCAGGTCATGTCTTAAGGGCGGTGGGGGGGGGGGGCAATCTCCAGTTCTGCTTGAAACTTGGACAAAATTCCAAGAGCAAGATCACCAGGAGTAGATGACTGATAAACCAGTGCAGGTAATATCTGGTACTTACTTAATGTTATCTTGAGTAAAATATAAGGGGACTATGTTGTAAAACCATTTTAACTGATGCCTATCTCTTAGAGAGCTGACATTTTAACTCATTAAACCTATTAATTAATTTGGGCCACTGTTTTAAATGCCCCCTCCCCCTTGCAGTAATACTTGCTAACTTCCTTGGAATTAGTCCCATAGAGCATACCTTAGGAAATGCTGTTCTAGTTACTTCAGTTCTTAACTTCATTCCATGAGCAAATTATTTTCTCGTTAGGTCAAAGGTTATGATCGTCTCCTAACAGCAATCATTTGGGACTTCATAAAACACCACATACAGAACCTAACAACCTGGCCTTTTTCTCATATTTGTGTCTTAGAGGCAGTTCAACTAATTTCTAATACAGACCTGGGTCAAAATGATTTGTGCTCTTTAAATGAGTAGTCAAAGTCCTCAAATTTATTGTTTTTTTATTTTTAAAAAATTTCCCCAAGTTCTTATTTAAATTCCAGCTAGTTAACATATGGGTCAAAGTCCCAAAATTTAAAAACTGATGTAACACATGCAGAAGAATGAAACTGGACCATTTTCTTACACCATACACAAAAAATAGACTCAAAATGGATGAAAGACCTAAATGTGAGACAGGAATCCATCAAAATCCTAGAGAACACAGGCAGCAACCTCTTTGGCATTGGCTGGAGCAACTTCTTATTAGACACGTCTCCAAAGGCAAGGGAAGCAAGGGCAAAAATGAACTATTGGGACTTCATCAAGATAAAAAGCTTCTGCACAGCAAAAGGAACAGTCGACAAAACCAAAAAACAACCGACAGAATGGGACAAGATATTTGCAAATGATAAGTAAAGGGCTAGTATCCAAAATCTATAAAGAACTTATCAAACTCAACACCCAAAGAACAAAGAATCCAATCAAGAAATGGGCAGAAGACATGAACAGACATTTCTCCAAAGAAGGCATACAAATGTCCAACAGATACATGAAAAAATGTTCAATATCACTTGGCATCAGGGAAATACAAATCAAAACCACAATGAGATACCACCTCACACCAGTCAGAATAGCTAAAATTAACAAGTCAGGAAATGACAGATGTTGGCAAGGATGTGGAGAAAGAGGAACTCTCCTACACTGTTGGTGGGAATGCAAGCTGGTGCAACCACTCTGGAAAACAGTATGGAGGTTCCTCAAAAAGTTGAAAATAGAGCTACCCTATGACCCAGCAATTGCACTACTGAGTATTTACCCCAAAGATACAAATGTAGTGATCCAAAGGGGCACCTGCACCCCAATGTTTATAGCAGCAATGTCCACAATAGCCAAACTATGGAAAGATGGAAAGAGCCCAGATGTCCATTGATGGATGATGGATACAGAAGATGTGGTATATATATATACTATATGTATATATACATAATGGAATATGTATATATATGGTATATATATATAAAGGAATACTACTCAGCCATCAAAAAATGAAATCTTGCCATTTGCAATGATGTGGATGGAACTAGAGGGTATTATGCTAAGCAAAATAAGTCAGTCAGAGAAAGACAATTATCATATGA
This sequence comes from Halichoerus grypus, assembly GCF_964656455.1. Lineage (NCBI taxonomy): Eukaryota > Metazoa > Chordata > Mammalia > Carnivora > Phocidae > Halichoerus > Halichoerus grypus. The sequence goes on from NC_135719.1 coordinate 67,678,508, forward strand.
TCTCACTCATATGTGAATTTAGGAAACAAAACAGAGGATCATAGGGGAAGAGAGGAAAAAAATGAAACAAGACGAAACCAGAGAGGGAGACAAACCATAAGAGACTCTTAATCACAGGAAACAAACTGAGGTTTGCTAGAGGGGAGGGAAGTGGGAGGATGGGGTAACTGGGTGATGGGCATTAAGGAGGGCCACATGATGTAATGAGCACTGGGTATTATATAAGACTGATGAATCACTGAACTCTACCTCTGAAACCGATAATACATTATATGTTAATTAATTGAATTTAAAAAATTAAAAAATTTAAATTTAAAAAATTAAAAAATTAAAAAATGAACAAACAAAAAAAACTGATGTAACACAGAGAGAGGCAAACCAAGAAACAGACTCTTAATTATGGAGAACAAACAGATGGTTACCAGAGGGGAGGTGGGCAGGGGAATGGGTTAAATAGGTGATGGATGTTAAGGAGGGCACTTGTGATGAGCATGGGGTGTTGTATGTAAGTGTTGAATCACTAAATTGTATACCTGAAACTAATACTACACTGTATGTTAACTCACTGGAATTTAAATAAAAACTTTTAAAAAATTAAAAAAATTTTTTAAAGATTTATTTATTAGAGAGAGAGAGAGAATGTGCACTTGTGTGCTCGTGTGCGAGACCAGGGTTGGGGAGGGGCAGAGGGAGAGAGAGTCTCAAGCACAGGGCCAGACATGGGACTCGATCTCACAACCCTGAGATCATGACCTGAGTCAAAACCAAGAGTCAGATGCTTAACCAACTGGACCACCCAGGTGCCCCAAAAAATTAAAAATAAATTTTTTTTATTAAAAATTAACAAATAAAAACTGATCTAACAGATACACCTTACATGGAAATGTAGACAAATTGAACTGATGGCTTACACAGTGGCCAAAGTAAAGCTCCAAACTCCAAAGGTTAGATTGCTTTAAATCTAATATATCTAGTAATATATCTAGTGATATGAATTCTAAAAACAAGTCATTTAAAACTATTGAAAGTTGATTACAATGCATATTCTTAACAGTAGCAGATTTACCTTTCTAATTATGTTTCATTTAAGATATTGTTAAATTTTCTAATAAGCCAACAGTTCTCAGCCTTTGTTTCTTATGACATATGAAAAATGAGGATCACCAATATGATACTCTTTTAGGGTTATCTAGAATTCTCAGCACAAGCTGTAATTCTACTCCTTTATTTCCCACTCATAAAAACATATTAGAATGCGAATAAGTGAGAATGAGGTTATAAAAGGAATTACTACTTCCTTTTTCTGGTAGGGAGCTTGGCTGGACTTAACCGAGCTTTATTTCTCTTGGAAAAAGATCTCAAACAAGCCATGATCAGAACTAGATATATTACCGGTAAATTGGGGGTTAGATGCAAGTAATGAAGGTGCAAGAGAAGCCAAATTTCAAGGAGAGATTGCCTCTTAGAAACTCCTCCCAAAGGAAGAAGTAATTAAACACTGCTGTTCTCAGTTTAGGTTTCTTGCCTTTTGGACCAGCCTTTTTAATATTATAACTTGTACCACTGATAAACCTTGTATTAGAGGAAGGGTTATAAAAATGACTACTACCACAGAATTAGAGAGCAGAACAGTGGGGGGATCACCAGGAGGAAAGAGAATGTTCACAGTTCATCCTTGCTTCATTTCTACTCTTTATCTGCCCAAGCCTTGCTGTATTTAACTAGGTTTCAGAACTTTCCTGATCTTGCTGCTACCATGCCTCCCCAATGCTAAGATGAGAAACATTGAGCCCCATATAGATTCTGAAAGAGCAAGGACCTTTTTTTCTTTTTAAAATGAGACATAATTGGGGCGCCTGGGTGGCTCAGTCGTTAAGCGTCTGCCTTCAGCTCAGGTCGTGATCCCAGGGTCCTGGGATCGAGCCCCGCATCGGGCTCCCTGCTCGGTGGGAAGCCTGCTTCTCCCTCTGCCACTCCCCCTGCTTGTGTTCCCTCTCTCGCTGTGTCTCTCTCTTCAAATAAATAAATAAAATCTTTAAAAAAATAAAAAAAATAAAAAATAAAAATAAAAAATAAAATGAGACATAATTGACATATAACATTATGTTAGTTTCAGGTGTACCACATAATAATTTGATATTTGCATATTTTGTGAAATGATCACCACAATACGTGTAGTTCACATCTATTACCACATAGTTAAAATTTATTTTTCCTGTGATGAAAACTTTTAAGGTCTGCTCTCTTAGCAACTTTCAACAATATTATTAACTAAAGTCACCATACTGTGCATTATATCCCCTTGACCTATTTATTTTATAACTGGAAGTTTGTACCTTTTGACCACCTTCACCCGTTTCATCCACCCCCCTTCCCTTACCTCTGGCAACCACCAATCTGTTCTCTGTATCTATGAGTTTGGGGGTTTGGGGGGGAGAGGGACTTGGGGTGTGGAAGTGGAATCATATCTCCATCCGACTTATTTCACTTAGCATAATGCTTTCAAAGTCCATCCATATTGTTGCAAATGGCAAGATTTCATTCATTCTTTTTTATGGCTAAATAAGGATTCTTTTTTTTTAAAGATTTTATTTATTTATTTGACAGAGAGAGAGAGACAGCGAGAGAGGGAACACAAACAGGGGGAGTGGGAGAGGGAGAAGCAGGCCTCCTGCTGAGCAGGGAGCCCGATGCGGGGCTCAATCCCAGGATCCTGGGATCATGACCCGAGCCGAAGGCAGACGCTTAAAGACTGAGCCACCCAGGTGCTCCTAGATAAGGATTCTTAAAAGCAACACTAATGACATTTGGGGCAGGCTAATTTTTTGCTGGGCGCGGGGGGGGGGGGGGTGTCCTATGCATTGTAGGATGTTTAGCGGTATTCCTAGCTTGTATCCACTAGACGTCAAAACGTCCCACCTCTCAGTTGTGACAACCAAAAATGGCTCCAGTCATTGCCCCCTGAGGGAGAAAAGGGCTGCTAAATTGAGAAAAAGCCCTCTTACTTTTAATTCAGCTGACAGAAGGAAAAAATGTATTTAAAATAATATTTTCTAAGGAAACTAGGGGAACAAAAGCAAAATACAGGAGCATATCATTAATAAATAGCCATGATGATTGTACAACAATGTGAATATACATAATGCCACTGAACTGTTCACTTAAAAATGGTTAAAAAGATAAATTTCATGTTGTGTGTATTTTACTACAATTTTCTAAAAGAGCACAGCATTAATCAAGTATATAGATTTCTGAATCTAATTTAATTAAACTTTAATGACAGATTAGCATTCCTAGTATAGCTTATCATGTACCTAAAGTGAGGTTCTTCCTACTGCTTTAGCACTGTCTAGGGAACTCTACCCCAAAGCCCCTTTCTTCGAAAGTAAATATATTTTTTTTTAAAAAGATTTTTATTTATTTATTTGACAGAGAGAGACACAGTGAGAGCAGGATCACAAGCAGGGGGAGAGGGAGAGGGAGAAACAGGCTTCCCGTGGAGCAGGGAGCCCGATGTGGGGCTCGATCCCAGGACACTGGGATCATGACCTGAGCCAAAGGCAGACGCTTAACGACTGAGCCACCCAGGCGCCCCGAAAGTAAATATTTTAATTTCTGTTTTGCGTCAGGCATCTGAGGCAAATCTCATAGGCAGACAGGACTTTAGGCTGCTAAATAGTTCACAGTTCACTATTTGAAGGGACCATTATAATAGAAGGGATCTTGGAGATCATCCTGTTTCACAGATAAAAAAGTTGAGGTCAAAATAGGTTGAGTGACTTACGCAGGTTCATGGTGCTCTTTGAAGGTCATGCCAGGACCAGGAGTTCATTGTGCGTGCTGCTAAATCACACAAAAGCCCATCCATGAAGATATATTTTTATCAGAGACTGCCAGCACCTTTTGTGAATTACAGTAATTCTTATAAAGGGGGGAAATGTCTAATGGGAAGAAAATGAATGCAGATCAACAGGAGTGAGATCATCTAAATAAATAGGTCATTGGGAAGTGACTGAGGGGCAACAGCATCTATCCTCAGGAAATTAGATACACTAGTTTTTAAAATAATTTTTAAATAATTTTTTAAAATTTATTTGACAGAGAGAGACAGCGAGAGAGGTAACACAAGCAGGGGGAGTGGGAGAGGGAGAAGCAGGTTTCCCGCTGAGCAGGGAGCCCGATGCGGGGCTCGATCCCAGGACCCCGTGATCATGACCTGAGCTGAAGGCAGATGCTTAATGACTGAGCCACCCAGGCGCCCCAGATACACTCGTTTTACTCAATGAGATGGATATACATTTGCATTCTTATAAAAGGTTTCGAAAACTGGCTTTCAGAAACACCTGTTTCAACCATGACAGTTTAGTTTCTGTTCTTTGGACTTTCACAGCAATGTTTCTTGCCTTTGTTCACACTGCATCATAACCTGGAGGTGCCTCCCCCTCTTCGACTCCTGCAGACACTCCTCTTCACTCGAAATTCGGATCAAATGCAAAAACTTCCCCAAGCTTCAATTTCCCTGGCACCTACAAGAAGGAATTAAACATTTCTTTCTCTGTGTTTCCATAGCAACTTACATGTATAGGCATTTTACCTACAGTAGGATTTCATATTGCAAACTGGATATAATTAAATGTATAGGGAACGCAACTCGCAGTGCCTAGACTGGCTACAGATTTCTTTCTTTCTTTTTTTGAAGATTTTATTTGTCAGAGAGCATGCACAAGCAGGGGGAGTGGGAGAAGGATAAGCAGGCTCCCGCTGAGCAAGGAGCCCGATGTGGGGCTCGATCCCAGGACGCTGGGATCATGTCCTGAGCCAAAGGCAGACACTTAACCGACTGAGTCACCCAGGCGTCCCATGGCTACAGATTTCTGTGACACAGCCTTGATACAGATTTGGGGCTACTTGTTATGTAGGAACATAAGGCTGAATGAATGGCTGGCAGCTTAGTTGGCCTCTTGTTTGTGAACTGGGCTGGAATTTGTTTTGCACCATATTTCACTCTTGTGTCATATCTGTCATAACAGTGAGTAATAAATGTAATAATAATGTGTGTAAGAAGTGCTGGGTGAATGATAATACTGTGTAGAGCTAGGAAAATAAAGCCTATGACTTATGCAAAAGTCAAGGGTAATAAATTTTTTGAAAAGACACGTAGCATCATTAGAGCTGCTGGATTTCGTATCATTAAAGTAAATGTTAATAAGATTTTTAAAATTATCTTTCTGGGGGCGCCTGGGTGGCTCAGTCGGTTAAGCGTCTGCCTTCAGCTCAGGTCATGGTCCCAGGGTCCTGGGATCGAGTCCCACATCGGGCTCCCTGCTCTGTGGGAAGCCTGCTTCTCCCTCTCCCATTCCCCCTTCTTGTGTTCCCTCTCTCGCTGTCTCTCTCTCTCTGTCAAATAAATAAAAAAATAAAATCTTTTAAAAAAATAAAATAAAATTATCTTTCTGGAACATGAATGCTTGGAAAACTTCAGGGTAAAGATGATAACAGGAATGGAGAAGCTCCAGAGTGTGAAGTTAAAGGGCCACGAGAAGGGCTCAGGCTTGTTTTTGTCTGTTTTGGTCAACCAATCTGTTATTTTTAGACCACAATAACAAAAATATATATTTTTAAGATTTTCACACTTATTTTATTTTAGAGAGAGAGTGTGTGCGCGAGCAGCGGAAGGGGCAGAGGGAGAGGGAGAGGGGGATATTCCCTGCTGAGTGTGGCGCCTGCCGCTGAGATCATGACCTGAGCTGAAACCAAGAGTCGGTCAGTCACCCAATCGACTGAGCGCCCCCTAACAAAAATATATTTTTAAAAGATTTATTTACTTATTTGAGAGAGAGGGACAAAGATAGTGAGAGAACACGGGCGGGAAGGAGAGGGAGAAGCAGGATCTCCACTGAGCAGGGAGTCGGATGCGGGGATCCCGGACCCCTGTGATCATGACCTGAGCCAAAGGCAGACGCTTAACCAACCCAGGTGCCCAACAAAAATATTTTTATTGCTGAAATTACTGAAGAGATATCTCAATTCTCTCCATTGAGACAATCACTTCTATAATGCAATTTTTAGATAACGTAATTTTTGTAGGACCCCAACTGGTGCAAATAACAGAACAGTATCTTTGTTGATAATTAAATTCTACCTTGTAATACTTTATGTAAATCTCTCATCCCCATAAGACTGTAAGCTTCTTGAAGCCAAGAATCATGGCATTTATCTTCGTTCCCATTCTACTCTTCACTTCAGAAAGGAGCACCAAGCCTAGTGAATAAGCATTCAATACTTTTTCCCCCTGTGGAATTGAATGGGGATAAAAACATTCTGGTATTTTCTTTCTTTTAAACCTCTTTTTTGTTGTTGTTGTGAAATATAACTCAATCAGAAATACATATAACAGAAATACAACAATACAAAAATGTGTAGCTCAGAGAATTACTACTTAGCAAACACCTGTGTAACCACTACTGAGCTCAAGGAGAATAACATTACCAGAACCTTCTCACAATCACTATCTCTGTTCTCCCAAAGCTGGCCATTTTCCTGATTTTTCTAAGCATTCTAAGTTCTTAAACACCGTAGTTTAGTCTGCCTGTTTTTTTCAGACTTTCTACAAATGGAAATATACATTATGTATTCTTTTGTATGTAGCTTCTTTTACTCGACATTATGTTTGTGAGATTCATCCATAACATTGTGCGTAGATGTAGTCTGTTCATTTTCATTGCTGTATATCATTTTATTGTATGAGTGTATCACATTACATATTTATCCATTCTGCTGTTAATGCCATACTTGGGTTGTTTCCAGTTTAAAGCGATTAAAAATAATATGTCCATGAACATTTATGTACATATCTCTTTGGTTTGTTATGTGCATGAATTTCTATTGTGTACCTGAGTGTTGAATTGCTGGGTCATAGGGTGTGGGCATCTTTAACTTTGGTAGAGAAAGTCAAACTGGGGAGCACCTGGGTGGCTCAGTCAGTTAAGCATCTGTTTTCGGCTCATGTAATGATCCTGGGGTCCTGGGATCAAGCCAAGTTCTGGCTCCCTGCTTAGTGGGGAGTCTACTTCTCCTTCTGCCCCTCCTCCCCCTGCCTCCACTCCTTCGAGTTCTCTCTCTCTCTCAAATAAATAAATAAAATCTTAAAAAAAAAAAAAGAAAGTCAAATTGGTTGTGTCACTTCTGCCAACAGAATATGAGAGTTTCCACTGCTTCCTATCCTTGCCAACAACTGTTATGGTCAGTCTATTTAATTCTAGCTATTTTAGTGGATGTGCAAAATTATCCAATTGTGGTTTTAATTTGCATCTCCCTGATTACCAATGAGGTTGGGCAATTTTCATGTATTTATTGGTTTTTTGATATCTTCTTTTGAGAAATGCTTATTCAAATCTCTTGCCTATTTTTCAATTGGATTGTTTATCTTTTTCTTTTTTTCTAGCAGTTCTTTAAGTACTTTGGATACAAGCCCTTTGTCAGTTTTATATGTTGTAAATTTATTTTCCTTTTTTTAATTCAAGTATAGTTGACACACAATGTTACATTAGTTTCAGGTGTATGACAGTGATTTGTCAACTCTATACATTAAATTTTCTTTTTGCGGCTTTTCTTTTTATTGTCTAAATAATGTCTTTTGATGAATGGAAGTTCTTAATTTTAACAGTTGAATTTATCGACTATTTAACTAATGTATTCTGTTTTAGAATGCTTTCCTTATACCAAAATCATGAACATTTCTATTCTTCTGTAGGAACTGTAATTTTTGGCCTTTCAAATTTAGATCTACAATCCACCTTGAATTGATTTTTGTGTATGCTACGAGTTAAGGGCTGGTTTTGTTCCTCTCCAGGATTCTTTTTTTTAAAAGGATTTTATTTACTTATTTGGCAGAGAGAGAGAGACGCGCACAAGCCGGGGGAGAGGGAGAGGAGAAGCAGGCTCCTCACTGAGTAGGAAGCCCAACACAGCGCTCAATCCCAGGACACTTAACCACCTGAGCCACCCAGACGCCCCTCTCCCCAAGATTCCTATTCAAACATCCTAGCATTATTTATTGAAAAGATTGTTCTTTCTCCACTGCTCTGCAGTACACTTTTGTTAAGAACTAAATATCCATCAATCGTGAACTATTTCATTCTATTGCACCCTTCTTTGCACCAACACCACTGTCAATTCCTATAGCTTTCTACTGTGTGTTTATATTCAGGAGAACAAGTTCTCTTTTTCAGTTTTTCAAAAGGGTCTTGGCTATTTTTGCAACTTTGTACTTCCATATAACTTTTAGAACAAGCCTGTCAGGTGGCATTTTCATTTTCTCTCCTAAGGCTGACTTTCAGCTAAGTTCCTCTGGGATGATGTTTAAATTAGAACTTTAATGGCCCTAGCGCTTTGAAAGGATGTGATATAATGGGGAAAACCTGGGCCGTGGAGTCAGATTGGAGTTGGAGCTTACCCCTGCCTCCATCTATTAGTTCGGCCATGAGAAGGGTTCAGGCTTGGGTTTTTTTGTTTGTTTGGTTGGTTGGTTGGTTGGTTTGGTTTTTTGTTTTAGAGAGGGAGAAAGAGTGGGGGGTGGAGGGGCAGAGGGAGAGGGAGAGAGAGAATCCCAAGCAGACTCCCTCCTGAGCGCAGAGTCTGACGTGCGGTTTGATCTTACAACCCCGAGATTGTGACCTGAGTGGAAATCAGGAGTTGGATGCTTAACTGCCTGAGCCATTCAGGTGCCCTCCAGGCTTGTTTTTGTCTACCTTGATCAATCATCTATTTTTCTTTTTTTTAGTTCACAATAACAAAAACACCTTTATTCCTAAAATTACTGTTAAAATTCGGCACTGCACAGGTATGTTGGCAACATGATAAATATTTCTTAGTTTAAGTGAAGGCTGAGTCAAAACTATCACAACAATGCTTCAGACCTTGCATCTGGCAGCTGTAAGCATCATTACATGTGTATCATGTACTGCAGCTTGTGTTTTGCCTTTTTAACTTTAAATATTCATAGTTGCCTACAAACTAATTAAAAACTTGTTTTTATTATTATCTTTTTACCATACTCCCAGAGCATATATTTTAACTCATGCACACAAAAAACATATATGGAAATTGTAAAGTTGTAATAAATACCCATGAATCTCACATTTGAAATCCAAACCACGTACTCCTCCTCTATTCATTCTAACTGCCTCCTTATTTCAGCATCTTTGAGAATTTGGCCTCTCTAATTTATATTATTAGCTTAATATTCACTTTTAAAATAGTCTCAAATTCAGTATAGACAGCTGCATCCAGCTTCAATATGTGGTTATTTTGCAGCTCATTAATGCTCTGAAATCTGTGAACATATTTATTTAGAAAAATTGGCAGGCAGGCAATTTTGTCGCCAATTCGATCTACACCTCTCAGTGTGTGTGACTGTGACTGCATATGGCCTCTTACACACATTCAGAAATGAATTCCAGTCCCCCGTCCATTCTCTGAATCTCTTCCTCTCTCTCTCTCTCTCACACACGCACATACACACATTCAGACACACATGCAGAAAAGGATCTAGAAAAAGAAAAGATAAAAACAGCTCCCATCTCATCCATCCACCATCTGTCCTTTTCTATCGCTGCAAAATGGGACAAAACGCTCACTCTTATATTCGTTTCTTTCTTTTTGTCCTTATTCTCTTACACATGCTGGGTTGAAGACAAAGTGGGTGTGCAAAAGGCAGTCCATGATTTCTCTTCTCAGAGACTCCAGGGATACTGTCAGCTCCCAGGAGCCATCAAGAGATGCTCTCTTATGGTTACATGGGGAACTCTGAACACTGTGGGAGGCGTCTCACGGGAGAAAAGTCAAGAGTCTGTCAGCCACTTCTAGGACTACCATCCTGTCACCAGGCGGCAAAGGCAAATGTGTTCTGTCAAATAGCCGAGAAGCTTATCAGAGAGGAAAGACTGATGGATTTGCTTATACAACATGCTTATTTAATTCATGGGATGTTTTATTTTTGTATTTGGCTCTTCAATTTTAGGAACGCATGTCTTTATGTTTATTATCTTTTGCTCCCTCTTCACCTCTTTATATGCGTGTGTGTGTGTGAATATGTTACACATCTATATAGCATAGGTCAGTTCAATAGGCACTTATTAAGGCATCCAGGCATCCAGGACATAGAGATAAAAAAGATATGGTCCTTGCTGTCAAGCAGTTTATGGTCTAATGGTATTTGTCTTTCTGAAGAGAAGATAGGAACCATGTTTGTTATGTTATATCAGTGGCTAATGCTGGAATAAATATGATATTGTAACCCAAATAATGTAATACATATCCATGATCCACACTGATATAAATAATTAATTGAATAAATAAATGAGAGAGAAGGGACACATATTACATAGAGTATTAAAACCTAATACGGGCACCTGGGTGGCTCAGTTGGTTGAGGGCCCGACTCATGATCTTGGCTCAGGTCATGATCTCAGGGTCATGAGATCGAGCCCTGCCTTGGGCTCTGTGCTCAGCGGGGATTCTGCTTGAGATTCTCTTTCTCCCTCTGCCCATCCCTCTGCTCACGCTCTCTCTCTCTCTCTCTCTCAAATAAGTAAATAAATAAATCTTCAAAAAAAGTAAAACTTAATAGGACCTTCCAGAAGGCATAGTTCAGTCATAGGAGGCAGAAGAGAACCAATTTATGTATCATTTAAATATAATTTTTATATTTTTAATTAAAATTTTCTAAATTTTGAAATAATTTTATTTATTTATTTTTTAAAGATTTTATTTATTTGACAGAGAGAGACACAGCGAGAGAGGGAACACAAGCAGGGGGGAGTGGGAGAGGGAGAAGCAGGCTTTCTGCAGAGCAGAGAACCCAATGCGGGGCTTGATCCCAGGACGCTGGGATCATGACCTGAGCCGAAGGCAGACACTTAATGGACTGAGACATTCAGATGCCCCTAAACTTTGAAATAATTTTAGACTTACAGAAGAGTTGCAAAGATAGTACAAATCTATATTCCAATATAAAGTTCCTATGTACCCTTCACCTAAGTTCCCCTAATATTAATATGTAGCCATGGTGTAGTTATCAAAATTAGGAAATTAACATTGGTCCAATACTATTGACTAAAATACAGACTTTATTTAGCAATTGCCAATTTTCCACTAATACCCTTCTTCTGTTCCAGGCTCCTGTATTGCATTTACTTGCCACATCTCCTAAGTCTCTTCCAGTCTCTGACAGTTCCTCAATATTTCCTTATCTTTCATGATCTTGACACTTCTGAATAGTACCAATCAGGAATTTTGTAGAATGTCCCTCATTTTGGGTTTGTCTGATGTTTTCTCATTCTTGGGTTGAGGTTAAATAGATTTTTGAGAAAAATCTCCCAGGGACCATGTGCCCTTCATAGCACGTCCCATCAGGGGTATGTGATATTGACATGTCTAATTACTGGTGATATTAATCTTGATCATTTGGTTAACGTAATATCTGCCAGGTTTCTCTACTGTAAGTTTACTATTTTTTTGCTTTGTAATTAATAAATATTTTGTGGAAAATATTTTAGGGCTATGTCAACATCCTGTTTTTCCTTAAACCATCACCCACTAATTTTGTATGTCTAAAAAAACTTTATGTTTTTATTAAAATAAACTTTATTTTAGAATAGTTGTAGAGGGGTGCCTGGGTGGCTCAGTCAGTTAAGCATTTGCCTTTGGCTCAGGTGGTGAAATCGGGGTCCTGGGATTGAGTCCCACGTGGGGCTCCCTGCTCAACAGGGGAGTCTGCTTCTCCCTCTGCCCCTTTCCCCCGCCTCCCCACTTGTGCTCTCTTTCTCTGCTCTCTCACATGCTCTCTCTCTCAAATAAATAAATAAAATCTTTTTTTTTTAAAAAAGAAGAGTTTTAGAGTGACAGAAAGGTTGCAAAGGTAGTATGTAGGGTTCCCATTTCCCCCTCACTCATTTTCCCCTATTATTAATATCTTACATATAAATTTATCACAAGTACTGAACAAATATTGCTACATTACTGTTAACTAAACTCCACAGTTTATTTAGATTTCACTACTTCACCCAATGATTTTAATATTCAATTGATCTTACCTTTAACAATTATTACTGTGGGGTTCTAATGGTGATTTTCTACTTCCATTTCCCTCATTTTTTTCTACGTCATTAATTGGAATTCTTCTGTAAGGAACAATTGTCCCTTACTATTTCAATCATTTATTTATATCAGTGTGGACTCATGGGTATTTCTTATATCTTTGGTTTATAATATCATATTATCATTATTTATTTTGTTGATCAAATTATTCCAGGTCTAGCCATTGAGAGCTCTTTCAAGTTAGCTTCTGTGTCTTTTTGACATGCTCCTATCTCTTCTTTTCCTTTTTGGGGGGTTGGGGGACACTTCCTCACTTTCTGGCTTTGTACATGTAATTTTTTATGTAAACCTAATAGACACTCTTATCCAGGAGACTATCTTTTAATTAAATGCTTATTATTTTCTTCCTTAGTTGACCTTTTAACCTTTTTCTTTCCTTATTCTTATCATCCAAATATTATGATTATCCCAAATTACTCTGAAAGGTCAAGGTGTGAGAAGGGAAAGAGGGTGAGATGGAGGTGGACAGGACTTGCTTTCCCACTCCTTCCTTTATTTATGGTCTTTGGCAAGTTACCCAATCGCTGTAAGTCTCAGGTAACTCATCTGCAAAATGGTGATAATACTAATAATATTTACCTTGTGGAGCCATAAAGATTAGATGAGTTAAGTTTCATAAGATGGGAAAGTACCTTCTTCATAAAGTTTATATAAAGGTTATAGAGTTATCTCTATATCATAGCACAAGGGCACTGTCTCCAATCCTTCTAATTATTTAGTAATGGTTGTTAAGAAAATGTTTTTATGATTACACAGAGAGGCCGATTCAAGGGAGAACAATGAACAACTGAAATCGTACTAGCCAAAAAACTGAGCCTGGAACCAGATTAATGTATTTACTCAGATGCAATCTCATTTCTATAACTCTATTCATTCAGAAAACCCGAGGATTATCCTGGTAATAAGCATGACCTCTCTGTCTTTCAGACATAAAATGAAGGCTTTGTCCCTGTTAAAATATAAACATGTCAGGATCAAATTATTTTTCCTCCAAAGCCATGCAATATGTTTCCTAAACCAACATAAACTGTCATGTGGAAACGATTCAAGTTGTAGAGTCTGATTGTTTGCCCAGAGTGGTCACCCACCTTGTTCATCAGTCAGGGAGATTAATGGGAGTTCCCATTACATACAAAGAATACGTGCTGCGAGCACCACCCAGAGAGTCACACACAGGCTTAGCACGTGTCCTTGCACAGAATGGAAACCGACCCTAGTGTTTCCGGGACCTGAAGCTCAGGAAGAAATCGTTTTGGTATGACTTTCCGAAATCAAACTGGAATCTAAAGTTTAAAAAAATACAATGTGACTACAGAGAAATGTAGGTAGGAGCCAGGAAAGGACACAGTGAACTGAAAACCAAGAACAACAGACAAGAGCTTTGCATTCTCTTTTTTAATGGCCCATTTCATTATTTCCCTCTCTTTTTTTGTCCAGGGTCTCATTGTCTTCTTCAAACTTTTTTTTTTTTAAAAAGGAATTTATTTGAGAGTGAGTGAGCAAGAGAGCACAAGGTAGGTAAAGGGGAGAGGGAGAAGCAGACTTCCCACTGAACAGGGAGCCTGACATGGGGTTCGATCATGATCTGAGCTGAAGGCAGGCACTTAACCAACTGAGCCACCCAGGCACCCCTGTCTTCTTCAAACTTTGATGTTGACTTTACCTAATTCTTTATGGATACAGAATAACACTGGAGACCAAATAAGTGTTTTATGCTGCAATGCTTGAAAGAGATTCAACATAATGCATCATTAATCCTTTTAAAAAATGTTTATTAGAAGCACACAGCACCCTTCTATCACTTAACAAGTCTAAAACAGCCCAGTAATTTGCTATGAAAAATTTTGCATATAGTAAACTCAAAATTTGGAGTAATACACTGATGCTACTGAAAATGTCCTGTTTCTGATTCTAGCCTGACACTAGGCCCCTTTCCCCTCCTCCATGAAGTCTTAGCAATGACATTCAGACAACTGATTTTAAAAGGATCTGCAACATTATCTAGAAGGCATAGAATACGGACCAGGAACCCAATTTACTATAGTAGCCAGAGACTCTCCTCTCTGTTGACTCCAACTCTGGCCTCATATTTCTTGCCCCTGGATTTTATTATTTTCAGCACCAACACTGAAGGATTTCAACTTCAACTTCTCAGACTGAATATGGCAGTCACACGACTGTCTTAAACAGAAAAATGGCTTGTATTTCACTCCTTCCTTGATTTTATGATTGTGGAACCATAACCAGGCTGCACTTTGGCATTTCAGCACTAAGTGGAGCCAGTCACCCAACTGCCTTTAAACTTACAAATCAGCAAAGAGCACAGCCCACTAACCTGAAAACCTGACTTCGTCTATGGGTTTACAAATGGACAGAGCTGAAATTTAATAGTGAATCATCTATTTAATGCATTTGAAAGCTCAAGCCTCCAGACAGACACCAGGTGAACAATCTTTTGGCTCATCTCCCATGGATTAAAGAAAATAGATCAAATAAATTCAAACAAACTAAATTGTTTGTACATTGTTTTTTTTTTTTAAGATTTTATTTATTTATTTGAGAGAGAGAGAAAGCACATGAGAGGGGTTAGGGTCAGAGGGAGAAGCAGACTCCCCGCCGAGCAGGGAGCCTGATGCGGGACTCGATCTAGGGACTCCAGGATCATGACCTGAGCCGAAGGCAGTCGCTTAACCAACTGAGCCACCCAGGCGCCCCTGTTTGTACATTGTTATTGTCAATCCCACTTTGTTACAAACTTCTATAAGTCAGGGACCTAGGCGTTGGTGATTCAAATTCTGATCTGCAGAATGAGAATGGGCCCATTTAGGGATGAGCACTGGCTAACAGGATAATTTGTGGTAATGTTTGAGTGATGCTTTTGCAAGTAACTATGTATTTGTAAGGGACAGGTTTGCTGAGGGTAGAATATCGGGTCATGGGAGTCAGTTATGGGGTGTAGGAGACCAATGAAAGGTTATAAAAAGAGTCACAAAACCAGTCTTATCTAGAAACTCCGTACAGACAGAGGAAACCATCCAATTTTTGAAAGAAGCTGAGATCCTAAGAGGTGAACTCTTAAATTTAGTTCACTGTTTTCTGCCTTAGTGTCCTTATCTGTGAAAAGAAATAAGAATGCTTACTTTCACTTCATTTTCAGAGACAGGATGAAGGGGGTTATAAGGTTTTTTTTTTTAATTTTTATTGTTATGTTAATCACCATACATTACATCATTAGTTTTTGATGTAGTGTTCCATGATTCATTGTTTGTGCATAACACCCAGTGCTCCATGCAGAACGTGCCCTCCTTAATACCCATCACCAGGCTAACCCATCCTCCTCCCCTCCTCCCCTCTAGAACCCTCAGTTTGTTTTTCAGAGTCCATCGTCTCTCATGGTTCGTCTCCCCCTCCAATTCCCCCCCCTTCATTCTTCTCCTCCTGCTATCTTCTTTTTTTTTTTAAACATATATTGTATTACTTGTTTCAGAGATACAGATCTGTGATTCAACAGTCTTGTGCAATTCACAGCGCTGACCATGGCACATACCCTCCCCAATGTCTATCACCCAGCCACCCCATCCCTCCCACCCCCCACCACTCCGGCAACCCTCAGTTTGTTTCCTGAGATTAAGAATTCCTCATATCAGTGAGGTCATATGATACAGGTCTTTCTCTGATTGACTTATTTCACTCAGCATAACACCCTCCAGTTCCATCCACGTCATTGCAAATGGCAAGATCTCATTCCTTTTGATGGCTGCATAATATTCTATTGTGTATATATATACCACATCTTCTTTATCCATTCATCTGTTGATGGACATCTTGGCTCTTTCCACAGTTTGGCTATTGTGGACATTGCTGCTATAAACATCGGGGTGCACGTACCCTTTCGGGTCCCTACTTTTGTATCTTTGGGGTAAATACCCAGGAGTGCAATTGCTGGATCATATGGTAGCTCTATTTTCAACTTTTTGAGGAACCTCCATACTGTTTTCCAGAGTGGCTGCACCAGCTTGCATTCCCACCAACAGTGTAGGAGGGTTCCCCTTTCTCCGCATCCCCGCCAACATCTGTCATTTCCTGACTTGTTAATTTTAGCCATTCTGACTGGTGTGAGGTGGTATCTCATTGAGGTTTTGATTTGGATTTCCCTGATGCCGAGCGATATTGAACACTTTTTCATGTGTCTGTTGGCCGTTTGGATGTCTTCTTTGGAAAAATGTCTGTTCATGTCTTCTGCCCATTTCTTGATTGGATTCTTTGCTCTTTTGGTGTTGAGTTTGATGAGTTCTTTATAGATTTTGGATACTAGCCCTTTATCTGATATGTCATTTGCAAATATCTTCTCCCATTCTGTCGGTTGTCTTTTGGTTTTGTTGACTGTTTCTTTTGCTGTGCAAAAGCTTCTTATCTTGATGAAGTCCCAATAGTTCATTTTTGCCCTTGCTTCCCTTGCCTTTGCGATGTTTCTAGGAAGAAGTTGCTGCAGCTGAGGTTGAAGAGGTTGCTGCCTGTGTTCTCCTTTAGGATTTTGATGGACTCCTGTCTCACATTGAGGTCTTTCAACCATTTGGAGTCTATTTTTGTGTGTGGTGTAAGAAAATGGTCCAGTTTCATTCTTCTGCATGTGGCTGTCCAATTTTCCCAACACCATTTGTTGAAGAGACTCTTTTTTCCATTGGACATTCTTTCCTGCTTTGTCAAAGATTAGTTGACCATAGAGTTGAGGGTCCATTTCTGGGCTCTCTATTCTGTTCCATTGATCTATGTGTCTGTTTTTGTGCCAGCACCATACTGTCTTGATGATGACAGCTTTGTAATAGAGCTTGAAGTCTGGAATTGTGATGCCGCCAGCTTTGCTTTTCTTTTTCAAGATTCCTCTGGCTATTCAGGGTCTTTTCTGGTTCCATACAAATTTTAGGATTTTTTGCTTCATTTCTTTGAAGAAAGTGGATGGTATTTTGATGGGTATTGCACTGAATGTGTAGATTGCTCTAGGTAGCATTGACATCTTCACAATATTTGTTCTCCCAATCCATGAGCATGGAACGTTTTTCCATTTCTTTGTGTCTTCCTCAATTTCTTTCATGAGTATTCTATAGTTTTCTGAGTACAGATCCTTTGCCTCTTTGGTTAGATCTTATGGTTTTGGGTGCAATTGTAAATGGGATTGACTCCTTAATTTCTCTTTCTTCTGTCTTGTTGTTGGTGTATAGGAATGCCACTGATTTCTGTGCATTGATTTTATATCCTGCCACTTTACTGAATTCCTGTATGAGTTTTAGCAGTTTTGGGGTGTAGTCTTTGGGTTTTCCACATAAAGTATCATATCATCTGCAAAAAGTGAGAGTTTCACTTCTTCTTTGCCAATTTGGATGCCTTTTATTTCTTTTTGTTGTCTGATTGCTGTGGCTAGGACTTCTAATACTATGTTGAATAGCAGTGGTGATAGTGGACATCCCTGCCGTGTTCCTGACCTTAGGGGGAAAGCTCTCAGTTTTTCCCCATTGAGAATGATATTTGCTGTGCGTTTTTCATAGATGGCTTTTATGATATTGAGGTATGTACCCTCTATTCCTATACACTGAAGAGTTTTAATCAAGAAAGGATGCTGTACTTTGTCAAATGCTTTTTCTGCATCTATTGAGAGGATCATATGGTTCTTGTTCTTTCTTTTGTTAATGTGTTGTATCACATTGATTGATTTGCGGATGTTGAGCCAACCTTGCAGCCCAGGGATAAATCCCACTTGGTCATGCTGAATAATCCCTTTAATGGACTGTTGGATCCTGTTGGCTAGTATTTTGTTGAGAATTTTTGCATCCATCTTCATCAAGGATATTGGTCTGTAATTCTCCTTTTTGATGGGGTCTTTGTTTGCTTTTGGGATCAAGGTAATGGTGGCCTCATAAAACGAGTTTGGAAGTTTTCCTTCCATTTCTATTTTTTGGAACAGTTTCAGAAGAATAGGTATTAATTTTTCTTGAAATGTTTGTTAGAATTCCCCTGGGAAGCCATCTGGCCCTGGGCTTTTGTTTGTTGGGAGATTTTTGATGACTGCTTCAATTTCCTTAGTGATTATAGGTCTGTTCAGGTTTTCTATTTCTTCCTGGTTCAATTTTGGTAGTTGATACATCTCTAGGAATGCATCCATTTCTTCCAGGTTACCTAATTTGCTGGCATAGAGTTGCTCATAATATGTTCTTATAATTGTTCGTATTTCTTTGGTGTTGGTTGTGATCTCTCTTTCATTCATGATTTTGTTGATTTGGGTCATTTCTCTTTTCTTTTTGATAAGTCTGGCCAGGGGTTTATCAATCTTGTTAATTCTTTCAAAGAACCAGCTCCTAGTTTCATTGATCTGTTCTACTGTTCTTTTGGTTTCTATTTCATTGATTTCTGCTCTGATCTTTATTATTTCTCTTCTCCTGCTGGGTTTAGGCTTTATTTGCTGTTCTTTCTCCAGCTCCTTTAGGTGTAGGGTTAGGTTGTGTACTTGAGACCTTTCTTGTTTCTTGAGAAAGGCTTGTATTGCTATATACTTTCCTCTTAGGACTGCCTTTGCTGTATCCCAAAGATTTTGAACAGTTGTGTTTTCATTTTCATTGGTTTCCATGAATTTTTTTAATTCTTCTTTAATTTCCTGGTTGACCCATTCATTCTTTAGTAGGATGTTCTTTAGCCTCCAGGTATTTGAGTTCTTTCCTACTTTCCTCTTGTGATTGAGTTCTAGTTTCAAAGCATTGTGGTCTGAAAATAGGCAGGGAATGATCCCAGTCTTTTGGTACTGGTTGAGACCTGATTTGTGACCTAGGATGTGATCTATTCTGGAGAATGTTCCATGGGCACTAGAGAAGAATGTGTATTCTGTTGCTTTGGGATGGAATGTTCTGAATATGTCTGTGAAGTCCATTTGGTCCAGTGTGTCATTTAAAGTCTTTATTTCCTTGTTGAACTTTTGCTTAGATGATCTGTCCATTTCAGTGAGGGTGGTGTTAAAGTCCCCCACTATTATTGTATTGTTGTCGATGTGTTTCTTTGCTTTTGTTATTAATTGCCTTATATAATTGGCTGCTCCCATGTTAGGGGCATAGATATTTACAATTGTTAGATCTTCTTGTTGGATAGACCCTTTAAGTAGATATAGTGTCCATCCTCATCTCTTATTGCAGTCTTTGGTTTAAAATCTAATTTGTCTGATATGAGGATTGCCACCCCAGCTTTCTTTTGATGTCCATTAGCATGGTAAATGGTTTTCCACCCCCTCACTTTCAATCTGGGGGAGTCTTTGGGTCTAAAATGAGTCTCTTGCAGACAGCATATCAAGGGGCTGTTTTTTAATCCAATCAGATACCCTGTGTCTTTTGATTGGGGCATTTAGCCCATTTACGTTCAGGGTAACCATTGAAAGATATGAATTTAGTGCCATTGTATTGCCTGTAAGGTGACTGTTACTGTATATTGTCTGTGTTCCTTTCTGGTCTATGTTGCTTTTAGGCTCTCTCTTTGCTTAGAGGACCCCTTTCAATATTTCTTGTAGGGTTGGTTTCGTGTTTGCAAATTCCTTTAGTTTTTGTTTGTCCTGGAAGGTTTTTATCCCTCCTTCTATTTTCAATAACAGCCTAGCTGGATATAGTATTCTTGGCTGCATATTTTTCTCATTTAGTGCTCTGAATATATCATGCCAGTCCTTTCTGGCCTGCCAGGTCTCTGTGGATAGGTCTGCTGCCAGTCTAATGTTTCTACCATTATTGGTTACATATCTCTTCTCCCGAGCTGCTTTCAGGATTTTCTCTTTGTCTCTGAGACTCGTAAGTTTTACTATTAGATGTTGGGGTGTTGACCTATTTTTATTGATTTTGAGAGGGGTTCTCTGTGCCTCCTGGATTTTGATGCCTGTTTCCTTCCCCAAATTAGGGAAGTTCTCTGCTATAATTTGCTCCAATATACCTCTGCCCCTCTCTCTCTTTTTTCTTCTTCTGGGATCCCAATTATTCTAATATTGTTTTGTCTTATGGTATCACTTATCTCTCGAATTCTGCCCTCGTGATCCAGTAGTTGTTTATCTCTCTTTTTCTCAGCTTCTTTATTTTCCATCATTTGGTCTTCTATATCACTGAATTTCTCTTCTGCCTCATTTATCCTAGCAGTTAGTGCCCCCATTTTTGATTGCACCTCATTAATAGCCTTTTTGATTTCGACTTGGTTAGATTTTAGTTATTTTATTTCTCCAGAAAGGGTTTCTCTAATAACTTCCATGCTTTTTTCAAGCCCAGCTAGTATCTTTAAAATCATCATTCTGAATTCTAGTTTCGACATCGTACTAATGTCCGTATTGAGTAGGTCGCTGGCAGTCGGTACTGCCTCTTGTTCTTTTTGTTGAGGTGATTTTTTTCCGTCTTGTCATTTTGTCCAGAGGAGAACAGATGAATGAGAGAACAAAATGCTAACAGGGTAACAATGTCCCCAGAAAATATACTCTAAACAAATCAGAAAAGACCTGAAACCGGGGGGAAAGAAAGGGAAAGAAAGAAAAAAGAAAAAAAACAAAGAAAAAGAAAAAGATAAAAACAAACAAAAACAGAACAAAACAAAAAACCAGAATATGATCAAATATGATCAGGCTGGTGCATAGATCAGTGCCACACACTAGATTTTGGGTGTATTTTGGTCTGTTAGAAGAAAGTGCCTCCCAAAATTTTAAAGAAAGAAAAACTTATATATGTAAAAAAATAAGGGTTAATACGATGAAGGGATGGAATATGACTGTAAAGATGAAAATTATAAAAAATTTTGTAAAAGGAATTGATAAGATAAAAAGTTGTTTGAAAAAAGAAAGAAGAGGATTAAAAAAAAGAAAAAAAAAGGGAGAGCATGTGATCAGGCCGGAGACTAGAACAAAGCCATACACTAGAAATTTAGGGTATATTTTGATCTGTTAGAAGAAAGTGTATCTCAAAATTTTAAAGAGAGAACAACTTATATATATATGCCAAAAATAAGGGTAACCACTATGAAGGGATAGAATATGACTCTAAAAATGAAAAATAAGGATGTTTTTTAAAAAAGGGATTGATAAGATGTTGGTTGAAAAAGGGAAAAAGAAAAATTCAAAAAAAAAAAACAGTTAAAAAAAATTAACTTTGAAAGACTAAAGAATCATGGTAAAAAAGCCATGGATTCTATGTGCAGTATTCCCCTAGCGCTGGAGTTCTGCCGTTCTCATTGATCGGTAAACTTGGTCTTGGCTGGATGTTCTTGCTGATCTTCTGGGGGCGGGGCCTATTGCCATGGTTCCCAAATGTCTTTGCCAGAGGCAGAATTGCCTCGCCCTTGCCGGGGGCCGGGCTAAGTAATCTGCTCGGGTTTGCTCTCGGGAGCTTTTGTTCCCTGCAAGCTTTCCGTACAGCTTTGGAGGAGGAGAGTGAAAATGGTGGCCTCCCAATCTCCGCCCCGGAGGAGCGGAGAACTCGGGGCCCCGCTCCTCAGTGCGCCCTCAGAGAAAAGCAGTCACTCCCGTCTCCCCGGTCTCCGGCCGCACTGCGTGCTCACCCGGCCTGTGACTGAGCATTTCTATCTCCGGCACCTGACTTGGTGTGGAGTCTCCAAACCCAGCAGATCCCTGCAGTGCACTCCCGCGCCGCTCCTCCCCGGGGGTGGAAGGGGAGTCTCCCCGGATCTGCCGCTTGTTGGGTCCCTGCTGGAGGAGCAGTGGCCCGACTGTGCCGCGGATCACGGTTTATGGCAACCCTGAGCTGAGAGCCCACGCCTGGGCTCCGTCTCTGCAGCCGGCTTCCCTGCTCCGATACCTGGGAGCTCTGCTGCACTCAGGCGCCCTCGGTCTTCCTGTGACCCCGAGGGTCCTGAGACCACACTGTCCCGCGAGGGTGCCACCCCCCGCTTAGCCACCAGAGTGACGTCCGTCAGCAGAGCAGACTTCTAAAAGTTCCGATTTTGTGCTCCGTGGTTCTATCACTTGTCAGAAGGGGCGGACGGAGGCCCCTCCCCCGCCGTCTATCCTCCCGAATATCGCCTGGGATTCACTTCTCTGCACGTCCTACCTTCCAGAAAGTGGTCGCTTTTCTGTTCAGAGAGTTGTTGCTATTCTTTTCTTCGATCTCCTGTTGAGTTTGTAGGTGTTCAGAATGGTTTGATCCCTATCCAGCTGAATTCCTGGGACCAGACGAAATCCAAGTCTCCTACTCTGCCATCTTCAGGGGTTATAAGGTTTTAAAAAAAATCTCTATTTTCAGTTTCTGGAGACTAAGAAGACTTTATCTTATGGGTGAGGAACTTGGTGTGATATGCTACTTCAAAGTCAAGCGACTGTTTGAAGCCTGGACCTGCGTTTGCCTTTTGGGATGCCCGATAGACTGAGTGGACAAATATGGTACTACTTGATGCTTTCTAATCTGACTTTCCTTTATTCACTCCTTTGCCCAATAAACATTTACAGGTGCCAAACAAACAAACAGACAAACAAACAAAAAACCAAAAACCAAAAACCAAAAAACAAAAAAAAAAACATTTACAGGTGCCTACTCTGTGTCAGGCATTACGTTTGCCTGGGGAAGCCAGCAATGAAAACTTCCCTCTCCTTTTGCAGGAGTGCATTGTCTATGTGAGGAGACCAAAGAAAATGCTAACAGTTACAGTAGAGCACCGTAGGTGCTATATAGGCTGGGGACAGGGTTCTGTGGGGACGTAGAACAGAGGCTCTCAGACTGGGGTCAGAAAAGGCTTCAAAAAGATTGTGGCATTTGGGCTGAACCTTGGAGATAAGTGGAAAAGCTCAGAGGCCTGAAACAGCCTACTTGTAGCAATATCTATAATAAGCTACAACTGGAAACAATATATAAAGAAGGGCTAGATTGAGCCATGCAGAACAGACTTGCCCTGAAAGGGATCTCAGGAACTCAGAGTGAGGTCTTGTTTGTCCATTTACTAATGCATCATTTCCATTTGACCTATTATTAGGAGAGGGACTTCTCTGGGCCTTCTTTTTCAACTTAATGATTGTAAGGAGTGGAGTATCTTTCTGTGGCCAAGTCTCCAAGGGCAGGTAAGAGAACTGACCTTGCTGATACTGTGAGCTCATGTCCTTTCTCCCTTCTTCCTGTCAGTCTTCCCACATCTGTAGTCTATATTCATGGCCCCTGCTTCCTTCTCTCCCATTCTCTTACTAACTCCTTGAACTTTGACTTCCATCCCTGAATGCTCTCTGTAAGATAAACCAGCCTTCTTTTTTTTTAATCGGTTTTATTTAGTTCATATTCTCTTCTCAGCAACATTTATTCTGCTGACCAGACTCTCTGATGGGTGCCTTTCCTTAGTATCTTTTGATGGTCCATCACTCCTTTGCTTTGTTAGCATTTCTTCCCCTTTTTTGTCTCCATTTGTGTGTGCCCCTAAAGTTGTGTCCTTGACCTGGACTTATACTCATTTTCTTGCTCATTTTTTGTGCCCTCCCATTCCTTTATACCTACTCTGTCCAAATTCTAAGACTTAACTTTTAACCTGTGCTTATTTCAGAAGACATGATAGTATGCAGGTTAAAAGTATGGATTCTGGTGTCAGAATGTCTGAGTTCAAATCCTGGCTCTGCCAGTGACTCGCAGTGTCACAAATATGCTCTTAGTACATCTCCATTTGCATATCACTTGAATTCAGTCCTTACTTTCAATTCCTTTTTCCGCCTTGTAGAGAAATGATTAAGAGTATGGTCTTCTGGGGTGCTTGGGTGGTTCAGTTGGTTAAGCGGCCAACTCTTAATTTCAGCTCAGGTTATGAGCTCAGGGTTGTGAGATCGAGCCCTGTGCTGGGCTCTGAGCGGAGTCTCCTTGTCCCTCTCCCTGCACCTCCCCCAGCTCTCTCTCTCTCTCAAATAAATTTTTTTTTAAAAAAGAGTATGGTCTTTTGAGTCAAACCTGGGTTAATATTTCAGTTCTACTTCTTACCAACCATACGACCTTGTATAACATACTTTATCTCTCCAAACCCTCATCTCCTCATCTGTATCTACATCATAGAACTGGTGTGAGGGTTAAATTAGGTAATACATGTGAATGAGAGGATACAAGTATAGGGTAAACAGTTAACAAATAGTAGCCATTCCATTGTTGTTACTGCCTGATCTCCTATATTCTGCACAAATGCTCTATCTTCCACAAAGCCTCCTCAGACTGCTCCAACCACAATGCTACCTCCTTCTTCTGAACTTCTGTAGCATTTGTTACCTGTACCACCTATTTGACAGCATACATCACTGTGTATTGTCATTCACCATTTTGCTAATATTTCTTCTCTCCCTGGTTTAAGCCTAAGCTTTTTAAAGGTTGGGATCTTGTCTTACACCTCCTTGTAGCTTTAGCATCTAGCCCGGTGTTTGGCAAATAAATGGTGATAGACAACCCTATTCTCCTCACATTTCAAGTATCCAAATTGGAGTGATTATCTTTCTCCATAAAATCTGCTCCCCTTCTCAATTCCTTTGACTTTTTCTCTGTTAAGACACCACCTTTATTCCTAATGTAGTACAGAAATCTTTGACACTTCTCATGGATTTTTTTTTTTTTATATTATGTTAGTCACCATACAGTACTTCATTTGTTTTTGATGTAGTGTTCCAAGATTCATTGTTTGCATATAACACCCAGTGCTCATTGTAGTATGTGCCCTCCTTAATACCTCACTGGGCTAAACCATCCCCCCACCCCCCTTCCCTCTAAAACCCTCAGTTTGTTTCCCGGAGTCCATAGTCTCTCATGGTTCGTCTCCCCCTCTGATTCCACCCCCCTTCATCTTTCCCTCCCTTCTCCTAATGTCCTCCATGCTATTCCTTATGTTCCATATATAAGTGAAACCATAATTGTCTTTCTCTGCTTGACTTATTTCACTTGGCATAATCCCCTCCAGTTCCATCCATGTTGTTGCCATGATGGGTATTCATTCTTTCTGATGGCTGAGTAATATTCCATTGTATATATGGACCACATCTTCTTTATCCATTCGTCTGTTGAAAGGCATCTCAGCTCCTTCCATAGTTTGGCTATTGTGGACATTGCTGCTATGAACATTGGGGTGCATGTGGCCCTTCTTTTCACTACATCTGTATCTTGGGGGTAAATACCGAGTAGGGCAATTGCTGGGTCATAAGGTAGCTCTATTTTTATCTTTTTGAGGAAACTCCATACTGTTTTCCAAAGTGGCTGTACCAACTTGCATTCCCGCCAACAGTGTAAGAGGGTTCCCTTTTCTCTACATCCTCACCAACATTTGTTGTTTCCTGCCTTGTTAATTTTTGCCATTCTAACTGGTGTGAGGTGGTATCTCAATGTGGTTTTGATTTGAATTTCCCTGATGGCTAATGATGTTGAACATTTTTTTCATGTGTCTGTTAGCCATTCATATGTCTTCTTTGGAGAAGTGTCGGTTCATGTCTTCTGCCCATTTCTTGATTTGATTATTTGTTGAGTTTGAGAAGTTCTTTATAGATCTTGGATACCCTTTATCTGATAAGACATTTGCAATATCTTCTCCCATTCCATGGGTTGCCTCTTTGTTTTGTTGACTGTTTCCTTTGTTGTGCAGAAGCTTTTTATCTTGAAGAAGTTCCAAAAGTTCATTTTTGCTTTTGTCTCCCTTGCCTGTGGAGATGTGTCTTTTTTTTTTTTTTTTTTAAGATTTTATTTATTTGACAGAGAGAGACACAGCGAGAAAGGGAACACAAGCAGGGGGAGTGGGAGAGGGAGAAGCAGGCTTCCCACTGAGCAGGGAGCCCTATGCAGGGCTCCATCCCAGGACCCTGGGATCATGACCTGAGCCGAAGGCAGCTGTTTAACGATTCAGCCACCCCGGCGCCCCTGGAGATGTGTCTTGAAAGAAGTTTCTGTGGCCAGTGTTGAAGAGGTTACTGCCTATGTTCTCCTCTAGAATTTTGATGGATTTCTCATGTACAAAATCTCAGTGAGTTCTATTAGTTCTGCATGTTCCTGGCTCAATGCCTATCACATAGCACTTGCTCAATAAATGTTGAATGACTCAAAATATAAATTTATATGTATATATGTATATGTATATATGTTATATGTATATATGTATATATATAACTTATTAGATTTTTTAGATTTTTATTTTAAAATGTTTCACATTTGCCTCTTTTCATTATTCCTACTGGCACCACCCTTGTACAGATCCTCAAGGACTCAAGTCTAGAATATTGAAATAGCTTTTTATCTGGCTCCCTAATTTTCTTCTTTCATTTTAATCTCTCTTGTGTATGACTGCTAGACAAATATTATTAAAACACCATTTCTAATCACAAATATTACCTCATTTAATCCTCACAACAAGCCTTTGAGGATGGTTTCTCTACAGCTTATGGAATCAGCTAATCCTCTGAGGCTCATTTTCAAGGTTTCCTGAAGCTTGGTGTCATTCTACTTATCTCGCATTTTCACCCATCAATATCCCTCACAAACTCCATGTTCCACCCAAGCTGGTACCACTAGTCTTACACATTCTCCTTCATATCTACTCCTGATGTCATGTCAAATCCTGCTTTAATCATGATGTCAATCATGAAATACCCTTATCTTCTTTTTTTCACTTCAAAATTTACCCGTTTTTTAAAAAAGGAAACAGCAACCCTTCATAATGCTTTCTTGGACTGTTGTAATCTTCAGTTATTTAATTCTTCTTCATATAACTCCTGCAAACTTACTAAACTCCAATATAAAATCTTTATTATTCTACCTGCCATGTAAATATTTGCTCCAACTTTTTACTGTCTAATTATTCTATGTGGGTTAGTAAGTATAGTCTTCCTAGTTGTATCATAAATCTATTAAAAGAGTTATAAATCTTCGTATGTTCTTCATTGTCTACGTGAGCTGAGGACAAAGTAGAAGCTCAAAAATACTTAATTGATCAATATTGTGGTAATTAATCTGATAAAGTTAGTGTCTGGGGAAACATCTTTCTCAAATTTTCATCCAAGATAAGATCTATGATGTTTCCAAATAATTTGATTCAATGCCAGATTATGTTGTCTGTTTTATATTGACTAATGGGTAAAATGTTATCATATCACTTATTTTAATAAAAACAAAGTTTGCCATTGATGAAAAGTCTCTCCAGATTTATCTTTTTAAATCTGAATGGGATGCCTAAAAATGTTCCATAAAAAGGATACAAAAAATTACAGAAATCAAACACTATTTCAAGTTTCTATTTCTGAATGCCAGCTCAACAAGTAAACTCAAGGATTCATTTCAATCCTTCCAACACTAATACCATGGAGAGCTCACTGATGCTCTCCCTCATAATGAGTCCAGGTTCTGGACATGCCAAGACTTTAGAATTTAGAGGAATCTGTTGGGTCCAACTGCAGGGCTGGTTGGTGGTTGTTGTTGGAAGCTAAGAAGGGGATGTACCATGAGAAGAAGACAGACACTCTAAAGTGTTTTCCTTTTAAATCTTGTTAGAAATATGAGATTCTGTGGTGAAAGGTTTTGCTACAGGATTTTATTCAGTGCTGCCATAGGGAAACAGATGCATGTTTGTGTTGGGGTAGAGGGAGCTCTAGATACCATCCTCTTCCAACCCTCCATGAGTATTTGGAAAGTTCCCTGGACCAGAGTTCCTATGCTTCAGTAATCCACATCCCACCTTTATGGTTTTTGCCAAATATTTTTGCTTTATATGGATTGTTTTTATTTACATACATTTACCTAAAAAAAATCTTTATATCCCTCCCCAAAGTAAAAAACCAGTTTCTGTTGTCATAAGTAGAATGTAACCATAAAAATAAATATAACAAAAATAAAACCTTTTTATCAAATTCCAGCCAGATACTTTTGGACTCTGAGTCCAAAGGTTTAACTCACTCTTTCTTATAAAGGACGATAAGTAGATGTTAGAGAGGAATTAAGACATATTAACGTTAAAATGAGACTTTTGGGGGCACCTGGGTGGCCCAGTTGGTTAAGCGTCTGCCTTTGGCTCAGGTCATGATCCCGGGGTCCTGGGATGGAGTCCTGTGTTGGGCTGTCTGCTCAGCGGGGAGTCTGCTTCTCCATCTCCCTCTGCTCCTCTCCCTGCTTGTATGCACTGTCTCTCAAACAAATAAATAAAATCTTTTTAAAAATAAATAAAATAAAATGAGACTTTCTTCTTGTCAAAATCAGTGTTATTAAAAGCCAATTGATTGTGTTAATTACTCCCCTCAACTTTATTTTTCCCACTGC
The DNA here is from genome assembly GCF_964656455.1 of Halichoerus grypus. Taxonomy (NCBI): domain Eukaryota; kingdom Metazoa; phylum Chordata; class Mammalia; order Carnivora; family Phocidae; genus Halichoerus; species Halichoerus grypus. The sequence continues at coordinate 67,706,917 of NC_135719.1, forward strand.
TAGATGTTCCCCTAAGAGATAGGTTTCGTTTTCCCTGGTTCTGATTTATAGTGAATATATACTTCTATGAGCTGCTTCTTTCACTTACCATTTTGTTCTTGAGATTTATCAATTTAAATTTGTTTTAGCTGTGGTTCATTTATTTTTTACTGCCTCACAGTATTTAGGTGTATAATATATCATGGTTAATCCATTCTTTCGGTGATAGTTTTGGTTTCTCAATTTTTGCTATGATAAATAATGCTGTTTTGAGCATTCTTATACTTATTCCCTGATTTACATGTGCCAGAATGTTGAACGACTCAGGAGTGGAATTGCTGAGTCATAGAGGGTACACAAGTTATTCCCCATGCCTATTTTTCCCCCTTATGCCTATTTTTAGGTGCAAATTACATTACCATCATGTATGGATGAATGTCCCCTGACTGCACATCATTGCTCACCCCTGATAATGTCAAAGTTTTAAAATACTTACCAAATATTGGATAGGAAAAAAACAGTTTCATTGTTGCTTCCCTTTGCCTTTACATGGCTACTAATAAAGTGCAAGTTTTTTCATAGAGAGAGAGAGAGAAAGAATTGAAAGAAAACAATTTTCTCACTGCCTTCAGTTAGTTAATGGCATGCTGGCATATCCCCTAAAATGATCTCCTGTGTACCCCACCTTAGGACTAGGAGAACATTTAAATTGAATCACTTTATCTTTCTTTTTCTCTTTTTATTTTTTTATATAAGCTCTATGCCCAACGTGGGGCTTGAACTCAAGACCCTAAAGGCAAGAGTCACGTGCTCTACTGACTGAGCCAACCAGGTGCCCCTAAATTGAGTCACTTAAAAAAAAACAACTGAAGGAGAATCCCCAAAAGGAAGTATCCTTATGCATCAAAGACTGTTGTACACTTGGGTTTTCAAATCTGTAAAGCATAATTCCATGAGTTTTCATTTTCATTCTAGGATCTCTCATTACAAAGGCTCAGTGTTAATAAAAGGAGACCTTTCAATGCACCTACATCACCTCCTCTGAAAACTCAAAATTCATGGAGGTCATCTGCTTATTTAGTGGTTAACAAATACAATAGATATTTAGCTATATACCCAAAACTTTGGCTTGGAGGTCCACAACAAGCTGAAGGGAAACAAGTCAGCAGAATTACAGGGAGAAACATTTCAGGATTTCAGGAGAGCAGTTGAGGTAACCTCGGAAGGAGAGAAGTGTATTAGGAAATCTGGGTAGATTCAAGTAAGTTTTCTATTGCTTTTAAAAGGAGTTTTCATTTATTTGAAAGAGAGAGTGAGTGAGAGAGAGCGTGAGCAGGGGGAAGAGTGGAAGCAGACTCCCCTGCTGAGCCCGACAAGGGGCTCAATCCCAGGACTCGATCCCAGGACCCTGGGATCATGACCTGAGGCGAAGACAGTCGCTTAACTGACTGAGCCATGCAGGTGCCCCCTAAAAGGAGTTTTCAAAATAGGATGATCAACTGTCCTAGTTTTCCTTCACTGAGGGATTTCTTGGGATATAGAATTTTTAAAATTAGGAAAATCTTCTCCAACTGAAAGGAATTGTTCATCCTATTTTATTTTTTTTTAAAGATTTTATTTATTTATTTGACAGAGGGAGACACAGAGAGAGAGGGAACACAAGCAGGGGGAGTGGGAGAGAGAGAAGCAGGCTTCCCGCGGAGCAGGGAGCCCGATGTTGGGCTCAATTTGGGGCTCGATGTGGGGCTTGATGCAGGGCTTGATGCGGGGCTCGATCCCAGGACTCTGGGATCATGACCTGAACTGAAGGCAGACGCTTAATGACTGAGCCACCCAGGTGCCCCTGGTCACCCTATTTTAAATGCTTCCCTCATGCATCCCTAATAAGCAGCACAGAAGAAGTAGAGGTTGTCCTCCTGTGGGTGTAAGAGGGTACATGAGATTATGCCTACAGAGCATTTAATAGACTTTGTCATTCCCAGAGTTCAGAAATCATTTTGGGGATATTATGAAGCATCAGAGTTTTTCCCTAAAAATGTGATTCAATTTTACTGAATAATGACCTGGAATTGAATGAAAGGGACAAGTGTCCTCTTGCAACACCCTTTCCCTCTATTTGCTATTAATCACCTAAGTGTAAGATGCCACTCAAATAGTAATCTTTCCAGGGATTCAGGGGGCATTTTTTGCATACGGTTGAAGATATTAAGTAACCAAAGGCATCTGAATAAAAACACCCTCCTATTTGGCCATTCAGCATGCCAGTGTTTTTTCACAAACCAGCTGCTTGTCTTTTGAACTCCTACTACATGATTTGTACAATCAGTGTATACAGGACAATGTAATTTATACAGACAATGTGATTTTCTTTAATATAATTACACTCAATAATCAGTCACTGAAATGCCTTCTCTGTACATGACACTTTGCTAATTTAATTCTAAGCTCCTCTTAGAAACTATATGTAAAACTGAATTATATATTTTTAATTAAAAAATCAAGATTTGAGGTTTTTCCAAATGTGCACCTTGAAGATACCAATTTTCTGTAGGGAAACCATTATCATGAAATGTTTAATTGTACATTTTCCAAGCACCTCTCATTTAAAGCTCTGACAGAATTTTCTAGGTGGAAAATACAATACAGTATTCATACTCCATAATTCACTATCTATTTTCATCATTTCTTCTTAATGGCATTCTTCTTATTCACTTATCTCATTATTTTAAAAATAATTATCTAGGGAAACCTGGGTGGCTCAGTCGGTTAAGTGTCTGACTCTTGATTTCAGCTTAGGTCATGATCCCAGGGTCATGAGATCAAGCCCCAAGTCAGGCTCTGCCCTGAGCATGGAGTCTGCTTAAGATTGTCTCTCTCTCTCTCTCCCCCTGCTCCCCCCCCTTAAAAAATAATAATTGTTTTTGGGCCACTGTACTAGGAATTGGGGAAACAGGAACAAGACAAAGTCCCTGCCTATGTGGAACTTGCATTCTTGTGCCTTTAAGACATTTAAAATGAATAGGGAAAAAGTCTCCAAGGCATAAAGCTCTGACTACTTAGGAGAAAAGTATTAGCTAACCAAACAGATCTTGTCGATCTTTAGTCTTCAGACTTGGGGAATCAAATGAAAGGGAAGCAGAATAGTTAAGAACAAGAAATGATTCATATTGGAATAAAACCATTAAAAAAGGAAAATAAAAAGTTAGAATCTCTACTCTTTTTGTCTTCCTTGGAGCAGAGTTCCACATAAAAGGAATCTTTCGATGTGGAAAAGATTCCCTGAATCTTTTCTAAAGTTCTTGATAAATGGCTTTGTTTAATACATCTTGTTTGTTTAAAAAAAAAATGGTTCGGGGCACATGGGTGGCTCAGTCAGGTTAAGCATCCGCCTTCGGCTTGGGTCATGATCCCGGGGTTCTGGGATTGAGCCCCACATCAGGCTCCCTGCTCAGTGGGGAGCCTGCTTCTCCCTCTCCCTCTGCTGCTCCCCTTGCTTGTGCTCTCTCCCTTTCTCTCTCTCAAATAAATAAATAAATAAATAAATAAAAATCTTTTAAAAAATGATTATTTATTACATGCCTTCAGTTTTACTTTCATGGATAAGCTGCTGTGTCCATGAAATTCTTTTTTTTTTTTTAAAGATTTTATTTATTTATTCATGAGAGACAGGGAGAGAGAGAGAGAGATGCAGAGGCAGAGAGAAACAGGCTCCCTGCCGAGCAGGGAGCCCGATGCAGAACTCGATCCCAGGACCCTGGGATCATGACCTGAGCCGAAAGCAGACGCTTAACCATCTGAACCACCCAGGCGCCCCTATCCGTGAAATTCTTAAGAGTATCAAGAATTTAACCCAAGAATGTTACTGAGCTAGGGGCGCCTGGGTGGCTCAGTCGGATAAGTGTCTGACTCTTGATTTTGGCTCAGATCATAATCTCAGGGTCTTGGGATCAAGCCCTCGTTGGGCTCTGCTCAGTGAGGAGTCTGCTTGAGATTTTCTCCTTCTCCCTCTCCATCCGTCCCTCACCCCTGTGGTCTCTCTCTCTCTCTCTCTCTCTCAAATAAATAAATAAATAAATCTTAAAAAAAATAAAATAGAATGTACTTGGCTAGATTTTTCAAGCAAAATCTTTTTTTTTTTCCTTTTGGTACAGGCACCAACCTCTGAATAAAAAGAAGAAAAGGAAACTATAGGTCATTTCAAGATTTATTTTGGCAAAGAACACAACCGCTATTATAAAAAATAATGCTTATGGTTAAAATAACAGCAGTTATTTATTAAGCACTGACTAGGTGCAAGAAATTAAAGAGAATAGAAAAAAATAGGTAAAGGACATTGACCTTAAAGAAATTACCACTAGTGTGTCGTGCTGGGGACTAGTAGAGATGCAAAAGTATTCAAGAAGATTCTGGAGTAGGCAGAGATTATTACCCCATTTTCCCTCATGAACAGAACTCTGATCTTGACCAAGAGTTCACCCTTTCATATGCCTCAGGAAAAGCAGATCCAATTTCATAGTTCTGGAGACTTGATTAATCTCAACCAATCAGGATAATCACAACCCTTTACCGTGTAATTGGTTTAAGAAGAGGCATGTGAATCATCTAACTGACAAGTCATAGGAGAGGTCTGTTGGAAGCTTCTGGAAAAGGAAGTTCATTGATCTGGCTGGGTGTTAAGAGGTAGAAGGAGGCTTAATAAGTACTGACACCATCTTAATTAAGATCACTGAGTTGGAGGGAAGGGTAGCCTCAGAATGAGGCTTATATTAGGAAGGCAAAGCAGACAGATGGAAAAAACCTAAGTTCTTGATCACAATTTTTTCTTCAGGGTTAACCAACCCTGAAAGCTTCTCCAGCATCACCCTACCTTTCCAGTTTTCTGAGCCAAGAAACTTTCTTATTTAGGTCAGTTTGAATCAGGTTGATATTATTTTCAGGAAACATCCTACTTGGATGCAGATTCCAACTGAGGAAGACTCATAATCTAGTTGGAGAGGCAGGACTCACCGTATTTTATTGACTCTGTGATGCACTTCCTTTTCCCCACATTTTAATATCTCTGAGATCAGGATGTCTCTGAAATCAGGGTAAAGTGTTGTAAAATTGTTCTCAGCCAAGCAGCAGCCTTACCATAGTTGTCAATGCCTATGCATTTGTGTGCATGACTTCAGTCATACCGTTCATATTACTGATGCTTTACTTCTATGTATTATTTGAAATGCGTGTATTGTTTAATTGCCATTTGAAATTAATCATGATTATATTATGATTCAGAATTGAAATAAAAGCTATTCTGTCTGCAGAAAAGCACAGAGACATTGGAATATACATTAGATGTAAATGGAGCAAATATTCATCCTTGGAGGAATTGCCACAATTCCATAGTTTCTTGTAAATACTTTATACAGGACCTAGGAAAGGAAGACACCCACAAGTATAGCAAACTGTGTTACATTTCGTTACTGAGATGTATGTAAAAGAAATGCCTATTATACACCAAACGATGCACCTGAAAGTAAGAAAAGAAATGCTGAATCCCTCAGAATAGGGATGCAGGAAATTTCAAAGTCATGAGAGCTTGTGATCTGCATTCGTGCATGGTATAAGACTATGATTAAGGCATTGTGCTATAGAAAATGGAAACACCATCAACTGTTTTGTTTATATGAAACTAATTGCCAAACTGATTTTTTTAGGTAGACTGTGGTTATACGAACTGTGTATGACAATTTGTTTTCCTGAAATAGAGGCAGAGCTTTTAATAATTTGACCATCTACTATTATTTTTGTTCTCAAAAGACCAGCTTCTTTTCTTTACATAATTGAGAGATTTTGTTCCAATAATAGTGCTACTATTGGTGGTAGTGTTATTTAGCCCTGATAAAAATCTGTTTCAAATACTGCATGGTATTACTTAGATGTAGAATCTGAAAGAGTCAAACTCATAAAAACAGAGAGGAGGGAAGTGGTTGCCGGGGGCTGCGCTACAGGGTGGGGGAAATAGAGAGAGACTGAGAAAAGGGTACAAACTTTCAGTTACAAGATGAATAAAGTCTGAGGATCTAAAGTATAATGTGGTGACTATAGTGGATAAGATTGTATCGTAGAATTGAAATGTGCTGAGAGAACTTAGATGTCCTCACTAAAAAAAGCAAATAAACAAAAATAAATATAGAGGGGATGGATGTGTTGACTAACTAGATGGGGGAATTCTTTGACAATGTATATGTATATCAAATCATCATGATGTATGCTTTAAATATCTTGTAATTTTATTTGGCAATTATACTTCAGTAAAGCTGCAAAGAAAACTTAAAAAAAAAAAACAACCACTCAAACCTTGGAATTTACGCCTCTTGGCATAAATTTAGCTTGCTGGATCCTTTTTTCTCCTGGAATCAGCATCTCTAATATCCATAGGATAACCTACACTCCTCTGGAAATGCTTGTGAGCAGCAAGATGGAGGTTTCTCTAAGGCTTACCTGTTTTAAATGTTTACAGACATGTTTAGAGTGTGGAGAGCCTGCTACCTCTAAATAGATCTGCTTCTCTAAGCAGTCCCTAAAGGATCTCTCTTCCTCTTTTCTCCTTTTATTTAATTCCATACAATGTAAAATTTCCCTTTATTATATATTTTTTAAGATTTTATTTATTTGACAGAGACACAGCGAGAGAGGAACACAAGCAGGGGGAGTGGGAGAGGGAGAAGCATGCTCCCCGCTGACCAGGGAGCCCAATGCGGGGCTCGATGCAGGGCTCCATCCCAGGACCCAGGGATCACGACCTGAGCCAAAGGCAGATGCCTAACGACTGAACCACCCAGGTGCCCCAAAATTTCCCTTTTTAAAGCCAGATCTGATCCTACTGCCTGTAGGACAAACTTCCCAGTCTGATATTCAGTTTGATAGCGCCAGCCTACCTTTCCAGCTTTATCTTGCATCACACCCTTCCGAACGTTCTATACCTCAGTCACATTCAAGGACTTGCCTTTGCGCAAACCTACCTGGACTCTCTTTTTCCACCCCTTTGCTTATGCTACTCCCTCCTTGTGGAATCCTTTCCTATCACGCTTCCTGTGGGAGTTCTTCCCATCCCTCACAGTCCGGCTCAAGTAGAGCTATTTCATATCTCATCACTGGGAGTTAATGTTTCCTCCCTTACATCCCCATTACTTTCATTGTTTTGAAAGCATGTCGTATTACTACTCCACTTGCTTTATCTTGTATTAAAATTAAGAGTGATTTATGTGTACGTCTGCTCTCTTAGATGGTAGGCTTCTGAGGGCAGTAGCAAATCTTTTGTTAATTGTGTTCATTCAATAATAAATAGGGCTAGCCACTGTTTTTAAATGCGCTCCTGAAGCTTCTAGTCAGGAAAGCCAGACATTAACAAATAATTATAAATGCGTTGAATATTATAATGGAGTAATGCAGGTTTCAACAGGAGTATACAATACCAGGACATAATTTAGTCTGGGCAATGAGGGAATGCTTCCTGGATATAGCATTTACATGGAATTCTAATGCACAGTAGAAGGTAGCTGGGTGAAAGTGGGAGGGGAATTGAAAAAGAGGATGGGAACCGTATCTAAGAAATCTAAGACTTCAGAAATAACGATGTGTTCTAAGTACTGAAAACAGTCAGGGCTGTGGGGATGTGAGGAATGAGGGAGAGTGTAGCATGATGAGAGGCTGTAGAAGCAGGCAGAGGCTGCATGATGCAGTCCGGGGAATTTATGATTTTATCCTGAGGGCAGTAGGAAGTCATTAGAGGTATCAATAAGGGGGATGAGTGATGTGAAAATGCTGGGGTTCAGGAGTGAATGGTCAAGAAAGAATTCTTGCGACATCTCCGGTGCAAAAAGGTGGTTTTATTAAAGCACGGGGACAGGACCCGTGGGCAGAAAGAGCTACTGCACTGCAGTTGTGAGGAGTGGCTGATTATATACTTTCCAGTTGTGGGGGGCGGTTAGGGATAGCGTAAATCTCTAAAGAATTTTGGAAGCAAGGTTTCCAGGACCTTTGAGGGGCTAGCTGTTTTTAGGAAAAGGTCATTTGCTACTGTCTAGTAAGACCTTAATCATGAGACCCTTCAGATGTATATCAGTGGACCATATGCTTGGAGGATGATTGCTAACATATATCTTTGGGGGGGGAGGTAGAGATAAAAGTTTTTTTTTTTTTAAGATTTTATTTATTTGGGCGCCTGGGTGGCTCAGTTGGTTAAGCGACTGCCTTCAGCTCAGGTCATGATCCTGGAGTCCCGGGATCGAGTCCCGCGTCGGGCTACCTGCTCAGCAGGGAGTCTGCTTCTCCCTCTCCCGCTCCCCGCTCTTGTGCTCTTTCTCTCTCTCACTCTCTCTCTCAAATAAATAAATAAAATCTTTAAAAAAAAAAAAAAAGATTTTATTTATTTATTTGTCAGAGAGAGAGAGCAAGTGAGCACAGGCAGGGGGAGCGGCAGGCAGAGGGAGAAGCAGGATTCCTGCTGAGCAGGGAGCCCAATGCTGAACTCGATCCCAGGGCCCTGGGATCATGACCTGAGCCGAAGGCAGACGTTTAACCGACTGAGCCACCCAGGCGTCCCAAGTTAAAAGAAGTTTCCAAAGGAATTTTTATATGTTAAAGTGGACTTACAGGATCCTGGAGGTGGGGCTAATGTTAAGCTAAGGTTGCCTTTTGCCCTTGGCGAAGTACTAACATGGAGGCAGCTGAGTTCCCAGAGGAAGGTCACTGCCTGTCTCAAGGACTTGTCAGTGGGCTGGAAGTTGTAAGGACATTTATTTTTTTTTTTCTTTTGTTCTCCACATCAGTGAGGAGGTCAGAATTGTGTTTTTTAAAGTGCACTTTACCTGCAATATGAAGAATAGATTGGAAACACAAGAGTAGATGTAGGAAGGCCCCCCCTTTTTTTTCTGGAGTGGGGGTTGGTTTTGTTTGTGATAATCCCGGCGAGAGACAATGGTGATTTAGATCCTTAGATCTTTGCATCCCCCATGAGGTTGAGTACAAGTGTTTCCAGTATAGTTAATAAATGTTCTTTGAACTGGAGTTAATTGATTCATCTCATCTAAACTATAAGACGCTACAAGAAAGTGTCAGGAAAACATTTTAAACAATTGGACATTCTTTTCTAGGTGACCTCCTCAGGTCTGTGAGTCCAGGTGCAGCATAGTCCAGAGCAAACCATTCCTTCTCAGGAAACTCCTGAAGATTCTGTATCAGGAAGAAAATGCTGTAGCTAAAACCACTGCAGGCCTCATTTTATAGGAAACTTCCCTATAAATGTCATTTGTTAAGTATTGGTGGAAATGACATTCCTTTCTACTCTGGCAAAAGGAAGCTCATACTTTCTCATTAGCTGGCTCCTGCTTTGGTTGCTAATGTTTCAAAATATGCAAGTAAAATCTCTCCCTTAGCTTACTGAATAAAAAACAACAGCCTAGGGGCGCCTGGGTGGCTCAGTCGTTAAGTGTCTGCCTTCGGCTCAGGTCATGATCCCCGGGGTCCTGGGATCGAGCCCTGCATCAGGCTCCCCGCTCGGTGGAAGTCTGCTTCTTCATCTCCCACTCCCCCTGCTTGTGTTCCCTCTCTCGCTGTGTCTCTCTCTGTCAAATAAAAAAATCTTTAAAACAAACAAACAAAACAACAGCCTATGCTATTAATCTTTTTTTTTTTTTTTTTTTTTAAAGATTTTATTTATTTTTTTGACAGACAGAGACAGCGAGAGCAGGAATGCAAGCAGGGGGGAGTGGGAGAGGCAGAAGCAGGCTTCCTGCCAAGCAGGGAACCCGACGTGGGGCTCGATCCCAGGACCCTGGGATCATGACCCGAGCCGAAGGCAGACGCTTAACGACTGAGCCACCCAGGCGCCCCTAATCTTTTTTTTTTTTTTAAAGATTTTATTCATTTATTTGACAGAGAGAGACACAGCGAGAGAAGGAACACAAGCAGGGGGAGTGGGAGAGGGAGAAGCAGGCCTCCTGCTGAGCAGGGAGCCTGATGTGGGGATTGACCCAAGGACCCTGGGATCATGACCTGAGCCGAAGGCAGACACTTAACAACTGAGACACCCAGGCGCCCCACTTTTAATCTTTTGTGAGGTTAGAAAATCAGTCCAGGTGTGATATTTGGTATCCTTGTGTCAGACCATTGCTTATGCTTAGTAATTTTTTAATTTCAAGATGACCATTTATCGTCAAAAAGGGAAGTGTCTGTGGGTATGCATATGTGTGTTTCAAGAAGATGAGTCAGGGATGATTTATTTGTCACATTTTCACCTCGAAATGAACATAATTATACTACAAAATATTTAAAATATTTTTTAAAAAGAAAAGAACAGATGAATAGATATCAGAGGGTGGCAGCCAGTTACATAAGGCATAATTATTCCAGGGCATCTGGGAGATATCTATACCTACATCTACCTATCTGTATAAGTATAGATAAGAATACCAAATAGATACATTAAAATACAATCACCTTTTAACTAAGTGTCTTTTCATTGTGACAAAGCCAATGAAATTAATCCTGCTTCCTTCAGACCCAGTGTTCTTATCTGTAGAGATAATACCTACTTCATGAAGTTGTGAGGATCCAAAAATCATTTGTTATATATAAAAAAAGTACATAAAATATTCAATTAATGAAATAATATATAAAGATCATGCTAAGATGCTCTGCATATCTAGTCTTTTCTACTCAACCTGAAAGATTTGATACTATTAAGAACGATTACATTATGGATTGGATTAAGGGAAATTTTTAGACAAACTTTTTTCCAGCTTTATTGTTATATGATTGACATATAAGATCATTTAAGTTTAGGGTAGGCAGCATAATGATTTGATACACTTACATAGTGCAGTGCCTGGCTGGCTCAGTCAGTGGAGTGTGTGACCCTTGATCTTGGGGTTTTGGGTTCAAGCCCCATGCTCGGTGTACAGATTGTTCAAAAATGAAATCTTTAAAGAAAAACACCCCACAACGGTGCCTGGGTGGCAACTCTTAGTTTCTGCTCAAGTCATGATCACGGGGTCATGAGATTGAGCCCAGTGTCGGGCTCTGAGCTCATTGAGGGGTCTGCTAAAGTTTCTCTCTCCCTCTCCCTCTGCCCCTCCCAGCACTCTTTCTCTCTCTCAAATAAATAAATAAATCTTAAAATTAAAAAAAACCCACAAACACACAAATGATGTACTCACATATTGCAAAATGATTATCCCACAGCCTTAGCCAACAGTGCCATCATGTCACATAATTAGCATTTCTTTTTTGTGTTGAGAACATTTAGGATCTACTCTCTTAGAACTTAAAAGTATATAATACAGGGGCACCTGGGTGGCTCAGTCGTTAAGCGTCTGCCTTCGGCTCAGGTCGTGATCCCAGGATTCTGGGATCGAGCCCCGCATCGGGCTCCCTGCTGGGCGGGAAGCCTGCTTCTCCCTCTCCCACTCCCCCTGCTTGTGTTCCCTCTCTCGCTGTGTCTCTCTCTGTCAAATAAATATATAAAATCTTAAAAAAAAAAAGAAAAAAAAACTATATAATACAGAATTGTTAATTTATAATCACCATGCTCCACACAGGATCCCCAGAACTTATTCATCTTACAACTGGAAGTTTGTACATTTTGACCTAGAGAAAATTTTAAGGTAGTTGCAATTTGTCTTTAGTTCAGACCTCTGCTCCTTTCTGGTCCTCTGCTAATCCCTGCTTCATTTTCTTCCATATTCACATTCGTGGTGTCCTCATGATGATTTATGATTACTCATTGCTTCCTTTTCTACAGCCTATTCAGACCTAACCTCTCTCAAAGTATTTCCTGATATATTCCAAAATGAGTTATCTTTTTCCCTAACCCTATTTAAACTCTCAAGCTCTTCATGAGCCTGACTTTAGCTAGATGTTAGGAAGAAAGTACCCTTACTAAACTAATTCGAATCAAAGCATTTGGTTGATTTAATCTTTATGGGTATATTTACATTTGAAAAGAGAACAGTCATTAATCCAAGTTGCGTTGTAGTAGAGTTTTAAGCTCTGTAAAAGAGATTTTTCTTTCGTTTTTAAAAAGATTTTATTTATTTTTTGACAGAGAGAGAGAGAGACAGCGAGAGAGGGAGAAGTAGGCTTCCCACTGAGCAGGGAACCCGAGGTGGGGCTCAATCCCAGAACCCTGGGATCATGACCTGAGCTGAAGGCAGACGCTTAATGACTGAGCCACCCACGCGCCCCTAAAAGAGATGTTTTTTAGCTCAGGCAACAATTTATCTCATAGTTCTCAATCTTAGCTGCCTATTGGAATCTTCTGAGAAGATTTTAAAAGATGCCTCCTGCCAAGACCCCACCCTTAGAGATTCTAATATGATTGGTCTGGGGTGGAAGCCAGGCATTGGAATTTTTAAAGCATCCCAGGTGGATTCTAATGTGTAGCTAGGTTTGAGAACCACAGGGTTAGAATGACTGTCTTGATTTAGGTTTCAATACTAAAAATTTACATTTTTCTTTTATGTAAGTTACACATTAATTGCTGTATTTGGTAAGAGAAGGTTGGGAAAAATTTAATGGAAAGATAATAGAAAAATAATTATAATTTAAATGTCATCAAATCCAGCTTCGACATTTTACTAATGAGGAAACAGGTTCAAATGTTAACAGCTAGTTAGAGTGGGAGCCGGGACAATAGGGTATTTTAAAATACTCCAAATATTGTTTTACTTTATTTATTTATTTTTAAAAATATTTTATTTATTTATTTGACAGAAAGAGACACAGCGAGAGAGGGAACACAAGCACGGGGAGTGGGAGAGGGAGAAGCAGGCTTCCAGCTGAGCAGGGAGCCCGATTCCCTGGGATCATGACCTGAGCGGAAGGCAGACGCTTAAAGACTGAGCCACCCAGGCACCCCTATTTTTTTTTTTTTAAGATTTTATTTATTTATTTGACAGAGAGAGACAGCGAGAGAGAGAACACAAGCAGGGGGAGTGGGAGAGGGAGAAGCAGGCTTCCCGCAGAGCCGGGAGCCCCATGCGGGGCTCGATTCCAGGACCCTGGGATCATGACCTGAGCTGAAGGCAGACGCTTAACGACTGAGCCACCCAGGCGCCCCAGCGCCCCTATTTTTTTACTTTAAAATTTTAGTTTATGTATTAGTGAACTAAACTTATTTTAAAATAAGATTAATTTATGCGAATGACAAAAATTTAAACAATGCACAGAGATACAAAATGAAAAGCAGATCTCTAACCCCATTCCAATTTGCACTTTTTTTTTTTTAAGTAGGCTCCACCCCAGCGTGGAGCCCAACGCAGAGCTTAAACTGATGACCCTGAGATCCAGACCTGAGCTGAGATCAAGAGACACTTAACTGACTGCTTCACTCAGGCGCCCCCCAGTATGCACTTAGAAAGGTTACTTTTTTAAAAATAATTTCGGCTACAAAGAGTAAAATCATTGTCTTCCACAAGGCGGCAGTATTGCTTACTGTTCAACAATCTCCCCACAGCCCAACACTTCATTGTCCGGGATGGGTTATGAAGATTCCAGTCCTCCCAGAGACAGAATCAGTCCCTGATACCGAAAGGTCAGGCCAAAGCCAGATTACTAATTCACGAGGAAAACCAGAAGTGAGCAAAGAACTGCGCCAGACAGAACTGTTAGTGTGTGGAGAAATCGTGGGAATAAATTAGGCACTGAGACAGCCAATGGAAGCACAGAGCAAGGTGCTGCCTGGAAAAGCAATCAACTGCCTACCTCTGTGGAGGTATTGGAAGGGCTGGGGGTCCGGTTTTGTGAAAATGTGCATCTGACTCTATCATGCACAAAATGTTCCCTTTATGACAAACTGGTCTGAGGTTGTAGGACCCAGTCAAGGGCTTCTGTGGTATCCCTAATGGCTCCAGGAGTCTCTGGGCTACTAGAAAAAGGCCTGGATCATTTGATAGTACCCTTCCGCAAAGAGATTTTGGGAGATCATGTTTGGATTTCCCAAACCTTGGAGAATTCCAGCCAGGAGCAGGTGATAAAGAGCACAGGTGTTCCAGTTTTCATTGTTAAATTCTAGAGACATATTTGAGAATTATTTTTAGACCTTCTGTGTGATTGTGTATCTACTAGAGTAAAAAGTTTGTCACTGGTGATATCTTTGGGATCTTGAGATAATGACCTTGCTCTGTGACATTTAGGAATACGCTTCTCTATTACCTGGGAAGAGACAGAACTGAAGAAAATCATACAATGTTCACATTTGAGGAAGAAAAACACCTTTTAACCTCCTCCATGCTTTGAGATTGTTGCAGCAGGAATGGCGCAAAGGCAAGGAATGAGCTATGAGAGAAAAGCGCTATGGGAATGCCAGATCACTAAGAGAGAAGCTCTGTCCCCAAGATGAATCCAAGTAAATCAAAGAGAAAGACTTATGTGGGAAGCACATTACGGAATTTGCAAGATAAAGTTCTAATAACTATGGATCTATAATGATCTGTATGGGATTCCCTCAGTGTTAAAAGGTTTGTTATGCAACATAGAACATAGAGCAGGGACCAAGGACCCAATTTTTACTTTTTCTAATCAAAGAGTTTTCTGAAATCTTGCAAGCTCTTAGACCAACTTGTAGTTCAAAAAGTCTTTTGATAACCCATGACTTTGAGGTAACCAAGGAGTTGGTGTGACTTTTGTTAACCAATGAGAGTTGGTGTGCCTAATTGCAAAGAGAAACAAGAGAGGCATCATATTAAATACTTTCAGTCATAATGTCAATTCGAGTTAAAATTCTTGCTTTCCATAAGCATTATTTCTTTTGGGGCCCTCTAGCTGCTTGTAAATGATGTGCCTGGCTTCAACTATGAAATTACACTTGTTTTTTTTTTTTTTTTGGTACACTGTATCCAAACTTAATTCTAGATTAGAGCACCTGGCAATGTGTCCTATTATCATGGTTTGTAATGGGAAATCCTGACCCCTCTCTTCACCAGGCTTGGAAATTTTACATAGTCCCAGTAGAACTTTTACTGATAAATACAAGTAATAGGATGTTGACCTGCATTTTCTGTGTTTGAAGCTAAAATAAGTTTTATACAGGGTATAATGTAGCTAGCAAATACTCCCAAACCTCAAACTGGAAATATGAAACCTGATCAAAAGCCAATGAAGAAAACCTGATGTGCTCCAAGAGACTATTACGAGAGTCCACTAAAAGGATTCTTGTTAATAATCCAAGTGGAATGCCATGCTCATTGGTACAGGGTTAGTAGAACTGTGGGAAAAAATGGCCAAGAATGCCCACTGAATTCTCTTAATTTCACTTTAATTCAAGTAAAAGATAGGCATAAAAATCAAGAATGGAGTAGCATTGCCAGTACCATGTCATGTTGCCGCTTGCCCTGGAGCCAGGTTAACAGTAGTCAGGAAAGATGCTCTTAGTGATTGGTAGGACCATGTACGTCGCTCTCTCTCTCTCTCTCTCTCTTTTCTTTCTCTCTCTCTTTCTTTAAAGATTGTATTTATTTGAGAGAGAGAGGGAGAGAGAATGAGCAGGGGGAGGGGCAGAGGGTGAGGCAGACTCCCCGCTGAGCAGGGAGCCAGACGCAGGGCTCAATCCCAGGACCCTGGGTTCATGACCTGAGCCAAAGACAGACGCTTAACCGACTGAGCCACCCAGGCGCCCCTCTGTCTCTTTCCTAATGTCTGAGAAGACTGCCTACTTGGGAGATCGCTCATCATACTTAGTTTCCCGTCTTGTTGGAGGATCACACTTACTTGTCCTATTGAGCACAGGTGTCACCACGTAACTCGCTCTGGCCATTGAAATGTGAGGGTGCTTTGGGCGTTCCTCTGGCCTAAGTTTGAAGAGCCAGAGCATGCTTTGTTATGTCTCCTTTTTCCTCTGCCATTGCTACCAGTGAAACTCTGGATAGAAGGTACTCTGGCAATCTGGAAAGCAGGGCTCTTTTGCTGATTTCTAAGGCACATGTTGTGCAAGCAAGATGTGAACTTGCATTGTTTTAAGACACTGAAATTTTGGGGCGCCTGGGTGGCTCAGTCATTAAGTGTCTGCCTTGAGCTCGGGTCATGATCTCAGGATCCTGGGATCGAGCCCCGCATCGGGCTGCCTGCTCAGTGGGAAGCCTGCTTCTCCCTCTCCCACTCCCCCTGCTTGTGTTCCCTCTCTCGCTGTGTCTCTCTCTGTCAAATAAAATCTTTAAAAAAAAAAAAAAAAAAGACACTGAAATTTTGGGTTGTTTGTCACTGCAGCACAATCTAGCCCATCTGGACTGATTGATTTGTTCAGTCTACAACATACATTTTCAAAAGGAATAATATCACCCCAAGGGGGCAAAAATTGGTTCTTGGAGAGCAAAGAGCCTTACTTTCTAATGTATAAATCACAAATATATATACAGTACACAACAGGTATACAATATATCTGTTATTAAATTTTAATGGGGATGCAACTAGGGAAAAAATTTAAAAAGGCTCAGTAGGAGACGATAATGAATTAAAGTTGAGGAACACTGGTCTATAAGGCAAAAAATAATAGACAGGTTATCTTCATAAAGTCTAATCCAGGGGTTCTGAACTCTGGTGGCACATCTAGATCCCCTGGAGAACATTCCAAAAACACTGATATCCAAGTCTGGTTCTCAGTGATTCCAATTTCCTTGGTAGAATCCACACATTGGTATTTTTTTTTTAGAAAGCTCTTGGGTAATTCTAATTTGCAAACAGGATTAAGAACCCCTGGATCAGACATTCTCAAAGACAAAGCAGCATTGCTTGCCCCAGGGAGAGGTACCACACAAACAACAGAGAGATAGCAGGGCACACTGGAAATGGTTGGCGTGGAGTACAACTTACTCCGATTTCATTTTATCTTATGTTTTTAACTCACTCCTATTTTAGATAGGCTAGTCTGGCCTCACACCAGATAACAAAAAGCTGGATTCATCAAGAATAGACAGCAACGCCCAATTTCTATGTTTTATCTTTCCCATTTCATGACACACTATTTGAATGCAGAGGGTCCTTTATGACTCATTTGGAAAACATAAGAAGGGGGGGAAATGGCTGTAGTTATTCCTAGACTAGTATCCAAAGTCAGCATTTTCTGCACAGATGCAATTTGGAAATCATCTCTATCTTCAGCTCCTAAAATTCTAAGTTCTGATGGGGTGGGTTAAAAAAGCTATTTAACGTGGAATCTTCTTTACCCTCTATATCTAGGGAAACTTGAGATGCCAGCGGGAGGATTTCACATAGATTGTGAAAATTGAAAATTGAATTAAATTTTTATTTACTTATTTTAAATATTATTTATTTATTTATTTGACAGAGAGAGACAGTGAGAGAGGGAACATAAGCAGGGGGAGCTGGAGAGGGAGAAGCATGCTCCCCGCTGAGCAGGGAACCTGATATGGGACTCAATCCCAGAGCCCTGGGATCATGACCTGAGCCAAAGGCAGATGCTTAACGACTGAGCCACCCAGGCGCCCCTAAATTTTTAAAAATTGAGAAGGTAAAGCACTTACTCCTTCTTAGCATGGAAAGGAGCCTTGATCTGGGCTAAATGACAGTAGCACAGGATTGTCATGGCTGAATTTGGTCATTAGATGGATCATCACTTCTTTCCCGAAATGTCACTTGGAATTGACAATGATATGGCTGTATTTTAATGAAGTGACTCATTTCCCGCTAGGAAGTCGAAATTACAATGTGTTAATTAAGAAGGATATCACTTTATGTTTTTCTTTTATACATTTTCACAGTGGATGGCATTTACATTGGTCTCATTTATTTGGAGGTTTTAATGAAAAGGTGTACCTTGGCTTTCCTGATGTTATTTTTTAAAAAAGATTTATTTATTTATCAGAGAGAGAGAGAGAGAGAGAGTACAAGCAGGGGGAGTGGCAGGCAGAGGGGGAAGCAGCTCCCCGCTGAGCAAGGAGCCCAATGCGGGACTCGATCCCAGGACCCTGAGATTATGACCTGAGCCAAAGGCAGACGCTTAACCAACTGAGCCACTCAGGCGCCCCTGATGTTATTTTTTTAAAAAGATTTTATTTATTTATTTGAGAGAGAGAGGGGTGGGGAGGGAGGAGCAGAGGGAGAGGGACAAACAGACTCTGCCCTGAGTGGGGAGCCCAACGTGGTGCTGGATCCCACGACCCTGAGATCACGACCTGAACTAAAATCAAGAGTCAGACGCTTAACTGACCGAGCCACCCAGATGCTCCTCCTGATGTTATTTTTGATAACTGAGCGCCTCTCTTGAGGGCAAGGGTGGAGATAATTGCAGGCATTACTTGTGAAATTTCTTGAAGCAGGAAAATAAAATTTCCAGGAAAATCTCCATAAGAAGGAGAGAGCTAGCATCAGTTGTACAACTTGACAAATGCTCACAACCAGCTTGCCAACACTTTGTTCATGATTTTGGCAGATGCAGAAATGGGAAAATCAAGTGTCTAAGTTATGAGTAAAGACAAGGGTGGATTTGAGATGCTGAGATGGATAAAATGTGGATCCAAGAAGGTTTAAATGCTAACTCATCTCTAGTTCATCACCATCTAATCCCAGAGAACAACAATGTGTTGTAATGAACCCTTTTCAAAATGCCTATGGCCTCACTTACTAAAGGGTGTGACAGAGCAACTCAGTATCCGTGTGATGTTGCGCCCCTAGTCACAGCTGATTGGACAAGAGGTTGACACGTGATCTAAATTGAGCCAATTGCATTCTCTCGCCTGGATATTTGGAGTTGGAATACAGAGTCTCCACTTAGTTTGTTTGGAGCACTGGATCTAGTAGGTGACGAAGAACTGGGGCTGGATTGCCATTTTCTATCAAGCGGATGCTGAAGCAGAGAAAGCTAATCTTCAGAATTAAAAAAAAAAGGGGGTGGGTATTATTGAACCTAGAGGAGATGAAGAGAATACCCTTAGGTCCTGACTTTCCAGTTCCGTGTCAAGTCCCTTGGCACCTGAAGTCCCATGTCAAGATCTAGCTGTCCTGCCACCTTTGGTTCCACAAGATACTCCTATATCTTTTTAATAAGCATCACCCCCCTTGTGCTTGAGCTAGTTTAAGTGGGTTTCTGTTCCTTGCAAGCAATTATCCCTGATTAAGACAGTGTTCTTCTCCACAAAGAATACTAAAATCTATGAAGGACATAGGCCACATTTACTGCAGATGTGTGGCTTCTTAAAATTTTGCTTGAATTATCCAGATTAGCCTTCCGGTGGTTGAACTGGCTGTTTAGTACAACAGATGCAGCAGGCTTTGTGAGTAAATGGGTCACAAAGAAGTGCTGAATGGCATGAATCTTTGCAGCAACGGGCACATGTTTTGCCATACAAGTTCTAAACAAAAAGGCATAGATATAAACATGCAAAACCTTATGGTTGCATTTTCTTTCTTTAACCTAATTATGCCCTAATAATATAGCTAGACTTAAAGGAGATATGCACAGCAATTTAATGTCTCCATTATAAAAGGGCTTAAAAAGACGCTAAGATGGATAGAATAATCAGCTCTATCAGTTCCATCAATTTCTAGCCCCCTTTGCTTCTGCTTTAGACCCCTGACACCAATTATGTAAATTTGCTCATGCAGCGCTTGGTTGCTTTGGCATTGTAATTTAAATGTAGGTGTCTTATGAAGACAAAAGGAAATGCATTGTCCTTTTCAAAATTTAGAATTTGAACTGATTTTGTTCCTGTCAAATAACCAGGCAGCTGGAGGAACAGCTGGACCAGTTTCTGAACACCAACAAAAAAACCTCAAGTCTGAATTACAATAGGGGTTTTCATCAGAATTTTATAGTATTGTTTAATAAATACAAAACACACTTTACTAGTAATTGGCTGCTTTCCTGTTTATATTAGCAAATGTATTATGAAGATAGAGCCAAATGTACTAGGAGTTCTTGATTTACTGAGAGTAATCAGTCCGGACTTTCCTTATTTTAAGAACTATAATGTCCATTTTAAAGGAGGAGCTAAAGAACCCCCCCCCCATTATTTGTTTAGTTTTGCAAAGGCAATATAACATAGTGGTCTTCTAGGATTGCTTGGGTTTAACACCTAGTTTTATTACCTGTGTGACCTTTGGTAAGTGTTTCAAACTCTCTGTGCTCTAATTTTCTCATTTGTGAAGTAGGGATAATAATAGTATGATCCAGTAATTCCACTACTGGGTATTTACTCAAAGGAAACAGAAACACTAATTTGGAAAGACATATGCACCCCTATGTTTACTGCAGCATTATTTACAGTAACCAAGATATGGAAGCCACCCACCCAAGTGTCCATCCATAGATGAATGGATAAAGAAGATGCAACATATATATATATATATATATATATAATGGAATATTACTCAGTCATAAAAAAGAATGAAATCTTGCCATTTACAACAACATGGATGGATCTAGAGGGTATAATGCTAAGTAAAATAAGTCAGAGAAAGACAAATACCATACGATTTCATTCATATGTGGAATTTAAGAAACAAAACAAATAAAAAAAGAAAAAGACAAACAAAAAACAGACCCTATAGAGAACAAACTGGTGGTTGCCAGAGGGGAGATGGGCAGAGAGAAGGGTGAAACAGGTGATGGGGATTAATAGTACACTTATTGTGATAAGCACTGAGTAATGTTTAGTAATGTATAGAGTAATGTATAGAATTGTTGGATCACTATATTGTATACCCAAAACTAATATAACACTGTATGTTAATTATACTGGAATTAAAAATAAATAAAAAAATAAGAGTACCTACTTCATTGAGTAGTTGTGAGGATTAAATGGGTTAGCTTATAGAAAGCACTTAACATAGTGCCTAGCATATAGTAAGTGTCATTAGCCATTATTATGCCTGCAGAAAGCAAAATGTTATATTTTTGGAAAGTTCAGCCAACAGAACTAATTATTCCAATTACTGCCATATTCTTTCAAACCCAATTTGTGACTCAAAAGTAGGGAAATAGACACATGTCTGTTTTTAACATGCAAAAGTATGGGTATGGAGAGCTATAGAGTCATGCATGTACTAACTGCCTTGATCTCAAAGCTCAGACTTCTTCCTTATGAGAATCATATTCTTCCCAGTAGGTTGGTTGGATGACTGTCTTGTCTTAGGAGAGGGCCAGCATGTTCTAGTTAACTACAAGTGGACAAGGTACACTGGCTCAGGAGAGGTACAAGGTGGACCCAGCTGCAGGTCCTGGGAGGAAATCCTGCCTCACTGATACATATCAGAAGGACATGGAAATAGGAAAGGGAGGGTAGTCTGGGGAAGCAGAAGAAGGAGGAATAACTTGGAGTCAGTTTTTCTAAGGTAGACAGCACAGTGCTGGGAAATCCAGGAGAGGGAATATTTAGAGATCTAAACAGCCTGCTGTTTGCATAAAGCAGCATCCGGAATGAAGGATTGGTAAGAGCGTATTAGACTCTTTCTCAGGGGGACTGTGATTTTGCAGTGTATGAAGACAAGGGAACCAACTAAAGGAACCGGAAAGGAACACAGAAACCAGAAACTGGGCAGAACTCTGTGTCAGAGCTACGGCGTGAGACTGGAAACAGAATGGCCAATTACACTGGATGCCAGGATGGTTATAGGGATGGGTTGGGTGGAATCTTGAGCTCCCAAAGGCCCACCTGTATGGATAAGGATAAAGAAGGAGAGAGAGGGAGAACAAAACACCAGGATGTCTATGAGTCAGGCAGTTTTTTGGCAGTTTCTTTTGTCTTCTATCCTTTGAGTTACAAGAAGCACCATGTAACTTCTGGGCATACTCTCAATGAAGGAATGGTGGTCCTTAAGGATGCCTTATGTTAGCCCTAGCTGCATCTCTGAGTGATGGGTAGAAAAAAATAATAAAAATGACTATATTCTGTATAGAACTCCGTATAGAACTCCTAGATTTCTCCTGGCAATAAACTCTAAGAGTCTGGAAGTTCCCCCATCCACCATGTCCTTAAAAAACCTGCGTCCTAGTGTGCCAGGAAGAACTAGGTTTATATAGCATGACATAAAAATCTAATTTGAAAAATCATGTTTCATGATTACCAGATTAGGGAAGTAGAATGGCTTTTGGATTCAGAATTACACTACTTGCAGAGGAAAATGATCTTCTGGGAGAGTTGGGCGCTGGTCAAATATCCTTGTTGCTCTTGGATTAATAAGCCTCCTTACCTAACTTCTTGTTGCAGAAAAAAAAATTCCTTTCCGTATCTACAAACTTAACCTGTTGCCTAAATTATGTAGGTAGATAAGCTGAGCACAAGGGAATCAGAGACTAAAATAAGTGCATTTAGCATTCAACTAACATTTGCTGAATCAACGAGATGCTCAGTGTGCATTAAAAGATGATGATAATGACAATGGTTAGGAGGGAAGGAGGGAAAGGAACAAGAAAGGAACAGAGAAAAGCAAGAAACAGCTGTAGCTCTGAGGCAATTGACTTGCCAATTACTGCTGCCGAAGCAACCACAATGCAGTTTTCAATTATTCAGAGGCTGGTTCTCCAGTTTGGGTATCATCTCAGCTTTTTGCTTCCAATTTTCCCTTCTATTGATTGCCTTTTAGTCATCCATGTCTTGTCCATCAGTCCACAGAGAAGACAAGAGAACAAAAGAGGTTGGTATTAGCTAAAATGTTCCCGATGTTTTCTTCGTGGAAGTGTTGATCTCTTTTCATTCTCACATCAAGCCTAGGAGAGAGGGACTATTATTATCCTTGTATTACAAATGAGGAAGCTGAGGCTTAGCAATATTCCTAAGGTCATACAGCTAGTATGTAGTAGAGTTAGAATTTGAGCCATGGGCTCTCTGAACCTAGAGTCATGCTTTTACCCATTATGTTCTCCTGCTTCCGTGCTACACAGTCTTCTAACTTGTTCACATTCGCTGTAAGTGTTCCCAGTGCTTTACAGTTTACAAAGTTCTTCAAACTCCCTCTTCTTTTTCTTCTTCCTTCCTTCCTTCCTTCCTTCTTTCCTTCTTTCCTCCCTTCCTTCCTTCCTTCCTTCCTCCCTCCCCCCCTCCTTCCTTTATTTGGTGTATAAATGTGTGTTGCACTGGTTTATTATACTAATTTTCTTTTTGTATCTTTTGAGTTTTTAAGCCTTAAGCTTATTTTGTTTTAGAGGTATTTCTTAAATTTCTGGTGGCCCCCCAACTCCCTTCAGAAACTCTGTTTTGCTCTCTAGGGAATTACCCAACAGAGTGGAGGAAAGAAGTCTCTTGGCTGCTTGGAGTTAAGGAAGGGAACTGCTACTTAAACGGACTTTCAAACAATCCTGTTTTCAGTTCTGGTTCCATAAGCACCTGATACATCAGTTTGTAAATATTTTTTGGGTTCTATATGCAAATCAGATTGCCTCTCTGCTCTCCCCTTTGCTGGGTTTGGATTCAATTTTCTTGTGTCTGTTCAGTCAACTATTCCCCACCCAGCCCTGTGCTTTCTGGGTTCCACGATGTTATTGCCGTGGCTCCTCTCCATTCACTTTAGTCTCATAGGTTTATGCTTTTAAAAAATCACTTTACTGTTGTTTGGGTGGATTTGGAGCAAGAACAGAGGTAAATGCTGCATTCAACCTGCTATTTTAAAATAAAAGTCTTAGGACTTTCAGGACAGCCAGGGAAGACATTATTATCTCCAGTTTACAAATTAGAAGCGGAGTTCAAATTGCTTACCAAGACTATATAATATATGATGTTGAATCTAAAGCTTGTATTCAGTTCTTCTGACTCTACTCTTTTCACTAACTTCCTGAAAAAGAAGACTGTGTAACATAGTTATTAAATGCATAGTCTTTGGCACCAGAGACCTAGATATGAGTCCAGGTTTTGCCTCGTGATAGCTGAATGCTTATGACAGATTGTTTAGTTTCACTACCCTGGAAGTTCCTCGTCTATAAAATGGGGATGGTAGCAACAGCTCGACCTCACCATAGTGTTGTGAGGATTCAATTAGACAATGCATGTAAAGTACCCAGCTGAGTCTCTGGCATATAGTGAGTGCTCCCTTATTACTATAATGGAAAAATTGAAATGATAAGATGTAATAACGATTTGCAGTTTTAATTAACTGAACGATGTCCAGGGAAACTTTTAAATTAATTCTGCAGACATTTACTGAATGATTAACATGTGCACTGTGGAATATTTATTCTTCCTTTCTCTTACATTTGAATGTTTTTATGAAAATATCTTTGATTAGCAACTACTTCAAACCTAGTTGACCTTAGGTGACAAACTTCTGAGTAAGGAGACAAGAATTAGGCAGGGTCACAGTTTTTCTCTTCACCAGTACCTAATGAAATGAACAACAAGAACAAAATTTCATTGACAAAGCCCAAAATTCACCAGCAGCTGTAACAAGGTAAAGGATAAAACTTACACATAAATTAAATGTTACCAAAAAAAGTGACCAACAAATGAAACAGAATATTCTGGTGCAGTAGGTATGTCTCCTCACCCTGCCCCTATTCCTCAAAGCAGACTGAGAGGAAATAAGGGTGTGATGGGGAGTTGACAGCTTTCTGAGTATTCTCGCTAATACCATCATTAATATGTGAAGAATTCTGAGGGTGTAGATAAGTAACTCTGGGGAGCATGGAGAGCTGAGGGAATCCAAGAAAATTGTTTTAGATAGAAGCCTCCATACACCGCATGGGACCTCAGTGGAGACAATAAGTTCCCCCCCCTCCCGGAGCTTTCCATTTCCCAGATAAACAGGCTGAGCAAAAGAACGGATACAAGTTATGCTGGAGGGTTCTACCACCCATGACTGGTTAGACTGGACTGGGATAGGCTGTTTAACAGGATCTTACAAGAGAGTAGATCTAATAAGGGCATCACTCTGCCCTAACTTCCCTCTTTTCTTTCCCTTATCCTGCATCCTCATGTTAGAGAAAGTTAGTTAGAAAACAACTCCAAACTCTTAAACTGAGGGAAGAAAAACTGGCATATATCAGAGCAAAGTGAAAGTCTGAAAGTTCTGTCCATGCTAAGCATGAACTGGATCAACTATAGTGACATGACCATCTTTCAAGGATGGTAGAAAGAAACATGATTTTTGAAAAACAGATGAAGGATCTAGTTCAGATGAAAACAACTGTTAAGGAAAAACTGGAGCTGACAGTAGTTAAAGTGATTAAAAACAGATTTTATTCAGAAAAACTATTCAGGGGAAAAGAGACCTCAGTATAAAAACTAGGCTCAATTCTGAATACAACAAGGAAAAGTGGGAATTTATAATCAAGGAGCAGAGTGGGGACGAGGTGGGTGGTTAGTGGATGAAAAATTACTAAGAAGAAACATCAGTGACAAGGGGGAGATTCTGGCTAAACCAGCCTAACAAGATTCTTGCTAAAGATGGGCCAAAGTGATCAAACATCATCTGGGGAATAGTAGGAGATGAAGAATTTGGTAAAATGTTGAAGATGATCAGATACTGAGTTTAGGGGGATTCTAGCTAAACTGACTTAACAGATTCTTGCTAAAACTGGGTGATGCAGAGATAAACAAAATTCCAGAAGATGGAAAAAAGTTCAAAAGTCAAGACTAATTGGGAAGGGGATTCAGCAGACCCTGACTAAAGTTTGGTCAAGGAGAGATTGTTTGTCACAACCCAGAGAAGAGAAGAATATTCTTTAAAGTTTATTTATTTCAGTAATCTCTACACCTAACCTGGGGCTCAAAGTCACCACCCAAAGATCAAGAGTTGCATGCTCTTCTGATTGAGCCAGCTAGGCACCCTGAGAAGCATATTCGTTATGAATGTTTTCTGCTATAGACTCAGTAAGAAATAGTATTCAATAAATAAAAAGTCCAGGATGAGACATTTAAAACAACAGAATAACTTAGGGGCGCCTGGCTGGCTCAGTCAGTGAAGCATGTGACTCTTGATCTTGGGGTTGTAGATTCAACAGCAAGGAACAAAATAGACTTGGCTGAAAATCAGGTTAATGGCATGGAGGAAAGACTTGAGACAGACAGAATGAATGAAGAGAGAAAGGCCACAGAGATTTGAGAATTAAAAAAAAAAAGAAATCTATAGTCAAATATGATCCAGTATTGGGCTAACTGGTGTCCTGAAGGAAGAGAACACAACAAATTCAAAGATAATAAGAGCTATTGTTCAGAAAACTACCCATCTTATACCAGGGAAAATTGATTTAGAAAAATTGAAATCGAGATATATTCTGATTAAGTTCTTGAACCTCAGGGTTAAATATATAAATCCTTCAGGTATCTTTTTTTTTTTAAAGATTTTATTTATTGGGCGCCTGGGTGGCTCAGTCGGTTAAGCGACTGCCTTCGGCTCAGGTCATGATCCTGGAGTCCCTGGATCGAGTCCCGCATTGGGCTCCCTACTTGGCAGGGAGTCTGCTTCGCCCTCTGACCCTCCCCCCTCTCATGTGCTCTCTCTCTCTCTCATTCTGTCTCTCAAATAAATAAATAAAATCTTTAAAAAAAAAAGATTTTATTTATTTATTTGACAGAGACACAGCGAGAGAGGGAACACAAGCAGGGGGAGTCGGAGACGGCTGAGCCACCCAGGCGCCCCCTTCAGGTATCTTGAAAGAAAAAAAAAATCACATGTGGGAAAAGTTTGATTCATCTTAGATTTTCCCATAGCAAATGTTAGGAAAAAAGACAAAGGAGTGAGGGCTATAAAATTCTGAGAGAAAGAAAGTGAAGAAAGAAGCATTTCTATGCAAGTATTTGTTCAGTATAAATGCAACAGGTAGATAAGAATGAACTCAGGTAACACCCTCCCCCCAAAAAACCCCCAAATAATCCAATTAAAAAATGGGCAGAAGACATCAACAGATATTTCTCCGAAGAAGACATACAGATGGCCAACAGACACATGAAAAGATATTCAACATCACTGATCATCAGGGAAATACAAATCACAACTACAATGAGGTATCACCTCACACCTGTCAGAATGGCTAAAATCAAAAACACAAGAAACAACTGGTGTTGGCGAGGATGTGGAGAAAAAGGAATGCTCATGCACTGTTGGTGGGAATGCAAACTGGTGCAGTCATTCTGGAAAACAGTATGGCGGTTCCTCAAAAAGTTAAAAATAGAGTTACCATATGATCCAGTAATCACACTACTGGGTATTTACCAGAAGAATACAAAAACACTAATGTGAAGGGATACATGCACCCCATATTTACTGCAGCATTATTTACAATAGCCAAATTATGGAAGCATCCCAAGTGTCCATTGATTGATGAATGGTTAAAGAAGACATGGTATATATATATATATATAATGGAATATTACTCAGCCATAAGAAAGAATGAAATCTTGCCATTTGCAACAACATGGTGGAGCTAGAGAGTATAATGCTAAGCAAAATAAGTCAGTCAGAGGAAGACAAATACCATGTGATTTCACTCATGTGGCATTTAAGAAACAAGACAAACAAGCAAAGGGAGAGAGAGAGAGAAATCAAGAAACAGACTCTTAATTATAGAGAACAACCTGATGGTTACCCGAGGGGAGTTAGGTGAGAGGATGGGTGAAATAGTGATGGGGATTAAGGAGTGCACTTGTTCTGATGAGCACCAAGTGACATATGGAATTGTGGAATCACTATATTTTACACCTGAAACTAATAAAAACACTGTATGTAAAAAAAAAAAAGAGAGAAGAAAAACGGAAAAGAAAAACCAAAGGCATTGTGGCCATTGGCCATTCTTAAACTACTTAACAAAGAAATCCCACCTACCAGGACATGAATGAATAAAAATAAGGCCTCCAGGGGATGCCTGGGTGGCACAGTCGGTTAGACGTTGGACCCTTGGTTTCAGCTCAGGTCCTTATCTCAGGATCATGAGATAGAGCCCCTAGTAGCGTTCCTAGTCTGCTTGAGATTCCCTCTCCCTCTTCCTCTGCCCCTCCTGCTTGTGCTCTCTCTCTCTCTCAAATAAATGCATAAATCTTTAAAAATAAAAAATAAAACCTCCAGGAATGGTGAATCTGGAGGATAAAAGGACAGGTGGTAAGCACTGAATCCATTTGAATATAGAAGTGAGATTAAACAACTAGAAGAAATATGGTTGCTATAGCCATAAGTATTATAAAACCCTGATAAAACAAATAATATAAACCACAAAAATTGGGAGTTGGAGTCAGTTTGAGAGGAAGTACGCTAATGTTAATTATTTCATTTTGCAGGGCAAGTTGTCAATTGACACTATTAATAAAGAGATATGGGCTGTCCTGATTTCTTCATATTTATATATTTTCTTTGCCCATATTCCTTTTGCTTCTATCTTTGCTGCCTTTCTCCTTTATATATATATTTTAACCAATGTGTGTTGAATATTAATCTACATAAACTGAATACTTAATATTGTTGAAGTAATTTTGCAGTTTTCATGGAACTGTAAATTCTATGAAGATTGGGAATGTGTTTTATTCTTCTTTGAATTCTCTCAGCACCTGGCATGGGGACTTGCACATAGTAGACCATTAATAAATTTTTTTTGAATAAATGAACTAACTTGCTTTGTTTCATATACATTTTGTTGCTAGAACAATGGCTGAAGACTGGCTGGAAATACAAGGAAAATGAACCATAATTGGAAAATATAATAAAGCCTGTCACCCCCATCTGAGAGACCTATTATAAATGCTTCTGATGCCTCGTTAAGGACATTCCATTGTTTTCAGAATGCCTTTCCCCCCTAGTAAATAATCTCCTCTTTCTGTAATGTAATCATTGACACTGCTATCAAAATGATCAGTTCCAAACACAAATCTGATCCTGTCATTTCTCTGCTTAAAAACCTGCAATGCCCGCCCTCCCCCCCCCCCCCCCCCCGCAGTCTATACAACAGAGTCCAAATTCCTAACTATGGCACGGAAGGTCCTAGATGTTCTGGCCTCAGTCCACTTTTTCCTAGCCAATGCATCCCACGTGCTATCCATCCAGGGGTACTTGCAATTTCTGAAACATGCTATACATATTTGTGCTTCTATGTCTTTGCTCACGTTGTTTCCTCTATTTAAAATGTGACTCCTCATCCCATACCTTGCTCTTCTGCTTCTGCAGCCATCACCATACTAGTCTTTTTCTAGGGACTCAACTCAAATGCTTTCTCTGTAAGACTTTGCTGTCTCCCATGCTTAAATAATTTACCATTTGTTGTTCTCTTGTAGTGCTTTGCTCATGCTCCATGTATGGTATGATAGCTAATTGTTTATATACCCAACCCTCTCTCCTAGGTTGTGAACTTCTTGGTTTGTCCATTCCATTGTCCCATATTCTTTCGGCTGTGTCTCGTGTTTTCTAGAACGCTGACACAGAGTATGTGCCTAACACATAGTAAATGCTCAATAAATGTAGTTTGGAATAAAAAAACACAGGCACTTATATTTCCGCATAAAAATACACATTAAAAAATTCTTCTAAGTACAATGGGGCTAAACTGAAAATCCTAAGAGTTGGTAGAAGATGGAAAAACTGTCTGGTAAACCATAGGTGAATTCTGTCCTGATTAAAAAAAAAAAGACTTGAACATTTCTTCAGAGGCAGACTGCTCTGGAAAAACTACATGAATTGTTCAACCTCTCCTATTAAAGCAAGTATACGTTTATTATTCTTGGAAAACTATAACTTGAGTATAGATGCTTTTAGTCTGTGAAGCTGGGTGCTCCATTTGGATATGCAAATCTGTGTGTGTGGAGCTGGAGCTTTGCTTCCGCAGACATTGCTGCATGAGAGAAGAGAAAAACTGTTTCTTTTCTCTCTGTAGATGTAGACTACATATGTGTCAATATATTGTTTCTGTGAAGATGTGAATGTCTTCCTTTGAGCCCTTGCTCTGAGGAGTGTGAAAGCTGAGATCTAAAAGATATAGGCAAACAAGGACAGGCATGATCATTACTACTTACTGGAGAAATAATTATGCAAAGGGACTGGACTGGTTTTGGCGAAGCTCTACCTGGACCTACCTGTAAAGACTGAATGATTCGGTCTTTGTGAGATATGTGCTGATGTTGGACAGTTATGCTCTTAAGGCAATGGCCCAGTTGGGTCAAAGGTCAAGGTCATACCCCTGGCGATGGGAGGTGGGGTCTCCTCTAAAGGAGTAGATATTCCCAGGTCAGTCATCCTAGTGAGAGGCAGCAACTCGGACAGAAAATGGGACTTTGAAAATGGACTTTAAATTGGGTAAGGAGAGTTGTTTTCTTCTCTGAGCTTCTTCTCTCTGTGGTTGAGCCCGAATGCCCAAGACATGGTCGGGGGAACTCTTGATGGAGAGGGAAGCTGTCATCAGCCCCATGGACCCTGGGTGCAAGCTCAACAATAAAGCCCATGAGGGCTTTGAGAGTAGCCATGTCATAACTGCAGGTTACTCTGGATTATTCTTCCTTTCTAACATTGTTACATAACACTGGTCTTAGTTGTGCTGTAAGGAGACTTTGATGGGAAGAACCTGCATTTGTGATGTCCTGGAGAAGAGAGGGCAATGCTTTTTTCTGCCAGGTCCCTAGATACTGGTGAAAGTTGCATTGGCTGGAGAGAGATCAGTGTCCCAGAATATCAGGGTATGGGACATCTGAAGTAGAGGCAGGAGTAATTCAGTTATTTCAGGCATATGTTGGTGATACCATCTGCCCTAGGGACTCCTCAACAGGAAAGAAGGGAGAGAAACTTTATTTTTTTTAAGATTTTATTTATTTGACAGACAGAGAGAGATCACAAGTTGGGGGGGGCAGAGGGAGAGGGAGAAGCAGGCTCCTGGCTGAGCAGGGAGCCCGATGTGGGACTCCATCCCAGGACCCTGGGATCATGACCCAAGCCGAAGACAGACACTTAACCGACTGAGCCACCCAGGTGCCCCAGGGAGAGAAACTTTAAAGGGGGCTTATATCCTAATAATTTGGAAGGTGGGAGCTCAGTCACTGTAGTTTGGAGTTTTAAATATGGCCTCCTTTACACTAAAAAATTCATGAAAGCTATGATGCTCTGATTAACAAGGGCACATGAGGCCTTTTATTGAACAAAGCCTTATTATACTGGACATCCTGCTCAAAAGACTTGAGAAAAACAAAGAAAAACAAAATATTCCTCAGTTTGATTTTATATGAGTCTTCTCTGTTTAGTTTCCCTTAGGCTTCTGCTCTTGATCCCCGTATAGGTGTACATTTAACCAGAAACTGATAGGTGCTTTTCTTCCATTATGCATCCATCCTCTGTTTTCCTCACAAAGTGTTCTGATTAAGCGAGTAAGGGAGAGTTTGAAGCTCTTTTTGGATATTACGTATATGCATGGGTGAATATCTAACTGGTCTTTCAATGAGGTGAGCATCTAGGTTGACATGATTTTCTTAGGTTGAACAGGAATGTTACTTAACACGTTGGCATAACAGCCACAATCTCATCCCTGTTGATTGCATCTCTGGTCATACTCTGAAAAAAAGACTGCATTCAGTTCCTTAGAGCTTTTCTGGATTCATGGTGTTTGCCTTTTTATTCTAACAGCTGCTTATTTGCATAACCTGTTAAAGACATTTCCCTACCGTCAAACTACTGGGCTTCCTCTAGCTTCTTGGACATTTTTTCTTGCTCTTGTAGATTCTGTAAACAAATAGCAACTTTTGCCTTCAACATAAGTTCTGCTTGCCTGAAATCTTTCATTATCTTCTCCCAACTACACAACAAAGCTGAACTTTGTAGCATATCACTTTGGCATATTAATAATTTCATGTGTCCAAGGCCTTCCTGAAATTCTTAGTTTCTTCATAGATCTTTCCCTGGGACTTAGACACTATAAAATACCTAATTTACTTCATGCAACAAACACTTATTGAATACCTACTATGTTGCACACCCAGGCTGCCTATTGGGGCTACATAGTAGAGGAACTCACATTTGGTTTGAAGCCTAGAATATCTGACTCACTGTTCTAGTTTCTTAACTCCTCCAGGATTACCTTGAAAAGTCAAACCTCCTCTTATGACTACTGAATGCCACAAAGGAGATTGCAACTAAGAAGGAGAGCAATCCAGGTTACTGAGGTGATTACTTAAGAGGGGGAGGGTCCCATGCAAAAAATTGGGGAGAAATACTGGAATCCAAGGACACTAGGGAAGAAGCATACTTTATTTTTTTAAGTAGGTTTTAAGCCCAACGTAGGACTCAAGCTCACGACCCCCTCACCCCCATCAAGGGTCACATGTTCTACGGACTGAGACAGCCTGGAACCCCCCCCCCCCCCCGGGGGACCTACTTTAAAGGTCAGATGTTTTCTAAGTTAATGTAGGGTTTCATTTTTGTTATGTGTTTGTTATCCTATAAACAAGACCAGTATAAATGAAAATGCGAAATTATGCATATTTCATTATTTTTCAGTTAATATATTTATTACAGCATTAATGTGTTGATAAGATTCTTTTATATAACATTTCCTTCCATCAAAAAATTTTGAGGAAGAATATTATGTTTCTTGGTGAAGTTTTCGTAAAGAACATGAGGTCTTTAGAATGTGGGGTCACAAAGGGCAGGAGACAATCTTTTTTTTCTTTGCGATATATACCTCCTGACATACTCCGGTGTTCTGTTGAGGAAGTCTGAAGATACGGTAATTCTAGTTCTGAAGGAGCAAGGAAAGGACCCATCACTGCCTCTGCACCCTACCAGCTGGAGGAGCACACCTCAGTCTCTTCCTTTTGTCTTCTGAAAATAAAAGGGAGGCATAGGATGTTAGAGTGGAGGGTTTCCTAGGGGTTAAACCCGGGTGCTTAAAAAACCCTTGCGAACCCTACAGCTTTTACTTAAGTAGCTCCTGTAAAACAGATGTTCTCCGAAATAAGAGAGCTGGAGCAGACACGCCCGTCGGGCCGACTTGGGGTACAGCTCAGGTGGGGGCAGCCGCCTGGTCCGGAGCTGAAGGTGCCTACATTCTGCAGGTCCGGTGATTGTTATCTCGCACCGCCCCAGCTCCCGAGAGGGCGGGACTCGCGGCGTTGCAGAGCGTGGGACTTGACCCCTGAAGCCCGAGTCTAAACGTATTCCACGCAGCAGACATTTATCTGGCCGGGTGCCCACACCTGGCCCGGGGGAGGGGAAACAGCTTCTAGAGGAACCGCAGAGAGGACAGGAGCCCCTCGTTTGGGACGCCAGAAGGCTGGTCCCGCTAGGCTCTGTCCGACTGCTTTCCCGTGATTGCTTTCATCACCTGTCCATCATCCCAGTGCCCTATTTCTATTGGCTCAACCGTGTGCCACTCGGTTCCGCCGCGCTGACCCCCATTGGCCCTTCTCCGGCCGAGGCCCCGCCCCACGAGCTGGGCATGGGGAGTAGGGCGCGGAGGAGAGAGAGAGGAGCGCTTGCTCTGGGCTGGGGGGAGGCGGTGGCGGAGAAGGAGGAGGAGAAGAAGGAGGAGCTGGGCCAGCAGGAGGCAGCGGCCGCGACCGGGCTGGGGTGATGGTGCAGGTGCCCGGGGCCCGCGCGGAGCTGCCCGGCTGAGGGGCGCCTGGTCCGGGGTCCGCAGCGCCGCCGCGTCTTTCCCGGCGGCGGGCGGGCGGGAAGATGCTGAGCAGGTTGATGAGCGGCAGCAGCAGGAGCCTGGAGCGCGAGTACAGCTGCACCGTGCGGCTGCTGGACGACAGCGAGTACACCTGCACCATCCAGGTCAGTGCCGCGCTGCCCTGCCCGCGGGACCCCGAGTCTGGCTAACTTGGCCCGCGGCCGCCTCCCGGGGTCGCCGCAGACCCCAGTGCTTTGTCCGTCCCTGGCTGCGGCGGCCGGCCCCGGTGCAGAGCGCCTCCGCCCGAGACCCGGTCCGGGGCGGGGTACCGGGCGCTCGGCGCAGCTGCGGTGAGAGTCCCTCTGTCCCGGACCCTCAGCTCGCTCCCTGCCCTCTCCCAGGGTGAGGGCGCCCCATCCTGGCTCCTCGAGCCTGCCGGGGTGGGGAGCATCTTCCGCGGGCGTCCGGAGGGAGGCGGGCAGGGCGGGAGGCTCCTACCCGGGCCGCCCCGTCGGGGGGCTCAGGCTTTGGCTCTCCGGCCAGGCAAGGACCGCTGGCCGGCGTTTCTTATCTATCTTTGGTTGGAAGGATAATGCTGTATGTCATAATCACCCGCTCCCCCTCCCCACCCCGGCATTTGTGAATCAGAGCTCTCAGAAGGTAAAAGTGAACGCGCAGCCCATGCAGAGTGGCCTATGGAAGGGAGACCAGCCCTCCGGGTTCCTGAGATTAGGCCCCCCTCCCGCCTTTAGCTCCCCAGATCTCATTGTGTTGGGCAATTTTGAGGGGGGCGTGAGGTAAAGATTTAGCAACAAGTACCAGAGATTTGAGGGTTGACCGTGGCGAGAAAGAATCGGTGACTTACAAAAAACGCCAACAATGTTAATGCTTCGCAGCATTTCTTCAGAACCTGGTATTTTGGAAGGGATTTTTACAACCTCTTGCTTATGTTTTTTCACTACTGCCGTGTGGCACGTCTGGAGTAGTAGTCTTTCCCAGGAATGCAGTCACAGTCCTCTCTCCTCCTCTGTAAAGTCAGAGATAGGAACATTGACAATGCTCCGGTGTTCAGTTCAGCAGCCGAAGGATCCTGCGCTCGCTGCCGGAAACTGCTCTTTCTGGAGAAGCAAATAGAGTTGGACCCGGAGGGGTCTCACCTGATCCCTTGCCTTTGCAGCAAGAAACCAGAGGGGGCTTCTCGCCTCAGATGTGGGAGACAAAAACTGTCGGCCTCTGGTCCTACCCTCTTTGTCTCCCGTCCCCCCCCCCCCGATTTATTTTTTTGCTGACAATGCTCAATAGCGGAAAACAGCGGTGTGTGAGAAAGACGCTGGGTAGTGGATGAGAGCGGCTGCCCTCTGCTGACTCCGTGCTCATTTCAGCCTTCTCTCCACTTTCCCTTTTTTTTTTCGTTTTACAAGCAGATGCTATTTTTTTAATTAACAGTGATTTTAAAACAAGTTGAAAATTAGACTTATCATTCTCCAGTTTGGTGATGGTAGTGGTTTTGTTTTCCTCTCCCTCCATCTCTTCATTTTTTTCCTTCATCATTATCAACATTTAAAGGTCCTCAGACTCTAGAGACATCAAAATCATCTTGATGACATGTCTCCACTTTCCCTTTTCTCCCACTCCCCAAACCAGCTCTGGGTGTAAGTGCTGACTGCCGCCAAAGATCCAGGAGGGCAGAGAAAGGGAACAAAATCTCTTTTTTAAGGCCACTTAAATACAGATTAAACAGTCATAACGACGCTAGCCATCAAATGAAAGGATTTTTGTAGTTGAATATGATAGATGTTCTGTTATTATTTCCTTACTGAATGAGTGGCATGCTACTTTTTGTTTCTATTGTATCTTTATGTGTCGTGTACAGTTCTTTTTTGTTTTTCGGTGGGGGAGGAGAAGGCATTGACTTGACATATTCACTATTTGAATACATTGTCTAGAGCTTTTAAAGTTTTTATCCTTTCGTTTTAAAATTTAAAGCATTTACACGATAGCATATCAACAGCAGTGTGAGATTTAGACTTTGTGAGTCCTAAAAATACTTTGGGGTATATGGTGAAATAAAATTTCTGGGGCAGGTCATTAACTTTTGCCAAGGTACAGAGTACAAATGAAACGCAATTCACATCACCACTCCACTAGTGGCAATCTTGTGATTTTAAGGTATCACAATAAGACAACTAGTTATTTTTCCCAGTTGGTGGAACCTCTGAAGTTGGTTGATTGGTATTATAGTTGTGGGTAATTTTTATTGCCATTGAGAAAAATAATATTTTTTGGTCAAGCAGGACTTACTGGGTTTATGCTTGTTATATCTTGCTATGGTTGTGTTTATTTTCCTGCTGGTCTTATTTTACATTATTACAATTTAATGTGTTATAAAAATTTAGGCCACAGAAAAATAAGCTTGGTGTAACATGACTATACTGTAGTGAGTGTCCACTGTCTAGACATGTTAATGATAGTGCACTGTGATTCTTTAGTGAAAATTAAAAAAACACAGGAATTCTGAAGTTTATGTAATATTGTCAGTCTTTGGCACCACTACTGTGAATTGCTTTTGTTTTTACCCAATGTGAGGAAAGGTTAAAAAAAAAAAAAAAGACAGGCTCTTATGTGAAATTAATATTTTGTGCAGATACCTTTTTTGAGCTTTTAGAGATTGAGCTTTTCTTAGCAACTTTCTCCCCCTTATCCATTTCTGTAGTGTGTTTGTGTTTGTGCATGCACTTATTTGTCAAACATTGGATATAGAGTCTTTTAAATCAGTATGGAAAGAAACTGTGAGCTACTTGCTAGGTTAAAGCAATATTCCTAACATTTTAGGAATTGCTGTACAGTATATTTTTAAAAATTTTTGGTGATAATTTGGAATCATTTTCCTTAAAGTACTGTTTGCCATATTTTTCTTTAAGGTATATATTTTAGAAAGATTTCAGTACTTCTTGAGATAATAAGAGAACACTTAGGGGATTAGAGAGTCAGAAATGTATCACTGG
This sequence comes from Halichoerus grypus, assembly GCF_964656455.1. Taxonomy (NCBI): domain Eukaryota; kingdom Metazoa; phylum Chordata; class Mammalia; order Carnivora; family Phocidae; genus Halichoerus; species Halichoerus grypus. The sequence continues at coordinate 67,743,400 of NC_135719.1, forward strand.
GTTAGAGCCCTAATAGCCACGTTTAGTAAATTTCAGTTGTAGAAAATTCTGTCAAAGTATTGGTCTTGTCTTTCATATTGCACCAGTTATACCGCTCTCGCATTTAGAATGTGATTATTAAGGTAAGGAAAATGCCTTATATCCTCTCAATGAAGGTTGCCACAGTTACCAGACTATTCTTTTATTCTTCCTGATATGCAAATATATTTGTAGATCATGAGAAATGAAAGTATACATAGGAGGCTTGTAATATAATTGCTCCCCTGTGAAGAACATTGCTAACAGCTCCCTGCCAGTTTTGAAGGTCATTGCCTCATAAATGCAGATCTGGTCCATATTTTTCACACATCTGTTTCATTTATGAATATCTACATTTATTTACCACATTTACTACCCTACTTTGTTATTTTATTTGGGAGCAAATAGGAAAAATGAAAAGGCTACCTAGTATCTTTGAACTCAGTATATCAAATGGAATCATTTAAATGCTTAGACATGTAATATCCTAAGTAATAGATTTTTAACTATCTTTTGAGTTATAATAGTTTATAAAATATTAAGAATATATATTACGGAAGTGCCAGTAAAAATATGTACCAAAAATACATATTTTCAAGTCAGAAATATTAATCACTTTTTTCTGATTACTGAAAAGTAAAGCTGCCCCAGAAATGAATTTGATTTTACTGGGAACACATTAAAATAACAACTGACCAAGCAGCTAGCTTAAATTTGTTTTTGCAGTTAAATGAGGTACCACCAGAAGTAAAATGCCGGTGTACAGAAACCGTTCTATAGTGCAACCAAGATCGGGACTTGATTGTGTCTCAGCCATTCAGTAACTGTGGGACCTAGGGTAAGGGAGCGAATATTGGGGGAGAGAACAAATGTATTGAGCCTTGTACTTGCCAGGTGCCCTGCCTGTGCTATTTTCTCACTAAACTCACAACAGCATATGGATTCATTATACACCCATTGTACCAGCTGAAGAAAATAAGATTGTGGATTGGTGGGAGAGCTGATGTTTCTTGAATGGCCAACTCTACTATGCTTTCTGTGAGGTGTTTTGCTTATACCTTACATCAACTATTTGAGAAGTAGGTGGTAGTATCTTCATTTTACAGATGAAAGGCTTGGATGAAGGAACTTGGTCAAAGCTAGTAGGTGGCTGTACTATATTTAAACCCTGGTCATTTTGTCTCTAAATCCCATCTTTGTTCTCTCTATTCTTTCTGACTCCCTAAGTTATTTCACCTGTCTAACCATAATTTCCTCATCTGTAAAATGGTAATAATTCTTATTTCACAGTAAAGAAAAAATTATTTGGTAATGTCATTACAAATAATATTTAAACAGACTAATATACATTGTGCCTTGTTCTATCAAATCAAAAATAGGATTGAGAAAATTTTTTTTGAAAATAAATTAAACATTAAGTCTCCTCAAAATGATTTTTTAAAAAGATTTTATTTATTTGAGAGAGAGAGTGTGTGTGTGTGAGTGTGGGGGAGGGGAAAAGGGAGAGGGAGAGAACCTTAAGCAGACTCCCTGCTGAGCACAGAGCCAGCTCCGGGCTCCATCCCTTGACCCTGAGATCATAACCGGAGCAGAAACCAAGAGCGGGCACCTAACTGACTGAGCCACCAGGTGCCCCTACTTAAAAATTTCTGATTGGCTCAGGTCATGATCTCAGGGTCCTAGGATCAAGTCCCCCTTATGCTCCCTGCTCAGTGGGGAGTCTGCTTCTCCCTCTCCCTCTGCCCCTCCCTCCCGCTCATGCTCTCTCTCTTGCTCTCTCTCTCAAATAAATAAAATCTTTAAAAAAATGATTTCTGATTAGTCTCAGTGAAATTATAAAATTCAAGGCTGGAACAACTGGATTCTGTAGTAGAACTCTTCTGTAAAATTCAAGAGTTCAGGGGGCACTTGGGTGGCTCAGTGGGTTAAGCATCTGCCTTCAGCTCAGGTCATGATCCCAGGGTCCTGGGCTCCAACCCCACATTGGGCTCCCTGCTCAGGGGAGAGCCTGCTTCTCCCTCTCCCTCTGTCCTCTCCCCACTCATTCTCTATCTCAGATAAATAAATAAAATCTTTAAAAAAATAAAATTCAAGAGTTAAGGTTTGCTTTCCTTTGATCCTACCAAGTCTTTGGCTTTAGAGGGGCATTTGTTTCAAGGACCTACAGTGATTTGTCTTTTCTAAGAACTTCTACTTTATATTTGGTAAGCGAAATCCTTGCTTTCATTAATGCAAAGGGGATGTTGTTAGAGAATTAAGGTAATTGTATTCACAGAAAAACACAAAGCTGTTGTATTTTCATGAATATTGGTTCTTTTAAAAACTTTGTTTTTAAAAGGTAATTATGGTGTCTCAGAATCTGTTACAATAGCAAGTCAGACTCTAATTCTTGAAACTAAGTTCCAAAATTAGCCTTCTAGAATCCTGAAAGCACTTGTACTCTATTTCTTAATTTGTATATATAAAATGTTCATTGTATAAAACTAAGGCAGATCAACCTTTTAGAACAGAGGGTAAATTCTAGATGTGTATTTATGCTCTCATTCTTTCTCTTTTTGAAAAAGTTTGATTTAAGGAAGTGTCAGTGGCATCCAAGAGAAACCTAGAAACATTCACCACAGCAGATTTTACTCAAGGGTATTTGTATGAATTTGCATTCTATTAAGTGCTTGGAATGAATATGCTGGATGAGGCAATTCAACATAGTGTATAATAAAAGAGCATGTGGGTTTTGAGTCCTCTGTTACATTGCCCAGAGACTCGTTGATCGTCTGTGCTAGCATTAATATTCACTCTTAAAAAAAAGTTTGCCAAGATAAAATCAGACAACCTGAAGACCAAGAAATAGTCATTTTTGTTATACATTTGTAGTGGTTTATGTATAGGCATTAAAAATGTGCAACCCAAAATAAGCAAGGCTTTAGTCTAGTTAGATACTATAATAGTTAGATACTATAATCACTACGGTAAAATATTTTGGATTATTTTAATACCTATTTTCTGGTAGATTATACTTTAGAATTTTTAAAGGAGTAAGAGGAAACTATAAATTTTAAACCCTAGGAATTATACCACAGTGCCTTATGTGGTTGTAGTTCAATAAATATTTGTTCTGATTTGTTTGTGCTCCATGATGGCTGTGTTAACTCCAACACTTAAAAATTTCTTGTGCCTGACAACAATAAACATTTTCTAACAACTGTATAAGGCTTTTTATAGTTTCAACCCATCCGATTCCAAACCACTTTGCTCTGTAGCCCCTCTCCCTGGTGAGAAGTATGGTATGTAAATGTATTTTATGGAGCCTTTGAGGTCTCTGATAACTTTCTGCAATTATCCTTTGTTGAATTAGTGGAGCTGCAGTCTAGAGCTTCTTGATTTTTTTGGTTTGTCTCTTAAGATTTCAAGCCTTTCAGGTCTCCCCTCCTCCCATCTCCACAGGTTTAGAAGGCTTAGAGCCAATGAATACTGTGTAGTGCAGTGCTTCATGGGGTGTTGGAAGTCTGGCAGAATTAGGATATTGAGCATAGGGCTCACCACAGCCATAGAAACTTCTTTCATTCCTTTCCCCTAAGTCAGTGCCACAGAAAACCTCCTCCCAGCCTCATTTTCTAGCCTCTTGCCCCAACGGAAAGAGAACCATGCTTCCCACCGGTTCCTAATTATGTCTATTTTAAGCTGAATTCAATCTTCTGATAGCCTCATGTGTAACATTCTGACTCTGCAGACCCTGTTTCCTGGAGCAGCCTCCTGTGGGTCACTCTTCTTCAGCTGGTGTCTAACCAGAGCTGGTACAACAGATGTGAATCTCATGGAGGATTGGCAGCAACCTTATAGCTTCTATATCTTGCCCACGTGGTGCTCAGGGAGGAGGATGCTGCACTCCTGGAGGCAGGTGGTAGTCATTGCCCCTGTTTTCCTGCATGATACTTGGGGCTGAGGCCAACCACCTGAATGGTTCTGTCATGCAGCTGAGAACTTTGAAGAGTACTAAAGCATCTCCATGCCTATGTTGCAGAGTGAATGGTGTTTCCCTAAGAGACCCAAACATCTTGTTGTATGTTCATTCTAGCCATGGAAGCAGACTTTCCATTCCTTTAAGACCCTAGATCTGGGCGGCCAATACAACTTTTTGAACTTGTACAAACATATTAGCAGAGCCGAAGCTAGAGTAGGGAAAGCAGTTTCTGTCGGAGGCTAACCCTTAGATTTAAATTGTAGACCTCTTGCTGCCCAAGGCCACCATGCCATCCTCATTGTTGTCAATATTTTGTGCAAGATCCTCTGTATTGGTCTTTCACCAACTGTAAAGGCTGTGCTATTTCTGAGGATGGTGTTTTACTTTTGTAGTCTTTCCAGGCTAATGGTATCATATCTTAGACTTGGGAAGCAGGAACTTAGAAAGACTCTTCAGGTCCAAATTCTTCAGGCTTTTGCTTGCTACTGTCATACTAAACACCAGCTTGTGTGAATCCAGTCCTCTAAGGAGATCCTTCCGTGCCATGCTCATACAGGCAAACTAATTGGGCCACATGCTTGGCAACCACTGAGTTTGTGTACAATAGCTCCATTCATTTGTCTACAGAAAACACCCCTTTGACACTGATTATAGCTTTCATTCCCCCTCCTCTACTTCTGACTCCTTGCATTACCATGACCTCATCTGCTGGTCCGTATTTAGAGATGCCTTGGACCATTACAGAAATGCTTTAGGACTCATTCCTGTATGTTAAGGATCATTTCAAAGCCTTAGACAACCTCTGCCCACCAAGGGAAACCGTTCTAGATCAGGACCAAACCTAGCTATTTTTATGCCTTGTTTGAGCCATCTTACTGTGTCACAACTCAGGGAGCTTTTTTCCCTTTGTAGAAATTGTGAACCTTGTTAAAAAGAAGAATGGGCTAGGGGATGAGTTAAAGCAATGGTTCTCAAAGTGTGTTTCCTGGATGAACAGCATCAATTTCACCTGGGCACTTGTTACAAATGCAAGTTTTTGGCCCCACTGCAGAACTAGTGAATGAGAAATGTGGGGGAGGGGAGCTCAGCAGTCTGTTTTAACAAGTCTGCCAGGTAACTCTTATGCTTTTTCAGGTTTGAGAATCACTAGTACTGGGTCATACAGATATTTAAATAGTAAAAGTGATGAGTTATGTTGATTGAGTATAAAAAGTGAGGGAGAAGAAGAAGCCAAGAGTGAATCTCATATTTCTAACTTTTATTTCTGAATGGCCTTAACTGATTCTCTACCCTTGTAAGGTAAAAGTTAGGTTATTTGCAGATATGCATACTGTTTTCAGTGGGCAGGATTCTAAAGATTCTACAACAGGTCATCATTCCAATTTGATGCTCTTATGCTTATTGGTTTTATTTTTGTCTTCCTTGACCTAGAAAGAAAATGATTATATTTCTATATTGTTTTTCAAAGAAATCGTCTTAACAACTTAAAGCACTGGGGGTGTAGGAAGGCCCCTGTTTGCAAACATGTAAATAGCAAAAAATAAATGCCATGGAATTCAGTGCTAAGACAAGGTGGTTTGCTGTGGCAGTGCAAATATGGGGAAATATGGGGGACTCAGAATTGCTAAATATTTCTCAGAGGAGGTGAGATTTGAACTAGGTCATGAAAGATTGCCAAAAGTAGAAAATGGGCTGTGGGGATGGGTAAAGGGCATTCCAGGCTGAGGTAACAGCAGGCTACTTCAAGGTAGGAAAGCTAAAAATGTAAAGCCAAATATATTTTGTCTTTCCCTTACTATGTTTATCTGACTTACTCTGGTACAGTTGAGTCAAATAACAGAATCTCCTTGCTTAGGAAAGATTGCTGTCAGCAAATTTCAATCATTCTTGACGTGCTTAGAAGTGTTAGTCTAACATAAAAATAAACACAAAGCTGGTGTTGAATTAAATCTAACTCCAAAAGTGTACAACACAAATTAAGAGTCTTCACAAAGCAACGGCATCATATAAAGAAGGGGTAGATTCATGTATCAGTCTTAATTCTGTGGCTGCAGTAACTATGCATAAGAATTTTGTTTCCAAGGGACCTCTGGCATAGGGCTTATTTGTCTACACACAAAAAGAAAGTATCAAATCCCAACATTCAGCTGATGTTTGAAAGTCCTTTGGCTGATACAGTGCAGCCTAAATGGTGCATTGACAGTTAAGAAACGTGGAGTGGAGCCCGAAAAGGCACAATTCTGCACCTCTGTTCCCAGACCTAAGTGGTCACCAAAATCACTTTTCTAGAGGACGGTGGAGTGCTTCCCTGGATTCCCCAGTGAACCCCTGCCTGCCAGCTCTGAAGTTCCCAGCCCCACACGGGGTGCACTTTGAGCACTCCACACAATGCCAGGCTAGAGCTTTGGGGATGGGAACCTCCAGGAAAGTGCTGTTTGGCATTTAGGCAATCAATGTTCGGCAGAATGCCAATGCTAATAGGTTATTTTGCTCTGGAAGAGGAGAAAAAGAAGGGATGGTTTAAAGACTGATGAATAGGGGAATGACTGACAATACAGGCACTCCACTTTGTTGGAGAGATTAAGGAGGCTTGCTGTGAAGTGGTATTATGGGAGCCAGATAAATTAGCAAAGGCCCACAGGCCCAAGACCTGAAAGAAATAGTGGTACATCGAAACAGCATGCCCCAGGGCACACTCAAATGTCTGGCCACTTTCACTGAACTTGTAGTAGGAAAAAGCCAAATCATTTGGAACCCTCGTAGTCTGGTAGTCCATTCAGGCACTCCATAGTGAAGCAAATTACCCCTTGCCTCCAGGCAGGTGCAAAGCCTTATTTCCATATTGCCTGATTTAACTCAGGGGCCTCTAGGCTGGGCCTTAGCCTATTTTTGAGGACACCCAAGTGGAAGAGTTGGCTTCACAAGTACCAAAGGATTCCATATACTCTAGGCAGGAGATGCCACTAAGACTACTGTTTTATCAGACATGAGCCAAGCAGGTAAGAACATTGATCACAACACAGGGAAGCAGAATTAATTCATCTAAGGATCTCAAGTACTTCTAGGGGATGATTTAGGCTGACGAAAACATCCAGCCTGCCCTCTTTCAGATTTTCGCCTCTAGAAAAATCCAGAATCCTCCAGAGTTATTGTGGAATTGGAGGTTTGTAGGTCAGAAGGATCCCATGGACCGGCAGCGATGCCTGGGATGTTATAAGGCATGTAGAGCCTGAAGTTTCACAGTACACTCTCATCCCTGCAACAAAATAACCCATCAGCTCTTTGGGAGGCCACTCAGAAGAAATTTGGCTGTTGAGAGATAAAAATCTGATCAAAACATAAGGTAGTCTAGTACTACAGTGCAGCTTAATCTACACTTAGCTTTAGATTCTAACATTATGTGAAATAGGTTTTTTTTTTTTTTTTTTTTTTTTAAAGTGAATGGGAGTTGGCTTGGTGTAGCTTCAGGACATAAGATACTGAACCAACCGTTGAAGTGTCAGATTTTATAAGCAGCATAGCTGGTCTGAAAAATCAATACTGACTTTGCTTATTTTTAAATACACCTTGGATAATTTAGATAAGCTTATTCGAATGAGTACCCACAGTACTGAAAGCACGTCTAAGAATTGTTTTCTAATAATTTGGCAAAAGAGAACACATTTCTCATATTCCAGTTTTTGATATTGGGTACAGTAGACTGATTATTTTTAATAGACAGATATAATGATAGTATATTGTCTTGCTGCAAATTAGATCTTTTACTATGTCATTATAAAATATTATGGAGTATTGCTACTAAGAATATATCTCACATAAAATATCTTTAGTTTCTGGTTGAAAGAAAATAATAAGAAAAGGAAAACTTTCTCTTCATTTCCTGAATTCTACAGTTTTATTTCCTACTATCATTACACCTAGCTCTTCTGTCCATCTCTTATGATCTCCTTTGTTTCATGCTAATTTATACTTAGGGCCACTTATTTAATACCATCTCTTATCACCATTTTTTTTTCCTTTTTTAAAAAAATATTTATTTGAGGGGGAGAGAGAGAGAGAGAGAGCACGGGAGTGGGAGGGGGGAGGAGCAGAGGGAGAGGGACAAGCGGACTCTGCACTCGGTGCAGAGCCCAATGTGGGGCTTGATTCCACGACTCTGAGATCATGACCTGAGCCAAATGAAGAGTTGGAGGCTCAATTGACTGAGCCACCCAAGCGACCCTTTTCCATTTTTTTTTTTTAAAGCAAGCTCTCTGCCCAATGTGGGACTCGAACTCATGACCCCAAGATCAAGAGTTGCATGCTCCACTGACTGAGCCAGCCAGATGTTCCCTCTTATCACCATTTCTAATTGCCATCACTACTAAGTTACACCTTTGCTTATGGTCAAATTCTTTGTGTGGTGGCCACACCTTCTGTTGGTAGTGGTGGGAGGTGTTAAAAAAAGGTGCAATTAAAATGTGTGTAAATATACACTGAAGCATAATGTGATCCATATCCTTTAATTTCATTATTTAATGCAATAGTGTTGTATATTTTAATCAACTTGAATTTGAAACAATATACACGAATGAAAATCTGTATTATATAAAGTGATATCTTGGGGCTGCACTGAATATTATATGTTTAGAGCTTTCTATTAACTTTTTTACAATTATTTCTTAGTAGATAAATAGACTCAATGAGGCTCTGCCTGTACTGTAACTTCAGGTCAGTATTTAGGGACTGGGTCTGCACAGTGGGGGCAATTCCCATGATCAGGAGGGTCTTTATTGTAGACAGTTGAAGTTGGTGAAATTGTAGGGAGAGTGGAAATAATTGATAAAGAGAGAAACAAGAGATCAAAACCAGAGAAAACATTGGGATGGAGCAAGATGAGCCCTAAGCCTAAATACCTAATCAAAATCTAGAGGGAGAATCTGGAGAAGCAGGTTGGGAAATGAAAGAATATTGGAGGTCTTTTTCGTTGTTGCTGCTGTGTGGTAGGAGGGGCTTAATAGTTTAAAGGAGCTCTCTGAGGTTGGCTCCCATGTGGAGGTAATATTTAAAATACTCAATAATTGGGGCTCCTGGCTGGCTTAGTCAGTGGAGCATGTGACTCTTGATCTCGGGGGTCTTGAGTTAGAGCCCTATGTTGGGCCTAGAGCTTAGTTAAATAATAAAATAAAAAAATACTCAATAATCAATGAGTCACAGTGAATAATATCTCACTGACCAAGATTCTGCTAGAACACACTGGAATTGAGTCTGGGGCCCTCTGCTGGGCCAGACACTATTTAGTGTTGAATCATGGGAGGTGGGGTTCAGAGTGGTCCCAGGGAAGAGGGAGGGGCCTGTTAGGGCAGTGGCTATTGGCCAACTGGTAGGGAAATGTTTCTATCTATCTTTATCTATCTATCTATCTATCTATCTATCTATCTATCTATCTATCTATATTTCAATATTTTAATGACTAGTGGGGTCTTATTGGAGCAGGCCAACCTAAATCCACTCCTCATTCTGTCAGGTGGGATGAGATGGGAAGCCACAAGAGCTTGGGTGTTGTTGAGGTATGATAGGGATCTTGCTAAATTCAGTCTTCCTCTTCTGACTGTAGTCTCTGTGATGGTAGGAATCAGAGCCTCCTACATCTGTCTTCTCTGGCTCTCCATTTGTTGCTTGCCAGATACAGTGTCCAAATGGTCTAGGTTTTACCTTCCTGTGGGGGTGGTAGGCTTCACATGCTTCCAAAATGCAACTTCGATCATTTTCTTTTTTTAAAACCTTTCAAGATTCTCCCTTTACCTGCTAGATAACAGCCTTTTAGCACATCACAGATGTCCTTCCATTACCTTTGCTGCCTTTCTTTTGAGACTTGTCTCCTGTCATCCTCCATATGCATTTTATTCCACTTTGTAGATCATCAGCATCTCATCACCTTATTCCAAGGTAAACTCCCTCACCAGTGTTGCTGGGCTGTGCTTTGGGGGACCTTATTATAGTATTTACCATATTCACTTGTAAATATTTACTCACATGTCTGCCTCTCAGTAGACGACTATATGAAGGGCAGGGATTGCATCTTTGTACAGTTAGTATCTACGGTCTCACCTGGGGGCTCAATAAATGTTAATTGTAGATGTGTATGAATGATAAAGAGGATTATTAATAATGCAAATGTAAAGTTACCTCTGACTTGAGCTAAATAGAGGTAGGATAAGAGTTTAAAAATAATATCTTGGTAGTTTTTTTTGCATCTTTATTTTTTCTGTGATTCTCTGTTCCTCTTGTAAGGTTTCTCTGACATAATTAATTACAATTAAAATGAATGTACTGACAAATTAGGCATATCATAACATGCCATTGTTATGTTTTAGAGAGTTATTTGGTGAATGTCCATATTACATATTTTAATTTAATATGGTAATTGAGCCATTTAAAAATTTATTGAGTCCTTACTGTGTTCTGGGCTCTGTGATAAGCACTTTATGTGCATCCTTCATTTAATCCTACCTGTTTAATGGAAAATATTATTGTTTCTAATTCCAAATGAGTACAATAAGGCTTAGAGATGTTAAATAATCTGTCTAATGTCACACAGCTAGTCTGTGGGGGAGCTGGGATTCGAACTCTGTATGACCTCATTGTTGTTCTTACTCATGGCTCTCTGATGAAGCGGCAGTGTAGTCCAAAGGGGAAAACATTGACTTGGTGGAGTCAGGAGACTTGTGTTCAATGCCTGACTCTCTTGACTGATGAACTTTGGGGCCTTGAGCAGATAATTTAACCTTTCATCTGCAAAATGAGGAGACTCAAAAAGAAGACCCCTCCAGTCTCTTTCAGCATAAACATCCTACAGTTCTCAAGAAATTTGTCCATGGCTCAGTAGTGTTTTTCTTTGTGTTCCCTCTGTGAAGGATATTCTTTACAAACGCAAATATTCCTTTTAAAGAAAGAGATGTCAAGGCAGATCTTTGTGACTGCTTCAGTCTGTGTTTTGTCCCTTAGTTTTGCAAAATACAAAATAGAGCTTTATCTACCGTTCAACACAGATCACATTCTGGGGGATTGACTCATGCTGATCAAAAATAAGATTTTTTTTTTTTTGGTAATTTAGAATCTCTGTTAATTATGGTGGGATAGTGAATACTAGTTTCTTTTTTTTCTTTTTTAAGATTTATTTATTTGACAGAGAGAGACACAGTGAGAGAGGGAACACAAGCAGGGGGAGTGGGAGAGGGAGAAGTAGGTTTCCCGCTGAGCAGGGAGCACGATGCTGGGCTCGATCCCAGGACCCTGGGGTCATTATCTGAGCCAAAGGCAGGCACTTTAATGACTGAGCCACCCAGGTGCCTCTGAATACTAGTTTCTGCCATTGTAGGCACTTCTTCAGGATCAGAGACTTTGGAAAAACAAATTTGAAAGTGTTTTTTTTTTTTTTTTTTTTTAAGATTTTATTTATTTATTTGAGAGAGAGAGCAAGAGAGAGAGAACATGAGCTGGGGGATGGTGAGTTTGGGAGAGGGAGAAGCAAACAAAGCAGACTCCCCGATGAGTAGGGAGCCTGAGATGGGGCTTCATCCCAGGACTCCAGGATCATGACCTGAGCCAAAGGCAGATGATTAACCAACTGAGCCACCCAGGTGCCCCTTGAAAGCTGTTTTGGAAGGCAAATGGTTTTCAGGGGTATTCTTCTAGGTTGTGTAAAAGTCTTATAAGCTATGTCTGTTTCATAGTACAGGCCTAGTAATTATGTATCTACAAGAATCAGTTTTTCCATCTTCCTTGATTAGTACTTTGTAAGTGCTGATGAAGTCTTCCCTTTAGCCCTTCCCCGGCTTCATGCAGATTATTGTATATATGTTAATAATACAATTTTAATTTTTCTTCTTTTTAAAGGTATGTCCCAGTCTAGAGGGTACACTTTGATTACTTTGATTGCACTTGAGTGTTTCTCAAGACTGTTTATTTTTATTTTTATTTTATTTTTTACTTTTTTTAAGATTTTATTTATTTATTTGAGAGAGAGAATGAGATAGAGCATGAGGGGGGCAGGGTCAGAGGGAGAAGCAGGGAGCCCGATGTGGGACTCAGTCCCGGGACTCCAGGATCATGACCTGAACTGAAGGCAGTCGCTTAACCAACTGAGCCACCCAGGCGCCCAAGACTACTTTATTTATTTTTAAAAGATAGAGTGAGCAAGAGAGAGAGCATGAGTGGGGGGAGAGGAGAGGGAGAAGCAGGCTCTCCACTGAGCAGGGAGCCTTACAGTGGACTTGATCCCAGGATCCTGAGATCATGACCTGAGCTGAAGGCAGATGGTTAACTGACTGAGCCACCCAGGCATCCCTCAAGACTACTTTAAATGCCATTTTCTCCCCTCCCTTAATGGATTTGGCCAGATAATTTTCTTTAATTTATGTTGACTTGTACTACTTTGTCTTTTAGAGGGAGGCCTCCCTTTTTTTTTTTAACTTTGATCTCAAATTCTGCATGGTCCTCATGTATGTTACCACTACATCACCACTCTGTCATAGGCAATATTATGTAATCTTGATGCCATCCATAGAAGGCATACACCACATATGTTATAGAACATGAGGACCATGCAGAACTCTTTTATAGTACAGTTCTTTGAATTTTGACAAATACAAAGAAGCTGTATAACCATCATATATAGAATATTTCCAACATCCTGTAAAATTCCCTTGTACCTCTTTATGGTCAGTCTCCTCCTCCTTCTCTGGGTGTCTGTCAGTCAGCTACTAATCTGATTTCTGTCCTTATAGGTTTGCTTTTTCCATGGTGTCCTATGAATAGAATCATACAATATGTAATCTTTTGAGTCTGGCTTCTTTCACTTAGCATAATGCTTTTTTTGAGCTACAAATTACATACCATGAAGTTCATCTGTTTAAAGTGTACAATTCAACAGTTTTTAGCATATTTATGAAGTTGTGCAATCATCAACATAATCTAATTTTAGAACATTTATATGACCCCAAAAAGAAACCTTGTACCCATTAGCAGTCACTCCTATTTCCTGTCTCCCTTCCTCCCCCCAACTCTCTGCCCTAGGCGAACACTAATCTACTTTCTGTCTCTATAGATTTGCCTATTATGAACATTTCAAATATATGGTATCATACAATACATGGTCTTTTGTAACTGACTTCTTTCACTTAGCATAATGTTTTTGAGGGTCATCCAAGTAGTAACTTATATTAGTACTTCATTCTTTTTTATTGCTAAATAATTTCCCAGAGTATGGATTTATCACATTTTGTTTATCCATTCATCACTTGATAGACATTTGTGTTGTTCCACTTTTTGTTTATTATAGATGAAGCTCTTATTTATGTACAAATTTTTGTGTGGATGTAGGTTTTCATTTCTTTTGGATGTGCTGTGAACACTCCCATATACACTTTTTTTTCTTTTTAATTGAAGTATAGTTGACATACAATATTATATTTCCAGTGCACAACATATGTATATAAGTTTTTGTGTGGAATTATATTTTTATTTCTCTTGGATAGACACCTAGGATTGGAATTGTTGGGTTATATAGTAACTTGATGTTTAATGTTTGAGGAATTGCCAAACAGTTTTCCGAAGTGGTTGCATGAGGGCTCCAATTTTTCCACATCCCTGCCAATCCTCACTATTGTCTTTTTGATTATAGCCATTCTGTGGGTGTGAAGTAGTAAATCATTGTGGGTTTTTTTTTTCTATTTTAATTATTTTATTTTAATTTGTGTAGTTAACAGTGTTATATTAGCTTCAGGTGTATAATTTAGTGATTTCAACAGTTCTATACATTACTCAGTGCTCATCATGATAAATGTACTCTTAATCCCCATCACCTATTTCACCCATCCCCCCACCCACCTCTCTTCTGGCGACTGTCAGTTCTCTATGTTTAGAAGTCTGTGGGGTGCCTGGGTGGCTCAGTTGGTTAAGCGACTGCCTTCGGCTCAGGTCATGATCCTGGAGTCCCGGGATCGAGTCCCGCATCGGGCTCCCCGCTCAGCGGGGAGTCTGCTTCTCTCTCTGACCCTCCCCCCCTCTCATGTGCTCTCTCTCTCTCTCAAATAAATAAATAAAATCTTTAAAAAAAAAAAAAAAGTCTGTGTTTTTGTTTCTTTTTCCTTTGTCCTTTTGTTTCTTAAATACGTCATATGAATCTTCTCTTGCTCTGTTCTCTCATGATTTGCAGGTTTCTTTAGTGATATACTAAATTCTTTTTATTTTTTGGCTATCACCAGTTTTTGATTTGTGGTTACCATTAGGTTTATATATAACATTCATATAGCAGTCTGTATTAAGTTAATGGTCACTTAAGTTTGAACTCATTCTGAAAGCACTAAATTTTTACTCCTCTCCCCTCCTTGTTTTAGGTATATGGTGTCCTACTTCACATCCTTTTATTTTGTGAATCCCTTGACTGATTTTTATAGATGCACTTAATTTCATTGCCTTTGTGCTTCCTACTTTTTGTGGTTTCTACTCAGAGTCCCCTTTAACATTTCTTGTAAGGCTGGTTTAGTGGCCATGAATTCCTTCAACTTTTGTTTGTCGGGGAAACTATCTTTCCTTCTATTCTGATTGATAGCCTTGCTGGATAGAGTATTCTTGGTTGCAGGTTTTTTCCTTTCAGCACTTTGAATATATCATGCCACTCTCTGTGGCCTGCAAAATTTCTGCTGAAAAAAACCACTGATCACCTTACGGGGTCTCTCCTGGTATGTAACTGTTTTGTTTTGTTTTTTTCTTTCTGCTTTTTAAATTCTCTCTTTATTACTACTTTTTCCTATTTTAATTACTATGTGTCGTGGGTGTGGACCTCTTTGGTTTGATTTTGTTGGGGGCTCTCTATGACTCCTGGATCTGAATTTCTTTTTCCTTCCCCAGATTGGGGAAGTTTTCAGCTGTTATTTCTTCAAATAAATTTTCTGTTTCCCTTTCCCTCTTTGCCTTCTGGGATCCCTATAATGTGAATGTTATTATGCTTGGTGCTGTCACTGCATTCTCTTAACCTATTTTTATTTATTATTGTTTTTTTTTTTTTTTCTCTTTCCTGTTCAGCTTGTTTTTTCCCCCTTACTCTGTCCTCCAGGTCACTGATCTCTTCTGCTTCCTCTAGTCTATGACTAATTACCTCTAGTGTATTTTTAATTTTGCTTATTGAGTTCATCTCTGATTGATTTTTTTTTTTAATGTTTTCTATCTCTTTGTTGAGGGTCTCACTGAGGTCCTCCACATAAAGATACAGTGAGTATCTTTATGACCATTACTTTAAATTCTCTATCAGGCTTATTACTTACCTCCATTTTGTTTAGCTCTTGCTGTGATTTTGTCCTGATCTTTCATTTGGGACATAGTATTCTGTCTCCTTATTTTATTTAACTCCCTGTGTCTGTTTCTGTGTGTTAGGAATGTCAGCTAAGTCTTTTGCTCTTGGAAGTAGTGGCCTCATGAAGAAGAGGTCTTGGAGTACCCTATAGTACAATGTTCCCTGTTCACCAGAACCTGACCACCTGACTTCAGGAGTGTCTGTTCTCTGTGTTGTGTGCACCCTAATGTTGTAGCTGAGCCACATTTGCCTTCAGTCCAGTCAGCTGCCATGGCCCCCTTTGCCTGTTGTGAGCAGGGCAGGGTTTGGTCCCTGTGGTGTTAGTGGGCCAGTCTGGGGCTGCCTTGGACTTGAGTTGAGTTAGACCAGGTGTTTCCCAGAGCTGTGGTTACACCAAACTGCAGGGAACTCTCCTTGTGTTGTCTCCTAAAAAGCTTTCACTGGTGAGTGGGGCCTGCAGTCAGACCAGATGTCTGCTCTCAGCCCACTGCTGGGGCCACAGTTGGACTGGTATGTGTGATTATCATTACCTCTCCCCAGGGTAGGAGTCATTTTGGAGTGGTGCTGGCCCCTGTCAGGGCTGCTTGTGTACTGCCAGGCTTGTGGCACCACTTTGGGTAGTCTCCTGGCAAGGGCATGTTGGAGGTGGTAGGTCTGCAGGAGAATACAGAAGCGGGTGCTTGGCATCCAAGCTGGTCCACTGTGGGAGGGGCCTTGCAGCCACCAGGAAAAACTCCTGCCCAAGCCAGGATGGAGGGGGTGGGGTATACTTTTAGCAAGCTAGGTGGGGAATGTTTCAGCTGCACTGGTCCCTGCAGGTGTCCACGTATCTAGGCTGGGGGTGGGTGAGGGAAATGGTGCCCACTAGCTCTTTTGTTCTTGGAGAAGTCTCCCAAAGATTCCTGCCCTTCCAACACACACTCTGATATTAGTATATAAATATCCTTCCCCTATACCCCAGGTGTTTTTCAAATTACTGTTTCTGTGCTATATCTCAGCAGAGCTGTTTGTTGTGTGGTCTTTGTTAAGGGTGGGGACTCCAAATTTATATTTTTATATGTTGATATCCAGTTGTCCAGTACCATTGGTTGGAAGACTACTCTTTCCCTATCAAATTGTCTTCATCCCTTTTGTTGAAGATCAGTTGACCATTAATGTATGGGTTTATTTCTGGACTCTTAATTCTCTTCTATTGATCTATTCCATTGGTCTGTGTATCTCAATGCCTTATCACTCTGTCTGGATTACTTTAGCTTTGTAGTAAGTTTTGAAATCAGAAAGTATGAATCTACCAACTTTGTTCTATTTCAAGATAATTTTTGCTATTTTTAGTCTATAGCATTTCTATATGAATTTTAGAATCAGCTTGTTAATTTTTACAAAACACCAGGCTGAATTTTGATAGGAATTGTATTGAATCTGTAGATCAACTTGGGGAGTGTTGCCATCCCCTTAACAATAAAATTCTTCTGATTCACAAGCAGAGGCTGTCTTTCCATTTATATAGATATTTAATTTTTTAAATAATATTTTATGGTTTTCAGTGTTAGCATAATGCTTTCGAAATTCACTCATGTTAGTGTACCTGTCAGCAGTTTACTCCTTTCATTGCTGAGTAGTATTCCATTTATGGACATATTGCAATTTGTTTATCCATGAACCAGTTAATGGAAATTTGAGTTATTTCCATTTTTTGGCAGTTATAAGTAAATCTGCAAAAGATATTTGCATGTAAGTTTTTATACAAACATAGGCTTTTGTTTCACTTGGGTGAATACCTGGAAATGGACCTGCTAGTTTTATATAAGTGTTTGTTTACCTTTTAAGAAACTACCAAACTGTTTTTCCAAAGTGGCAGTACTGTTTTGCCTTCCCAGTGGCAATATATGAGAGTTAACAGTTCTCCACATCTTCACCAACATTGGGGATTATTAGTTATTTTTTTTAAAGCTATACTGAGAGATGTAGTTATATTTCACTGAAATTTTAATTTGCATTTCTCTAATAACTAATAGTGTGGAGCATAAAATTAATGAAATTCTAGATTTTTGGAGTTAGAAGAGACATGAAAGAGTTCATTCCTGGTTTTTATATTGTGCTCCTCAGACCTATTTCATGGACTGTCTGAGGCTGGAGGAGTTGGGGGACTGAGGAGCATACTGAATAGGTAGCGATCTGAGATCCCTGCCCAGAAGGGCTCTAGTTTTACCAGTCTTTTTAAATTGAATACATGTAACATATTATTAGAAAAAAGATACCTCTGCTAAGAAAAGGTACTGAGCTCACTCTTCATTTTAGAGGAGAAACCTGAGACCTAGGGAGATAAATTCACTTACTTAAGGTCATGTAGTTAGTCTGGAGTAGGCTGATACTCCAGTGCTCTTTTTTTCTATATTGTATTATCTTGTCATAATGCTAAAATGGTATTATTTATGGGCTCATCGAAGAATTATGATCACAAAATTTGTTAAACTCCTAAATTTTTTATTTAAAGATTTTTTTTTTTTTTTTAATTTGACAGAGACACAGCGAGAGAGGGAACACAAGCAGGGGGAGTAGGAGAGGGAGAAGCAGGTTCCCTGCTGAGCAGGGAGCCCAATGTGGGGCTCGATACCAGGATCCTGGGATCATGACATGAGCCAAGGCAGACGCTTAATGACTGAGCCACCCAGGCGCCCCAAACTCCTAAATTTTTTAAAAAGAAGTTTCTTTTATACTGAAAAATAGCACATGGAAACTAAGTCATCTTTTGTGAGTTATCTGCACTAAGAAAGTGGAGGTTATTTTTTCTAAAGAAACCAGTTTCTAGCACAAAAGCTTTTAAAATTACTGTGCTTGGGTTTCTAAGTAGTGTAAAAAATGTGGCACAACTGTCAGAGGTTATAAATGACAATACATTATGGAAATAGGTGAGGATACAAGCAGGGATTTGCCATGGGGAAACAGACATTATTTTGTGTTATCAGTTTTGACAAACACCAGCAATGACTCATCAATGTTGAAAGGGTAAAATTGAATTCATTAGGTGCAATCTTAATGGTTAGAATAAGTTATATTTTGTAAGAAGTATTCAGTTCTGAAATCCTTCCTTTATTGAAGTTTTTCTAGAAATTACTAGAGTGTGAAAGCAGTTCTATATTGGTAATTCTGAGACTGGCTGCAGGACTGATGAGTAAGTGGTGCATGGTTAGATTGAGCAGAATTTTATTACAATGCTTTTGGTGGATTTGAATACAAGTTTTATTTAATAATGGTATAGTGGAAGAAGTGTCATATTTGGATTCAGAAAACTTTAAGTCAGTCTCGACTCTGCTTCATACTACCTATGTGACCTTGAATGAGTCACTTAACTTCTATGGCTTTTTCATTTTTTAAAAACAATTGGAAAAAGATAGTGATCTCTGATATCAAGCCTACCTCTCAAGTTGTTTGAGGAGCAGAAAAAAATGAGAAAATTTATATTAAAGCACCTTGTAAATTTTATTTTATTTTTAATTTAAATTTTTATTTATTTTTTAAGTAATCTCTACATCAAACGTGGAGCTCAAACTCACAACCCTGAGATCCAGAATCACATGCTCTACTGACTGAGCCAGCCAGGCGCCCTGCACTTTGTATATTTTAAAGTGTTATTCAGCTATAGTGTTTATTATTAACAATAACCTTTGGAATTGTGACATACAGGGTTTTTAAAAGTTTTTTCTTCTTTATATTTGGCCACAATTTACTTGCATTCATTTAGCCTCTATTCTATGTCTCTAGTTTTAGGGAGAACTTTTGCTCTGTCCTTAGTCCTCCTCTTTTTCTTTCAAATAGATGACCCTTTTTCATTTCCATCCATTAGAAGAGATGTCTGTGTTAGTTTCCTCTCAAGGAAAAGATGAGTTGGCTTTTATTTTGTACAGAAATTTACCTTGACAAGCCTGGCTGAAGTATTAAACTAAGAAGCTGCATGTAGGTTTTCTTATTTGGCATTGCATTTCTCTTCCTCATACTTGAGTTCCCTGTACTACTGCCTTTTCTCTGTCCTCTGCTTCCTTTAGGTGGGTTTGATACCTAATATGCCTTTACCTTGGTCAGTCACATTTGTTGGTCTGTCAGAGTTCATGATACTCTATCCAGATAGGCTTTGTGGACACAAATGGTAGAGTCCTATACTTCACCCCCCCAGTACTGACAAGAGGAGATTTAATTTGCTGATCTGGGCTCCTGTGCCTGAGATGGAGTTAAGGATCTTTGTCAGTTTTTAGAAACTGTAGATATGGAAAACAAGTATTTCTTCTCTGTTGGTAAAATGGAAGAATCTTCCCTTTCTGATACCTAAAGCTGATGAGGTTGTCAATTTTAGTGTTATTTCTTATTCTTCCTGGCTTAGAGAGGGAACAGTTTTTACCTGAGGATTTTCAAAGACCTATCCAGTGGTCACTGTCTGTCTTATCAACTTCTTTTTATTCAAGTTAATTGAAAAAAATAAAATTATATATTTTAAATATGACTAAGATGAAGCGGTATTTTGGGGAAGTCCTATCATAAAGTACGGTTTAATTCTTAGGAGATCTATTTATGCTTTTTTGTTAGACTTCATCATTTGGAGTCATGTTTTAAAGATTTTATTTACTTTGACAGAGCACAAGCAGGGGGAGTGGGAGAGGGAGAAGCAGGCTTCCTGCTGAGCAGGGAGCCCGATATGGGGCTCGATCCCAGGACCCTGGGATCATGACCTGAGCCAAAGGCAGACGCTTAACGACTGAGCCAGCCAGGCGCCCTTGGAGTCATGGTTTAAAAATAACATCTCATTTTTAAAAATGAGAGGCTAGTTATTTATTTTTTTTAAGTCAGCTCTACACTCAATGTGGGGCTTGAACTCACCACCCTGAGATCAACAGTCACACGCCCTACCAACGGAGCCAGCCAAGTGCCCCTAGAGGCTAGTTTTTAAAAAGTCACTGAATTTAATTCTCAATTAAAGCAAAGGAAATAGAAATACCAGTGTGTTTGTAATTTATTTAGAATGACTGCGGGTTATGTTATACTTTTTATTTTAGAAACATGTTGTGTAGTTAAATAAAAATGATTTATAGGGATACTGTGTTAAAAGCTAGCAGATGGTTATTTAAGGATACTGTCTTCAATAATGACATTCTAGTAGGGTCATTTTCTTCACAGCAATGTTTTTATTGGATGGGTGGGAAAACAGAGCCTGGAATGCGGTAGATGAAGGTGTCTGTGCCAGTTGAGTTACTCATCGGGAATTCAAAGGTCGGCATATACTTTAATCATTTTCTAAGAGAAAATGATATCTTGGCCTAGAAAAATATGATTTCTAAAAATACTACAGGGTTAGCATTCTCACTGTGCATTATTTTATGCTCCATAGTATTAATATATTAAAAACAAAAATAGGGGCACCTGGGTGGCTCAGTCAGTTAAGCATCTGCCTTCGGCTCAGGTCATGATCCCAGGGTCCTGGGATGGAGCCCTGCCTCAGGCTCCCTGCTCCATAGGGAGTCTGCTTCTCCCTCTCCCTCTGCCCCTCCCACCCTTGCTGGTGCTCTCTCTCTCTGTCTGTCTCAATTAAATAAATAAAATCTTTAAAACAAACACAACAAAAAATGTTGGGTTCCTACATATAGCCTTGCAATTATAACTAAAACTTAGTATTGAATACTAAATAGACTAGAGATATCCATAACCAGTAAAATTAGGCAGTTTGAACAGCTTGATCAATGATTTGGCTGGAAATAGAATTACTTCTCTAAAATATCACTTATCAGACTTAATTATGGTGGGCATTATAGGATGGCTTTCATATTTTTCAGTAATATATACATTAAATCATATTCTACAATTGGCACCATTTTGTGATAGCATATTTTGTATATAGGTGTTTTACACAAAAATACACTAACATACTTTTTTTGTGTGCACTAACATACTTTAAGAAGAGCAGATTCTTCTGCTTAGTACTGTAGGGCATCATTGTGGGCTCTTAAAAATGTTTGCTTGTAGGCATATTATCTTGTTACCAAGCTATGAGTACTTTAGATTTTAATGGTTATGTATGTGTGTGTTTAAACATATCATGCATAGGCATTAGCAGCTAGAGTAATATTATAGGTATATCTTGAGTCACAGAATAGATGGCTTTCAAAAAAATTGATGATTGGGGCGCCTGGGTGGCTCAGTTGGTTAAGCGTCTGCCTTCAGCTCAGGTCATGATCCCAGGGTCCTGGGATCGAGCCCCGCATCGGGCTCTGTGCTCAATGGGGAGCCTGCTTCTCCCTTTACCCTTCCCCCCCATGTTCGTGATATCTCTCTCTCTCAAATAAATAAGTAAATTCTTTAAAAAAAATTGATGATAAATAGAAGTATCTTAAATGAGCTATTTACAAAAATCTATAGCAAATCCTGTTAAATGAAAAAATTGTATATAATTTAAAGTAATACATAATTTAATTTAGAGTTTTCATGTTATTGTTGTTGTAGTATAAGCAGCTGGGCAATGGGGTGCCTGGGTGGCTCAGTCATTAAGCATCTGCCTTCGGCTCAGGTCATGATCCCAGGTCCTGGGATCGAGCCCCACACAGCTCCCTGCTCCATGGGAGGTCTGCCTTTCCCTCTCCCACTCCCCCTGCTTGTGTTCCCTTTCTCACTGTGTCTCTCTCTGTCAAATAAATAAATAAAATCTTAAAAAAAAAATAAGCAGCTGGGCAAGGTAGCCCTTTCTGGAGTAGCAGACAAAAGCCAGAGGTTTATCTAAGGGCAAAAACCCCATCAGAGGTGGCCATCAGGGGTTAGAGACAAAGCCTGCTTTGTTTAGAAGAGACCTAGAAATGCTTTTGGGGCCAAAAACCAAGAAATGGTGTAAGTGTACAGATTCTCAATTATAGAAAGGGAAAAATTTTGGGAAAATGGAGATTTCTTTCCATGTTCAAAGAGATCTCTGAAAACACTTTAAAAATACTTTCAGATGAACAATCAGGTAGGTTTTTTTTTTAAAAAAGGTGGGAAAAGTAAGTTTTGAGAACTCCGTATTTGAGAAGAAAACCTTAAAAATCAGGAAGAATAGTTAATATGCAAGTACTATCTTCTTTCCAACAATAAAAGGGTATGTAGCTGCTATATCCAAGGCAATAGGCGAAAGGCTGAATATTCTACCTCTGCATGTGTTTCAGTATTTTTTTTTTCTATAACAGGAAAAGGAGTTTTAGTCATACTGTATCTAAATAGGGAAATACCTACAGTTACCACATTTTTTAAAAAAGTATATTCAGAAGTTGTATAAACATAGCCACCCTATTTGCTTTAAAAATTCCCCATTCTGTCATTGTGTTGTATTGGAGCTCATCTATTTTGATGAGTGCTCTTGAGGCCAGGGATCCCAGAAATATGCTGCTGACAAGGAAGCTCCTATAAAACCCAACCCAGCAGGTCCTGGTGTGGCCTCCCAGTCCACCTGCATTTACCGGGAAGAGATGTGTGTTTGAATATTTTCAGGATAACTCTGTTCTCCACAACTCTGCCAGCCCTTCTCTTTCCGGTGGACTCTGTTTTATTAGGAACTTCTCTCGACTTCTCCCTTTTACCTGGTGATCTTAGGTTGCAGAGATTAAAAAAAGGTTTTTTTCCCTCCTCAAAGTATTTTTTTGGGTATTCTAATTCCAAAGGAATTGTTTGGTTAAAGGTAACCTTCATGTGAAGGTCTGGAGGAATGGAGGAGAATCTAGGGAACTGTTTTAGATTTTCCTTATGGAAGACCAAGGATGTAGACTGTCCTGAAGGACTACATGCACGGTGAGAATAAAACATAATTTAAGCCTTCCAGGAAGCCAGGAGTAAATGGAGATGAAGAGAGTAAATCTGAGTGTAATACAGGAGCCAGAAATAAGCATTTCATTAAGTGCTGCTTAAGTTTCATACTTTTGGTTTCTATTGAGTAAAATTAAAGTTGTCTTACTCAGGGCTTGTGCATTTTCCATGTGAGCTCTCTGAGGCCAGTGATTGCACATGAGCACAGGAAATATCAAATAGAGCAATTTGAAGTAGTAAGCAATGGGGAGGAGTAGCCTAGGTGATTCTGCAATGATATCGATCAGGGATCAACAGGGAGAGAAGAACCCTTTGAAGTGAAGGAAGCCTGTAGCAGCAGGTGCGTGGTATGATGGAATAGCGCACTTATTTAGTCAGCTTGGCAGAAGGGCATTAAGATCAGCACCTAGGAGACAATCAATAGAGAAAGATGGGTAGAGGTGGAGTAAACGTAAAATCTGAACTATCAAAAATGAAGTATCTGAGGGAAATTAGTTAACTCCAATTTTTTGCATTGTTCCAGCCTCCAAGTAAAATTGCACCTACAATTTTAAGTCTTAACTCCCAAATACATTTCAATGGATTCCTGGATTTTGATTGGGCAATGAAGATATAATTTATATTTACTTTCAGATAGTGGAGCTGTTAAAAACTTTTTTTGTACACCAAATAACTGTTCTTGTCATTACTATTATAGTTTCAGTTGTGTTTGCCACCAAAAATAAAATTGGCTCTGATACACAAGAATCAAAGACAAGAATTCTAAAATTCATTTTAATTTGGCAGTGAGCACGTCTATATGCATGATTTTCCCACTAATGCTTGTGGGAACTTAATCAAATGGGTGATCTTCTATATGTGAAAGAATTTTAAATTCAGAAGGATCCTTATAGTTTAGTCTGACTTTAAAATTTTAGAGATTAAGAAAAATTTGGTATTGATTGCATTACAAAATTAATTTCCTTTTAGTTGGGAAATCACTCAGAAAGCATGAGACTTACTTTAAGCAGATGTATGCATTTTGTCATGGCCTATTTTTTTTTTTTAAAGATTTTATTTATTTATTAGAAAGAGAGAGAGAGATCACAAATAGGCAGAGTGGCAGACAGAGGGAGAAGAAGACTCTCTGCTGGGCAAGAAGCCTGATGCAGGGCTCCATCTCAGGACCCTGAGATTATGACTTGAGCCAAAGGCAGCCGCTTAACTGACTAAGCCACCCAAGAGCCCCCGTAATGGCCTATTCTGTTCAATGTTTTCATTATCTTGATATAAGAGGTGTGCTTTCTAAATGCAGACAATTTGATTTACTCTAACAGTTGTCTTAACAGTTAAATTATTCTTCCTTTTCAATGAAGGGTTGCTTATCTATTTATTGATTGGTAATAGAGTTTCTAGATGCTTTACTTGATTAGAAGGTTGTACTGTTGATTGATATATTAACCTCAGTATGTCTTAGAATAGAGGATAAATAGAATCAGTGTTCTGCTTTGTTGAACATAGACTTTCCCTCAGTGGCTCTACAACAAATTTGAAGGTAAATTGTGTTAATGAAATACCTCATTAAAGTGCTTTGAATGCCTCAGAGAGAGGGGCCTTGGAATGGACATCATTCAGTCACCCAAAAAATACTTATTGAGTATCTCTTATGTGGTAGGCACTAGGCTAAGCACAGAGGATGAAGAAGAAATTCAAGACCCCCAGGATCCAGGTTCTAGGGAAGAGAGAGCATTGTTGCTGTACTCCCCTTCCTGGACCATGGTCAGCGATGTAGGTACTCTTCGTTCTACTGAGCGTTTTTCTTAATCCAGGGCTCTAGGCCAATACCAGTTGCTTGGTGGTGGAACCTATTGGCCCTATTATTATGATATTGATAAAGACAGATTCCTTAGAAAAAATTTACTAATGAATTACTTGGATTGAAAGATGCTGGGATATATTAAATCTATCACCATTTGGTTTAGTTGGACTGATTCACTGACTTCCAGAAATATTGAATGAATTTAGATAAAAAACAAACTCAGTAGACGATTTCTCACTTTGGATAAACCTTAATTTCTAAATAAGCAGTAAGAAGAGTCACTAAAAGAGAGTAGAAGTATTTATTTAATCTTTGCATGGGGAGAATTTTCTAAGCATAAAGATGATGGAAGAAATCACAAAGGAAAAGATGAAAAGGTTTATCTATCACATGAAAATTAAAAATTCATGTCAAAACATCAAAAACAAAGGCTGGAAGGCAAGCAAAAATTTGGGAGAAAAATCTGCATCTAATATGGCAAAAGATTAATATCCTTAGTAGTAATAATGAAAACTCCTTATATAAACACTAAAAAAGAACCCAGTTGCTCAATGGGAAAAATGCCCCCAAATGGACAATACAATTAGGAGTGACAGTTTGTTGATAAACATGTGAAAATGTTTACTTCACCTTCCTTAGAAAGCAAGAAACTATAATTTAAAATGAGATGCCAGGTTTTATAATTGTAGGTTAGCTAAAACAAAAAAATAATTCTCAATAATTATGGTAAGAATACTGAGTGCAAGTTTAAATTGGTATTATCTTTCTGAAAAGATTGGCAAGTTCACTCCTAGGACCCTCTCCTAAGGAAATGATGAAAAATACAAGAAAATAATTTTTATACCAAGATGTTTATTAGAACATTATTTATAATAGTGAAAAAAACCACATATAAAATGGAAGAATGGTTACATAAATGGTATGTACAGTATGTTTGTGCTCCCAACAGAGGGTCTAGGAGAGAATCCGTTCCCTGCCTCCTCGAGCTTCTCATGGCTGCAGGCACTCTTTGGCTTGTGGCTGCATCACTGCAATCTCAGTCACATTGCCTTCTCCTCTTCTGTGTATAAACTTCCTCTGCCTCTTTTTTTTTTTTTTTTTAATTTATTTATTTTGAGAGAGAGAGAGAGAGAATGTGTGCATGAGTGTGGTGGGGGAGGGGCAGAGGGAGAGAGAGAGTCTTAAGCAGACTCCACACTGACCATGGAGCCCCATTCTGGCGATGTCACAACCCTGTGATCATGACCTGAGCAGAAAACAAGAGTTGGTTGCTCAACCCACTGCACCACCCAGGCGTCCCACCTCGGCCTCTCTTGTGTAAGGATACCTCTGATTGCATTTAGGACCGACTTGGATAATTCAGAATAATCTCCTGAACCTAATTTATCTTAATCACATATGTAAAGAGCCTTTTCTACAAAAGATGACATTTACAGGTCCCAGAGATTAGACCTGATGTCTTTGGGGGTACTTATTCTGTCTGTTACTGAAGGTAATACATCAAAATCTTCATGGTGATTTTCTTTGGGTATTATGATTATGCAGAATTTTAATTTTACTTTTTATATTCTTCTGTCTTCCAGGAATACTCAGGGAAATGATATTGTTAACTCCATGAGCTGCTCGTAAACTGTGTCAGATATGATTTAAACCTTTTTGAATTTCTTGATTATCAGGTCCTCTGCTTAGATGTTCAGAAGGGATTTAAAAACGTTAAAAATAGGGTTTTTCTCCCCTCCAGTTTTATGACAGCTATTTGATTTAGAGGCTGTACCCTACCAGGACAGTTTAACAGAACTCCTTTATTTTTTTCCCTCCCATTGATTGCTTTTAAAAGATTTTTAACCAATAAACTATATTTAGTAATAATTAGTTTTCCCATTTTAATTAATAAAGGACATATATAAATTTCAATGAGAAATTCTTAACATTATGAAAAAATTGAATACAATGAAATCTTAAAACTCAGTATAGAATTTCCACTGGGATCTTTGAAATATTGAAAATACTTCATAGATTATCACCATTATTCCCTTTGCAGTTAGTCTTTTTTTTTTTTAAAGATTTTATTTATTTTTTGACAGAGAGAGACAGAGAGGGAACACAAGCAGGGGGAGTGGGAGAGGGAGAAGCAGGCTTTCCGCAGAGCAGGGAGCCCGACGTGGACCCTGGGATCATGACCTGAGCCGAAGGCAGATGCTTAACGACCGAGCCACCCAGGCGCCCCAGAATATATTTCTTGAAATATTTTTAAAAAGATGCTTTATTTCAAGTTATTCTTCTCTTTTTTTTAGGATGACTTTTTTTTTTTTTTATAAAATATTGAATCCAAAATTAAACTTGTTAAGTTTGTCATCTTTAATAAAATCATTTCTGCTTTTGTTAGGGTCCTTTAACGTTTGGACAGCATTCAGATTTTGTTTTTGTATTAGCAACTACCTCAATTTACCTTTCATCTTCAACTTACCCTCTACCTTGCTTAAATTGGCTTTTAACTTGAGAAAGAAGTAAATGTCCCATTTTATTCTGGTGGACAGATGGCAATGTAGTAAAATATTAAGATTTAAAGACAGGAAAGCTCAGCTGTATGTACAAAACAGGATGTCACCCATTTACTTCTCAGATATGCTAGTTCTTGAAGGTGTCTTTATTCATTTCCAGCATCACTCTGGAGCTTGGGTACCTCAGATTGCAGGAAGGTTGAAATTTTGTTCTTATCCAGCTTAAGGTTTCTGTCTCTAATATTTCTACTGTTGGCTGCTACTATCAGTCCCTGTTATTCTTTACTCCTTTGAATTCCCCATGTCCTTCCTTAAAGAAGTGAAGCAAACGAGGGGGAACTTGAATATTAGGTTTGGGACTATATAGAAAATGGCTAGATTGTGGGATAGAGAGGTGAATTTCAATTCTTTAGGTTATTTTGTTTGTTAAAGGTCTGGGTGGCCTTCAATAAATCGCAGTGATTCTTTCCTACATACATGTTTTATTTTATAGTAGAACTATAACATAGCAGGAAAAATTTTTTGCCTCAAAGAATAAATGTTGATGTGACCAAGTTCATGGTTTCATTTTTGAGGTTTATTGTATCCTGCAGTATCTAGCTTCCTTCTGTCTTATACATATTGGATAATATCTCCATAATTTATCCTAAATTCAGTGATACTAGCTATTTATAAGTGAACTGAATTGACTTTCCTTAGTCTGGGTATAAATATGTACCCTGATTGCCTGGGAATTTTAATATTTTTAACTTTTAATTACAGTTAATTATCACTGTCTTTGACTGGAATCCATGTACTTGGGAAAGATGCTTGTCAAGTGACCACAAAATAATAGAGTTAAGCAAATCTATAATTTTGAAAATCTCGAAAAGCCTTACAAGAGATACTGGAATCTAAGATGTGGCAAGGATGCCTTTTTTCAGTATGAGCAGAGAAGATACCATGGAGATACAGAGGTCAGCCTTTATGCCCAAACTCTATCAGTGGATTTGGAGCTAGAATTCTGTTTTATATAGAAGTGTTAGGATTTTTTTCTGAACCGATATTTCTTCTACATTTTGAAATATGTATGTTAATTATACCCCTTTTAATACTCAGAAGCTGAATGGACGGACTATAACAGTCTTTAGTCATATTGTTTATAAAGCTTGAGAGTCATGAAAATAGATTTAGAGAATGATTTTTCTCCTGTAGGATGAATTACCATGGGTTGAAGACTGGCAACAGCTTTGGAATTGCTATTGAGTTAGGAACTTAGTTGATTTAATAGGGAAGGTGGCACAGAAGTAGCATTCTGCTTCTTACTGCATTCTACTACAATGATATTGCTACACAAAAAAGAAACAAAAATATATGTATATATTTCTTGAATTTTTTTCCCTGAAGAATTTTTCTTATGATTTTTCTTGTGTCACCAGGAGGGTTCAATGATGTTGTCTTTATTTTTAACTGATGTGCCAAAAGGGGATACTGAAAGAAAAATTAAATGTATGTATCTCAGTATATATCAGTTTTTAAAATAGAATAAAATGTTTTATAATAGAGAAAATACACTCTTTCCTCTATATTGTCCTAAGACTCCTACCAGTTTAGCTCCCAGAAAGTAGAGTGTAACTATTTTGATAAAATCCTGTGTTTCAAAAGGTTACTGTAGGAGACAACCCAAATATCCATCAATTGGCGAAAAGATAAACAAGTTGTGGTACATCCATAAAATGGAACAGTATTCAGCAATAAAAAGGAGCAAACCATTGATATATGCAATGACATGCATGAATCTAAAATGCATTATGCTAAGTGAAAGAAGCCAGATACAAAAGGGTTACTACACACAGTGTAATTCTATTATATGACATTTGGGAAAAGCAAAAATATAGGGACAGAAATCGTGTCAGTGGTTACCAGGAACTATAATGTGGAGAAGGAATTAACTACAAAAAGACATAAGGCAACTTTTTTAGGTGATGGAAACATTCTGTATCTTTTTTTTAAAAAAAGATTTTATTTATTTCTTTGAGAGAGAGAGAATGTGAGAGAGCACAAGCAGGGGGAATGGTAGAGGGACAGGGAGAAGCAGGCTGTCTGCTGAGTAGGGAGCCTGATGTGGGACTCAATCCCAGGACGCTGGGATCGTGACCTGAGCTGAAGGCAGATGCTTAACGGACTGAGCCACCCCAGCACCCTGGAAACATTCTGTATCTTGATTGTGGTAGTGGTTAAATGACTGCAACATTTATCAAAACATGTTACTTAACAAGGGTGAATTTACCTTTTGTAAACTGTACTTCATTGAATCTGTCCAAAAGTTATGTTATGCTGAGTGGGTCTTCACCAAATATTAATTTGCTGAAATTCAATTAATATCTGCTACCTGGTAGCTACTAGCTCATTGTATCAGAGTTCTTAGCTGCAAGCAACAGAAACTGACTTTGGCTGGCTTAAGCAGAAATTTATAGAAAGGACATTGATTAACTCAGAAAATTTATAGGAAGAATGCAGAGCAGGCTTGGAAAATGGACAATAGCAGCAGAGACTAGGGAGCACCCAGAACCTAGAACACTGTAGAGCCTGTTGGGAAAGGGTGCTGTGTGGCCTCTGCCTGTGAACTCTGGATGCTACAGCTCGTCCCAGTGTCACCAATGCTACTGGAAACTAGGCATCAGTGTCACATTGCTGCCAATTCTGCCCCTGTCACTTGATATTGGTGTTGCAACTGTCTTAGCTGCTTGCATCTGGCACCAGAATGTATTCTCCTTGGTCCCTGCTGCTTGACTCTCATAGCTTCAGAGTCAAGGTCTAGGATAGGAGTGTCTAATTGGCCAAGCCCAGGTCATAAACTAGCTGCAAGGGAGGCTGGAAGAGTAAGTGCTGTTTTCAGTTTCTATAGTATCTCCCACCAAGACTCCTATATAAGGCAGTACGTACACTGGGCAGAAGAGTCCATTATATGTATGTATCCATCAAAATAAGAACAGAGTTTTAAAACTTACCTTGTGTAGCCCTTACCCTGTTTGTGAATAGGCCAGCATTCTGTTAATTTTTATTATTGTATGATGCTATTTATGAGTGTGTCACAGTCCAGCTTCATATATGATTTCTGATCTTTAGGTTGATTTTTACAAGACGTTATTATTATTATTTTTTAGAGTTGTTTTAGGTTTACAGCAAAATTGAGAGGAAGGCAGAGAGATTTCCCATATACACGCGTAGCTGCTTCCATTATTTAGGCTGATTTTAGTTTGAACAGTGGATCTGAATCTGCAGAGAATGACCAGTAATATGTACTTTGTGCATGGTAACTCAGTAGATGTTGTTAAACAATTCATAAAAGTTAGGGAAAACATGGTTTTTTTAAACACATAAATGTGCTTAAAATACAAAAATGAAGAGTACACTAAAAGATCAAGTGGGGAAATGTGATACTAGGTTTTTCACTGGGAAATGTAGACTATAATATCAAAAAGTCAAATGAGGAAATCTTGGGCTTGACTTTTCAGAATCTTCTGAGACGATGATTAGTAAGTAAGGATGTTCAGGGGAACCAAAGAAAACACCGCTATGTGGAAGAAAGTGAGGCTGCAGAAATAAAAGGCGGAGAGCATAGTGAGAAGCGGGAAAGAGAGAAGCCTCTCATCTTTAGTTTGTCTTTGTTCCGTTTGTCTTGCTTTCCCAAGAGGTGGTGCAGAGGTTAAGGAGCTGCATAAAATGGAGCACAGATTTGAAAGACTTCCTCTTGCTAGTAGGAAGGCAGAAATAAAGAACATGGGGTTAAAAATGGATGATGATGTCTATCACCATTTAATTTGGCTCATATGGAATGAAGGAGAAGCACTTGACTAGGCAACATTCAGGGCCTCTAATCAGCTGTACACTCTCCACATGTGACAAGGGAAGTGGCCTTGTTAAAAATCTTAGCACAGCAAAAAAGGAGAGGGAGACAGATAGCAGCTTTTTACCTTTGCCTGAGACCCAGCAGAAGCTGTTATTCACTAGACGTTCACTTTCTTCTCTTTCAGGTTGGTAAAGAAGGGACACTTGGGCGTTCTGCTTCATGATGGTTTAGTTAGCAATCTGATTATCAAATGGTAGAATATCCATATGCACTGAAGTCAGGTTCTTAGCAGCTCAGCTTTGGATAGTCAAATGAGGATGACACATAAGTAATAGGACTCTAGAGCAGTTACCAAATGGACCTAAGAGGTAGGGAAATTTGATATGAAGTGATCAAAAGTAACAATGCAGTGAATCTGTTAAGAAAGCGAAAGAAATACATCATTGTCAAAATCATTATTTATTCACTTAGTTATTCAAACGGTATTTTTTGAGGGCCCACCTACTCTGTTCCAGGCACTGGTCATGTACAGAGGTACAGCGAGGGAGGCAAACAGGGCTGTTGCCTGCTCTGAAGGAGTTCACAGTCTACTGAGAGTAGACACAGTGAGTACAATCAAGGAATGCCGTGTGCTTTGCTTAACATCCTGAGAGACTCAAGCTTAATTTAAGCTCTGAAGATGGGGAGCCGTGGGGAACATAGGAGTCTTAAGACAAAGACAACATCAGATTTTCAGCCCGGAGGCAGGAAAAAAAAACATGGCTTTAGAGAAAATGACAAAAATCTAAAATTGGCAAACTGTAATAAAAGAAAGGTAGTGGAGATAAGAAATTCAGTGTTAGGCAATGAAATGTAAATATAAAGACAAAGACGAAGAAAGAGACAAATATAAAAAAAAGAAGTTAAAATACTGTCTGTGTGTTGGATAAAGAAATGAAATCTCATTAAGATTAAGTTGCTTTCTCAGAATCACAGAGCCAGTGATGGCGCCGAGGATGAGATCCGAGGTCAGTTGATTTTCAGAGCCTGACTTGTTAACCATTACGCATTACTGCCCCTTTTAATCAAAAAGAGGTACATTTCTGCACAGTCATTAAAAAAAAAAAAATTCTTGTCAATCTTGTTTCTTTTCTAAGCGATGTATTTGTTGTTACTTTCATGATGTTAGTTGAGTTTGTGCTTTGTGCCTTGTTCATGGTTTTTTTTGTATATGGATAGATCAATGATGTAGTTTCTGAGATGTTAACTTAATACTGATTTTCTAAATGTTTCTGAAATGTCCCAGGTACATCAGCAGTACTTTCTTTACCAGCATTTGCCTTTTAAAAATAACAGCTTTATTGAGATAATTTACTGACCTTTTACTAAATTGAGATAATTTACGAACTGGTCTTCATTGAGATTATTTACTAATATACAATTCACCCTTCTAAGGAGTACAGTTGGCTGGCTTTTAGAGTATTCACAAAGTTCTATTACCACTTTCTATTTTTAGAGATTTTATTTATTTGAGAGAGAGAGCGAGAGAGAATGAGAGAGAGCACAAGCAGGGGGAGCGGCAGGCAGAGGGAGAAGCAGGCTCCCCGCTGAGCAGGGACCCCCCCCCCAACGTGGGGCTCAATCCCAGGACCCTGGGTTCATGACCTGAGCCAAAGGCAGACACTTAACTGACTGAGCCACCCAGGTGCCCTTGAGACCATTTTCACCACTCCCAGAAGAAACCCTCTACCTGTTAGCAGACGCCACTCACTTCCTCCTACCACTAGCCCGTGGCAACCACTAATCTGCTTTCTGTGCCTATAAGTTAGCCTATTTTGGACATTTCCTATAGATGGAACTATATTGCATGTAGCCTTCTGTGACGACTTCTTTCAGTAGCATTGTGTTTCCAAAGTTCACTCATGTTGAGCATGTATTAGTCTTAGACTAATGAGATATTACTGATGTGCTCCTAGGCGATCCTCTACTTCTCTTGTACCTATGAGCCGGTGGTCTTATCCCTATTTGCAAGATGAGAAGACTGTATATAGCTCAAAGTATTGTGAAAAGGAGTACGTAACATTTAAGACTAACAAAAGTTTAATGAGCTTTTCACATGGCAGGTATTGGGGATAGAAGTTGGTTTTCAAAGAGGAAGGAAAGAAAAGAAGGATACTTGGGCAGCTGTAGATGGAAAGTTGAAGTTTATCTTGGGGCTTCACCCAGTTTTTTCCTCTTCCTGTTGACATCCCATGTCCCCTCGTCATGAGAGCTTTCTTGCTACCCCATTGTAGCAGTTCCACTTGGGCCTTCCCTTCCTGACTTTCCCTCAAAACTGTTTGGTATGATTAAGTATCAGCTTGCTTTGTACTACCCACATGACCAGTAAACCTGTGTTGCTTAGTTTATTTGCTTTTTTTTGGTGATGGGAGAGGTGTGTGTTTATTTGTTAACCCAAATCAATCTGTAAATGATGGAATGCCTAGTAATCTAAGGGAGGGATTTTGAGGCAGGACATTCATACCATCCAGCCTATTACACCTATTTAAAAAAAAGACACCCAGGGGCACCTGGGTGGCTCAGTCGGTTAAGCGTCTGCCTTTGTATTAGGTCATGATCCCAGGGTCCTGGGAAGCCCTGCATCAGGCTGTCTGCTCAGTGGGGAGCCTGCTTCTCCCTCTGCCTGCCACTCCCCCCTGCTTTTGTGCACTCTCTCTCTGACAAATAAAATCTTAAAAAAAAAAAAAAAAAGACACCTCCTGCATGAAAGGGGAGTCTGAGGTTCTTACGACCCTTTAAGGAAGTGTCTCTACCTTAAAATCCCAGGAAGGACTGACTGAATATAAGGCTCATAATGGCAATAGCTCACTACAAAGGCAGAGAAAGAAGTCTCTCAGCTGAACCCCATTTCCTAAGGAAATAGTCATTTTAGTGGAAAGTGTGGAGAAGGAGGGGAAGGCCTGCTAGAGTAGGGGACAGTTTTGGGGTTTAGGACATTTAGATAGAAGCAGAGGTCAGTACTCTCTCTGATGGAGGGAGAGAAGTTGGTCACTGAATGTCATCCCACTGCATTCTTGGTAATTACCAATGGTAGTAATTTATACAATCACTTACTGTTTTAATTACTATGCATCACAACAATGATTATGCACTGTCAGATTATTGTTGTGTTTTATTAGGAAACTATACTTAACTTTCATAGTTAGGCACGTTGCTCGATTACTCTCAATAGAAAACGTTACTGGTGGATAAGTGTATTGATAGGTGAGACTTTGTGGCACTTTTTAAATCACAGCATTCTTTTTAGTAATCATTTAAAGAAGCAATGTGTTAGGCCCTCGAGGTGTTAGAGTGAAAGCCAAGGTCCCAATGTAAAGAGACTTATGATTTGGTGGGTGAATATCAAATCACCATAATAAACTGTGCTAAGTATTCATAGGTATGGGCAGGACACTTGGGGAACACTTAGCGCAGGATGAGCGTGGTGGGGGGGAAGCTTTCTGGAAGAAGGAACTGGTTGGGCACAGAAATTGGAGTTGCTGAGGGACATTACAGGTAGAAGGAATAGCATGAGCAAAGGCAGAGGCTTCTTTGCCTGCCTTTATTGCTAACTTGGAGAGGGACAAATAAGCATCCATGGGATGGGAAAGGAGATATAAAACAATACACTTGATCCTGCTGACAGAGAGCACATGGTTCACTTACTGAAGATGCATTCATTCTTTGTGCCACCAGGGTGTCATTTAGTGACTTACCTGCCCCTTCCATTGTACAATATGGTACACCAGTGGCTTGATAAAATTTATGCACCCCCAACAACCATTTACTTTCTTCATAAAAAAAAAAAAAAGTCAGGGCCAGTAAGTTGCTATGCGTTCTTTTAGCTGGTTTTATAGGTATTTAAAAAACAAAGTAAAACAAAAATATGAAGGGAATTTTATGGACAATGAATCTTCAAATAAAATGCTTAAATATATTCTTAGGTATCATAAAAATGTGATTAACTGGTGACAAAAATTTAGCTTGAAAAGCTCCACTCAAACCAAAATGTCCAACAATAGGGGATTTGTAGAATGAATTATGGTATATAATCAGATGCTATTCCACTTTATTTTTTGTTGTTCTTTTTGTTGTTGTTTTTGGTTTTTGGGGAAAAAAAATTCTGCTTTAAACATGAAGTTATAGAAGAATGTTATGACCTAGAAAGATGCTCACCATGTTGTTAAATGTCGAAGAGTAGTCTACAGAATGGTCAGTGAATAATAGGATTTTACTTTTTGTTAGAATGTTTAACTGGTAACCTCCAGGCCTCAGTAGCCCAGGAGAATAAAATAGGTCCTATTTATATTCTCCAAATGATGATAATTCATACTGCCCTTCCCCCTCCAACCTGTCAGATCTTGGTCCGTCTTATGAAACTCCCCCAGTTACTTCTGAGGGACCTAAATGTCGACATTGGCCACCATGAAGTGCCGGCCATGTTATTCATCTTTAGCTCACCTTTGTTGAGAGATGCTCTCCTTGATGAACCTCACTGAAGGTACTGTAGACAACCTCAGGGTCTTGCCAGAGAAGCTGCCTCTTGAGTCCATCAAAGTCCTTAATTTTGGGTTGACAGGTTCTGGGCTCTGTTTAGAGGTGAGGAAAAAGTGGCTTCCTCCTCAGCTCTGGGCCATCCTTCACTGCCTGGGCCTTGATGCAAGCACAAAGTCCACAGAATGACTGAAGAAATCCTGCACTTCCTCTAACTGCTGGTCTTCATCCTTTATTTACAAGGGTTCAAATGTGGCTGGTTAAAAAATTTACCATGTTCCCCAATCCAACCTAATGCTTCCTCTGATTTCACTCTAGGTGGATAGCACCATCCTCTGCCTCATTGCTCAGGCCAGAAACCTGAGAGGCATTTCAGACACCTCCTGGTCCTTCACATTAACCTCCAAGTCCTCTTTATTCTTCTGTCTTGCTATCTTGGAGATCTATTCATTCTTTTTGTCCCCCCCACCTTCGCCCCCGCCTCTCAGAATTCAGACTTGCATTTCTCATCTGGATTATATGTATAAACTCCTAGTCCTTCCTGAAGCTTCCAGTCCTTCTTTCCCTCCGATTAGCTTTCATACTCTGTAAGCATGGAATACATAGCCTTTTATGGTCTAGCCGTGGTATATTTCCATTCTTTCTCCTGACATTTAGTCTTCCTTACAGATACCTTATTTGGTGCTTCTACTCTGCCACACATCTGTGTCTTTTTTTTTCTTGTGGCAAAATATACATTACATAAAATTGACCACTTTAAGTGTACAATTCAGGAATGTCTGGGTGGCTCGGTCGGTTGGGCATCCCACTTTTGATTTTGGCTCAGGTCAGGATCTCAGGGTCGTGAGATCGAGTCCTGCGTGGGGCTCTGTGCTGGGCGTGGAGCCTGCTTGGGATTCTCTCTCTCCTTCTTCCTCTGCCCCCTCCCCGCAACTTGCTTGCTCACTCTCAAAAAAAAAAAAAAAAAAAAAGCCAAAGTAAAGTGTACAATTCAGTGGCATTAAGCACATTCATAATGTTGTGTAACCATCGCCACTCTCTATTTTCAGAACCTTTCCATCATCTCAAACCAAACATCTGTGTCTTTTTACATGCTGCTTCCGTCTGAATGGAATGCCCCGCCCCCATACTCCCACCCCTGTTCCTCCTAAGGATCTCTCCAGACTTGATTCTAATGCCATCTTGGCATTAGAGTCTGCAGAACTTTCCCCAATTCTTTCAGACTTAAGTGCTTGGGTTTTTTTTTTTTTTTGGTCTTCCCATGCCAGCCTGGACATCACTCCTATCGTGACACATCTACGATGTTATGATTGTAGGTTTATGTGGCTCTCTCCCACTAGACTTTGAAGTCTTTGAATGAAGGATCTGACTGAGTCTTTTGTCTCTGCATCCTTCGCTTCTAGCACTGTGCCTGCTGTGAATAAGTGATTGGACTCAGCTTCCTATCAGCTACGCAAATTAGCACTTGCTCATGTGCTAGCATTGACTGAAAATCAGGTAGCAGGTCTAAAAGAAATTTCATAAATATAGGTTCTTTCCCCTTTCTATTAGATATTCATGGAATTTTGTTTTTGAGGACTGCTTTGAGTATGTAATTTCTCGGGCAGTTGCTCATAGTTGCCTATATTTATGACTCGAGCGAGTGATGGGCTGAGTTAGGAGTGTACAGTAACTGGGTGAGGTGGACAAAGATTAGGAAGAGTAAAAATTTGGCAAAATACTGAAAGTTATGTGTGGTCTTAAATATCCAGAATAGTGAGTTTTCAAGACTGTTGTGTCAGGTTATGAAAGTAAGAAATGGAAGTATTATTTCAGTGCTATTGAATGGAAAATCAGTGAAAAGACATTGGAATAAATCAAGGTACTAGACACGGCTGGCTTTAAGGGCACAGCAATTTCTTTTTTTCCCTTCTGTTAAAAAATTTTTTCCCTGAGAACAGGAAAATAGATGGGAATAATTCTTAAAAGACAGAGCTGCTACTAAATCTATTTTGGAGCCCCTAACTTCACACAGTAGTGGTTTAATGTTTCACTTGTGGTTACACCTCACCCTTATGTGGGATGCTGAATTTGTCAAAGGGGGTGGGACAGAGGCTTTAAAATTCCTAGAATAAAAACGAAGGGGGGGAAATCGGAGGGGGAGACGAACCATGAGAGACTATGGACTCTGAGAAACAAACTGAGGGTTCTAGAGGGGACGGGGTGGGGGGATGGGTTAGCCTGGTGATGGGTATTAAAGAGGGCACGTTCTGCATGGAGCACTGGGTGTTATACGCAAACAGTGAATCATGGATCACTACATCAAAAACTAATGATGTAATGTATGGTGATTAACATAACATAATAAAATAAAATTAAAAAAAAAATTCCTAGAATAAAAGTTGGTATGTGGATCTATCTTCCATAAACTCTTATTTCACTTCCTTTTGCCTTAAATTGAGTGAACTAAAATCCTGAGCATACCATTTAAAATCCTGTTCAGCCAGCTGCTCAACTAGAAAGGTCAATCTTCATCACTCCATTTACACTGAACAAACATATTTGTGGCAGCAAGAGAAGAGATCTGAATCAAGGGAAAAAAAATGTAGTCCAGTAAAGTGATTCAATTGTCTAATCAGGCATATGACTTGAACATAATTTGAAGGGTCCTTGAAGTTTCTTTTTTTAAAGGCTTGAAATCAGAAATTTGCAATTGACACAACATGAGTCATGCAGATCTGATTGAAGTTCCTGCATTTTCTTTTTCTTTCAACTCCTGGATTATACTCTTTCATTTTCTTTCCTGTTTGGAGTCTAGTAAAGAAAGGAAGTGAGAGTAATTTAAAGTGAAATTAGACTGTAATTTGCATATTGTGGAGCTAGTGGTATTTTGGATTTACAATTTATGATATAAATGACTTAGCAGTAGTTGTTTTTCATATAACACTTTTAGAAATTTCTGTTTCAACACCTTGAAAAAGTAGTAGCTTGGAGTGTGATATACATGCTTAGGACTTTTAAAGTCATCCTGTTACTTAGATTCTTTTTTCTTCTTCTTCTTTTTTAATCTTTAACTAAATACTGCTAGAACAACTGAATTGTTGTTTGGAGATGCCTGCCTCTAAAATTTTAGCCTTTGAGTCATCTACTGGTAATTTAGGGTCACATTGTGCACTGATGTAACTGAATGTCTTTTGCTCCCCAAATATGTCATTTAACATCTAAGTAGCAACTTGAAAAAAGGACAGTCAACATTTTTTTCCCCTAGCATGCTTAGCAAAAGTATTTACTTTAAGGGTGTTCTGTGTTTTCTGATCAAAACAGATAATTGTAATTTTGTTGATTGATTTGTCTCAAAGTATGTATAAATTAGGGGAAAATGCTTTTCAAGAAAGCAAGCGTGTAAGCACCACTGCGTGCAGGGTAGTATGGTGCTACTAATAATTTAGACAACTATTAGGCCTTTCATATAATAAAAATAATCCAGTTATTTAAAGAGGAGTAATTCTGAAGCTTTAGCCCTTAATATGAGGGGAACTTGTAGATCACAAATACAGAACATGTCCTATATTGATGCTTCGGGATCCCTGAATGTTCGGCTGGTGGGGACAATTTTTGAGGTGTACTTTGGATCCTGTGAGTGTCTGTTGACGTGAACTACACTTTTTAAGAGGTCTGGGTTGTGGGCTTCTGAAGAAGAAAGCAGGTGTGGTCTAAAGACATAGGAATGAAACCTCTGAGGGGATTTGGATTTCAGCTCTCCATGAAAAGAATTAGTGCAGGCAAAAGTTGTTGTGTGTGTTTAACATGATGTAGAAGATGTAATCATAATGACATTTTTTGAGAAGGTTGACTTCCAATTTTTAACAGCAGGACAAAAAGATACAGAATGAAAAGTTGATCTGTCCCATCCCCGACCTCCAGTCTCCCAGCTTGTCCTCTTAGAGGCAAGCGTTGCCTCTACGTGTCTTGTGTATCTAGAATGGTCAGTTTAAAAGATGTATTCCCATTTTGTATGATGGTGCCAAACATATAGTGGATATAAGTCAAGTTGTGTATCGAATCCCATTTTCATACTTCCAAATGGCAGGGAAGAGGTGGGATTTAGCTCCCGAGGCAGCAGCCTACCTGGGTCAGACAAAAGTTGAGGTATTCCTCAATTTTCATACATTATGTGTTACTGGAAACACATAGATAAGTCAAATATGTAAACCTCAAATCTTAGACTCACATGTTTTAAGAGAAGTTTGAGAATGCTAAAAGCTACTACAAAATCCTGAACTTTTTAAAGCATAATCTTTGACCCCTATTTACAGTTAAAAAGTTTTTATAAATACTTCCTTTATTTTGCAAATAGGTATGTAGTTGACTGGCTTATAGCCATTGAGACTAAACATTAATCTTTTTCAGTATGCTTAAAGCTTTGATCTTTGCTTCAGTGGTTCTCCCTTTATGAATCTATGCTGTGTCCTAGCTACTGACTTTTTCTTCCCTCCTTTTCTCTGGAGAACTTCCTGCATATTTCATTGTACTCCTTATTGCATCTAGTGAATGGTTACTAAAAAAATAAAGAGGAGATTAAATCAGTGAATAAACAATTTTTAACCTTGTGAGATCATAGAAGTTAGTGATCATGGATTCAAATTTAGGGATATTTTGAAATTGAAAAGATAATTCTAGGTCATAGTTTCCCAAATGTATTGACCATGGAACATTTTAAAGTGTAAAAAATGAAATACATGAGATGTATAATTAGTTCATGGATTAAAATGCAGTAAAACAGCTGTATAGAGAAGTTAGTTAATGCAAGAAATGATCAAAATTTGAATATTTTGCTTTTTTTTAAAAAAATGGTCTTAATCCACAGGTAAAAAACTTAACAAAAAGAATAAAAAATTGCAAAATAAAAATGTTTTAAATACAGATTTTTTTGGTTTTCAAATACAGCAGAGAAACAGCGTTAAAAATGAAAACAGTGTTTTTGTATTTTGTACATATCCACTGTTTACTATTAGGAATCTTGTTGCTCAGTCCCATTCTCATAGCAGATGTAGCATCAAATCTGTTCATTTATTTTGTTGCAGCATAAGCCCATTTCAGAAAGGCTTTTTGAAACAAAAGGAAGAACACGAACTGCGGGTTTGCAAAAATCTGCTTTTAAGTAGACAGCTCTGAAACTTATGAAATGTTTCATGTTCCACAGCTCACCCTCCGATTTTTTAGAAACCAAGTGCTATGATTATTATTTTCACATTGAAGGAGTCTGGCTTTTTGCTTGTTTGGGTCATGCATAGATTGTGAACTAGCCATAGTTCACCACATAGTTTCACCACAACTATATTTCATATAATAAAAAAACACAAATATGTTGAAATAAAATGACAGTATTCATAACAGACCAGCAGGTATTGAATTGACAATGCATGTTCTGTGTAACTGTTTGTGGGTGAGTACTCTGGGTAAATGACAGATCAAATTTTCTTGACATTGTCAGGTACTCTGCTATTGTGCACATTTCTTTTTATTTTTTCACTCTTTTTTTTTTTTTTAAAGATTTCATTTATTTATTTAATGGACACAGAGAGAAAGACAGCAAGAGAGGGAACACAAGCAGGGGGAGCGGGAGAGAGAGAAGCAGGCTTCCCGCCGAGCAGGGAGCCCGATGCAGGCCTTGATCCCTGGGATCATGACCTGAGCTGAAGGCAGTTGCTTAACCAACTGAGCCACCCAGGTGCCCCTATTTTTTCATTCTTCAAAAATAAACTTTTAAACGAAAGTACTAAATATATATATCAAAAGTCATATATAGTAAGTATGCAGCTAGATGAGTTATCACAAAATAAACACATCATGTAATTAGCATCTGGATCAAGAAATAAAATGCTACCAGCACCCCCAGAAGCTCCCTCATGACTCACCTCTCTCCCCAGTCACTACCTTTTTTTCTACCCAAAGGTAATTACTATCCTAATTTGTAATGACACAGATTACTTTTGCCTTATTTAAATATGTATTCTTCTGTGTCAAATTTTTCCCCTCAGCATAGTATTACCCCAATTTATCCATGTTGTTGTGTGTATCAGTAGTTCATCTCTATTACCATGTAGTATTCCACTGTGTAAATATACCATAATTCCAAATCCATTTTGTTTTTTATGGACTTCGGGATTTTCTCAGTTTAGGGCTATTACAAATGATGCTGCTGTGGATATTCTTACACATATTTTTTGGTGTGCCTATATGAGATATATGTATGTGTGTGTCTATATATAGATACCTATCTGATATCTATAATATATCTAGTAGTGGAATTGCCAGGTCCTACAATATATTTATATTCAACTTGAATAGCTACTACCAAAGAGCTTTCTAAAGCTCCTGTACAACTTCAGTTCTTCTCAGTAGTGTATATACACTATACCACATCATCACCAACATGTGTTGTTATCCATCTTTTTAATTTAAGTCACTCTGGTAGTGTGTGATGGTATCTTGTTTTGGTGTTACTTTATATTTCTCTGATGCCTAATAAAATTGAGCATCTTTTCCTATATTTATTGATGGTTTTTTTGATTTTTAAGAAGTGAAGTATCTGTTCTAGTACCTATTTTTCTTTTTAAAGATAGCTTTATTGAGATAATTCATATACCATACAATACATACATTTAAAGTGTACAATTAAGTGACATTTATTTAAAGATTTATTTATTTGAGAGCGAGAACGAACAAGTGGGGGGGCGGACAGAAGGAGAGGGAGAGAGAATCTCAAACACTCTGTGCTGAATGTAGAGCCCTACGTGGGGCTTGATCCCATGACCCTAAGATTATGACCTGAACTGAAATCAAGAGTTGGATGCTCAACCAACTGAGCCACTCAGGTG
This sequence comes from Halichoerus grypus, assembly GCF_964656455.1. Classification (NCBI taxonomy): domain Eukaryota; kingdom Metazoa; phylum Chordata; class Mammalia; order Carnivora; family Phocidae; genus Halichoerus; species Halichoerus grypus. Next base: position 67,786,023 of record NC_135719.1, read on the forward strand.
CCCCTAATTAAGTGGCTTTTAGTATATTCAGATTTGTACATCCATCACCACATCAATTTTAGAAGGTTTTCTTTGTGGCCAAAAGTAAACCTTGTACTCTTTAGCTGTCACCACACACCCCCTCCTTCTCAGCACCCTACCCACCTCAAGCCCCTGGCAACCAGTAATCTACTTCTATTTCTACAGATCTGCCTGTTCTGGACATTTCGTATAAATGGAATCATACAATATGAGATCTTTCAATTAATGTAACATTTTCAAGGTTCACCCGTATTTCAGCATGGACCAGTACTTCATCTTTTTTTATTGCTGAATAATATTCCATTGTATGGACATACCACATTTTATTTACACATTTATCAGTTGATGGGCATTTTGGTTGTTTCCACCTTTTGGCTATTATGAATAATGCTGCTATGAACATTTGTGTGCAAGTTCTTGTGTGTCAAAATATGTTTTTATTTCTCTTGGGGTTGTGAATTATTTCTTAAAGATTTGCATACAGCAATAACTCTGTAAAGGTGTTTAGTGTGTTTCTTAGACATATAATTAAAATTTTTAAAGTGAGTATTGCTAACATGTTTTATGTTGAATACACATTTTTGTGGAATACCAGTGTTCCAAGGAGCACATTTTGAGAAAGATTTCTAAGTGGTCATGCTCTTCAGTGTGATGTAAGAAGAAAGGCGTGAGCCAGGAATCAGTGAGTGATAACTATTGGATTCTCATTTCACAGAAGATTTTTCAATTTGCATTTCATCGTTGAAGGAACTGTGGTCAGTGCTGTGTGTTAATATCTTCTTGGAAAGGCATAGAGGGCAAATGAGGATTTTATGAGTCCAGAAGATCTAAGAAACAGCCTTTTAAGACAATTAGGAGAAAGCTGTGTGATTTCCAGAATCTTTCTGTAAAGGATTCAGGACTCTTCATCTTTTAAGATTGTGATAACTATATAGAATTTGTTTTGTAAAGGCACTTTGTATAGTGCATGAGAGCACGAATTAGGCCAAATAGAAAAGACATTATCTAGTGGTTGCAATAAAGGCTTTATCCATAAAGTGTTGCCTGTTTTGCAATGAAAATAGTTCACTAAAACTTAATTAGCAGTATATATCAAGCAGTTTTCATTCAGAAGCATCTTATAAATGTGCTCTGCTTATAAATCATAAATATTCTTTTACACTGGTGAGTAGGACTGAAACCCAAATTAATCCCAAAGAAAAAGCTTTGGTTCTCTTAGTAACCAAACAAGTAGATAAAGAAGTAACAGGGAAAATGAAAAACTTGTGTACTGTACTGGTTGGTCTATTCTTAACACCTGTTTTGTAAGTCATGTTAAAAGACAAAATTCAACTTAAGTTCACATCAAAGTGAAAGTTCAATTCGATTCCCACTTTGCAAAATCGTAATGCATTAATTTTCTACATAATAATACAGCATTACAGTTTAAGTTGCTGTTTCCATATGGTAAACTCCTTTAGTATGATGTATTTTTTTCTTCTAATAAAGATGATTAAAATGAAAGACAAGGGGCTGATTATATTTTATTAGCGGCCAAATATGCTCACTAAATTACATGTGTTAAATCTTGAACTTTCTCATTCAGTTTGGCAGAATTATCCTTGGTAACCATGTGTCCCTGCTGCTTATTAAACATAATTGGACTTCTAGTGTGCAATCAGAATTGTAACCAAAAGTAATATGCTAACAAATTCCAGACTCTCAATAACAACTTCTAGGGCTGGGTTTCTTAGAGTTGGAGTCCTGTTCAGATAAGTGTTATACTGAAACAGATTTTACACCAAATTTTCTGTCTTTAATGTATATTTCATCTAAGTTTCTGTTTACCTTTTTCTGCCAAACCTTATCCTCAGAACCAAAACCTCTAAAATCTCTTACTAACACCAGCAATTAATCCCTGGTAGTTTGATATAAGAACACTGCATTCATGAAACACTTGCTCAAGCAAATACAATACTGAAAAGTGATACATTACCTGGAACAGTGATATTATTTTTTTATTTTTATTTTTTAGTGTTTATTTATTTATTTGTATTTTATTATGTTATGTTAATCACCATACATTACATCATTAATTTTTGATGTAGTGTTCCATGATTCATTGTTTGTGTATAACACCCAGTGCTCCATGCAATACGTGCCCTCTTTAATACCCATCACTAGGCTAACCCATCCCCCCACCCTCCTCCCCTCTAGAACCCTCAGTTTGTTTCTCAGAGTCCATTGTCTCTCATGGTTCGTCTCCCGCTCCAATTTCCCCCCTTCATTTCTCCCTTCCTACTATCTTCTTTTTTTTTTTTTTAATATATAATGTATTATTTGTTTCAGAGGTACAGGTCTGTGATTCAACAGTCTTACACAATTCACAGCGCTCACCATAGCACATACCCTCCCCAATGTCTATCACCCAGCCACCCCATCCCTCCCACCCCCACCAGTCTAGCAACCCTCAGTTTGTTTCCTGAGATTAAGAATTCCTCATATCAGTGAGGTCATATGATACATGTCTTTCTCTGATTGACTTATTTCGCTCAGAATAACACCCTCCAGTTCCATCCACGTCGTTGCAAATGGCAAGATTTCATTCCTTTTGATGGCTGCATAATATTCCATTGCATATAGATACCACATCTTCTTTATCTATTCATCTGTCGATGGACGTCTTGGCTCTTTCCACAGTTTGGCTATTGTGGACATTGCTGCTATAAACATCGGGGTGCACATACCCCTTCGGATCCCTACATTTGTATCTTTGGGATAAATCCCCAGTAGTGCAATTGCTGGATCGTAGGGCAGCTCTATTTTCAACTTTTTAGGAACCTCCATACTGTCTTCCAGAGTGGCTGCACCAGCTTGCATTCCCACCAACAGTGTAGGAGGGTTCCCCTTTCTCCGCATCTCCGCCAACATCTGTCATTTCCTGACTTGTTAATTTTAGCCATTCTGACTGGTGTGAAGTGGTATCTCATTGAGGTTTTGATTTGGATTTCCCTGATGCCAAGTGATGTTGAGCACTTTTTCATGTGTCTGTTGACCATTTGGATGTCTTTGCAGAAATGTCTGTTCATGTCTTCTGCCCATTTCTTGATTGGATCATTTGTTCTTTGGGTGTTGAGTTTAAGAAGTTCTTTATAGATTTTGGATACTAGCCCTTTATCTGATATGTCATTTGCAAATATCTTGTCCCATTCTGTCGGTTGTCTTTTGGTTTTGTTGACTGTTTCCTTTGCTGTGCAAAAGCTTTTTATCTTGATGAAGTCCCAATAGTTCATTTTTGCCCTTGCTTCCCTTGCCTTTGGCGATGTTTCTAGGAAGAAGTTGCTGCGGCTGAGGTCGGTGAGGTTGCTGCCTGTGTTCTCCTTTAGGATTTTGATGGACTCCTGTCTCACATTTAGGTCTTTCAACCATTTTGAGTCTATTTTTGTGTGTGGTGTAAGGAAATGGTCCAGTTTCATTCTTCTGCTTTGAGTCTATTTTTGTGTGTGGTGTAAGGAAATGGTCCAGTTTCATTCTTCTGCATGTGTCTGTCCAATTTTCCCAACACCATTTGTTGAAGAGACTGTCTTTTTTCCATTGGACATTCTTTCCTGCTTTGTCGAAGATTAGTTGACCATAGAGTTGAGGGTCCATTTCTGGGCTCTCTATTCTGGAACAGTGATTTTAAAGAGATGCTGGGCTTCAGAGAGTTAAGTGTTAATGCCACACTAAGTTGATGATGTCATAACAGATGATCATTTCCCATTCCCACTTTGGCCCACAGTGAGTAGCAGGTGCATTCAGTTCTGTACAGCTTTGCTATCTGCCAGCTCTCTGATGGCCTGGAGCATTAGGGCCTCAGGACAGATGTTTTCAGGAAGTCTTTATAGGTAAGTCTGTCACACAGAATCAGTAGTGAAGCAGCAGAAATGAGGAAGTGGACTCCAGCAGTTTCTCTATCCTGGGATTCCTCTCCAGAAATTTTAATTTTAAATCTTAGTAAACTGAGAAGAGTAAGAGCTTTCCACCTCCAGAACAATTTATCAGGACAAATTCAATAATAAGTCTGTGATGGTGTGATTCTGGCAAGATTTCAGCTAGAAGTCTTTCTTCTCCTGCCTCCCATACCAATGCTGCACTAAAAACTAGGTTTCTTTGCAGCCTGCCACAGTAAGGGAACCAGCACGGGCTTCCTCAGTCTTCTCCTAGTTTAGAAGGTTTGGATGTCACAGATTTGACTCACTCTATTGCAAGTTCTCCCTTCTAAAGGATTTTGTTTGGAGAAAATGAATAGAATGTCTTAAATATAACAATGGTATATTTGTGAATTGTACAAGCATTCAAATGTCTGTTACTTATAAGAAGATGTGTTTGAAATAGATAAGCAAGAAATGGTGGTTAGGTTTTCATGCTAGTCCCCAGAAACCATTTAGCTCAGGATGTTTCTGCAAAGAGAAGTTGTTACAGTCTAGGATCCTTTAGAATACCTGAACCCACAAAGACACCTTATAGCTTAAAGTGTTGCATCACATGAAGTCCAGTGAGTGAAGTGGGTAAACACTCCTAAGCACACTCCTTGCTATGCTCACTGAGTCATTGCCAGGCTTTTCTCTGTCCTGTGTCTTGGTCCTAACCAGTGTCCATGTCTAGTGGATTAAAGATAGCCAGGGAGCAGTCAGCCCATAAACTGATAGAGTCAAAGGCCAAGTGGGCCTTATTTATTACAAGTTCCTTTTCTAGAGGAGTTTTATTTGGGAAAAAAAAGAAGAAATGTTGATAAAAATAATACAGGCATACCTTGTTTTACTGTGCTTTGCCTTATTGTGCTTCAAAGATACTGTTTTTTGGTGTTTTTTTTTTTTTTTTAACAAATCAAAGGTTTATTGTGACCCCACATCAAACAAGTCTATCAGCACCATTTTCCCAACAGCACTTGCTCACTTTGTGTCTCTGCATCACATTTTGGTAATTCTTGCAATATTTCTAAGTTTTTCATGATTACATTTGTTACGGTGATCCGTGACTCACTGAATGTTCAGATGATGCTTAGCATTTTTTTAACAATGAAGTATTTTTTAATCGAAGTATGCACATTTTTTTAGACATAACATTATTGCACATCATTAGGCTACAGTGTAGTGTAAACATAACTTTTAAAGGCACTGGGAAACCAAGAAACCCACTTGCCTCCCTTTATTGTGGTGGTCTGGAGCCCGGCCAGCAGTATTTCTGAGCTGGGCCTGTACCTGCTCTCTATAGATGGCCTCACCTTAAAAAATTCGTGTTCTTAATCAGAAGCATTTTTTTTTTTTAGGGAAAAAGAAAAGAGAAGCCTTGTAATGAAATGTGTAGAACACTGGGCAGGGAATCAGGACATACAGTTCTTAATTTTGACTTTGCTCTTCACATTGGGAGCTTGTGCAAACACCCTAACCTCTGTTTGCTCATATGTAAGAGGCAGAGATAGGGAGAGACAGTCTCTAAAGACTTTTCCAGTTCCAAAATACTGTGTTTATAGGAGCCCAATGTATTCTGCACCTTCCTAGAGTTGTAAGGCTTTCATGAAATGTCATTGAGGTGTCTGATGATGGTCAATAAAATGTTTAAACAGGATGAAAAATAATATCTTAACCAGGAGAGTGAGACTCTGGCAAACCAAGATTATCCCTGTGAAAGTGGAGCCTCATGACCTGGGTTCTAGTTGCACTTCATTACTAACTAATCATTGAGACTTTGGGCTCTTAAACTCGTTGGGTCTGTGTTTTCCTCTGTAAAGATTAGGTGGTTGTATCAGGTGGCTTCTAAATTATCTTTCAGTTCTCAGATTCTGCGGATATCTCTAATAGGTATTTAATGGTAATCATAACATCTAAATGATTCAGTTGTCTTTGCCTAGCTGGTGATGGAAAGGAACTGGCTACAGAAAAGCAGACAAAATCAATTATTGAATGCCTCCTGTATTAGACACTAATAGACTCTGGAGAACTTTCATAGTCACACATAGCAGCTGGCTATATTTTTTAGATTTTAGGAGTTCTGTATTTCCATTTCTCATTTACGGTCAAGAAAAAGAGCTTCAAATCGGAGGGGGAGACAAACCATGAGAGACTCTGAGAAACAAACTGAGGGTTCTAGAGGGGAGGGGGGTAGGGGGATGGGTTAGCCCGGTGATGGGTATTAAAGAGGGCACGTATTGAGTGGAGCACTGGGTGTTATACGCAAACAATGAATCATGGAACACTACATCAAAAACTAATGATGTACTGTATGGTGACTAACATAACATAATAAAATAAAATTAAAAAAAAAAAAGAAAAAGAGCTTCAGGCAAAGATAATATTGTCTACCATCCAGTATTGCAGTCTGATCCCTAGGGTGTAGTTTGTTGGGAAATGTTTCTTTTTCTTCAGAATTGGTTTTTGCAGTTAATAATTTTCTAATATCTCTAATAATGTCCCGCTTATTCTCTAATAATGGAGCACTTGGAAAGGTACCTTAAGTAGCAAAATATTTATTCTAGCTCGTGGTCCTTTGTGGTTAGTGAAAATTCTCAGGTGTCTTTATAGACAGCTGATTTTTCAGTCCCAGAGTGAACACTCTGTGGGACATTAAGAAAGCTAGATGGAAGTAAATTTCCAAGGTGTTCATGTGGGAATTGAACAGGAGGATCAAATGAGGAAGAGTTTCAAAGCTGGATGTGTGAGGATGGCAGAGTATTTTCTAATCCCCAGTTTCAGCGTTTGGGTTGCACCACATGTGCTCAGGCAGGGTACCCCCAGTTATCTTGGAGCTGAGTTCTAACTCTGTCTGGATGTGGAGCACATTGTTTACCCTCCTTATGGGAAGACGTACAGAATTTGCCCACTTGTATCCCTTATACTCCTTCTCCTAATTTAAACAAAGTAATTCTTATTAACACTTGTAAGTTATCCTTCTACATGTATCATCCTCCCCAAACTCTTCCCCTACTCCAAGGGGGGGTCCATTTCTTATAGTTACCAGCTCTGTTCTGTGAATGATAGATTTTATTTTATTTTTTTTAAATTTTTTATTGTTATGTTAATCCCCATACATTACATCATTAGTTTTAGATATAGTGTTCCATGATTCATTGTTTGTGCATAACACCCAGTGCTCCATGCAGAACGTGCCCTCCTCAATACCCATCACCAGGCTAACCCATCCTCCCACCCCCCTCCCCTCTAGAACCCTCAGTTTGTTTTTCAGAGTCCATCATCTCCCATGGTTCTTCTCCCCCTCCAATTTCCCCCCCTTCTGAATGATAGATTTTAAAGACATTCTCTGGCCTACACATTATGGAGATAAATATTTTTTTCATAATTATAGTCCCCCATAGAGATTATAATAATTATGTTATGAGTGTATGGAGTCCTCATAATTTCATCTCATTTGTAATTTGTTAATTTCTAATATACTTTAAAATTATTAATAAATGATTCTGATCATCTAAGAGAAGAAGCCCAAGTTATTTGATGCTACCACTGTGGGTTCACTAAAACCAAGTTATGTCAGACTTACTTCACTTCTTGGCAGGTTTAATAGATTGACTGATCATGGAAATGCAATAAGCAAAGCTTATCCAAAACTCAGGAAGACATTTGACCACATGTCAAATTTTTGTTTGAAGTATTTTTGAAGGCTGGGGGCAGGGGGGAATATGGACCAATTGCTAATACAGTTAGGTGGATTAGTATTAATGAATCAGTGTAGGAAATTTTCTGTTATCCCTCTAGGGTTCTCTGTTTAGAACTGCTTGGTCAACGTTTTTTTTTGTTTTGTTTTTTTTTTTTCCAATTCTTGGATAAAGTCTTCTGTAGAAGACATGCTTATTGATTTTGTGAATGACCTAGTGTAGGAAGGGATAATGAATACATTTGATGACATAGGAGGATATTGAAAAGGTCACCACAGACAAAGACAACTGGCCTAGTTTAATGATGGCATTAAATAGATGTAAGAATAAGGCTTTGTACATGGAGGAAACAAAAAAACCCTATACAATGAGCCCCAAATGTGAGCGACTTCGCTGAAGTGTAGCAGGTATAAAAAACGATGTTGGGATTTAACAGATGGTAAGTGCAGTGTTCATCAGTCCTATTTTGTAGTGAAGAAATAAAGCTAGTGTGGTCTTAGGTAGGCTGTGTTACCAGAAGTTCAATAACAGCACCAAGAAAGTGATGCTCCCACTCTATTCTGCAGCTTCCAAATTATGAAGAGAGTTCTCTTCTAAGTACAGGGTGCCCTTGAGGAACAACTAGGATTGTTGTTTGGAGTCTAGAAACTGTATCCAGGAAGAAGGTCAAAAGAACCACAATGTTATAATTCTTTTGGAAAGTTCTAGTTTTGCTTTTCACATTTAGGGTTTTTTTTTTTTTTTTTTTTTTTTTCCCCATCAGTTTTATTTGGCTCTGTGGTGGGGATCTGATTTGCCATGTGCACGGCCAATTATCCCAGGACCTTTTATTAGTCTGTTTCCTGCCTCGATTTGGAATGCCTCCATTGTCTAATACCAATTTTCTGTAGATGCACTTGACCGTCTCTGTGTTCTCTATTCTGTTCCACTGGTTTGTCTGTCTGTTCCTGGTCTAATTTCACACTATTTTAATTATTTTACCATTTTCTTCAAAATTATTGTGGCTTTTCTTGGCTCTTTCTTCTTCTTTGTGAATTTTAGAATGAGCTTGTTAAGGTCCACAAAAATTCCCTATAGGATATTTGCTAGAATTGCGTTGATTTTTGTATGGAGTAATTTGAGGAGAATTGGTACAATTATTCCATCTAGTATTCCTATTTATGAACATATTTCTCTTTATTTAGTTCTTCTTTGAGTTTTTAATACAATTTATGTTTTTCTCTGGCAGAATCTTACACATAATTTATTGGATTTATTTCGTTACCTTATAGTGTTTATTGCTATTGCAAATGGTTTCTTTTTTAAAGTTATATTTTCTAGTTGGTTACTACTGGTATATAAGAATACTGTCAATATTTGTAAGTTGATCTTACATTCAGCAACTTTTCTGAATTCCCTGTATTCTAATTGTTTTTAGATTCTCTTGGATTTTTTATGAGAGTAATGATAACATGCAAATAATGATAATGTTTTGATATTTCCTTCTTATTTTATATATATTTTTTCTTACACTATTGTACTCTTTGGGACCTCCAAAGCAGTGTTGACTAGCAGTGGTGATAGTGGACATCATTCTTTTATTCTTGATGATCCCACTTTACCCTTTTAGTTGCATTTTTACAAGGTTTGGTATATGACTTTCGTTATTGTTCAGTTCTAGTATTTCATAATTTCTATTTTGATTTTATCCCATGAGTTATTTTTGAGTAAATTTTAAATTTTCTAAACATAGGATTGTTTGTTTTATATTTACTTTTTATTACTGATTTCTAATTGTTGACATTGTGCTTAAAGAATATGACTGGAATGAGATTTATTCTCAGAAATTAGTTGATGCTACCTCTGAGACCTAATACATAGTAAATTTTTATAAATGTCTAATGTGTGCTTAAAACCAATATGTATTCTTTTCTATTTGGTACAGGGCTTTTTTTCAGTGTGTGTGTGTGTGTGTGTGTCTGTCTATGTATGTGTAAGATCAAGGTTACCATTGTGTTCAGATTTGCTATGTCCTCAGGGAATTTTTGTCTGCTTGATCAGCAGTTTCTGACATCAGAGTGTTAGAATCTCCTGTAGTTTTGCGATCTCACAATTGTAGTTTTGTTTCTCCTTGTTAATTGTATCTGTTTTGCTTCCTATACATTTGAGAGCCTATAGTCATTGTATAAGTTCATTATATCTTCTGTGTAGAGTGTTCTTTTTACTATCACGTAATGTCATCTTTTGCTCCTATTTTGTTTTACCTTCTAAGTTCTATTTTGTTGTTCAGACTGCTTTACCAGCTTTTCTTTGTTTAATTTTTACCAAATATATTTGTTCACTATCTATTGTCACATTTTCTGGATCATTTTGCTTTAAATGTGTCTCTAGTTGGGTTTGTTAACTTAGTCTTGATAAATTGTCTTTTAATAGGGTGTGTGTGTGTGTGTGTGTGTGTGTGTGTGTGTAGAGAGAGATTTGAACTCATTTTTGCCATTTTGTTGTATATTTTCTCTTTCTTCTTGCTTTCTTTTGTATTACTCTTGTCATTTAGATTGATAAAATTGTGAATATCATCTTTCATGTTCCTCTACTGATTTCTAGAAGCATAGATGGCGTTTCTGTTCTTGTAATGGTTAGTCCTCAGTTTTTAACACTCACACATAACTACAAAATTTTCTATCAAAGTTTAAAAGGATCTTAGTGTATGTGAACATCTTCTTCCTTTCCAGTTCCACTTTTTTTTTTTTTTTAAGATTTTATTTATTTATTTGACAGAGATAGAGAGAACAAGTATGCAGAGAGGCAGGCAGAGGGAGAGGGAGAAGCAGGCTCCCCGCTGAGCAGGGAGCCTGATGCGGGGCTCCATCCCAGGACCCTGGGATCATGACCCGAGCCGAAGGCAGCTGCTTAACCGACTGAGCCACCCAGGCGCCCCTCCAGTTCCACTTTTAAAAACTGCTCATTGAGACATAATTCACATATTTTAAAAGTGTACAATTCAGTGTTTTTTAGTTTATTCACAGGCTTGTGCAACCATTGCCACAATCTAATTTTAGAACACTTTTATTCCCCTTAAAGGCAATCCTGTCCCCAGGATTTCTAGTTGGGCCTACACCCCCCAACCCCCTACCCATTCCCCAGTCCTATGCAACCACCAGTTTACTTTCTGTCTCTTTAGATTTGCCTGTTCTGAGCACTTCATATACATGGAATTAAACAATATGTGGTTTTGTTACTGGCTTCTTTCATGTAGCATAATGTTTTCATTTATGTTACGACTTTTCTTTTAACTATGAAAAACTAGTAATTTTTTTGTAATCTATATTTAGGTACATTTGATACTATACTTTATCTGTTTGTGGGACCACCAGGGTATCTTGCTTCCTTCTTTGGGCTCTCTTTTCTGAAGTACCTCCTAAGACGTATCAATTCTTTAGATATATCTGGAAAACTCAGAGTCATTGTAAAGCTTAAAATGTCTTTATTTCACCCTCATTCTTTTGGATAGCTTAGCTGGGCATTGGATTCTAGCTTGATAGTTCTCTTGTTTTTAACATTTTGTATATAACTCCATTATCTTCAAGGCATCTATTATTGCTAATGAAGTGTCTGTGGTCATTCTTTTTTTTAGGTAGATAATCCTTCTTTATGGCACCTTAATGTTCTGTATTTTCACAATGTCATGTGCAAGTGTGGATTTATTTGTATTTATCTTGATTGGTACTGAGACTGAACTTTTTTTAGGGGAGGAGGGGCAGAGGGAGAGAGAGAGAATCTTAAGCAGGCTCCATGCTCAGCGTGGAGCCCCACCCAGGGCTGGATCTCATGACCCTGAGATCATGACTTGAGTTGAAATTAGGAGTCAAAGGCTTAACCCATTGAGCCACCCAGGTGCCCCTGAGATTGCATTTTGATTGTCTGTAGTTTTATGGCTGTTTTTCCTTTCTTTATCCCTTTGAGGATCCTAAACATATTTAGTTTGAGGTCATTTTCAGATGGATCTATTATTTCCATTTTGTCTTGAGTGGATTAATCTCTCAGCAGATGCTTTTGTTAGCAGTTGTGGTGTTAATATTCTTTATGTATTTTGGAATTTTGGTTTGAGAGCTTAACTCCAGTGAGAGTTATTACCCATCTCACCTTACCCTACTTTGCCTTGCAATTTTGCCTCCATTTGGTTCCACAGGTAATTCGGAATTCCTGATCTTCATGATAGTGGTGATAATGTACATCCAGACATTGAGCAAGCAAGTGGCTGGCTTGGGTCCTGGCCTCTCCGCCTCTTTTGTTGTACAGCTTCACATAAACTGCTTTTCTCAGTCTCATTTTTGGAGTTCTGCCCACCCCCTGGTTTTAAGCAATGAGCTGGCTCCAATTGCATGCCATAAGTGAGGCACTTTTAATTCTCATTAACCTACAGAAGCTGAATTCCTGGCCTTCTTTGTTTGCTCCTGGACTTTGAGCCCATTAAGCCTCACTCACGGTTTTGTGTTTCTGTTCTATCTATAGTCCTTGGGAATATTCATTATAACTAATGTATAACAATAGGATTTATGTAATTTATTGTCTTTTTCCTAGGTATGGTTGCAAGATAACTCAGCATGTTTTTCCTTTTTTCTTTTTTTTAAGATTTTTCTGCTATTTATTTGAGAGAGAAAGAGAGCGTGAGCAAGCACAAGTGGGGGGAGGGGCAGAAGGCTAGGAAGAGGGACAAGTAGACTCCGCACTGAGCAGGGAACCTGGTGTGGGGCCTGATCCCAGGACCCCCAGACCACGACCTGAGCCGAAGTCAGACACTTAACGGACTGAGCCACCCAGGTGCCCCAACTCAGCATCTGTTTCAACTTCTTTCTGGTATTCCTTCTTTTACTACATGAATTGGAAAGTAAAAATTACTACCTATCTTCCCTACATCTAGGGTTACTGATGTAGTTCAGATTGCACTAATCACATTCACTTCCATGAGACTCCAGTTCAGACCTGAGTTCAGTGGGGGTGGGGTGTGGTACACATGGCATCAGTTTTGCTGGAGCAGATTCAGCAGCTTAGAGTTTGCAGGTCTTTCTGATCCCCAAGTTGCAGCCCCAGGCTGTGTCCCCTCGAGCCCACAGTTCTGGCAACAACTTCCTGATGTCTAACTGCAGCTAAGGCATTGTGTTTTTAGACCCAGCAATCACATTGGTAGCTACCTAATTCCTGGATGTGGCTAAGGAATTGTGATTTTGTCCAGCATTTAGCAAAGCAGTGCCCTGCTTCTTTAACTTTTTGATGGTGGCAGAGGTGGCCGTTCCCTTGGCAGGCCAGTTCTGTGTGGATTCTGAGACTCGTTCCTTAAGGTTTAGCATAGAGCCTGATCGTCCACACTTTCAACTATTTTGTTGGCATCTAAATGTTAGCACCTACGTGTTAAATCTGATTCTGCTTAAAATACTACAGAATTTTTATACCTGTAACTGAATCCTGATTAATATGGCAGCTAGGATTTTACATTTTTTACTTTTTATTTTTTGTCTATCACTGTTACATGAGTAGTGCAGGAGTAGGCAGAGGAGTGTGGGCTCAAAGTGTGAACTTACACAACCCTCTTACCTAGAACTCTCTGTCACTTACGTTGTTATGTTTTTCAATTTCAAGTAGTTTCCTTTAGATCCTCAACATGTAAAACTGATGTTATCTGAATTATAAAACAGAAATAAAATGGTATCTGTTTTACCCCCAAGGAGAAAAAGGATAGTATATTTTAAGATTCCAATGCAAACTGATTGGGCTAAGAAAATTTGGAAGATGTAACACATTTTGCTACCCCTGGAAGGTAATGAAGTGTTATGCTCTTTGAAGACTATGATGACTTATATGACCAAAAAGTAGAAAACACCAACTAGCTACAAATAAATCTTATTCTCCCTCTTTTCTTTCTACTTTTATATTTTATCATAGCCAGCTTACTAGTTATGTATCTAAAGAAATAAAGCTTTTTTTCCTGGAATTTATAGAATAAAAATAAATGTTTACTTTAGTCATCTTTGTGAAAGTATTCTGAGATTTCTGATATTCTCTTTTTATTAAAATGTTATTTGCATTTGATAAGAAATGTTATTTTTCATAATTTTCCTGGCCTAACTTCATTGCCACCCCAAACTTACCTGTACCACATTTGTATTTTAAGTAATATTGTGACTCTAGTTCAGGAAATAAGCAGAAATATCCTGAAACTTTCATGCCTCATCTACAAAGTTGTCTTATCATTCCCTTTCATTTGCAATTACTTAAAAAATTATGCCAGAGTCACAACACAGAGTAATGCTTATAATACAGAGGAATCTAAAATAGTTATGCAATAAAAACGTGTCTATGTTGTAATTACAACTTTGAAAAATTATACATGTGAAGAATAAGGACTTGAAAGAAATAATTTAAAAAATGGAAATAGCTGATTCTTTCTTGATGCTTCCTTGAGAAAATAAAACCAGTTGGGCGTGTTTTGTTCATAAGGAGCCCTGTTTTGATTCCTAATGTCTGGAATCTGCCTTTTCTCTCCTCCATTTGTGAAAACCGGGAAAACACTTATTTCTAGGTTTCTGGCACCACTCTTGTTTTTTGTGAGATATGAAAAATGATTGAGAGTGGTTGTGCGAATAACACATTTGTACATTTTTTAGGTAGCCTGAGATGTAGTTTGTATAGACTTGGGGACTCAAACTCAACTGCCATCATCCCTGCCCTGGTGTTGCAAGGGCCTCCTAGTTTGTCTGTTTATTTTTCATGCTTCTTCCGCAATATCCCCTTTCCACAGTAACCAGAATGATACTTCCAAAGTACAAGTCAGATCACATGTCTGCTTTGCTCTAATACTCCAGGGGCTTTCCACCTCTTGCAGTGTGAAGCCTGTGGGGCCCTCCATACTTGGCTCATCTTTCCAATTTCATTTCTGGTTGCTCTTTCCCTTGCTCTGTCCCTTCTAGCCACGGTGACCTTCTTGATGTTTCTCACTTAAACATTCTGTCAACTCAGGGCCCTGCATTTTTGTTGTTGCCTCATCCTGCAGGACCTTTGTCCCCTGGCCTGCACCTGTGCCTCATTCAAGTCACTGCTTAAATGCCTTCTGCGAAAGGCCCTCAAGGATTATCTACATAGTATCTCTCTATCCTCTTACCCTGCTTTATTGTTCTTCAGAATATTCTCATTACTGAATATTCTGTATTTATTTGTTGACTGTGTGCTCCACTAGAATGTAAGTGCAATCAAACCACAAATTTTGTCTTCTTTATTCATGGTTACATGCTCAGGGCCTGGAACAGAACCTGGGACATAGTAAGTGCTCAATAAGTGAATTAATTTGAGTGGTCCTTTACTCTATACATGGAATTTATTTCTTTTGTTTGCTTTATTTCTTTCTAATCAAGGTTTTTCTCTCCTTGTCAAGTTGAATTTCAAACTGGATAAAGAAAGAGATAAAACAAACTGAGTGCTTCTTTTTTCTCTGCCTTATACAGCGGTCCTTTCCTTTCCTTATTCTCCCCAATTCCTATGCATCTAAGAAGAGGCCTTATTATTGCTCTCCATGAGCATGATTGTCTTCATGAATCTTAGCTCATTTTGAACATTTACCTTCCAGACATTCTTTATGGAAATACTCGCTGGTTTTGTGTATATTTCACTTAAGCCATGTGATTTTTTTTCTTGTGTACTTTTAACATTTGGGTGCTTCATGGGGTTTCTTGACTATATACATCAACTTAGAGATCTTTCCCTTTTCTTCTTTTAGTGATTGTATAGTTGAAATTTTTATTTTTTTCAAGCTTCTGGGACTTCAAAATTGTTTTTTCACAATCTCTGAACATTGGCTTGTATCTGATTTACTTCTGAACTTTTTTTTTTTAAGATTTTGCGTATGTATGTATGTATGTATGTATTTATAGCATAAGAGTGAGCAGGGGTAGGGGCAGAGGGAGAGAGAGAACCTCAAGCAGACTCCCAGCTGAGCATGGAGCCTGACATGGGGGCTTGGTCTCACAACCCTGAGATCATGACCTGAGCTGAAATCAAGAGCTGGACGCTTAACCGACTGAGCCACCAGGCGCCCCACCTCTGAACTTTTGGTAATCTATTTTCTTAAATTTTAAATTGTATATCTAATACAATCAGAGTTACCTTTTTTGGTAATTAGATACTTGAATTTCACATAGGTGGCTTCTTTGAAGATTTTTGTCTTTTTTACGTCACTAATCTATTCTTTCTTTTTTGTCAGAATTAAGTCCTGTTTAGCAATTCTCTTCTTCCTTTATTTTTTTCATTGTTAATTTCTCTAAAAGCATACTTTTTAAATTAAGTGATTTTAAAGATTCTTCACCAAGATAGTTAATAATTACTTTTTGATACTCATTTGAATGAAAGTAGATATCACTGTCTTGGCAACACAGTAAGGTTTATAGACTTTATGAGTGGCAATTGGAGGTTAAAAACATTAGATAGGTTTTTAGTTAGACCTCTGGCAAAAAATTTGGATAGCTATAAGGCTAAAATCTGGCTTGGATTTATCCTTTGGTCAGTAGATGTCAGCTGTGCCAAAGAAGCAAAGCCGTATGTATGTGTGTATTTATTTTCTGACAGTGATATTACTGTAAAATTTGTAGCATAGAAATAAGAATTTCTTTTTAGTGTTAACACAACTAGTTTATGTCAAGCTGGTTTCTGCTTGCCTGAGTCAGAGTTGTAAGTAAATTTGCAAATCTGTGTATCCTGTGCTTTGAAGTTGTTATCATGGAAATGTACCCAAAGAATGCTGTGTTCTCTTCCTTTTAGTTCATCTGCATTTGATCCTTAGAGCATAACCTGGTGCTCTCCTATAACTTGTGTAACTATTCAAAGTCTGGGGAAAAAACATGTATCTTATGAAGTGCTAAGCTTACAAATTCTCATATAGGCTTCACATTTCTAACAAATAATACGTATAATGGAAAGATTTCTTCTAGAGTCATTTTCTAGAACTTTGAACAAGTTTCACTTTGCCTGTACTAGACCTATCCTTTTTCTCTTTAGTGGCCAAGAGTCACCCAAGAACAGCTTTCCCTTTGTAGTATATAAGCCTCACTTGGAACTACCTTGGAATAGTGAATCTGAGGTCTAATCTTTGAAAAAGAGGAGGAAAGGAATGTAGTCAGGGTCCCGGGGATCTAATCTGCATTGCCTGTGTAGGAAGGAAAGCTATGAAGGTGCAGCAGAGCTGTTCAGTCCAGGGGCAAGTCCTGATTCCTCCAGGGATTGTGGGGGATGCCAGTCTTTCCTGGGTCTCACCTTGCATGGGGGCATAGATGTGGTACTGGTGACAAATGGTAGCAACCTGCTGAGGTGTAATGGTTTAGAGAGCAGAGGACGATTCTGATTGTAGGACAGCCCACCTGGAAATAGTGTCATTGGCTGTGGAACCCAAGCTGGAATCCCTTGGGGAACAGTTGTTATAAAGTGTTTGCTGAGACATTTGCTTTGCCCATGGCTCATTTGTTCCTTGCCAGAAGTCCACCCATGGGAAGGGTCTTAGTCACTAACCTGGGGAAATGCTACAAATCAAAGCTTGACCTTTCTGCTGGACGAAGCACAATGCTGTGAAAACTCAGGAAAAGTTTGTTCCTTCTGTTCTGGGCTCTGGTTAGGTCTATTTTTGTGGTGTGGACGATTGTGAGGAGCTTCGTTCTAAAAGCTTATCCTGCAGTATCTCTTGATGTCCTTGGAAGTGACTTTAAGCTGTCTTTCCTTGTTGGAGTTAATGGAATATTGAAGCGGAAATTGAGTTATATCATCATCTGGGGGACTGCAGGGAATCTCTAAGGATTACTTTCACTTTTTGTTTATTTTAAATAAAAAAAAAAATGCCTTTGAGGTAGATGGCAGGGTAAAGACACGATTATAGGAATTGCTGACACTCCTCACTGGATTCCTCAGTCACAGCACCAAGATGTTGCTATAGTTCTGTAGCCCTGGGGATAATGTTTGTGATTCTTTTGCTTATTATATTTTTGGGACAATGCTTCTTGCAGTGGTGGAATCTGACTCATAGTAAATCAAAATGGTCAGGTTTCAGGTTTATGAAATGCTTATAAAAGTGCACTAAATTTGGAGTATGACTTTAGAGACAAAATTCCTTTTTACTATATGTAGTTTCTAGAATTGACTTTTTGAAATGACATATAAGCAAGGGATCTCTGTTCATTTTGGACTGGGGAAAAATAAGAGCATCTTGTACATTTTTCTGATATAATTGACATTGATCCTTAAGGGTTACTTGGATTAAAGTTAGCCTGTGGTCTCAGTTTTTGTGTTACTATCTTTCAAAATAGGACTGGCCTGAGATTGTTATTTTATTTTATTTTATTTTATTTATTTTTAAGTAATCTCTACACCCATGTGGGGCTTGAACTCACAACCCTGAGATCAGGAGTCGCATGCTCCACTGACTGAGACAGCCAGGGGCCCCTGAGATTTTATAATGTAGAAGTGTTTTATGTCCAGTACTGTTGATATCTGTCTCTGTAAGAGCACTGGACCTCTGCTAACATTTAGCTCCTAGCTACTATGTAGTTAATGCTACCTCTCTTCTCCAAAAGTCTGAATGCCTTCCATATGTATGCCTTCTATTCCCATTGAGGCTGAGACTTACCACATTGTTCGCTCTGTGTTGCCCTTTTCTTTTTCCTTTTTTTTGCATCCTCAGTCTCCCTCTCATCACCCTTGTCAAGATCTAAAAAATTGTCTTTTTTAAAAAAAATTCAGTCTTCAGTTAATTCCATTAGATTCCCATCATGTTCAGTAAAAAAAAAAAAAAAAAAAAAAGAAAGAATGATGCTGGGAGTGGTAGGAGAGGTCCTAGAGGTCCTACAGGTAGTCCTATAATTTGTTGTACAACTATTTTCTTTTAAATTGTTGAATAATGATAGCAGTTTGCTTAAGTAAGCACATAGCTAGGAATCCCCTAACCTGCTCAATGGTGAATGCCAATGTTGTAATCCTAGTGATTTATGCCTAGCTTGTATCTTAATCAACTTCATGATCCTATTTCTTTTCAATGGTACTTGTTCGTGAAACTTAATTTCTTAACTTTTTAGCACTAAATAATGTGGACATAAAAATAGTTACCTTGGGTATTTTTTTTTTTTAAAGATTTTATTTATTTATTTATTTGACAGAGAGAGACACAGCGAAAGAGGGAACACAGGCAGGGGGAGTGGGAGAGGGAGAAGCAGGCTTCCCGCTGAGCGGGGAGCCCGATGCGGGGCTCGATCCCAGGACCCTGGGATCATGACCTGAGCTGAAGGCAGACGCTCAACGACTGAGCCACCCAGGCGCCCCTACCTTGGGTATTTTTTGATAATTACCTTTTTTTTTCCTCAGAAAAATCATTAAAATATGATTGCCATAATCCCATCTTTACATTGGGGGTGAACTTTTACCTTTTCTTTCACCTTGGCACAGCTACTGAAGAAATTAAATAATTAAACAGAAGTCTAAGTAAAAATGGAGATATAGTGGAAAAGCCACTCCTCTAGCTGTCTCCCTCATACTACTGGAAGTTCTCTTAGAATGACATTTGGTTGGGTTATTTTTATTAATGGGTATTGGTGAGGGAGAAGAAAGCCAACAACAGGGAAGTTGAGATTGTTCAGTAGCCATGGAAATGGGGGTTGCTGATGGCTAGTCGGAGCTTTTCAGTTTCTGGAATGAACACTGAACACTACAGATTGGAATTTGGGTATTATGATTTCCATAATAAAAAAGCATTTATTAAATGACACTGTGTGAAACATGTTCTGTTCTCTGTATAAGACAGAATGCTCCTCTGTGGGTGTTTGTGATGTAAAGTGAACAATCGCAGAATGAATACTCATTAGGATCAAACAGAAACTTAAAGTGTTTATAATGCATGAGTGCAGTGGTGCCCAGTGATTGATATGAGGTAAGTTTATTAGTTTAATTAGTCTATGTTTCCTTCGCTTCTAGTTACTTGGGAAAGTTTTTGTGAGGAAGACTGATTTCCAAAGTGATTTAAGTGATGGCAGGTTAAAGGATTGGCTAGCTGAGAGTGGGAGGGACATAGTATATGAGACAACCAAGGGACAAGGATAGAATAATGCACTGCTAAAGAGGATGAGGACTAGATATGTTCTTTTTTTAAGGGTCTTTTTATTTTATTTTATTTTAAAGGAATCTTTAAAATAAAGATTTTATTTTTAATAAAATCATGACCCTGAAATCAAGAGTTGAGTGCTCCGCTGACTGAGCCAACCAGGCACCCCAAGGACTAGATATAGTCTAATGAGGAAAGAGTCTATGGGAGAGAAAGGAGAGGTGAGGGTCCTTGAAGTGCAGTGACAGGAATGTGAAACTCAGATTAAGGAGTTGGTTCCTGGTCAATAGGATGATGTGAGGTTCCTGTAAAGGTTTATGAAAGGATCACATTAGTGTAGAGGGAAAAGAATTTAAGTGGTTTTTAGACTCCCACATTTGATTAGGAACTGTGTGACACTCATTTAAATACACTGTAGTTTTGAGAACATTCAGTCTCAGCATGTCCTAATACAGATCACATACAAACATAGGTTATTTTTAAGACTTATGTATCGATGCATTTTAGGGGTTTTTTTAAATCATAAAGTCTGATTTGAAGTAATTACTGTGACAAAGAAGGTTACATAAAAATTTGTGGAATGTAGTACCCATCATAGGGAAACACCATTATCTTAAAGACAGCCTGGATTTCAAAGCTGTCCATTGGAGCCGTATTTCTTGAATTTTTTTTCTTTAAACTCACCAAGCTGGATTGTGTCATTTTAATATCATAACATATATATCAGAGAAAAGGAGAAAATGATCCTGGTACTGATTATCACTTGGGCGAAGGTTCAGAGAGGTGAACTTTTAATGAGACTTTGGTGTACTTATGATACATTTGTCCAGCACAATCACCGAAGTGGCTGACCTGACGTATATTGGTTTTTTTGATAGCATCTGATTGCTACTCTGTGGGAATTTCTTCAAGTGAAAGGTAATTTATGGAACTTACTGATAAGACCACTTACATTTAACAAAGCTTTCTATTGCTTTTAGATATACTCAGGGAAGGCCAAGATGTGCTAGGCTTCACTGTTAAGGTTGGCCTTACCATGGGTCCGTTCTAAATGACAGGAAAGGGACTGCTGTGCTAAGACTGGTGACAGGTGCTTTAGTCAGTGATCACTGACACACAGAAAGTGTCACAAAAGAGGTCCTAAAAATGATGGTGGAATTTTAAAGATTGATGAGAAAGAGTGAGATTTTATCGCCTTCCTATTTTCTCTTTTTTTCTTAATTTCAGTAAGCTTTTATTTCATCTGAATGTCAAGTCAAAAGTAGTTAGTATTCATTAGACCAAGGTTCTCCCTTCTTGGGTCTAAGATTTTCAAGATCTCAGAAGTTTACAGCTGAAGCTTTATCCTCAATTCAAAGGCCCGGAGGTAAAGCAAAGGAATTTAAAAATCAGCTTAACCTCTGCATTTAGGAAGAAAGTGGAACAAATCATATAACACCTAGCTTGGTATCACTTATAGGAGCACAAGTACTAAGGCAATAATCAAAATGACTCTGAAAATCAGTCTTGTCAGATCCATTTCTTGTTCTATGAAAGAGCCAGAGACAAGGATGTAATAGTAAGTTACTCTTTCTTAATTTCAGTAAGCTTTCGATTCTGACACTCATGACATGCTCACTGACAAGCAGGAAAAGTACCCTTTTCAGGAATAAGTGACTTCACAGCAAAAAAGAATACAATAAAAACAAAATTTCATTTACATCTTTCCAAATTAATTGCTCTCCTTTGTCACCAGATGTGTTTTTAATTGCTCTCGCAAATCCTGTCTTATTGATATATCATAATTCTTAAACTATTCTTCCACTGTGGGGTCCTTGGATGATTTCAGTTTTTCACTATTCTAAAAAGCACAACTCAGAACATCTCTATATAGATTATTTTTCTTCCTTCTTCCCTCCCTCTTTCCTTTGTAAGGTACTGAATATTTCTTTACATTCCTAATATTGCCAGCTGGAATTATTTAGTCAAAAAATACGAACAGTTGGGGTGCCTGGGTGGCTCAGTTGGTTAAATGTCTGCCTTCGACTCAGGTCATGATCTCAGGGTCCTGGGATCGAGCCCCATATTGGGCTCCCTGCTCAGTGGGGAGCCTTCTTCTCCCTCTCTCTCTCTGCTTCTCCCTCCTGTTTGTTCTTTCTCTCAAATAAATAAATAAAATCTTTTTAAAACTATGAACAGTTTTATAGTTCTTGTTACATATTACTGATTATTTTTCAGAAAGATTGAATGAGCACATACTGTTACTAAGTTGAAGTTCAGCCCAGGCAACATCAGATTTTATAATTTATGTTTTAAGCAGTCATACTTGAAACCTAAATTTCTAACTGTATTTTCTCATATGATTCCTCTCTTATTTGTATTTCTTTTTTCAATTTGTTTTCGCTCCTTTGACTACTTAGGTGTTGCCCTTACATAATTGTATACTTCTTTCACATTTTTACACAACAAACCTTTGTTACTTTCTTCCAGTTTGTTTTACTCCTTTTTGTATTTTTATACAAATGTATTTTTAAACTTTATTATAGTTTAGTAAACTGATTTTCTTATTTTTTTTTCTGAGATAATTTCTTAATCACCACAAAAGATTAATTTTCTGGTTTATTTTCTTTATTTTTAAAAATATTCAATCATAAAGATACACAGATATGCTAAACAAAGTATGGATCTAAATAGATCTTTTTATACTAATATTCAGTTATTCCAGCATTTAAGTGGTGATTCCTCAACATGGAGTTGCTATTGATTTCTTATATACTTATCATATATTAAATGAACGATGCCAAATTCTTCTTGTGTGAACTACAGTGGCCTCTTACCCAGTCTCTGCCTCTAGACAGCTCTTTCCTACTTAACCTGCACAGTGATGCCAGAGAGATCTTTCCAAAACTCAATATGCTCATGCTGTCTTTGTGTTGGACTCCTTTAATTGTTCCATTTTTGTCAGGATAAAGCCTAAACTCCTTAGCATGGTCTACAGGTCCATTTATGATCTGAGTCTTCTGTACCTGTCCGTAACTATGTCCTGACACTCCTTGACAGGTGCTCTCTGCTCCAGCCATACTGAACTATCTGTACATCTCTGGACTGTTGGTGCTTTGTGTTCATACTTTATGTTCCCTTGAAATATTCTCCCTCTTCTTAGTCACTTCCTCTGAGAAGTTCACTCACTCATTCACTATTTTTTACATAGTGTATGCTAGGGAACGTTTTAGATGCCAGAGATAGTAATGAATAAAACAAAAGAGAATCTCTGCCCCTGGAGCTTTACATTCTGGAAGAACCCATGGCTGGGTTGGATGCGTTTGTCCTCTGAGTCCATACTACCTTATTCTTTTAAAAAACAATACAATATGAAGTAGGCAAAGTTAGTCTCTGTGATTCTAGCTTTTCTATCAAGGGCCTTTCTCCTCACATCCTTCCCAGGAGATGGCATCACTGCTAATGCATAAATTGCCCTCTCTCTCATCCATTATCAAAACCTGTTCTCAGGAAAGGAGCTGAAACTGAACTCTCATTTTTACCTTCTGTAAAAGGAATAAAAGTATTATCTCTCCCAGGGATATTCCATTCTGAAAGGCCAGAGGAAACCTTAAGGTTGCATCAAATTGCCTAAAATCAAGTTAGATTTTGGAGCAATTAGCATTATTCAATACTGTTAAAATTGGAAAAAAGAAAAAGAGAAGAGGCAGCTTGAAATAGAACTAGTTAGATTATGGTAGGTGTTCCCTCTAGGTCTGAAGTCTGAGGCCTTCGGTTTTTAACACCGTAGCTGATTTCATGAGGAACCTTGAGCCCATTCATACTACTTATTTATTCCCAGTTGTCTATTAGGGAGAGAATTACTATTTACTTCCTTTCTTGGATTTTGGGAAGATTGGCGAGCCATTTTGGAGAAGTGCTATATAAATCTAATAAATGATAATAAATCAATGATAATAATTTTAAAAATAATCTTAGAGGACAGACTCTATACCAAGCTCTCTGTAACACCCTTGTGAATCCCATTGGGGGATCTGGGTGAATCTTGAGTTTGCGATTTCCTAATTTTTGAAGATTACCTGCTTGGGGCTTGAGTTTGAATTGGATTTGAATGAGAGAAGTAAATGCTCTGATAAATTGAGGTAAGAATTTAGTTCAGTGAAAAAGATGAGATAGGAAATGAAGAAAAGAGTTTCAGGGAAAGTCAGTATGGGGGAGCAAGTAAGTGACTGAACATAGAGACAAAATATCGCAGAAATGGTAAATAAGGTACCTATGATAAAATAATACAGACTGTTAAACAAATTTAACCTTTTCCTGGTCAGAGGAGGAGACCACCATGTTCTGGATCTTTAGGAGTACCAGAAGGACACCCGTGTCTGCCTTAAAGTATATTTTCTACTTACCAGTGAAGGCTGAACATTCTTTTAAAGAGTTTTTGGTCTCGTGCAATGTAAATATGTGAAGAAAGAAAAACACCTTATCCTCCCTAAACTAATTTGGTTTACCTTGAAGGATAGGATAGGCCCTGCCGGGCAGTTATGTATTAATATGGAGTTACTTGGGGCCTATTAAAGAAGGTTAAGAACTGGAGTTTTCGTAATTGCTTCTTTAATTGCTTCCTCATATTTTTATTCTAAATCACAAGTGGAGAATTACTAGAATATATGAACCCTCCTCAACCACCATCCCTAGCAAGCTTCATTATCTTTGAGGTATTTGTTTCTGTAAAGAACAGTGACCAAAAAAATAAAATGGAATCCAGATTAACCAATTTTTATTCCTTCCTCTAATTCTTCAAAGCAAACCTTTAAAGTGGGGTGTGTATTTGAGAAAGAGGTAAGATTTATTAGTGATTAAAAGCTGCTGTTATATTTAGAAATGCCTTTTAATTTAATTTTTTTTTCTTTTAGAGAGAGAGCATACACACACGATGTGGGGGGCAGGGCAGTGGGAGAAGGAGAGAGAGAATCTTAAGCAGGCTCCAAGCCTAGTGCAGAGCCCAGTGCAGGGCTGGATCCCACAACCCTGAGATCATGACCTGAGCCGAAATCAAGAGTCGGACGCTCAACCAACCCAGCCACCCAGGCGCCCTGTCTTTTAATTTTAGTATTTGGGATGTAAGTATATTGGACAAGGGAAGAAGTACACATAGCTGCTGGAACCCTCGATTATACCTATACCATTTTTCCTTTCCCCTCTCCCGGCCACCACAAGTCCCTAACCTTCATGAATACTAAAGCCCTGCTGGACTAACCCTGCAGAATTGCATACAGAGAAGCAGAGTCCAGCAACCAGAGGAACTGAAAAGAAATCTCAGTCTTGACTTGCTTCTCTCAAAGAATATTAAATAAAATCTAAGTTACCCAAAGCAATGCTTCTTACAATCCTCTTTATTCTTTTCTCTAATTCTTTCATGTTAGGGCTGCTCAGCAACTCCTCTCTCACTAAAAGACTGAGCTCTTTCTGGTACCCCAACCTGATTTTCTTTGTGCTCTTATATTTTTCCCAACTCTTTATGACATGGGCAGACTTAGTATTCCTGGCTTCTTTTCTTATTTTTCTCTATTCTGTTCCCATTCCTTAGACTCTCTGCAAGAAAGGTGAGTCTGCAGGGGCGCCTGGGTGGCTCAGTTGGTTAAGTGTCTGACTTCAGCTCAGGTCATGATCTCAGGGTCCTGGGATGGAGCCCCACATGGGGCTCCCTGCTCAGTGGGGAGTCTGCTTCTCCCTCTCCCTCTGCCCCTCTCCCCTGCTTGTGCTCTCTCTCTCTCAAATCAATAAATAAAATCTTAAAAAAAAGAAAGAAAAGAAAGAAAAGAGAAGAAAAGAAAAGGTGAGTCCACAAACTGTCAGAGCAAGCAGGAATTCTTCCTTCTTTAATCTTGGCTCTCCAGCCTTGCCTTTCTCCACTCATTCTCTTGATTCTGAATCACAGTAAGTCCTGGGAAACTAAACAGTGCAGAAGAGAACTTCCCTTACAGGGCTGGGCAGGACTGAGGAGGGGTAAGTTGAGTGGGTGAAGATAAAATATATTTTAGTGATCCCCTCCTTCTCCCAGGATGGGTGCATTCATACTTTAATAAATCATGTCATGGTTACATAATGTTGCTTTGAGGATTTAAGAATTCTATTTTCTGGGTCTAAGGGAGGAAGGATTCAGACAGGAAAAAAGAGAGCAGTAGGGGAGGAGAAAGCATAAAGGAGATAATGCTGATCCATTCTCCTTCTATCCCAGTCCTAGTCAGTTGCAAGCAACTGGTCTTTTATTTTTATTTTTTTAACTCCTTAGCTGGTTAATGAAAGTCTGTTATGCTAGCAGCATCATATCTAACTGGCATATTCAGATTATCTGGTTGTTCTAGGCCATACTCAGGGTGCATGCTCTGTGAGTTGTTAAACTAAAAAAATATATTTTGAAACATTGCTCCATATATCCGAATAAATAATCTTTCTTCCTCTTATCCCTACCACTTCCCCTGGTTAGCACAAATCCTTTGCCACTGTCATATTAAAGAAGGCTAGCATTCAGACATGGGTGATGGGATAAGGCCTGAATTATCAATGAACATTAGCTGGACTCCAGTGCTCCTAGTAGCTGCTTTGATCCATCAGTTACTTATTAGCATAATCCAGAGAGGGAAAGACCCTGTCTTGCTGTACTTGGTACACCTTTGCATCCTGATGGTTGCCTCAGAACCTCTCCATCTGCTCCTTATTCACCTGACTCTTAAGTTTGAAGCTCCCTGAAACTGTGCCTGCCTTCACAGAAGTTTTTCCTTATAAGTGTCTAAGACTTAGCTTTCCTCTGATCTTGTTTCTCTGATCTGATTCCATCTGCTTTCTATCCTTTGAGAAATCCTCAAAATTTGTGATCTGCTTAGCACTCTTTCTTACTTTTTTTTTTTTTTTAAAGATTTTTTATTTATTTATCTGAGAGAGAGAATGGGAGACAGAGAGCACGAGAGGGGGAGGATCAGAGGGAGAAGCAGACTCCCCGCTGAGCAGGGAGTCCTATGCGGGACTTGATCCCGGGACTCCAGGATCATGACCTGAGCCGAAGGCAGTTGCTTAACCAACTGAGCCACCCAGGCACCCCTCTTTCTTGCTTTCACTAAAATTCTGAAATTATTCTTTTACTTTCTTTCATTTCATCGAATTTAAGATACGAAGGGGTTTAGATGTGCCTAAAGTCTATCATCTCAATCCAGTCTTAGCTTTTATTATTTTACATATATGTATCTGTAGTTTTGTGTAATATCACCCTTCCGTGTGTGATTGACTCAAAACCTTATTAAATATCTGAACATTATTTATAGTTTTTTTGTGAGGAAGAAACGTATTTTCAGCTCAAGTATATTAAAAAGTATAGAATATGTTAAGTCGATTTTGTAAGTCAATCCCAGATTTAAAAGAATTAAAATTCCATGTGACATAAATGTCTGAGTAGTGTAGAAGACTACTTTTTTTATGGAGATAAAAGCTGATGTTGGGAACAAACTTGAATACTGGTTTATATTACATGCAACACATGTAGAGTTTTGATATATCTCTGTGGGGAAAGTACATTGCATTTGTTTATTTATTTATTTTAAGATTTTATTTATTTATTTGACAGTGAGAGACACAGCGAGAGAGGGATCACAAGCAGGGGGAGTGGGAGAGGGAGAAGCAGGCTGCCCATGGAGCAGGGAGCCCGATGCGGGGCTTGATCCCAGGACCGTGGGATCATGACCTGAGCCGAAGGCAGACGCTTAAAGACTGAGCCACCCAGGCGCCAGTACATTGCATTTGTATAATTTGACTTATGTTCCAATAGTTAGTGTTTTTAAACATTGTAACACAAGCATTTTTCAAAGATGGAGAGCAGAGTTCAAACTGGTGCACTCCAAGCCAGATCCAGGCTATACTCACATCTTATTTGGCTCTCATAATATTAGCTGACTTAGTGTTTTTTTTGTTTTGTTTTGTTTTTGGTTTTTTTTAGATTGAGTTAATTGCCAATGTGTGAAACTCAAGATATTTCATAAACAGATCCTAACTTCCAGGTTCTTTTGAAAAATCAGAAGATTAGGCAACATTGGGTCTGTGTTGCTCTGTGGCAGTAAATGACTGGGGCTGGGTAGTGGCTGCCCTTGTCAGCTAGTAGTTCGCCACAGTCTTCATCCTTCTCACCAGTAAGGAGTCCCATCATTCCCTACTCTTAAACCAGTCTGCCTGCTGCTTTCTTTGTTGTTGTTGTTGTTTTTCCTAATCTTGTGGGCATTTGACTTTGTAACTCTTGCTATACAATAGTCTTTACAATCATTATTTTAAATTATTATGAAATAGCCATGGAGTTAGGAGTACTGTAATTCTCAGGATTTTTTTTAACGTATAAAATTCTGTGATTTTCAACTTTGTAAACACAGTTTTTCCACATTGGCATTATAAACTAGAAGCAGAAGTGTAGAGTCAGAAAAATAAGAACGGGTTACATGGCTCTTGAAAATATGCAAAATACCTTTGCAATAAAAATAAATAATGTTGAAATTAGTAAGAAGAGCCAATTGAGAAGTCAGAAGAAAAGCTGGCTTCCCCCCCACCAACAGGTCTCACAGTGTCCCTGTGGGGGTCACATCAATTTAGGTCTGGTTTTTACTTTTGTTGATTGAATTAGTAATCAAAAAATGATTTGGTGAACATAAAATCAGAATAAAGGATACCAGGTAGTCCTGAAAAAAGATTTCATAATACTGCAGTGAAGACTGCCATATTAAGCTCCTTTTAAAATACAGAACATCTTAAAAATAGAACTACCCATGATCCAGCAATCACACTACTAGGTATTTGCCTAAAGAATACAAAAATACTAATTCAAAGGGACACATGCAACCTGATGTTTATAGCAGCATTATCTACAGTAGCCAAATTATGAATGGATAAAGATGTGTGTGCCCATACATATATATGTATATATAATGGACTATTAATCGGCCATAAAAAAATGAAATCTTGCCATTTGCAACAACATGGATGAAGCTAGAGAGTATTATGCTAAGCAAAATAAGTCAGAGAAAGACAAATACCATATGATTTTACTCATATGGGGAATTTAACAAACAAACAAGCAAAGGGAAAAAAAATGAGAGGCAAACCATGAACCAGATGCTTCACTGTAGAAAGCAAACTGATGGTAACCAGAGGGGAGGTGTGGGGGATGGGGGAAACAGGTGAAGGGGATGAAGGAGTGCACTTGTTGTGATGAGCACCAGGTGATGTATGGAAGTGTTGAATCACTGTATTGTACACCTGAAACTAATATAACACTGTATTTTAGCTGACTGGAGTTTAAATAAAAACTTCTTAAAATGTTGACACCAATACCAAACCAAAACGAAACAGAACATCTGTCTCTCAAAATTACAATTCCTGTTGAGTCAGGTTCCATTTCTCTTGGACACTGCTGGTTAAATGCTACCACATTTTTCTTTGCACCATGTCCCTTCTTTCTAAAAAAGCCATTTATACTGCCATCTTCTTTTAATACATTCTTCATACAAATTTCAATAACATTAGGATATAGCTTTATTTTATCTTATTTTTAAAAAAGATTTTATTTATTTATTTGACAGAGACACAGTGAGAGAGGGAACACAAGCAGGGGGAGTGGGAGAGGGAGAAGCAGGCTTCCCACTGAGCAGGGAGCCCGATGTGGGGCTTGATCCCAGGACCCTGGGACCATGACCTGAGCTGAAGGCAGATGCTTAATGACTGAGCCACCCAGGCACCCCGGTTATAGCTCTATTTTAAATAATCATTTTTGCTGTGATAACTAATTACCTTATTAGACTTGGAGTAAAGGACCCAAAATGGCCTTTTTATGATGGATGACTTCTACAGAGAACTAATGTCATTATATGTTTACCCTTTCTAGATTCACATTCAGGTGTATCTTTCAAGTTCTGGATATACTTTGTTCTTATGTGCCAATTAAACTGACATTTGCCTGACACCTCATAGTTCCCCCAAATAAAGCTCAGATATTGTTTTATTCCATTCACTCCGTGTCAGTCCTCTGAGGGTATCATGATCCCCATTTTTAAAAAAGAAGAAGATGGTGAATGGAGTATATAAGTGACTTGCTCAAGGTCAAAAAGCTAGTAAGTAATGGAGTTGGGAATTAAACTGAGACTTTCTGACTTAAAAGTCCCCTGCTTTCAAAATAAGCAGTAGTCTGGGGTCCAGGAAGTCAAGAAGAACCGAACAGTGGCCTCAGTGGTCAGAAACTAGGAGGAAGCATGATCCTAAGGTGCAGTTTGTTCCTTTTGTAGGTCTTTTGTGCTTCTAC